>NC_088782.1:121018131-121648284 GCF_958450345.1 Calliphora vicina | reverse complement strand
TTTCTATAGGAAAACTGTCTTTCACAGAAGACAATTTTCTGTAGGAAAACTGTCTTTCACAGAAGACAATTTTCTGTAGGAAAACTGTCTTTCACAGAAGACAATTTTCTGTAGGAAAACTGTCTTTCACAGAAGACAATTATCTATAAGAAAACTGTCTTTCACAGAAGACAATTTTCTATAAGAAAACTGTCTTTCACAGAAGACAATTGCAGGACAGTTTTCTAGTTTTCTACTTGAACATATTTAAATACTGGTCCTTAATTTTGAAGACATATTTACTTATTTGTACAATATTTTTATGGATTTTCTTAATTACTCACTTATTAATTATCTCCTTTTTAAACACAAATATAATTTTCTACTTTTTGAAATTAATGCTTGACATTCAAATTCATTACTATTTGTTATCATCTCAAAATGCAGCATCTTTTTGGGACAAATCAACACCATATGTACCATGTTAACCCCCCACAATTGAAATCGAAAACCATCCAATCATCCAAACATTTCTCCACCCAGTTGAATACAAAATTCTGTATTTGTTAGTTTAAGCATCAGTGAAAGAAACATTTACACACGTTCATACTCTGAAGCATTAAATGCGGCACCCGATTACGATGACACTCTAAAGATATGGGATTTGTTTATTGAAGACAACAGCAGCTGATAAGGATCGAAAAAAAAATTTTCGACTAAATCTTTTACTTTAACAATTTCAATATTCATTGAGTGATAAAAATTTAACAAACACCAAAGAGATCATATTTCCTACCACCAGCGAAAGGCTCTACAACACATATGAGGTCGTTTAATCATACATACATGTCGGAACACTGTGGCTGGTTGTTTGGTATATGAGACAAGTGCTTGAAGTTGGATGAAAATGTAAAGGGAGGATAGATTTTCTAAATGTTGGTAATTTGATATTTACATATTAAAAGTAGAGAAATTATAAAAATTATGTTGTATTGTTGGAGTTCAAAATAACATTAAACAATTTAAAATGCTTATAGAAAACAGTTTTTCAGAGAGTTTTTAAAAAGATTTTCTTTCTAAAGATACGCCCCGTTTTTTTGATGTTAAAAACAATATGTTTTTTGTTAAAGCAACTGATAATCTTTTTTAGTTTATCACTTCAAAAACACCATGTCAATCCACACTTGAAATTTAAATTATCAAAAGGATCACGATTTCATATGTGTTCTTTATTCAAAGTATTAACAAGTAAAGTGAGCCCTTTATTCCTTTACTTTAGATATTAGGAGACGTTTTTGTCAAATATGTTTAAGCAACTCAGACGTATCCTTTTTTCCTTTATTTAATATCCTTGTAAAAAGAAAATTTCTAGAATTTTTGTAATTTGAAAATCCTATTTGTTATAATTTTCTGTCTTTAATTGTGGTATATTGGTTTAAAATTTTTAAATTTCTTAGAAAATTGGAAATTGGAAACAAATTTGTATGTTAAAGAGCATGATTGATTTAGGCGCTTCATTTAACGTAGATCAAATGGAATTTTAAGGAATATTACACCACAGTTTTCACACTTTTAGGAAAAAATTTTCCTGGATTATGAATTAAATTTAAAGAGTCTATAATTTCATATATGTCAAATATTTTTCAAAGAAACACATCACAAAAGTGCATTTTAAATATAGTTTTCTAAAAGACTGTTTTCCTATAGAAAACTGTCTGTAAAAGACTGTTTTCCTATAGAAAACTGTCTGGAAAAGACAGTTTTCCTATAGAAAACTGTCTGGAAAAGACTGTTTTCCTATCGAAACTGTCTGGGAAAGACTGTTTTCCTATCGAAACTGTCTGGAAAAGACTGTTTTCCTATAGAAAACTGTTTGGAAAAGACTGTCTTCCTATAGAAAACTGTCTTGAAAAGAGTGTTTTCCTATTGAAAACTGTCTTGAAAAGACTGTTTTCAAAATTTTATTATCCCTTGTATAGCAATAACTAATGACAATTAATATTTTACTAAAATTAATTGTCTAAAAAATTTTAATTTTAATTAATTGTTTCGAAATCTATTAAGTAACAAAGACTAAACAGCACCATGTGTTTCTAATCATGTCGAAAGACCAAAAAATTAAAAAAAAAACTATATGATACATGTTAGAATACCATAAACAATTTGAAACATATGAATAACTTGTAATGGCTGTTGCAAGTGGCAGACATGGCACTCATGTTTATGCCACTTGATAAATAATTCTGTTCATATCTGTTGTAAGTATAGTTGGCGGCGGTTCTTGTTGTTGAAATAACCACCCATATTTACCACCACTCATTTATGCATGAATTAAACTCATTAAACATCATGTCAATACAATTTACAAGAAATATTTCAAAATGTTAAACAAAATAAATGTCTTGAAAACAACAAGCAACAACTGTATGTACAAGAGTTTGCTTGACAAACTGGGTGCGTTTTTTTTAGTTGGTTTTAGATATCCAATTACCCTGACAAACTCTTAAACTAAGGCAGTTCTTTATGTAATTTTAATATTTTGTGTTAAGTTGGGCCCAAAGTTGTTTAAGTAGTCTTTTGGGGGGAATGAAGCAAGAAACTACTTTTAGAATGTTTCTTTTTGTGGGCGTTTATGTCAGCCAAGATTGATTACAGTAATGTTTCTTTTTTGTAGAGCAGAAAAAAAGGGGAGACAAATCAAGAAGCGTTAAATCGAACAGATAAAACTTGAATAAGACAATATTTTTAAAGCACTAATTAATAACTTCACTTTCCGTATAAAAAATATTATTTACAAGCCTCTTATCCTACATCAAACTATCTACGAAGTACAGTTTTTCTTATAGAAAATTGTCTTGTGAAAAAGACAGTTTTCCTATAGAAAATTGTCTTGTGAAAAAGACAGTTTTCCTATAGAAAATTGTCTTGTGAAAAAGACAGTTTTTCTATAGAAAATTGTCTTGTGAAAAAGACAGTTTTCCTATAGAAAATTGTCTTGTGAAAAATACAGTTTTCTTATAGAAAATTGTCTTGTGAAAAAGACAGTTTTCCTATAGAAAATTGTCCCGTGAAAAAGACAGTTTTCCTATAGAAAATTGTTTTGTGAAAAAGACAGTTTTCTTATAGAAAATTTGTCTTGTGAAAAAGACAGTTTTCCTATAGAAAATTGTCTTGTGAAAAAGACAGTTTTCTTGTAGAAAATTTTCTTGTGAAAAAGACAGTTTTCTTATAGAAAATTTTTTTCTTGTGAAAAAGACAGTTTTCTTATAGAAAAATTTTCTTGTGAAAAAGACAGTTTATTCATCTTCAATAATTTAACCCTTTTTTGATTTCCATTTTAAAAATATCATAAATTTTAACATAATCTTAACGTAATGACAATATGTATTATGTAGCTTACATTTTAATGATTTGTAGCAATAAAAAGGACTAGACAAACGTGATAACAAGAATTTAATTTGTTGTAATAAAAAGCATAGTATTATAATAAATATCTTTTCCTAGTTTTATTTAAATGTTTTTGTGAAACAAATAAGACAAATAATAAATAAAAGAGACAGAAAATTTAAAAGGAAACAACCCCTAAATACACAATATTTTATCTGTAATCCTTGGTTAACATAAAAACCCTAAAATGGGTAACCATTTTATGGTTAGACCAAAGCAGCCAAAAACTAACAAAAAAGTAGAAAAAGAATAAAGATTTTTCATTCCATTTTTTGTTGTGTGTTTAACAATATAAAGATTTTTATCTCAAAACTAGTAAAGGGAAAGAAAGAGATGGACTTCAGTGTTAAAGCCATAGGGGGTATTTGTGAAAACAAGAAGAAACTATAAAAATTTTCAGAATTTTTCTAAAAGGCGGCTTTGCTGTTTGAAAACACGTGTGCTCAAAAATATCTATAGTTTGCTAAGCAATCTAGTTGTTTTGAGTAGTTTTTTTTAAGGATTTATGTTTATTCAACATTTCTTGTTAGAGCCTCTAAGATTTTTAGAGGCGTTTTTTAAACATCCAACATACAAATGAAATTAATGATTTTTTTCTACTTTTATTTTAGAAAACTACAGTATGTATATGAAATAAAACTCTCTTTGCTATTAATGAAAGTCATGGTGTAAATTGTTAACACTATTAACAACAATTGGAGTAGCTAGTCTAGATGAATATAAAACATTTATTTAGTAGGAGTATAACAACCCACCTCTACCTTAAGAAAATTCCTAATAATTTTTAGATCTTTAAGCATTAAAATCTAAAGTCATTTATGTTGTTTGAAAGGAAATTGCTCTAATAAAATATTATTGCTTAGTCAGTTTCCCTAAATATTGAAATTTAATTTGAGTTTGATAGCAAACACTTTGGAAGACAAAGTGGGTGTGTTTTCTCTAAAGAAAACTATAAAAACAAATAATAATTATTTAGGAATTGATAACAAATTTAGTCTGAAATATAGTGTTGATTTTAGCAAATTGGCTTGTAATTGAATGTTAAATTAAAAATCATGATAAATGAAGGAAAATATTTGTTTTTTAGGGAAAAAGATAACATAAGGTGATTTAAATGAGACGATAAATAGTTTTGAAGAAAACAGTAAAGATGACACAGACAGTTTTCTTTATACAAACTGAAAACAGTCTTTTACAAGGCAATTTTCTATAATAAAACTGTTCACAAGTGATAATTTTCTAACAAGAAAAAATGTTCTAAAAGAAAAATTTTTATAAGAAAACTGTCTTTCACAAAAGACAATTTTCTATAGGAAAACTGTCTTTCATAAGAAACAATTTTTTAGAAAATTGTCTTGTGAAAAACACAATTTTCTATAAGAAAACTGTCTTTTTCACAAGACAATTTTCTATAAGAAAACTGACTTTCACATGACAATTTTCTATAGGAAAACTATCTTTTTCACAAGACAATTTTCTATAAGAAAACTGACTTTCACATGACAATTTTCTATAGGAAAACTATCTTTCTCACAAGACAATTATCTATAGGAAAACTGTCTTTCTCACAAAACAAATTTCTATACGAAAACTGTGTTTCTCACAAGACAATTTTCTATAAGAAAAATGTCTTTTTCACAAGACAATTTTCTATAAGAAAAATGTCTTTTTCACAAGACAATTTTCTATAACAAAAATTTCTTTTTCACAAGACAATTTTCTGTAAGAAAAATGTCTTTTTCACAAGACAATTTTCTATAAGAAAAATGTATTTTTCACAAGACAATTTTCTATAAGAAAACTGTCTTTTTCACAAGACAAGTTTCTATAAGAAAACTATCTTTTTCACAAGACAATTTTCTATAAGAAAACTGACTTTCACATGACAATTTTCTATAGGAAAACTATCTTTCTCACAAGACAATTATCTATAGGAAAACTGTCTTTCTCACAAAACAAATTTCTATACGAAAACTGTGTTTCTCACAAGACAATTTTCTATAAGAAAAATGTCTTTTTCACAAGACAATTTTCTATAAGAAAAATTTCTTTTTCACAAGACAATTTTCTATAACAAAAATTTCTTTTTCACAAGACAATTTTCTGTAAGAAAAATGTCTTTTTCACAAGACAATTTTCTATAAGAAAAATGTATTTTTCACAAGACAATTTTCTATAAGAAAAATGTCTTTTTCACAAGACAATTTTCTATAAGAAAAATGTCTTTTTCACAAGACAATTTTCTATAAGAAAAATGTCTTTTTCACAAGACAATTTTCTATAAGAAAAATGTCTTTTTCACAAGACAAGTTTCTATAAGAAAACTATCTTTTTCACAAGACAATTTTCTATAAGAAAACTGACTTTCACATGACAATTTTCTATAGGAAAACTATCTTTCTCACAAGACAATTATCTATAGGAAAACTGTCTTTCTCACAAAACAAATTTCTATACGAAAACTGTGTTTCTCACAAGACAATTTTCTATAAGAAAAATGTCTTTTTCACAAGACAATTTTCTATAAGAAAAATGTCTTTTTCACAAGACAATTTTCTATAAGAAAAATGTCTTTTTCACAAGACAATTTTCTATAACAAAAATTTCTTTTTCACAAGACAATTTTCTGTAAGAAAAATGTCTTTTTCACAAGACAATTTTCTATAAGAAAAATGTATTTTTCACAAGACAATTTTCTATAAGAAAACTGTCTTTTTCACAAGACAAGTTTCTATAAGAAAACTATCTTTTTCACAAGACAATTTTCTATAAGAAAACTGACTTTCACATGACAATTTTCTATAGGAAAACTATCTTTCTCACAAGACAATTATCTATAGGAAAACTGTCTTTCTCACAAAACAAATTTCTATACGAAAACTGTGTTTCTCACAAGACAATTTTCTATAAGAAAAATGTCTTTTTCACAAGACAATTTTCTATAAGAAAAATGTCTTTTTCACAAGACAATTTTCTATAACAAAAATTTCTTTTTCACAAGACAATTTTCTGTAAGAAAAATGTCTTTTTCACAAGACAATTTTCTATAAGAAAAATGTATTTTTCACAAGACAATTTTCTATAAGAAAAATGTCTTTTTCACAAGACAATTTTCTATAAGAAAAATGTCTTTTTCACAAGACAATTTTCTATAAGAAAAATGTCTTTTTCACAAGAATAGTTTCTATAAGAAAAATGTCTTTTTCACAAGACTATTTTCTATAAGAAAAATGTCTTTTTCACAAGACTATTTTCTATAAGAAAAATGTATTTTTCACAAGACAATTTTCTTTAGGAAAAATGTCTTATTCACAAGACAATTTTCTATTAGAAAGATGTGTTTTTCACAAGACGATTTTTTATATCTTATTCACAAGACAATTTTCTATTAGAAAGATGTCTTTTTCACAAGACAATTTTCTATAGGAAAACTGTCTTTTTCACAAGACAATTTTCCAGAAGAAAAATGTCTTTTTCACAAGAAAATTTTCTAGATGAAAAATGTCTTTTTCACAAGACAATTTTCTAGAAGAAAAATGTCTTTTTCACAAGACAATTTTCTATAGAAAAACTGTCTTTTTCACAAGACAATTTTCTATAGGAAAACTGTCTTTTTCACAAGACAATTTTCTATAGGAAAACTGCCTTTTCTATAGGAAAACAATTTTCTATAGGAAAACTGTCTTTTTCACAAGAAAATTTTCTATAGGAAAACTGTCTTTTTCACAAGACAATTTTCTAGAAGAAAAAAGTCTTTTTCACAAGACAATTTTCTAGATGAAAAATGTCTTTTTCACAAGACAATTTTCTAGAAGAAAAATGTCTTTTTCATAAGACAATTTTCTATAGGAAAAATGTCTTTTGCACAAGACAATTTTCTATAGGAAAAATGTCTTTTGCACAAGACAATTTTCTATAGGAAAAATGTCTTTTTCACAAGACAATTTTCTATAAGAAAAATGTCTTTTTCACAAGACAATTTTCTATAAGAAAAATGTCTTTTTCACAAGACAATTTTCTATAGGAAAAATGTCTTTTTCACAAGACAATTTTCTATAAGAAAAATGTCTTTTTCACAAGACAATTTTCTATAAGAAAAATGTCTTTTTCACAAGACAATTTTCTATAAGAAAAATGTCTTTTTCACAAGACAATTTTCTATAGGAAAAATGTCTTTTTCACAAGACAATTTTGTATAAGAAAAGTGTCTTTTTCACAAGACAATTTTCTATAAGAAAAATGTCTTTTTCACAAGACAATTTTCTATAAGAAAAATGTCTTTTTCACAAGACAATTTTCTATAGGAAAAATGTCTTTTTCACAAGACAATTTTGTATAAGAAAAATGTCTTTTTCACAAGACAATTTTCTATAAGAAAAATTTCTTTTTCACAAGACAATTTTCTATAGGAAAAATGTCTTTTTCACAAGACAATTTTCTATAGGAAAACTGCCTTTTTCACAAGACAATTTTCTATAGGAAAACTGTATTTTTTATAAGACATTTTTCTATAGGAAAACTGTCTTTTTCACAAGACAATTTTCTATAGGAAAACTGTCTTTTTCACAAGATATTTTTCTATAGGAAAACTGTCTTTTTCACAAAACAATTTTCTATAGGAAAACTGTCTTTTTCACAAGACAATTTTCTATAGGAAAACTGTCTTTTTCACAAGACAATTTTCTATAGGAAAACTGTCTTTTTTACAAGACAATTTTCTATAGGAAAAGAAAAATGTATTTTTCACAAGACAATTTTCTATAAGAAAAATGTCTTTTTCACAAGACAATTTTCTATAAGAAAAATGTCTTTTTCACAAGACAATTTTCTATAGGAAAAATGTCTTTTTCACAAGACAATTTTCTATAAGAAAAATGTCTTTTTCACAAGACAATTTTCTATAGGAAAAATGTCTTTTTCACAAGACAATTTTCTATAGGAAAAATGTCTTTTTCACAAGACAATTTTCTATAAGAAAAATGTATTTTTCACAAGACAATTTTCTATAAGAAAAATGTATTTTTCACAAGACAATTTTCTATAGGAAAAATGTCTTTTTCACAAGACAATTTTCTATAGGAAAAATGTATTTTTCACAAGACAATTTTCTATAAGAAAAATGTATTTTTCACAAGACAATTTTCTATAAGAAAAATGTATTGAAATGTAGGAAAACTGTCTTTTTCACAAGACAATTTTCTATAGGAAAAGAAAAATGTATTTTTCACAAGACAATTTTCTATAAGAAAAATGTCTTTTTCACAAGACAATTTTCTATAAGAAAAATGTCTTTTTCACAAGACAATTTTCTATAGGAAAAATGTCTTTTTCACAAGACAATTTTCTATAAGAAAAATGTCTTTTTCACTAGACAATTTTCTATAGGAAAAATGTCTTTTTCACAAGACAATTTTCTATAGGAAAACTGCCTTTTTCACAAGACAATTTTCTATAGGAAAACTGTATTTTTTATAAGACATTTTTCTATAGGAAAACTGTCTTTTTCACAAGACAATTTTCTATAGGAAAACTGAAAGAAAAATGTCTTTTTCACAAGACAATTTTCTATAAGAAAAATGTCTTTTTCACAAGACAATTTTCTAAAAGAAAAATGTCTTTTTCACAAGACAATTTTCTATAAGAAAAATGTCTTTTTCACAAGACAATTTTCTATAGGAAAAATGTCTTTTGCACAAGACAATTTTCTATAAGAAAAATGTCTTTTTCACAAGACAATTTTCTATAAGAAAAATGTCTTTTTCACAAGACAATTTTCTATAAGAAAAATGTCTTTTTCACAAGACAATTTTCTATAGGAAAAATGTCTTTTTCACAAGACAATTTTCTATAAGAAAAATGTCTTTTTCACAAGACAATTTTCTATAAGAAAAATGTCTTTTTCACAAGACAATTTTCTATAAGAAAAATGTCTTTTTCACAAGACAATTTTCTATAGGAAAAATGTCTTTTTCACAAGACAATTTTCTATAAGAAAAATGTCTTTTTCACAAGACAATTTTCTATAGGAAAAATTTCTTTTTCACAAGACAATTTTCTATAAGAAAAATGTATTTTTCACAAGACAATTTTCTATAAGAAAAATGTATTTTTCATAAGACAATTTTCTATAAGAAAAATGTATTTTTCACAAGACAATTTTCTATAAGAAAAATGTCTTTTTCACAAGACAATTTTGTATAAGAAAAATGTATTTTTCACAAGACAATTTTCTATAGGAAAACTGCCTTTTTCACAAGACAATTTTCTATAGAAAAACTGTCTTTTTCACAAGACATTTTTCTATAGGAAAACTGTCTTTTTCACAAGACAATTTTCTATAGGAAAACTGTCTTTTTCACAAGACATTTTTCTATAGGAAAACTGTCTTTTTCACAAAACAATTTTCTATAGGAAAACTGTCTTTTTCACAAGACAATTTTCTATAGGAAAACTGTCTTTTTTACAAGACAATTTTCTATAGGAAAAGAAAAATGTCTTTTTCACAAGACAATTTTCTATAAGAAAAATGTCTTTTTCACAAGACAATTTTCTATAAGAAAAATGTCTTTTTCACAAGACAATTTTCTATAAGAAAAATGTCTTTTTCACAAGACAATTTTCTATAAGAAAAATGTCTTTTTCACAAGACAATTTTCTAAAAGAAAAATGTCTTTTTCACAAGACAATTTTCTATAAGAAAAATGTCTTTTTCACAAGACAATTTTCTATAGGAAAAATGTCTTTTTCACAAGACAATTTTCTATAGGAAAAATGTCTTTTTCACAAGACAATTTTCTATAGGAAAAATGTCTTTTTCACAAGACAATTTTCTATAGGAAAAATGTCTTTTTCACAAGACAATTTTCTATAGGAAAAATGTCTTTTTCACAAGACAATTTTCTATAAGAAAAATGTCTTTTTCACAAGACAATTTTCTATAAGAAAAATGTCTTTTTCACAAGACAATTTTCTATAAGAAAAATGTCTTTTTCACAAGACAATTTTCTATAAGAAAAATGTCTTTTTCACAAGACAATTTTCTATAAGAAAAATTTCTTTTTCACAAGACAATTTTCTATAAGAAAAATGTATTTTTCACAAGACAATTTTCTATAGGAAAACTGCCTTTTTCACAAGACAATTTTCTATAGAAAAACTGTCTTTTTCACAAGACACTTTTCTATAGGAAAACTGTCTTTTTCACAAGACAATTTTCTATAGGAAAACTGTCTTTTTCACAAGACAATTTTCTATAGGAAAACTGTCTTTTTTACAAGACAATTTTCTATAGGAAAACTGTCTTTCTCACAATACAATTTTCTATAGGAAAACTGTCTTTCTCACAAGACAATTTTCTATAGGAAAACTGTCTTTCTCACAAGACAATTTTCTATAGGAAAACAGTCTTTCTCACAATACAATTTTCTATAGGAAAACTGTCTTTCTCACAAGACAATTTTCTATAGGAAAACTGTCTTTCTCACAAGACAATTTTCTATAGGAAAACTGTCTTTCTCACAAGACAATTTTCTATAGGAAAACTGTCTTTCTCGCAAGACAATTTTCTATAGGAAAACTGTCTTTCTCACAAGACAATTTTCTATAGGAAAACTGTCTTTCTCACAAGACAATTTTCTATAGGAAAACTGTCTTTCTCACAAGACAATTTTCTATAGGAAAACTTTCTTTTTCACAAGACAATTTTCTATAAGAACACTGTTTTTCGAAGGCGGTCTGTTCTTCTAAAAATTAAAATATATCCGAAACGAATTTCGAGATATTATTTTTATGCATGAAGGAGTATTAATTAGTAACAGTTTCATTATATTAACACTATATTGTTTCAGACTTTAACACATTTATTTACAAATGTTTACATGACCACCTACAAAATATTTATATACCAATTCCCAATGCACACAAACCTACCTCAGAAAACTTAATTGATTAGTACCAGGGAACAACACAATTAAGCCAGTCTCTCAATAGCAAAACCAAGCCACCCTAGTTGATCCATTATACAGCCTGCTAAAATGAAAATGTCAACCATAATCCAACAATGATATTTATATTCTTTTACATTTTATACAATAAGTATAAGACCATAAAAATCTAAATTAAAAGCGATTCATGACATTAAAAGATTTTCCCAGGAAATCTTTTAACACTCTTTATTCAATCCGATTCCAAATGCAGCCAAAGTGAGTGACAAAGTAGTTTATTTAGTTTAGCAGATCCAATGACAAGAATGAAATCCAAAAAAATTACCTTGTCACTTTGTTAATAAAGAGGGACATTTACTTTTTATAGAATTATTACATTTTAAAATGAAATTTTTATAAAAAACAAGGCCATTTATTGTCTAGAAATTCAGCTTATTGTTTTAGAAATTGTATAGAAAATATTTAGCCAAAAACATTTGTAAACAAGGTTTAAAATATTTACAATTGTTTGGCTATTTCCTACAATGGAGCAACAATGTAATTGTTAGGTTTTAGCCTTAAGGCTAAAACAAATAACAAGAAAAAAAATAGCAAGGCTTTGTTTAGGGGCTAAAGAAAAAACATATAAATTCCTATTTCTATGAATATAGAAATTCAGTTTATTGTAAATGAGACGTCATATTGTCTCTCACATTGTCACTGGCCACTGGCTTATTAAGGCTAACAAATGTCTGCCATGTTTTTTTTTTTTAGAAAACAGGACATGTACACAATGGTATGTGTAGTTATTTGGTAGTAAACTGGTAGAAAGCGTTGAAACATTAAGTTCTTGTTATACATTGTTTCGTTTGAATTTGTTGTTTTGTAAGGACATGGGATTTGCTGTAGTTTTGCTAATTTTGTAGATGTTGTTCAGCTAATTGTAATTTATGTTGTTGAAATAAATGGCAGATTAACAGTGGGACAAATACTGTATTTTAATGATAAATTTTCCATAGGAAATTTCTGAAAGATACCGAGGTTTTTTCTCTACTAAATTTCTGTGTGATATCGTGATTATTTCTCTACTAAATTTCTGCGTGATATCATGATTTTTTCTCTACTGATTTTCTGAGAGATGTGGTGGTTATTTCTCTTCTTAATTTCTGCGAGATATCATGGTTATTTCTGTACTAAATTTCTGCTAGATATCATGGTTCTTTATCCACTAAATATCTGCCATATATCGTGGTTCTCTCTCTACTAAATTTCGGTGAGATTTCGTATTTCTTTCTTTACTAAATTACTGAGAGATGACGTGGTTCTTGCTCTACTAAATTTCTGCGAGATATCGTGGTTCTTTCTCTATTAAATTTGTGCGAGATATTGTGGTGCTTTCTTTACTAAATTTCTGCCAGATACCGTGTTTCTTTCTTTACTAAATTTCGGCGAGATGTCGTGGTTTCTCTCTACTAGATTTCGGCGAGATGTCGTGGTTTCTCTCTACTAAATTTCTGCGAGATATCGTGGTTCTTTCTCTACTAAATTTCTGCTACATATTGTGGTTCTTCCTCTTTTAAATTTCAGTAAGATATCATGGTTCTTTCTCTTCTAAATTGGTTATTTTTCTTCTAAATTTCTGCGAGGTATTATGGTTCTTTATCTACTAAATTTCGGAGAGATCATTTTCTACTAAATGTTTGGCATTAATCGCGATTCTTTTTCATAGCTTTTTATAGTCCATTCGCATTAAAATGATTTCCATTAATCGTGACTCTTCCTCCCTAAAATGTGTGCCTTCAATCGTGGTTCTTTCTCTATAAAAAACGTGCCATCAATCGTGGCTTTTTCTCTATAATAAATGTGCCATCAATCGTGGCTTTTTCTCTATAAAAAACGTGCCTTCAATCGTGGCTTTTTCTCTATAATAAATGTGCCATCAATCGTGGTTCTTTCTCTATAAAAAATGTGCCATCAGTCGTGGCTCTTTCGCTATAAAAAATGTGCCATCAATCGTGGCTTTTTCTCTGTAATAAATGTGCCATCAATCGTGGCTCTTTCTCTATAAAAAATGTGCCATCAATCTTGGCTTTTTCTCTATAAAAAATGTGCCATCAATCTTGACTCTTTATGTGCCATCAATCTTGACTCTTTATGTGCCATCAATCGTGGCTTTTTCTCTATAAAAAACGTGCCATCAATCGTGGTTTTTTCTCTATAATAAATGTGCCATCAATCGTGGCTCTTCTCTATAAAAAATGTGCCATCAGTCGTGGCACTGTCTCTATAAAAATGCGCCAACAATCATGACTCTTTCTCTATAAAATCTGTACCAACAATCATGACTCTTTCTCTATAAAAATCTGCGCCATCAGTCGTGGCTCTGTCTCTATAAAAATGTGCCATCAATCATGGCTCTTTTTCTATAAAATCTGCGCCATCAATCGTGGCTCTTTCTCTGCTACATTTTTCAGAAATCGTGGCTCTGTCTCTATAAAAATGTGCCATCAATCATGACTCTTTCTCTATAAAATGTGTGCCATAAATCGTGGCTCTTTCTCTACTACATTTTTCAGAAACCTTGGCTCTTTAGCTACTAAGCGTTTACCATCACTCTTGGCTCTGACAAATTTGTACTATAAATCGTGCCTATCCTTCTACTGAATGTTGCTCTTCCTTTACTAAATAATTTCCTTTATTTAACCATTTTACACTACTGATTTTATATTTCTTCCTTCATTTGAGGATCTTACTATTTTAAATTATTGCCATTAATCGTGGCTATCTTTCTACTAAATATTTTCCTTCATTGGAGGTTCTCGCATTACCTAATACTTGACTTTAATTTTTGCGCAATATATTTCTAAATGGAATTGGTCTTCCTATATGAAAGTTTTTGTTTAACAAATTAGTTTTTATCAAGAAATTAGCTAAGCACGAAATCAATTAAAAATTTTTCTTAGAAATTTGTTATGAAAAGCCCAGGTAGGAAATAGGGAAAAAATTTGAGTAAGTTTTGGTCCTATTTGACTCTCTATTAATTATAATATTTTTCTTCAAATCAGAAACAACCAAATCACTAGAGATCAGAAATCTATGAATAGAATTCTTGCTGCTTAGTTATTTAAACAATTTTTCTATAGACTTCTATAAATGATTTTCATTCCTATTGGGTCTTTTGGAAAATATGTTTATATATTTTCAGATTTCAGCCAAGCAGTTGTTATTTTAACTTTCACCATGATGGAAAAAAGTAAGTGTTAATAATTGTTGAACTAAAATTGTTTTAAATTGAGTTAACCTATTATTTTTTGGAAACAATTTTTAGTATTTCTTAGCTTGGTTTTGACTTTGATGGCTCTGGGCTTATTAATGCTGACAAATGTTATGGCGCAGGAATATGCTGATCCTGTTGATGGTTACATAGATGATTTTGATCCTGAAGATCCTAATGCATATCCACCAATATGGTTTGATTATTTATATAATGACAAGTAATTAAAATTATAAATGAAATACATAGAAATAAAAATACAAGAGCATACATTAGTAAAGAAGAAAAAGAGGTCTTAGCTATTTATTTTATAATTGATACCTTAATAATATTAAAGCCCTTGGTATTCTAGTATTCTAGAAATCAAACCATTTCAAACTATACATAAGGATATATCAGTATTTTTGTCATTTTAGTTTATGTTGTTTGTCTGTTTTGCTTTTGTGTGTAAATTGTTTTTCTTTCTAGTCCCACTGTCACTTATTTTCTTCAATAATTTCTTCTTGTTATCTTTCTAAACAATTTTAATGTAAAACTCTGGGCAATTAGCTTGTTCTCCTAAACATCTATACCTAATTTCCACAAATTTTTGCTCGTTTACACGTCCTGGCTAAACAATAGAGAAAAACTAGCTTAGACAAAGGAAGGGATATGAACAATAAGCTAGAAATGCCTAAAGGCCAAGAAAAGGCTATAGCCGAATATGAAAATAAATTGTAAAAGACACTAACTGACACTTTAATACCTTCTACTGAAGATGTTGTCAAAAGACAGTTTAACAAAAAAACAGAATCAAAAGAAATCATGTACATAGACAAAAAAGGACATGAACACAAATGAATCCATGTTTGGAACAATGTCCTTAGAGATTTGACATCACTTTGTTAAAGAAGTTTTCTAAATTCTTAATAAAATAATCTTTTAAATATTTCTAGACTCTTAGTGCCTATGAAGGTTAAAGAAATTGTTATAATTTAGAAACGAAATTAGAAAATGAGTTTCTTTTGTTGATTGATTTCAAAAGATTTTGTATTAAAACTATAGTCAATGGCATTAAAGGCTTTTGTTTGAGGCCTCAACATTGGCCAAAGATATGTGGCCTCTATTATAGACATTTATTTGTTTTTAACTTGGTGGGCTTTTAGGGGTAGTTTAGATTTGTGACAGACTTTATGTCTTTTTTGTTTCAAACTCAATTTTTTAGAAACATTTATATTTTCTTTTTAAATGCAATTGTTGTAAGTAAAAAATGAAAAACAAATTTAATTGTTTAGTTTGTACATTGTTTTTTGTACATAAAATAATTTATGTCTTATTTTCGTTTGAAATATAACTTATTTTATCAGAAAATTAAGTGCTGGTAGTAAAAAAAATTAATTGGAAAACTGTTCGTGACTTAAAGTAATGTTAAAATAATTATAATAGCAATTTACTGAAACAATAATATATCCAGCAGAAACGTACTTGATAATATCATGTTTCTTTTGAAACATATAGTTTGTAATGACAAACAATTAGTAGAGACAGATCCACAATTGGTGTCAAAAATTCAGTAGAGACAAAGTCACGACAAATTTCCAAAATTTGGTGGAGAATGATCCAAGACTAACAGCCAATGTTATGCTGGGAAAGAGCCACAACTAGGCGCCAAAATTTAGTATTGACAGAGCACCGACTAGATGCCAAAATTTAGTAGATAAAGAGTAGCGATTAATGGCAAAAATTTTGTAAAGAAAGGACTACGATTACTGGTAAAAATTTGGTAGAGAAAAAGCCAAAACAAATAGTCAATATTAGGCTGGAAAAGACCAACGACTAATAATAATAATTTATAAGAGGAGCCAAGATTGCTGGTAATAACTTAGAATAGAAGGAGCCACGATTGATGGCAATAATTTAGAGGAGGAAGAGGCACATTTGCTGGCAATAATTGTTGGAAATAATTCAGAAGATAAAGAGTCACGCCTGTTGGCACTAATTTAGGAGAGAAGGAGCTACGATTGATGGCAATAATTTAAAAGAGTAGGAACTACAATTAGCGGCAGTAATTCAGAAGGGAAGGAACCACGATTCCTGGCAATAATTAAGAACTAATTTAGAAGAAAAAAAGCTACGATTGCTAGCAATAATTTAGAATAATAAAATAGTAGGAACTACGATTGGTGTCTGTAATTCAGAAGAGAAAGAGCCACGTTTGTTGACATTAATATAGAAGAGGATGAGCCACGTTTGCTGGCAATAATTCAGAAGAGAAAGAGCCTCGTTTGTTGGCATTAATATAGAAGAGGATGAGCCACGTTTGCTGGCACTAATTTAGAACCACGATTTCTGGCAGTAATTTATAACAGAAGGAGACACGATTGCAGGCAATAATTTAGAGGAGAAAGAACCACGATTGCTGGCAGTAATTTATAACAGAAGGAGGCATGGTTGCTGGCAATAATTTAGAAGAGAACGAACCACGAATGCTGGCAATAATTTAAAAGAGAACAAACCACGATTGCTGATTTTAATTTAAAAGAGAATGAACCACGAATGCTAGAAATAATTTAAAGGAGAAAGAACCACGATTGCTGGCAATAATTTAGACGAGAAGGAGCCACGATTTCTGACTATAATGTAAAAGAGAAGGGTCCACGATTTGCTGACAATAATTTAAAGGAGAAGAAGTCACGATCGTTGGCAATAAATTAAAGGAGAAGGAGCCACGATTGCTGGCAATAATTTAAAAGAGAAAGAGCTACGATTGCTGGTAATAATTTAAAGAAGATTGAACCACGATTACATGGGGAAAATTTAGAAAGGAAGGACCCACGATTGCTGTGAAAAATTTTGAAGAAAATGAGCCATGATTGCTGGCAATAATTTAGAAGAGATGAAGCCATGATTTCTGGCAATAATTTAGAAGAGAATGAGTTACGATTGCTGGCAAGAATTTAGAACAGAATGAGTCACGATATCTGGCAATAATTTAGAAGAGAATGAGTTACTATTACTGGCAATAATATAGAAGAGAAATAGCCACGATTGATGGTAATAATTTAGAGGAGAAGGAGCCACGATTGCTGGCAACAATTTAGAACAGAAGGAGCCAAGATTGTTGGCAATAGTTTGGAAGACAAGGGGTCACGATTGTTGGCAATAGTTTAGAAGACATGAAGCCACGATAGCTAGAAATAATTTAGAAGACAAGGATCCACGATTGGTGGTAATAATTTATAGAGAATGAGCCACGATTGCTGACAATAATTCAGAAGAGAAAGAGCTACGATTGCTGGCAATAATTTAGAAGTGAAAGAGACACGATTGATGGCAATAATTGAGAAGGAACCACTATAATTTAGAAGACAAGGAGCCACGATTGCTGACAATAATTTAGAAGACAAGGAGCCACAACAGCTAGCAATAATTGAGAAGAGAAGAGGCCCCAGAATGCTGGCAATAATTTAGCAGAGAAAGAACTAAGATTGCTGGCAAAAATTGAGAAGAGAAGTAGACACGATTCATGGCAATAATTGAGAAGGAACCACGATAATTTAGAAGAGAAGGAGACACGATTGCCGGAAATAATTGAGACGAGATAGAACCACAATTGCTAGCAGTAATTCACAAGAGAAAGAGCCACCTTTGTTTGGCATTAATATGAAAGAGAAGGAGCCACGTTTGCTGGTAATAATTTAGAAGAGAAGGTGACACGATTACTGGCACTAATTTAGAACCACGATTGCTGTCAGTAATTTATAACAGAAGGAGCCACATTTTCTAGTGCAAGTCTAATATTAATACGATTGCTGGAAAAAACATATTATTGTAGAAACTGTGATTGCCGTTTAGAGAAATTGTTAAATTAAAATAATTCACCAAATATTATTTACACCTAAACAATTGTATTTAACTATTTTCGAATATACTTTTGTATTTCGAATTCAGTTTGCGTAGAAGTATTTAAAACCAAATTGTACTCCAAACAAATTTTGGCGCCAAATCTAGCTTGCTTTGTAAATATCCTCCTACAATAATGCCAATAATCCAGTACCCTTTGTCAAACAACAGCCGACATTACATCTATTTATTAAATAATTACACAACAGGATAACAATTCCTAGCACAAGAATTCTTCCAACAGGCGATAACTAATCACATTTCTCATGATTTAATAGCAAATCGATCATATTACAAAACTAAGGAATACAAATAATAAAATAAAACAACCAATAACAATGTCTTAACATTTGGCATACCACTACGCCATACCACCAGAGAGTGGTATGGTTTACAAAAGACAGCCTTGGTGTAAATATTTTTAAGGAATTAAGGCAAAACAAAAGACAAATATTTTGTATTTCCTATACAAAACAAGAAAGATCGGCTTAAATATTTTGAGTAATTCAAACAAAATAATTACACAACAGTGCGGCACGGCATGTTAAATGTTGACACTAAACACCGAAGGAGGCGATGCAATAATTGCAGACAATAATCAAAAGACATAGATGCAGAATAGAATGGCAGAAGATCAGTGATTTCCTTTTAAACACGCATAAAATGTTCTTAAGGAAACTAAGTTCTTCTTTTGAAATTTAAGCATGCCGTGCTTAATGAGAATAATGTGTAAGATACTTGGCAAGTTAAATAATAAAATGAACAAATTAGCACAGAATACTGTGTAGAAGCTGCTTGGTATTGTTGTGAGTAAAATTGTAGATAATGCACTATTAGAGAGGACATGATGGAAAAGGGAAGCCAGATTTTGGCGCGTAAAGGAAAATTTTAAAATTTTGTATACCCTTTACAACCCTCAGTCTTAAATATCCAAAATTAAAACTATGTTGTAGAGAGAAATCCAAGATTGCTGGCAAAAATTTAGCAGAAATAAAGACAAGACAAATGGCCCGAAATTTAGGAGAGAAAATTTAGTACAAAATATTAAGCAAGGATTGCTGGCAATAATTTAGAAGATATGGATCCATTATTGCTGTCTATAATACAGAAGAGAAGGAGCCACGATCGCTGGCTATAATTTAGAAGAGAATGAGCCAAGATTGTTGGCAATAATTTAGGAGAGAAGGAGCCACGATTGCTGGCAACAATTGTGAGGAGAAGGAGCCATGATTGCTGGCAACAATTTCGAAGAGAAGGACCCACGATTTCTGGCAATAATTTAGAAGAGAAAGAGATATGACTGCTGGCAATAATTTAGAAAAGAAGGAGCCATGATTTCTGGCGATAATTTAGAGGATTGCTTACAATAATTTAGATGAGAAGGAGCCACTACCGTTGGCAATAATTTAGAAGAGAAGGAGCCATGATTGCTGGCAATAATTGAAGGGAGAAGGAGCCATGATTGCTGGCAACAATTTAGAAGAGAAAGACCCACGATTGCTGGCAATAATTTAGAAGAGAAGGACCCACGATTGCTGTCAATAATTTAGAAGAGAATGAGAGATGACTGCTGGCAATAATTTAGAAGAGAAGGAGCCACGATCGCTGTCAATAATTTAGAAGAGAAGGAGCCATGATTTCTGGCCATAATTTAGAAGATTGCTTACAATAATTTAGATGAGAAGGAGCCACGATTGCTGGCAATAATTTAGGAAAGAAGGAGCGACGATCGTTCCCAATAATTTACAAGAGAAGGAGCCATGATTACTGGCGATAATTTAGAAGATTGCTTGCAATAAATTAGATGAGAAGGGGCCACGATTGCTGGCAATAATTTAGGAGAGAAGGAGCCACGATCGCTCGCAATAATTTAGAAGAGAAGGAGCCATGATTACTGGCGATAATTTAGAAGATTGCTTGCAATAAATTAGATGCGAAGGAGCCACGATTTCTGGCAATAATTTAGGAGAGAAAGAGCTTCGGTTGCTGGTAATAATTTAGAAGAGAATGGGAAACGATTGCTTGCAATAATTTAGATAAGAAGGAGCCATGATTGCTGGCCATAATTTAGAAGAGATGGATCGGTTTCTGGTAGTAATTTATAAGAGAAGTAGCCACGATTGCTGGCAATAATTTAGAAGAGAAGCCGACGATTGTTGGCAATAATTTAGAAGAGAAGGAGCCACGATTGCTGGCAACAATTGAAAGGAGAAGGAGCCATGATTGCTGGCAACAATTTAGAAGAGAAGGAGCCATGATTGCTGGTCATAAGTTAGAAGAGATGGATCGGTTTCTGGCAGTAATTTATAAGAGAAGTAGCCACGATTGCTGACAATAATTTAGAAGAGAAGGGCCGACGATTGTTGGCAATCATTTAGAAGAGAAGGAGCCATGATTGCTGGCAACAATTTAAAAGAGAAGGAGCCATGATTGCTGGCAACAATTTAGAAGAGAAGGAGCCATAATTGCTGGCCATAATTTAGAAGAGATGGATCCCCGGTTTCTGGCAGTAATTTATAAGAGAAGTAGCCACGATTGCTGGCAATAATTTAAAAGAGAAGCCGACGATTGTTGGCAATCATTTAGAAGAGAAGGAGCCACGATTGCTGGCAGCAATTGAAAGTAGAAGGAGCCATGATTGCTGGCAAAAATTTAGAAGAGAAGGACCCACGATTGCTGGCAATAATTTAGGAAAGAATGAGCTACGATTGCTAGCAACAATTTAGAAGAGAAGGGTCAACGATTGCTAGCAATAATTTAGAAGAGAAGGGTCAACGATTGCTTGCAATAATTTAAAAGAGATGGACCCAAGATTGCTGGTAATAATTTAGAAGAGAAGGAGCCATGATTGCTGTCAATGATTTAAAAGAGAAGGAGCTGCAATTGTTGGCAATAATTTAGAAGATAAGGAGCCACGATTGCTGCCAAGAGAAGAAGGCACGATTCCTGGAAATAATTTAGAAGCGAAGGAGCCACGATTAACGGCAAAAATTTAGTAGAGAAAAAATTACGATTAGTGGAAAAATTTAGTAGAGACAGAGCTATGATTAATGCAAAAATTTAATTGCGAAAAAGACACGATGGCTAGGAAATATTTGGTAGAAAAGAAACCGCAATTAATGGCAAAAGATAAGTGGATAAACAGCCACGATTAATGGCAAAAAAATACAACATAAATATCTACAATCAATGTCAAAAATTAATCACAAATTAAGTAGAGGAAGAACCTCAATTACTGACAGACATTTAATTTGAAATTCTAGCAGAAATTTATTCGAGTTGAAGCATAAATCTTCTTTTTGTATAAATTGAGCTTCAATCGTTCGTTTTTATGTATTAAAACCAAGCTGTCTTAGTTGTAATTCAATCATAAATTGCATGACTATTGTAAAATAAAGAAACCTCATTAAAATTTGATCTGTTCAATTTATTAATTTCAAAATATTTTGTAAATAAATAAGTAGTGTAATAAGAAACTCAATCGAGCAACATCTTAATGGAAGTATTACAATACAGCATTTTATTCATGCAATTAAAATACCACTATTGCCTTTATTACATTGGGCAACCTAAATAACCTCTTTTTAAAGGTATAATTAATGTTAAAAGTCTATTACTGAACTCTACAATGAGTCATACAAAACATTCGGGTATGAATCATTTAAGACAGTTACTTAACATTAAGTAAAATATTCCTTTATCCTTTTTACCAACTATGAAACTTGAGTATTTTTTTTTTTTTTTTTATTAAACCCAAATTGAAACCTTTTATTATCCCATAATAAATGGAAATTTATAGACAGGTAATTCAGTTATAATCGAAGAGTTTTTGTTATCTTGTCTTCCGCAACCAAAAGTATTTGGTTTTATTGGGTATGACAACTCAAACATATGTTAGTCTATAAATATTTTGTATTATTGATGTATCAACAGCGTCATCGTCATCATCGTAGTCGATGTCGACAAAAAGGTTCTTTTTGCTGTTAATAATACAGTCAATTTTACAATTAAATGTAATTTTAGCATTACAAATGTAATTTTATTACTTGCTGTCGAAGTAGTGCAATTTTCTTTTTAAATATAGGTTTGTATAGCAATATTTGTTTTCTGTAAATAGAGAGACGGTATATAATTCTTGTGTTGAAATTCCTTTTTATCAGGGTAGTGCATTGTTTTCTTAGTTTTATATCCCGCTGTGTGCAATTCCCTTTTAATTCTTTGGCTTGTTTATAAATATTATTGTTTTATTTTGTTGAAATGTTTTCCAACAAACAAACATTTCATTTGAAATTTCAAAATTCTTATATTCCAGTTTCGTTTCTTTCTTTCTCCTCCGTTTTATTTTTTTGTCTTTTTATTATTTGATTTAGAGATAAAAATCTTTTGTATTTCTTTACAGGGATATCTAATTTTCCTTTAGTTTTGCTATGATTGATGATGTTGGTTATATTTGTGACTCAGAGTTTATTGTGTGTTAATTCTTTTGATAGAGTTGAATTATGTGTGTCTACATGACTACTTCCTTTTCAAGTGTAAAAATTCAATTTTATTAATTTGTATCAATTAACCAGAAAAACGAGTACAGTTGTGCAGGCAAGAGTTTGAGTTGTGTGTTTAAATATTTGTGAAAATATTGAACTATCCATAAAAACTTTATCAAGAAAATTATTGAAATCGTTGAACAAATTTATTTGTGGCGAAAGTTCATTTAAAATCAATACTTCTTTCTTAACGACTTCAATACTTACAAAAAAATCCAAAAATTATGAGAGATTTACAGAATTTGATTCAAGGTCTGAGTTTTATTTGCATTGCAGTAAAAATATAAAATATATCAATTAAGTGCAACATCATGTATTTATAACAATTCATTCGTTTCTTTCTTCATATAGTCTCTACTTTTAATTTCCGTTAATCCTTAAAATATGCAACACATTTTGTCTTTACAGCTTCTTACCTGCTAACTCTCACACTGAGTCTGCGCAACAGAAAAATAACCCAGCAGACAAATATTCTTTCATTATATTACTAACGATTACTAATAGTAATTTAAAGATAAATTAATAATCTGAAATGAAAAAGTAAACAGGATTAATTTAAAATATCAATCGCTGTCAATATATATTTATTATTATGATGAGATATATAAAAACATGAAGTTAAAATTGAATCTCATTGAAGCTAAAATTTATCAAATAAAATAAAAAAAATTGAAGCTAAAATTGCAGCTACATAAAGATCAACGTTTGTCCTATGTTGGAGGATATAATTGAGCTACTGAAAAGCCTATGATTGCACATAAAATTGAAGTCCATAAAGTTCAATTATTGAAACAAGAATTGAACTACAGAAAGGCCTATGATTGAAGCCCAAATTGAGCTCCTACGACTAAAGCTACAATTGGTATACATAAACCTACGAATGAAGCTAAATTTTAACTCCATAATGTCCTATGACTGATACTAGAATTGAACTACAAAAAGGCCTCCGACTAAAGCTGAAATTGAATTTCATAAAGTCCTATGATTGAAGCAAGAATTGAACTACTGAAACGCTTATGACTAAAGCTAAAAGTGAACTATTGGCTGTATAACTTCAACATGTGGGATTTTTTTAAAGTTTTAGCTTTTCTTTTGTACAACATAAATTTATTTAAAGTATTGGCCATTTTGAGCTGTGACCTTTTCCTATCATTCTGGCAACATATGGATTCCGCGACAAAGGAACTGCTTATTATGAAGCCAAGACCGAATCAAGCCAATATCGAATACTCTCTTCCAATGTCAAGAATATCCCTGAAAGGGATACAACTATATTTATATAATAGCTAAAATTTAAGTCAATAAAGTAATATGATTGTAGCTACATAAAGACCTACGATTGAAACTAAAATTTAACTATATAAAGACTTATGATTGAAGCCAAAATTGAACTACATAAAGACCTACGATTGAAACTAAAATTTAACTATATAAAGACTTATGATTGAAGCCAAAATTGAACTACATAAAGACCTACGATTGAAGCTAAAATTGAACTACATATATACCTAAGATTGTAGCTAAAATTTAACTACAAAAAGACCTACAATTGAAGCTAAAATTAAACTATATAAAGACCTAAGATAGAGGCTAAAATTTAACTATATAAGGACCTAAGATTGAAGTTAAAATTGAACTATATAAAGACCTAAGATTGAAGCTAAAATTTAACTATATAAAGACCTAAGATTGAAGTTAAAATTGAACTATATAAAGACCTAAGATTGAAGTTAAAATTGAACTACATAAAGACCTAAGATTGAAGTTAAAATTGAACTATATAAAGACCTAAGGTAGAGGCTAAAATTTAACTATATAAAGACCTAAGATTGAAGTTAAAATTGAACTATATAAAGACCTAAGATTGAAGATAAAATTGAGCTACATAAAGGCCTACGACTGAAGCTAAAATTTAACTACATAAAGACCTACGATTGAAGCTAAAGTTGAACCACATAAACCCCTATGGTTGAAGCTAAAATTGAACTACACGAAGACCTACGATTAAAGCTAAAATTGAACTTCATAAAGATCTACGGTTGTTGCTAAAATTGAACTACATAAAGACCTACGATTGAAGCTTAAATTGAACTACATGGAAACAAACGATTAAAGCCAAAATTGAACAACATAAAGACCTATGAACGAAGCTAAAATTAAACTACATAAAGACCTAAGATTTAAGCTAAAATTTAACTACATAAAGACCTACGATTGAATCTAAAATTTAACTACATAAAGACCTGCTATTGAAACTAAAATTGAACTAATTACAGACCTGCTATTGAAGCTAAAATTGAACTACTAAAAGACCTGCGATTGAAGCTAAAATTGAACTACATAAAGACCTAAGATTGAAGCTACAATTGAACTACATGAAGACCTACTAGGTAAGCTAAAGTTGAATAACATAAAGACCTACGGTTGAAGCTAAAATTGAACTATATAAAGATCTATGATTGAAGCTAAAATTTCACTTCATAAAGCCTTACGATTGAAGCTAAATTTGAACTACAAAAAGACCAACGATTGAAGCTAAAATTGAACTACATAAAGACCTACGGTTGAAGCTAAAATTGACCCCATAAAGTCCTACGTTTGAAGCTAAATTTGAACTAAGGCCAACCATTGAAGCTAAAATTGGACTACATAAAGACCTACAATTGAAACTAAAGTTCAACTACATAAAGACCTAATATTGAAGCTAAAATTGAACTATATATAGACCTAAGATTGAAGCTAAAATTGAAATACATAAAGACGTATGATTGAAGCTAAAATTTAACTACATAAAGCCGTACGATTGAAGCTAAAGTTGAACTACATAAAGACCTACAATTGAAGCTAAATTTGAAATACAAAAAGACCAACGATTGAAGCTAAAATTGAACTACAAAAATACCAACGATTGAAGCTAAACTTGGACTACATAAAGACCTACAATTGAAACTAAAGTTCAACTACATAAAGACCTAATATTGAAGCTAAAATTGAACTATATATAGACCTAAGATTGAAGCTAAAATTGAAATACATAAAGACGTATGATTGAAGCTAAAATTTAACTACATAAAGACCTACGTTTGAAGCTAAATTTTAACTACAAAAATACCAACGATTGAAGCTAAACTTGGACTACATAAAGACCTACAATTGAAACTAAAGTTCAACTACATAAAGACCTTCAATTGAAGCTAAAGTTCAACCACATAAAGATCTAAGATTGAAGCTAAAATTGAACTAAAAGAAGACTGACGATTAAAGCTAAAATTGATCTGCAGAAAGACCGACGATCGAAGCTAAAATTGAACCACATAAAGACCTATGTTTGAAGCTAAATTTGAACTACAAAAAGACCAACGATTGAAGCTAAAATTTAACTACATAAAGACCTACGATTGAACCTCAACTTAGACTCCATAAGACCTACTATTGAAACTAAACTTTAAAAAGATAAAGACCTACGATTGAAGCTAAAATTGAAAAACACAAAGATCAACGGTTGAGGCTAAAATGGAACTTTAAGAGGATAAATATAAATTGTAAAAGGTGCAATAATTAAAGCTAACATTTGATTGAAGCCAAAATGGAACCTTAAATTGAAGCAAATAAGGTCAGCGGTTAAAGCAAACATTTAACAAAGTAAGGATCGACTTAAACTAAAATTGTACCCCACAATAAAAGCGCAAAGGAGCTAAAACATAACTACAGAAATGTTTTCGATTGAAGGCCAAATTTAATTATATAAAAACCTATGATTTAAACTAGAATTAGGAGAAGCATTCAAATAATTTTGTTCTTCCAATCTTTCAAAGGCAATATTTTATTCAACTTTTTAATTTAAATAAAACAAAGTGTGTGTGAGATATCATCGAAATTATTTATTGATTTGTGTGGATTGTAACATCGTGCGAATGTCCGCCGCTGTTTTGCTGTATGGCGCACATCCGAAATGTTCAATTGTCTATGACTGTGAAGCATAAATCCAGCTGAATTTGACCAATTTCGCATGATATGTTGGCTTTGTTGGACGCTGTGGTTTATGGCTTAATCATATAAAACTGCGACTTAAGAAAACCCCACAAGAAAAAGTCTATAGGAATCAAATCGCATGATCTCCACCAGTTCACATAACCTTCTATTGAGATGACCATGCCCTCAAATCGCTCGTACCAATGTGGCATGAGCTGCCTGGTACGTAGTGACTTCCTGTTGAAACCACATGACTTTGGTGTTCATATCATCCAATTCGGCCCAGAAGAAGGTGGTAATCATTTACCTATAGCACTTGCCGTTGACGATGCTGGCCTGTCCAACGTCTTTCTCAAAGTAATATAGACCAATGACGTCGCCAGCCCAAAACTCACATCTAACAGCGACTTCTTCGGGATTTATTGGACATTCAGAAATGCGCCTCATCACTGAAAGTGATTTTTTGATAAAAAGCGGGCGGAACTTTGCCCGAACAGAACACCAATTTTATCATTTGCACATATTGTTGAACAGTATATACGTCTATGGTGGTTTGGTAAAACAAACTGAATAAATGTCAGCCAATTCGACAGATGTAGCTTCAATAATGTGGCCCCACAATTCACAACAATTCACCTAGAATCGTTTGAATTACTTCCCAAATCCTTAGATCGAGAAATAAGTTCTGTTAATTCATTTCTGCAGCCATTGTTAGCTTCATTCCTCCTGATCAAGTTTTATTTCCACATATAATCTCTAATAATGTTAACATTTATTGTTCGTTGGGTTATTAGCATTTAATGTAACTTAAAAGTGTTGCCTACTTTTTAGCTGACATAATTATAATGACTCATTTCTATGAGGATAATAATGCTGAAATGAAATAACTTCATACAACAAGATTCATGGAAACAAATTTATCTTTTAAAAAAATCTTTCAAAATTGTTAGGCAAATTTTAAGACTACATTTTGGCCATAGAAATTATTTTGTAGCCAAAAAAATCTCTATTACTTAATGCTTAAAGATACACATCAAAGTCTAGTCTGGCAAAATTACCAGCAAAATAATCCTTAAAAAGGAATTTTTACAAAAAAGTCTTAAACAAAACCAAACAAGGAAGAATAAGTCTTTAGCAAACTGCTTATCAATTGATCTTGATCATTTTTTCCTAAGAATGAAACTCGACTTCCGTAGAATATGACAATAACGATTTGACAACTCAGTAAGTCTAAGACTTAGACTGACTGACTGTTGTTATTTTAAGGATTGTTATTGTTAGCCTAAAATAACATCAAGATCACCTACTAAATATTGTTACTTAAAGGCACATAATCAAAATGTTGCATACATTGTTAAACAAAAACAATAGAGCAAACGAAGAAGTGACAGGAAAAAGAAGTTGTTTTTTTAAAAGATCTAAGATAAACAGCAACAATTTCAAAAGAAATACATACAAATTATAAACATAATTGAAGCATAAATCCTTAAGGATTCTTTGGTTTACAATAAATGAAACCATTTCAGGGTTTTTATGGTCAACCCAAGGAATTTGAGGTTGTTTGAGGCTTGTGTTCGGGGTTTGGTTAATGTTTGTGTGTGTTATCCAACAAGGATTCTCTAGGGCGTTAAGGATGGCTACACACATGTGTAAAATCCTTGTAAACTCATATGTATTAATGCCACCATATGTGTGCGTGTGGCAGCAAATATTTCTATTATCCTTTATAAATTTTTTTTGCTCTGTCACAGCCTAAAATAACAACAGTTTTGTTTTTTTAAGCAAAACTATTTTGTTTGCTTTCATGCCTCAATGACTGCCTATAATAATGTTATTTTAATATTTCTCTATTTGTTTTTTTGTTATAAAAAGCAAAATATATTTGTTGCTTTTCAAACATCATAATTTCATAAATTTATTGTTATTGTTAACATATTTTCATAATAAACACATTTTACAGTATTAAAATAAATATTTGAAAGGATTTTTTAAAAAAAATTCTAAAACAAAATTAATTCCATAGACTCTGAGACTGAAATAACATAATTTATTAATAATGTTTTCATTTGCTTATAATTTCTCTAGAGATTTATTAAGAGAAAATATTTCCTTTATTCTTGACTTTATTGTTTAGCTCTAGTTTTTATGCTAAAAGGAATAATTTGAATAGATTTGAATGTAAAGAGGATTATATTGGAATGCTTGGTATGATAGCTAAGAGAATTAGAAATAATTGTGTTTATATAGCAAAAGATTTAAATGCAAATCCTGTAACTAAAATCTAGGAAAATTAGATTTTTGCTATTCTTTTTCATTATATTTTAAAATAAACTCTTAATGATATACAAATTTGAGTTGATCACTCATATTTCCAAACAAATATCAATTTTTATATGAAAAATCTAAAATCACTCATAGATCGTTTATAAGAGGTCCTACAGGAAACACAACAATAATTTCTGATCACTCATATTTCCCACCAAATATCGATTTTTATATGAAAAATCTAAAATCACTCATATATCATTTATAAGAGGTCCTAGAGGAAAAAAGGCAATTATCTGTGATCACTCATATTTCCCACTAAATATTGAGTTTTATATGAAAAATCTAAAATCACACATAGATCGTTAACAAGAGGTCCTAGAGGAAAAAGGGCAATAATCTGTGATCACTCGTATTTCCCACCAAATATCAATTTTTATATGAAAAATCTAAAATCACTCATAGATCATTAAGAAAAGTTACTAGAGGAAGAAAAGGGCAATAATCTGTGATCACTCATATTTCCCACCGAACAAAGATTTGTATGTGAAAAACCAAAACAAAAAAATGATTTGATCTGTATCTGATCTTAACTACAACTATGTATAAGTGGTTAAGTTTAATTTAAATTCAATAATTACACAAATTATCCTCAATTATTTCAACTACACACTGAGTTTGAAAAGAAAAAGAAAAATTATCATTTAAATCATAGGCCAATGTTGTTTGCTCTATATCAGATCATAACTATAATAGAAACCAATAATAACACAAATGATTTTGAATTGTTTCCAGTAAACACACATGATGACTTGAAAATGCCAATTTTATCGCCAAAATCTTAAGGGCATAGGTGCTCAATTATTTCAAACCTAAAAATCACATCCTTTAAAATGTATACTTCCTTTAGCTAATAAACACACATGTACTGATCTCTAAATGATATCATTTATTTTCAATTAGGCCACAGAAAAGTTCACATTAGGCCACAAAGGCTAGAAACATTAAGTTATCATAGGGAATATATCTTCAAAACATACATGATGGTTAACCTTAGTATAAAGATCAATACTATCTTAATGATACAATTTAAAATATAAACTATTTTAAAGCAGAGATTTAATCACAGCAGATGCAAATCTAAGGAAAAATTGTTTCATCATTACATTTTAAGGAACATGTTAAGATAGGTTTTTGCATATGTGATCATGTTAAAGGTGATCTGTTTTCTTTTTTGCTGCTTGTTTTTGCAACTGTCTCGATTGCCATCTAAATCCTTTTCTAACTACTCCTTATCGTATGAGATTAATCTGTTGGAATCTAAGTAACTATTGTTCATATGAGTACAAACAATACATACGCCTACATATTCGCAGGCATGTATGTCATACGAATACATTTAAGGATGTTTATGTAGAAGCAATTGTTTTCAGCTTCCTAATATGAACATTTAAAGGTTTTGCTTTTAGCAAAGATTTAGATTTTGGAGAAATGATAACATTTTTCTAAAGAAAGGAATGAATATATGGAAGAGATTCAACAAAATTAATAGAAAAGCAGCAGAAATGTAAATACTTTTGGTGGAATATCGTTAAGGCTTCCTGCAAAGAAGTTCGAAATTAGAAAATATTGACCCTATCACCTATAAAACCCATATATCAGACAAATATTTTATTGTCACATATTGATGGTGGTTGCTCAAGATTCGGCACAGCCGAATATAACACTTTTACTTGTTCTGTATTATTTTTGTACGCTTTTAGTCAAAATGTTGGTTATGTTTTTTAAAATATTAGCTTCAAAAATACTTACTTTATCAATAAGCCTGTCATTTGCGATTCGTCACACTTGTGGATTTCCACTTTCATTACAATTCTTGTAATCCTGGTATTGAGTAAAATTCTGTTATCATCAGGGATTAATCTAAATATTAGACACAATAATTGCAGCATTTGAAAGAAAACCTAACCAACCATACAAAATAGAGACTACAGAATTCCTAAACTAAATAAAAGCAATTTAAACAAAATACCAAAATAGTAATACTCAAGAAACTCAATTTTTTATCACTTAAACAAAATCTAAATCTGGCTAAACAAAATATACTTCAAAAGGACATGTTAAGAAGCTGAAAATTCAATGAGAAATGCCAATAAATTCCTACATACTCACCTACATACATGCCTCGATATAAATATCCTACAAAGCAGAGTTTGCACAAAAGAAAATAAGAAGTTTTTGCAGTTTTTATGCTTATGTATGTAATTCATACTCATGTGCATTTTAACCTACATTTAGATTGATCCTTCATGATAAGCAGAAGATTTTAAAGGATTTAGATTGAAATCAGTGCATATTTGTAAGCAAAACCCTGATCATCATCATGAGCATATGTAAAAATGAAACATACATGACTACTCGTGATTAGATTTATGTTATACGAGTTGATTTTTGTTTTCTAACTTAAATATTTTAAACTATTTTCTTTAACTGTAGAAAATAGTAGCCAATTTCATTTGGTTTTTAAAGATTCACATCTGCTGTGATTAAATCTAAATAATTTTCAAATATGTAAGTGCGATCCTTTTTTAAAGATTCGTTTTCTTGTAAAAAGAATATGTGAATATATTCTTATCTTAATAGTCCCAGAATATGTTTTAAATTGAAACTTTAAGATATAGTTAGTTGCTATTATCCACCACACATGTTTCAAGATATTTTCTTTATGATATGATGATCGTTTCAATCTTTGTGGCCGGCCTAATGTGAACTTTTATGTGGCCTAATTGCAAATAAATTATATCATTTTCAGGTCAGTATATGTGTGTTCATTTGTTAAAGGAAATAAATTTGAAGATGTAATTATGATATGATTTTCTGGCTACAAATAATTAAACATATATGCCCACAAGATGTGTTTGATAAAATGTTTCTGTAAAATGATCATGTGTGTGAAATAATTGAAGATAATTTCATGTGTGTGAAATAATTGAAGATAATTTCTGGCTTTATTGGTTTTTATTATATTTATGATCAGATAGGAAATACTCACTGTTTCAATTTATATAAAAAAATGATTTCTTATATTTTGATATTGTTTGTTTCTGATGTACATATGCCTGAAACAAAAGACTTAAGTAGCGACCTTTTTTGGAATAGTTGAATTGATTGTTGCGAATTGTTGTTAGACCTTACTGCTTAAATGAACTAAGTCAATTTTGAAAGCCTTAAAGTAATCAACATAATATTTTCATTTCAGTAAGCACTACAATTTAGTTTATTCAGGCTGAGACAATGAGGTACGGAGGGTATTATGACTGAAAACAAAACACCTACTCGTATTATTACGAATAGACTAGCGTTTATTGTACGATTCGAGCTGTAGCAGAGGAGACTGAAACGCTGCAATATTACCTTTGTCAATGTCGTGTATTTTATCGAATTAGAATCTAAAACTTTCATATGACAATCATGCCAAACATTGAATATCGAGGAGTCTAGGTTCTTAACCTATCCGATTTATATTATTATAGGCTTAGATCTCACAACATGCCGTAATAACAAAAGGACATTTTTAATCGCACCTCTAATAAACTTAAGAATAAGAAGTGAGATCGACGAATCTAAAAAAATAAAAAAGAAACCACTAAACTTACAGTTTAACAGTTATTTTTCAACGTAAAAATAAAAGTTTGCATGTAACCCTCAAAAAAGGAGTTTTAAATAGCCGTCATAAAAAAACTCATTTGAGGAGTTTTATTTTTCCCGTCATAAAATAAAAGTCTTTTTAGGAGTTTTATTTTTCCCGTCAGAAAATAAAACTCTTTTCGTTTATTTTCTACTCTTTATTGAGTCTATCTGATATAATGTTAGTAGTAATTTATTAATAACAAATTAAAATCCCACTTAATATTATTTTAATGAAAAATTATTCAATTACAATGCAAGGGGCTCCACAAATTATAATGATCTGACCAGCGGCAAGCTTTAGGAGTCACTTTACATAAAATGAGTTTTATTTTCTGATGGAAAAACTAAAACTACTCAAAAGACTTTTATTTTATGATGGAAAAAATAAAAGTCCTCAAATGAGTTTTTTTATGATGGAAAAAATAAAAGTCCTCAAATGAGTTTTTGTTATGACGGCTATTTAAAACTCTTTTTTTTAAATTTCATGCGAACTTTTATTTTTAAGTTGAAAAATAACAGTTTTAGATGGATTTTTATTTTTAAAGGTACAAAATAACTGTTATAAAATAACTTTTTTGATATCCCTTATAACCGTTACGGTCCCTGATTCAATAGTGATAAGTTTATGAACCTTTTCCGCAAAACATTACATTAAGATTTTTATAGTGCTTTCTGTCACTTTCTTCGAACCATCCCCGTTTAAAATCTACCACACTTTTGAACAGCTTTTTTTGGGCTCTTTAATTCTCTTTTAACAAGAGCTCAATATCTCTTTGCTGGCCTTAACTCCAAGCTGTTTGGAGGATTTGATTCTCTTGGTACAAATACCACATTATGGTACTAGCACTACTCAAGACCTTGCTTACCATAGTGACAGGATGTCAAATCAGTCCAAAGATAAGTGGACACATTAAGAAGTCCTGAGAATGGGAGCATCCTTTTTTGAAAACATTCCTTGATGGAAATTTCGGTATTTATAAATCCCTTTGTAACAAATGTTTGGCTTCTTTTGCCGCAACTGCATATTACTTGCCACACCAAGAACTTTTTCTGCTGTTGGGTCCTAAATCCTTCAACAACATTCTCTTGAGCATCAGCAACTTGACCCGGAAGCTCCCAAAAATTTTCCAGAACATACGTTTCCTCATCTATTATGCAGCAGGTATATTTTTTTTTTATAAAACTTAACTTCAATTTCCGTGCTCTGTTTTTGGCCTCTAAATTTTTAGCATAGTTCTTGTCAGGAACTTTTTGAGCCTTGTATGTTTTTAAACCTGCATTGGATTTAACTTTTCGTAGCAAATAGTTCGAGTACTGAGCTAACCGGTCTACTTTCCTACCGGATGTGTTGGGAGCTCTTTTGAAAATGCTTTCTATTTATTGGCTTCAGGAAGACCATTCTTTTTACTTTGGAATCAGTTTAAGGGCAGACATTTGATTCTTCGGCCAACTTTTTGTAGGACAAAGATGGGTTTTTAATAATTTTAGCAAGCACTTTTTTCTTGTCACTCATTTTAATCAGATTTACAACAAATTAACATAATTGACATTAAACATAATGACTGACTTAATTATACCCTACACCACCATAGTGGGGAGGGTATTATGCTTTTGTGCAGATGTATGTAATGCCCAAAAACATTGGTCTAACACCCACCTTAAAGTATACCGATCGACTTAGAATCACTTTCTGAGTCGATCAAACGATGTCCGTCCGTCTGGTTGGCTGGCTGGCTGTCCATGTAAACCTTGTGCGCAGAGTACAGGTCGCAATTTTGAAGATATTTCGATCAAATTTGGTTAATATAATTTTTTCGGCCCAAGGACGAAACCTATTGAAAATGGCTGAAATCGGTCCATTATTTCACCTAGCCCCCATACAAATGTCCCCTCGAAATTGGACTTTATCGTTCATAAATGTTTAATTTATATATGTATCTACACAAATTTCGCTCCAAATAAGTTTTATATATACAAAATTCATGTCACCAAATTTTGTTACGATCGGTCCATAATTAGTCATAGCTCCCATATAGAGCCGCTTCCGAAAATCACTTTAACGTGCTTAAATCACTTAAAAATATTGGTATATACACAAAATTCAACATAGTTTACTTTAATATAGACATAATTCACACGACCTAATTTTATGGTGATCGGTCCATAATTGATCATAGCTCCCATATAAGGCCTCTTCGAAAAATCACTCAAAAATATAAATTATTGATTTTTTAAAAGAAAAATATTTTTACTCATTTACTTGGTGTAGGGTATTATATAGTCGGGCTTGACCGACCATACTTTCTTACTTGTTTTCTTTTATAAAACTTGACTTCAATTTCCGTGCTCTGTTTATGGCCTCTTAATTTTTAGCACAGTTCTAGTCAGGAACTTTTTGAGCCTTGTATGTTTTTAAACCTGCATTGGATTTAACTTTTCGTAGCAAATAGTCCGACTACGAATCTTACCGGATGTGTTGGGAGCTCTTTTGAAAATGCTTTCTATTTATTGGCTTTAGAAACATCATGTAGACCATTCTTTTTACCAGAAACATGTTATATTTTATGAATGAACTTTTTTCAAAAAGTGTAGATTTTCAAAAGGTTACTTTTTCCAATATTGCACTTTTTCTTGAAACGTACCTTTTCTAAAATGGTACCTTTCCTTAAAGGGTGCTTTTCTAAAAGGTATTTAGATTTTTATACTTTTTCTAAAAGGGAATATTTTCTAAACTGGTCTTTTTCTAAACCGTTACTTTTTCTAAAAGGATACTTTCTTTTAAATTAAACATTTCTAATAGTGTGCTTTTTCTAAAAATGTACCTTCTCTAAAACGGTACCTTTTCTAAATAATTTCATTTTCTAAAACGGTTAAAATGAGTCGAAGCGTAATTCCCTGTGTTTCTTCAGTCAACATCTTGCTTTAACGAATGATACACAGGTTTTGTCGATGAATGTTTGTTACCCTACTGCAGGGCAGTTATAGATCAGATGTATAGTTAACTACTTCTCTTCCTCATCCCTTAAGCATGTACACCTAGAAGCCAGGGTCCAGTATTGAAGGCAGATCACAAATCTGCTATTTCTGGTCTTCGAAAATAGTAAAAACTGGTACTTTGTCTAAAAGTACATTTCGAAAAGGGTTTTTTGTTCGAAAGTATATTTTTAAATGGAGCTTAGTTTTATATTACTTTTATAACATGGTATTTGCTTAAATTTGTAATCTTTCTTAATTAATATAAAGAAGCTCGAGTGATGTAGCTTGGAAAGTGTGGTAAGCATCAATAGTAAAATCGTTTTAAAATGACATAAGCCGATTTAAGTTATATAAGTTATATATTAGCTTAAATTTTTCCCAAAAAATGGACATATATATTTTCATAAGAGCTTTTGCTGATAGCAGAAGAATTCAAGCAGATTGTTGTAATATAACACTTTTTTTTAGAAAATTATGGTAAAAATAGCCACTACCGTATGAATATGCCGTACATGCAAACGATTTAGAAACAATTCCATCATATCATAATTGTAACAAAATACTTTTATTAAGTAAATCCAAAAATACATTTATTCATACATTTATTCAGAAAAATGCCAAAGATTTCTTAAAATTTTATCAGAAAATCATATTCTTTTAACAATATTAAACTGAGATTTCAAAACGATATAATTTATTTGCAATTAGGCCACAAAAAAGTTCACATTAGGCCGGCCACAAAGATTGATAAGATCAACATAACATAAAGAAAATATCTTGAAACATGTGTGGTTGATAAAAGCAACTAACTATATCTTAATGTTTCAATTTAAAACATATTCTAGGACTATTAAGATACGAATATATTCACATATTCTTTTTACAAGAAAACAAATCTTCAAAATGGATCGTTTAGATTTAATCACAGCAGATGTGAATCTTTAAAAACTAAATGAAATTGGCTACTATTACCTACAGTTAAAGAAAGTAGTTTAAAGTATTTAAGTTAGAAAACAAAAATCATCTCGTATAACATAAATCTACTAACGAGTAGTCATGTATGTTTCATTTTTACATATGTGTTGCTTACAAATATGCACTGATTTCAATCTAAATCCTTTAAAATCTTCTGCTTATCATGAAGGATTAATCTAAATGTAGGTTAAAATGCACATGAGTGGGAACTACATACATGTGCATAAAAAGTGCAAAAACTTCTTATTTTCTTTTGTGTAAACGTTGCTTTGAAAAATATTTATATCGAGGCATGTATGTAGGTGAGTATGTAGAAATTTGTTGGCATTTCTCATTGAATTTTCAGCTTCTTAACATGTCCTTTTGAAGTATATTTTGTTTAGCCAGATTTAGATTTTGTTTAAGTGATAAAAAATTGAGTTTCTTGAGTATTACTATTTTGGTATTTTGTTTAAATTGCTTTTATTTAGTTTAGGAATTTTGCAGTCTCTATTTTGTATAGTTCATTAGGTTTTCCTTCCAATGCTGCAATTATTGTGTCTAATATTTAGATTAATCCCTGATGATAAGAGAATTTTGTTTCCAGAATTCTAGTTTATTTAAGGTTTTGTTTATTCAATACCAGGATTACAAGAATTGTAATGAAAGTGGAAATCCACAAGTGTGACGAATCGAAAATGAGAGGCTTATTGATAAAGTACGTATGTTTGAAACTAATATTTTAGAAAACATAACCAACATTTGGACTCAAAGTGTACAAAAATAATACAGAACAAGTAAAAGTGTTATATTCAGCTGTGCCGAATCTTGAGTAACCACCATCAATATGTTACAATCAAATATTTGTCTGATATATGGGTTTTATAGGTGGTAGGGTCAATATTTTCTAATTTCAAACTTCTTTACAGGAAGCCTTAACGATATTCCACCAAAAGTGTTTACATTTCTGCTGCTTTTCTATTACTTTTGTTTAATCTCTTCAATATATTCATTCCTTTCTTTAGAAAAATTTTATCATTTCTCCAAAATCTAAATCTTTCCTAAAAGCAAAACCTTTAAATGTTCATATTAGGAAGCTGAAAACAATTGTTTCTACATAAACATCCTTAAATGTATTCGTATGACATACATGCCTGCGAATATGTAGGCGTATGTATTGTTTGCACTCATATGAACAAAAGGATACTTATATTCCAACAGATTAATCACATACGATAAGGAGTAGTTAGAAAAGGATTTAGATGGCAATCGAGACAGTTGTAAAAACAAGCAGCCAAAACGGAATAGATCAGCTTTAACATTATCACATATGCAAAAACCTTTCTTAACATGTACTTCAAAATGTAATGGTAAAACAATATTTCTTTAGATTTGCATCTGCTGTGATTAAATCTCTGCTTTAAAATAGTTTACATTTTAAATTGTATCATTAAGATAGTATTGATCTTTATACTAAGGTTAACCATCATATATGTTTTGCAGATATATTCCCTACGATAACTAAATGTTTCTAGCCTTTGTGGCCTAATGTGAACTTTTCTGTGGCCTAATTGAAAATAAATGATATCATTTAGAGATCAGTACATGTGTGTTTATTTGCTAAAGGAAGTATACAGTTTAAAAGATGTGATTTTTAGGTTTGAAATAATTGAGCACCTATGCCCTTAAGATTTTGGCGATAAAATTGGAATTTTCAAGTCATCATGTGTGTTTACTGGAAACAATAAAAAATTATTTGTGTTATTATTGGTTTCTGTTATAGTTATGATCTGATATAGAGCAAACAACATTGGCCTATGATTTACCTGATAATTTTTCCTTTCAAACTCAGTGCGTAGTTGAAATAATTGAGGATCATTTGTGTCATTATTGAATTTAAATTAAATTTAGTTGTATTTAAGATAATATTTTTGTTTTGGATTTTCATATAAAAATCTTTGTTTGGTGGGAAATACATATGTGTGATCATAGATCGTTGGCCTTTTTCCTCTAGGATCTCTTATTAAAGATCTATGAGTGATTTTAGATTTTTCATATAAAAATTGATATTTGGTGGGAAATATGAGTGATCACTGATTATTGTGGTTGTTCCTCTAGAACCTCTTGTTAACGATCTATGAGTGATTTTAGATTTTTGATATAAAAATCGATATTTGGTGGGAAATATGAGTGATCACAGATTATTGTGCTTGTTCCTCTAGAACCTCTTGTTAACGATCTATGAGTGAGTTTAGATTTTTCATATAAAAATCAATATTTGGTGGGAAATATGATTTTTTGTCCTTTTTCCTATAGGACATCTTCTTAACGTTCTTTGAAAGATTTTAGATTTTTTACATAAAAATCGATATTTTGTGGGAAATTTGAGTGATCACAGATTATTGTCCTTTTTTCTCTAGGACGTCTTATTAACGAACTATGAGTGACACAGATTATCGCCCTTTTTCCTCTAGGACCTCTTGTTAACGATCTATGCGTGATTTTAGATTTTTCATATAAAAATCAATATTTGGTGGGAAATATGAGTGATCACAGATTGTTGTTCTTTTTCCTCTAGGAACTCTAGTTAACATTCAATGAGTGATTTTAAGTTTTTCATATAAAAATCGATATTTGGTGGGAAACATGAGTGATCAGTACCTCTTCTTAACGATCTATGTGTGATTTTAGGTTTATCATATAAAAATATTTGGTGGAAAATATGAGTGATCACAGACTACTATCCTTTTTCCTCTAGGACATCTTGCTAACGGTCTGTCAGTGATTTTAAATTTTTCATATAAAAATCAATATTTGGTGGGAAATATGAGTGATCACAGATTATTGTTCTTTTTCCTCTAGGACCTCATATTAACAATCTAAGAGTGAGTTTAGATTTTTCATATAAAAATTGATATTTGGTGGGAAATATGATTTTTTGACCTTTTTCCTCTAGGACCTCTTATTGATGATCTTTGAGTGATTTTAGATTTTTCATATAAAAATCGATATTTGGTGGGAATATAAGTGATCACAGATTATCGCCCTTTTTCCTCTACTACCTCTTGTTAACGATCTATGAGTGATTTTAGATTTTTCATATAAAAATCGATATTTGGTGGGAAATATGAGTGATAACAGATTATCGCCCTTTTTCCTCTACGACATCTTATTAATGAACTATGAGTAATTTTGGATTTTTCATATAAAAATCGATATTTGGTGGCAAATATGACTGATCACAGATTATTGTCGTTTTTTCTCTAGACCCCTTATTAACGAACTATGAGTGATTTTAGATTTTTCATATAAAAATCGATATTTGTTGGTAAATATGAGTGATCACAGTTTTGTTAAAAAAAATTTTTTGAAAACCTACTTAAAAAATTAATAATTTCTAAAAAATTATTTTCCCTCTTCTGTACTTACTGTCTTTACATTTCTTTTTTCTAATTTTCATGAAATTTATACCACCCAATTAATTTCCTAGAACCATCATTATGAACTCAAACAAACTCTACAAAATTCTTTGGAAAACCTACACTTTGTTTTTTAACCTTGTTGCGTTTTACTTTCTTTTAAGATTTTATTACAATTTCTTGGGAATTTTTTGAGAGCCAACAGCCAATAAACACTTGAAAAACAATGCTTAACAAGGTTAATTTTGTTGCATTTGTGACATTTTAAAGAAACGCCATAGGAAACGGAACTAACTACACGACATTAAGGTTACAAAGTTGATTGTTATACTATAAAAAATTAAATAGAAATGACAAAATTAAACAATGTGTGTGGTTTTGAAATAAATTTTGAAGAGGATATGTTGTTCCTCTTTTAATTAGTAATGGTTTAGGGAAGACAGGATATAAAAGTACAAAATCAAAGGTTAAGGATTTAAAGGAAATGTACTTGGGTTTATTATAAAATATATTTAACCCTCATCTCACCATCAAGAAAACCTGCATTGTTTACCCTCGTGTATTGTTTTCCACACATGCGGTTTGTCTTGACGCTGCTCATGCCAATTTGGACATATTTTAAAAAAGTACCAACTCTTTTTTATGATAAAACTTTCATTTATATTCAAAAGTGAAATTCAGTAATTCCTTGACCTATTTGGTACCAAAAACAAATCTTCAACAAATTCGAGTTTGCATATTTATAACCTACACCACCATAGTGGGGAGGGTATAATGCGTTTGTGCATATGTCTGTAACGCCCTAAAATATTGGTCTAACACCCACCTTAGAGTATACCGATCGACTAAGAATCACTTTCTGAGTCGATTAAACAATGTCCTTCCGTCCGTCTGTCTGTCCATATAAACCTTGTGCGCAAAGTAAAGATCACAATTTTGAAGATATTTCAATCAAATTTGGTACATATTACTTTTTCGGCCCAATTACCAAGCCTGTTGAAACTGGCTGAAATTGGTCCATTATTTCACCTAGCCCCCATACAAATGTCCTCTCAAAATTGGACTTTATCGGTCATAAATGTTTAATTTATATATGTATCTCCACAAATTGCGCTCCAAATAAGTTTTATATATACAAAATTCATGTCATCAAACTTTGTTACGATCGGTCCATAATTAGTCATAGCTCCCATATAGACCCGCTTCCGAAAATCATTTTAAAGTGCATAAATTTCTTAAAAATGTTGGTCTACACAGAGTATACCGCTCGACTTAGAATCACTTTCTGAGTCGATTAAACGATGTCCGTCCTTCCGTCTGTCTGTCCATATAAACCTTGTGCGCAAAGTAAAGGTCACAATTTTGAAGATATTTCAATCAAATTTGGTACATATTACTTTTTCCGCCCAATTACTAAGCCTATTGAAATTGGCTGAAATCGCTGCATTATTTCACCTAGCCCCCATACAAATGTCCTCTCGAAATTGGACTTTATCGGTCATAAATGTTTAATTTATAAATGTATCTTCACAAATTGCGCTCCAAATAAGTTTTATATATACAAAATTCATGTCATCAAACTTTGTTACGATCGGTCCATAATTAGTCATAGCTCACATATAGACCCTCTCCCAAAAATCACTTTAAGTGCATAAATTTCTTAAAAATTTTGGTCTGCACACAAAATTCACCATAAATAACATTCATATAGACATAAATCACACGACCTATTTTAATGGTGATCCGTCCATAATTGGCTCCCATAGGACCACTTCCTAAAATCACTCACGAATAAAATTATTGAAATTTTAAAAGAAAAATGTGTTTGCTTATTTACTTGGTGTAGGGTATTATATAGTCGGGCTTGACCGACCATACTTTCTTACTTGTTTGATTATGCGTCTAGAATTAACCAAATATTTTTTTATTCCAGCCATACTATTTTGAATTTGAACAACGCTAAAATTATACCTCTGTATTGTTAGAGGATAGAGTTCAGCAGTGTTGTCAGTTAAGCCTTTTTGAGGCTAAATTTAGCCTTTTTATTTACTCTTTAGCCTCGAAATTTTGGTTTTAGCTTCGTGGCTTTTTTCTAGCCTTTTCTTAATTTCAAAATAGCCTTTTTTGAAATTAAAAAAGGCTAAAAATTTCGAGACTAAAGAGTAAATAAAAAGGCTAAATTTATATTTGTGAACCATTTTCATTTTAATTCATTACTGATTTTAATTTAGCTTTTCAACATACTCAAGAATTGTGCAGTATTAAAAGAACAAATAACAATTGCCAATATCAAGTGGTTCAAAATGAAATAGAGTATTTTATATCTGAAAGCTTAAATGTCTAGCAAATTCTCTTTCAAGACAAAATTGTTATTACACATTATATTCATCATTATATAATGGACAAGAGCCCCACAAACTCTTGAAGGCTTGTGATACTCGATGACGATCAATAGCCGTTGAACGTCTTGTGGATCTATGCTTCGAGTTAAAACCCATTTTGTTTTAATTTCGTCAAACCAGCAATTCTGAAAAGCCAAACTTTTAAGTAATTAATACACTGATTATAATTTGGCGTACCATCTTTTTTTAAAACCAGTATTGCACAAAGTACAAAAAGTAAATAAATCATTTGCTGTTTTCTGATTTAAAATTCAAGGAATTTGATCCATTATCGTCGCCAATTGAAAATTGTTTAATGTTTTTGACACATTTTTCATACTAGTTTGATGAATGAGAGATAAAATAAAGAACGTTTTAATTAGTGAAGATTATGACAAAAATAATACGACAAATTAAACTAATTGAGCAATTGCGACAAAGATTACCATATGAAAACTCTACGCAAAATCAATTTTTTTCCCGTTGATAATAAAGTAGTAAAACCAAAATTGATAGTGAAAAATTAAAGTGCTAATAAAATTACGAAGCTTAAGGCTCAGGGGCAGAATATATTAAACTACAAATGGACAAATATAGAACCAACAATGTCCATTTTCTGACATGGTTAATCTAGTATTTAACTTTTTAGTACTTCCTTTAAGTAAAGCAGATGAATTTTATGAACATATTTTCTAATTTTTTATTTAAAAATAAATATAAACCAAAATTCTTAATTTATAATATTTTAGCTTTTTTTTGGCTTTTTTTCTAAAGCGGTTTAGCTTTTTCTGGCCTTTTTTTGAAGCCAATATAGCTTCTTTTTTCGCCAGCTCCTGGCAACACTGGAGTTCAGTATTAGAAAATACAAAATTTTACAATTTTTTGTTCCCAATCATATGTGTTTGGTTATAGGCTTGCTGTGATAATTTGCACTGTCAAGATAATTTGCCTTTAATACTCCATATAATGAAACCTGTGATCAATTGTTTTATTTATAAGAATTTTGTGAAATTTCACATTTGCCTGGATTTAAATTAAACTAGATGCCTAAAGCTATTTAAACAAAAAGGAATATTTCAAAATAAATCCAAATAGATATGACAAAGATTTCTAGTTCTCACATTCATTCATAAATAACACTACATTAGTTTAAATCCTACTAGTTTTCATTTAAAGCCAGCTACTAGGTTTAGTTTAAATCCTGCTTCAAAACCTCTTTGCCAAAATGAAAAGCAATTAACAATTGATTTTGTGAAAAAACTGCAGCTGATTTTGAATGAAGTACTTTACAATTTGAGTATCTGTACTTTAACCTACTCTACATTTTAAGTGCAGGTATTTGTAATCTCTGTGATATGAAAAGAGTGTCACAAATAAAAGGCTTTAGATTATTTTTGAAATTAAGGACGGAGTAGGGATTTCTAATGGATTTTAAAACAATTAATACTAATTTAGTTTAAAAGGGCTTATGTTAAAACAAAATTAGGCTTAAAAGACAACAATATTTAAATAAAAGGCTTCTTTCTTGCAGATAAAGTGTAACAGCAAACGTGAAATTTCACAAAAAATTAAATGAAAGCAATTGGTCTTTTTGAATATAAAACAAGTAAGACAGTATAATCTGTCAAGCCCGGCCATATAATACACTTACTGAGTATATTAGCAAAAGCATTTGTTCAGTTCAGAAGTGATGATTTTGGCACAGAAGACAAAGAAAGCTCAAGCCAGCCAAAAAGGTTTTAAGACCACGAATTGGAGGCTCTACTCCATGAAGATTTTTGTAAAACTCAACAAGAGCTTGCAATATCATTGGGAGCTAGTCAATCAGCAATTTCAAAACGTTTGCCATCATTAGGAGAAATCTATTTGAAGCCCAGAGACCTGTATTTGCACCGAGTCAATACTTGCGATGAAAATTGGATCCATTATGATAACCCGAAATGTAAGAGATCGTATATAAAGCCCGGTCAACAAAACGAAACCACAACAAAGCCAAATATCCATGGCGCTAATGCTCTGTAATACAGATCATACTCTGACAAGACTCCAATAGATAACAAATGTTTAAAGTGACTTGTTTAAACAAAACAAGTAAGAAAGTATGGTCGGTCAAGCCCGACCATATAATACCCTACACTAAGTAAAAGAGCAAAAAAAATGTTTCTTTAAAAATTTCAATAATTTATATTTTTGAGTGATTTTCGGAAGTGGGCCTTATATGGGGGCTATGACCAATTATGGACCGATCACCATGAAATTAGGTCGTGTGATTTATGTCTATATTAAAGTTGACTATGTTGAATTTTGTGTGTTTACCAACAATTTTAAGCGATTTATGCACGTTAAAGTGATTTTCGGAAGCGGGTCTATATGGGAGCTATGACTAATTATGGACGAATCGTAACAAAATTTGGTGACATGAAATTTGTGTATATAAAACTTATTTGCAGCGGAATTTGTGGAGATAAATATATAAATTAAACATTTATGACCGATAAAGTCCATTTCGGGAGGACATTTGTATGGGGGCTAGGTGAAATAATGGACCTATTTCAGCCAGTTTCAATAGGCTTGGTCCTTGAATCGAAAAAATAATATATATCAAATTTCATCGAAATATCTTCAAAATTGCGACCTGTACTCTGCGCACAAGGTTTACATGGACAGCCAGCCAGCCAGCCGACCAGACGGACGGACGTACGGACATCGTTTAATCGACTCAGAAAGTGATTCGAAGTCGATCGGTATACTTTAAGTTGTGTGTTAGACTAATATTTTTGGGCGTTACAAACATCTGCACAAACGGGTATAAAAATACTAAAGTACTCCGATCACCTATGAGCTTTATGCGTTTATTTGAAAATTTTTAATTTGTTGCTAGGTCAACAAAGTGGCTCACTAAATTTCCATGTTTCATTTGTTTATGGGACAGCAGAGAAAAACATTACCACTGGAACAAGAAAGTCTGGCCTCTGAGGGAAAACATGACGGTAAACAAAATGTTTTAAACGCGCCTTTGGTCTCCACAGATAAGATCATTTAGCTGCCATTACACATTAAATTTGGTTTTATGGAACATTATGTGAAGGCATTCGATAAAACTGATCCATGTTTTGCATTTCTTTTAAGACTTTGTATAAAATATTCACAGTCAAAGAATGTTAGCTAAAATTACGAGAGGAGAGTAAACGCCATTTACATGTTTCTTTTTTTATTTTTAAATTTTCTGAGGTGATTACAAGCGTAATGTCAGATTTCGAATGACATGTTTGTTATATTGTTTGGTATTTTGCAGCTTTTATTTTTATTTACTAGCAAAAAAAAAAAAACAAAAAGAAAAGTTAACTCCATGTGCTGTTTCAAAAATAGGCATTACCTTTAAATGAGGTAGATAAACGCAGGCAGAATTCAATTTACGGGAGAATATTTCTTATTTAAGGGAACGATTGATGTAGGGAAACCAAAAATGTATATAAAAAACCACAATCAGGAAGATGTGATAAAGAGTTTTGGCGTAATAAAATGTGTAATAAACAACAGTGATATAGCACTAAATAGCAAACAAAATTAAAAACTTTCTAGATCTTTAAAAACTAGTCATAATTACCTATCTATTGCTATATAATAATTTTTGATTTAGCTTTATTTCAACATAATTTTGTAACAAAAATATGACAATCAAATTTCTACATAAACAAACTTACTTTTAAATAGGCTATATAATGTCATAAAACTCAAAATATTAAAAAACTTCTTATTTTTCTAAAAACTAGACGTAATTACCTATCCATTGATATATAATACTTTATATTCTACTTTAGTTTACTCTAAAATATTCACTGTTAAACTAAGTTCTAAACATGTTAACTTTACTTGTTGCATGTTCACAGTGCTTACTATGCACTTCTCATTTTATCAAGGGATACAAGTAAATGTCAAATTTAAGCTTTTTTTTGTTGTTTTTGGTTATGGTTCGTGCTTAAGTACTATTTGTTGACGCAGTTTTATCTAATTCTTATCAACCTATAGAAGGTTAATAGAAAAAGCACTCTTTCGTTCATAAAATTTGTATATTTGTCAGAAATGGAATAAATCTCAAATTTTACAAAAAAAAAAAAATTAACAAAAATTTAATTTTCACAAAAATAAAAAAAAATTCATTGAAAATTTAAAAAAACGCAAAAAATTAAAATAAAAATCGCTAATTCACAAAAAATAAAAAAAAAATCACCAAAAATTTAATTTTCATAAAAATAAGAAAATTTCATTGGAAATAAAAAAACGCTTATTTAAAAAAAATCACCAAAAATTTAATTTTCACAAAAATAAAAAAAATTTCATTGTAAATTTAAAAAACGCTTATTTAAAAAAAAATCACCAAAAATTCAAATAAAAATCGCTAATTCACAAAAAAAAACACCAAAAATTTAATTTTCATAAAAATAAAAAAATTTCATTGTAAAAAAAAAAACGCTTATTTAAAACAAAAATCACCAAAAATTAGATTTTCACAAAAATACGAAAATTTCATTGTAAATTATAAAAATCACCAAAAATTAAGATAAAAATCGCAAATTTCAAATTTATTTAAAAAAAAATCACCAAAAATTTAATTGTCACAAAAACAAAAAAAATTTTATTGTAAATTTAAAAAACGCTTATTTAAAAAAAAATCAACAAAAATTAAAATAAAAATCGCTAATTCACAAAAAATAAAAAAATCACCAAAAATTTAATTTTCATAAATTTAAAAAAATTTCATTGTATAATAAAAAAAACGCTTATTTAAAAAAAAATCACCAAAAATTTGATTTTCACAAAAATACGAAAATTTCATTGTATATTTAAAAAACGCTTATTATTAGAAAAAAATCACCAAAAATTAAATTAAAAATCGCAAATTTCACAAAAAAAAATAAAAAATCACCAAAAATTTAATTTTCATAAAACAAAAAAAAATTTCATTGTAAATTAAAAAAAACGCTTATTTAAAAAAAAATCACCAAAAATAAAATTTTTACAAAAATAAGAAAATTTCATTGCAAATTAAAAAAAAATTAAAATTTTCACAAAAAATAAATAAATTTCATTATAATTTAAGAAAAAATTGCAAATTTCACAAAAAAAAAATTATTAAATTATTTAATTGTCCCAAAAATAAGAAAATCTCATTGTATATTAAAAAAACGCTTATTAAAAAAAAAACACCAAAAATAACATTTTCACAAACATAAAATTAAATTAAAAATCGCAAATTTCACAATAAAAGAAAATCACCAAAAATTAAATTTTCATTAAAAAAAAATGAAATTCCTTGTGAATTAAAACGCTTGTTAAAAAAATCATCACAAAAATGACAAAATTGTAAATTAAAATTTTACAAAAAATCGCTATTTCAGCAAAATTAAATTTGTTAACAAAAACTTTAGGTTACTTAGACACACTAAATTACATTTGATCACATATTGTCTCCAATTTGTTTATGATCAATTCTCGTTAAACAAACTCAAAAAATTCTTTGGAAATACTTGTTGTGCTTAAAATGTCCTCGGTGCTTTAGATATTTCGTTACATTTTCCAAAGAAAACTCTTGAGAAAAAACACTTCTATTTATAATAAAAATAATTGTATGGGTTTTAAATTTTATTCTTCAGATTTATGAGTCCTTTTTTTGCTGCATGTAAAAGACCGTTTGCGTTTTTCATAAGTATGAAAGTACTTCACCCAGTACTAATAATGCTAACATATGTGGGGTCCTGTTCCGTATTAAAGTGAATTTTACTTCCCTGGGGTGTAGGCTAACCTAACTATAAATTAGCCTTATTAAAATAAAAAGAACCTATGTTCTTATTTTAATAAGGCTAATTTATAGTTAGGTTAGCCTACACCCCAGGGAAGTAAAATTCACTTTAATACGGAACAGGACCCCACATATGTTAGCATTATTAGTACTGGGTGAAGTACTTTCATACTTATGAAAAACGCAAACGGTCTTTTACATGCAGCAAAAAAAGGACTCATAAATCTGAAGAATAAAATTTAAAACCCATACAATTATTTTTATTATAAAACTAGTTTAAAGTTACTTGGTAAAATATTTAATTTTAAAAAATTCAAATTTCAATTTTCACGTTTTTCATTTAAAATTTGTTTGTTTTGTTTGAATTAAAAAGGCTTTTGTTTTAATATTTCTTTCTAAAATTTAGAACTAATATTGGTTTACGTTAAGCCCTCCCATAGTAAATTAGTATTAATTGTTTTAAACCCTCAAGGAATTAGTTTGTACAACTTAATATTGTTCACATTCTAAAGCCTTTTTTATTTGTGACACTCTTTTCATTTTAAAGATTTTTGAAATACCTGTACTTAAAATCTAGAGTATTTTAAAGTACAGATACTCAAATTGTAAAGTACATTTATTGAAAAGCATTTTCAAATATTTGAATATGTTGTTAGTTACTGAAATTAACAATTAGTTTAAGCCCAATTGTTAATTAGTATTAGTTTTTGAAAAAAATGTTTTGAAAAGGTTAGTAGGATTTAAATGAAAACAGCCAGGATTTAAATGAATGTAGATTTGTGAATGAATGTGAGAAGCAGTAAGGAATTTTGTTTGTTATATTTCTTTGTATTTTACTCACACTCCATAGTCTAGTTTAATTTAAATCCGGGCAAATGTAAAATTTCACAAAATTCTTACAAAATAAAACAATTGGCCATTTTTATTCTTAAACAATACAAATATTGAAATACTACATTCAAGAAATAATTTGTTTCAGTAGATGGAATTGTAAGTTTCAATTCTTTATTTGCCAACCTTAAGGAAATGAAAACTGTTACAGAACTAGCCAAGTGATAGGTTATTTGGGTTTTTTGTGAAAATTAAATTTTTGGGTGATTTTATTTTTGTGAAATTTGCGTTTTTTAATTTAATTTTTGGTGAAAGCTTATTAAAAAGCTTTTATTTTAATTTACACTGAAATTTTATTATTTTTGTGAAAATTAAATTTCTTGAGATTTTGTTTTTTTGTGAAATTTGCGAATTAATTTTTGTTGATTTTTTTAATAAGCTTTTTATTATATAAGCGTTTTTTTTTAATTTGCAATGAAATTTTCGTTTTTTTGTGAAAATCAAATTTTTGGTGATTTTTTTAAATAAGCGTTTTTTTTAATTTGCAATGAAATTTTATTTTTCTTGATGAAAATTTAATTTTTGATGATTTTCTTTTTTTGCGAATGTTTTAAATAAGCTTTTTTTAATTTACATAAAAACTTATTTTTGTGAAAATCAAATTTTTGGTGATTTTTTTTAAATAAGCGTTTTTTTTTAATTTACAATGAAATCTTTTTAGTTTTATGAAAATTAAATTTTTGGTGATTATTTTATTTTTTTTATGAAATTTGCGATTTTTAATTTAATTTTGGGTGATTTTTTTTTAAATAAGCGTTTTTTAAATTTACAATGAAATTTTCTTATTTTTGTGGAAATTAAATTTTTGGTGATTTTTTTTTGTTCTATGAAAATTAAATTTTTGGTGATTATTTTATTTTTTTATGAAATTTGCGATTTTTAATTTAATTTTTGGTGATTTTTTTTTAAATAAGCGTTTTTTTAAATTTACAATGAAATTTTCTTATTTTTGTGGAAATTAAATTTTTGGTGATTTTTTTAATAAGCTTTTTATTATATAAGCGTTTTTTTAATTTGCATTAAAATTTTCGTTTTTTTGTGAAAATCAAATTTTTGGTGATTTTTTTAAATAAGCGTTTTTTTTTAATTTACAATGATTTTTTTTATTTTTGTGAAATTTGCGATTTTTAATTTAATTTTTGGTGATTTTTTACGCGTTTTTTAAATTTGCAGTGAAAATTAAATTTTTTGTGATTTTTTTAAAATAAGCGTTTTTTTTAATTTGCAATGAAATTTAATTTTTTTTGATGAAAATTTAATTTTTGATGATTTTCTTTTTTTGCGAATGTTTTAAATAAGCTTTTTTTAATTTACATAAAAACTCCTTATTTTTGTGAAAATCAAATTTTTGGTGATTTTTTTTTAAATAAGCGTTTTTTTTTAATTTACAATGAAATTTTATTTTTCTTGATGGAAATTTAATTTTTGATGATTTTCTTTTTTTGCGAATGTTTTAAATAAGCTTTTTTAAATTTACATAAAAACTTCTTATTTTTGTGAAAATCAAATTTTTGGTGATTTTTTTTTAAATAAGCGTTTTTTTTTAATTTACAATGAAATTTTTTTAGTTTTATGAAAATTAAATTTTTGGTGATTATTTTATTTTTTTTATGAAATTTGCGATTTTTAATTTAATTTTTGGTGATTTTTTTTTAAATAAGCGTTTTTTTAAATTTACAATGAAATTTTCGTAGTTTTGTGAAAACTAAATTTTTGTTGATTTTTTTAATAAGCTTTTTATTATATAAGCGTTTTTTTTAATTTGCAATAAAATTTTCGTTTTTTTGTGAAAATCAAATATTTGGTGATTTTTTTAAATAAGCGTTTTTTTTATTTTACAATGATTTTGTTTATTTTTGTGAAATTTGCGATTTTTAATTAAATTTTTGGTGATTTTTTACGCGTTTTTTAAATTTGCAGTGAAAATTTAATTTTTTGTGATTTTTTTAAAATAAACGTTTTTTTTAATTTGCAATGAAATTTTATTTTTCTTGATGAAAATTTAATTTTTGATGATTTTCATTTTTTGCGAATGTTTTAAATAGCTTTTTTAATTTACATAAAAACTTCTTATTTTTGTGAAAATCAAATTTTTGGTGATTTTTTTTAAATAAGCGTTTTTTTTTAATTTACAATGAAATTTTTTTAGTTTTATGAAAATTAAATTTTTGGTGATTATTTTATTTTTTTTATGAAATTTGCGATTTTTAATTTAATTTTTGGTGATTTTTTTTTAAATAAGCGTTTTTTTAAATTTACAATGAAATTTTCTTATTTTTGTGGAAATTAAATTTTTGGTTTTTTTTTAAATAAGCGTTTTTTTATTATACAATGAAATTTTTTTAATTTTATGAAAATTAAATTTTTGGTGATTTTTTTATTTTTTGTGAATTAGCGATTTTTATTTTAATTTTTGTTGATTTTTTTTTAAATAAGCGTTTTTTAAATTTACAATAACATTTTTTTTATTTTTGTGAAAATTAAATTATTGGTGATTTTTTTTTTAAATAAGCGTGGTTTTTATTTCTAATGAAAATTAAATTTTTTATGTGATTTTTTATTTTTTTGTGAAATTTGTAATTTAATTTTTTTATTTTTGTGAAAATCAAATTTTTGGTGTTTTTTTTTTTAATTTACAATGAAATTTTTGGTGATTTTTTTTATTTTTTGTGAATTAGCGATTTTTATTTGAATTTTTGGTGATTTTTTTTTAAATAAGTGTTTTTTTAATTTACAATGAAATTTTTTTATTTTTGTGAAAATTAATTTTTTGGTGATTTTTTTTAAATAAGCGTTTTTTTTATTTCTAATGAAATTTATGGAAATTTTTATGAAAATTAAATTTTTGGTGATTTTTTTTTTATTTTTTGTGAATTCGCGATTTTTATTTTAATTTTTAGCGTTTTTTAAATTTTCAATGAATTTTTTTTTATTTTTGTGAAAATTAAATTTTTGGTAATTTTTTTTTTTTTGTAAAATTTGAGATTTTTTCCATTTCTGACAAATGTACAAATTCTATGAACGAAAGAGTGCTTTTGTAATTAACCTTGTATAGGTTAATACGATAAAGATAAAACTGCGTCAACAAATAGTACTTAAGCACGAACCATAACTAAAAACAACAAAAAAAAGCTTAAATTTGACATTTTCTTGTATCCCTTGATAAAATGAGAAGTGCATAGTAAGCACTGTGAACATGCAACAAGTAAAGTTAACATTTTTAGAAGGCTTAGTTTAACAGTGAATATTTATAAGTAAACTAAAGTGGAATATAAAGTATTATATATCAATGGATAGGTAATTACATCAGGTTTTTAGAAATATAAGAAGTTTTTTAATATTTTTAGCTTTATGACATTATATAGCCTGTTAAAAGGTAAGTTTGTTTATGTAGAAATTTTTGTTATTATATTTTTGTTACAAAATTATGTTGAAATAAAGCGAAATAAATAATTATTATATATCAATAGATAGGTAATTATGACTAGTTTTTAATGATCTAGATAGTTTTTAATTTTGTTTGTTATTTAGTGCTTTATCAGTGTTGTTTATTATACATTTTATTAGGCCGTAATTCTTTATCACATCTTCCTGATTGTGGTTTTTTATATACATTTTTAGTTTCCCTTCTTCAATCATTCCCTTAAACAAGAAATAGTCTCCCACAAATATAATGTTGCCCGCGATTATCTAGCTCATTTAAAGGTAACGCATATTTTTGAAAAAGCACATGAAGTTATCTTTTTTGTATGTTTTTTGCCAGTAAATGAGAATAAAAGCTGCAAAAAAAAACAATATTAAAAATATGTCACACTAAATCTCACAATACACTTTTAATCATTTAAAAAACATAAAAATTATAAAAAAAAACATGTGAGTAGGATCGAGTAAATGGCAATAACTCTCCTGTAGTAATTTTAGCCAACATTCTACGACTGTGGGAATTCTTTGTAAAGAGTTGCCGGTTTCTTGACAGAAAAGCAAACCATGGACCAGTTGTATCGAATGCCTTCATATACAGCTTAATAAATCCCAATTTGATGTGTAATGCTGACAAAATGATCTCATCTGTGGAAATCAAAGGCACGTTTAAAACATTTTGTTTTCCAACCATCATGATTTCTTTCAGAAGCCAGTCTTTCTTGATCCAAAACGTCCCGCATATGACGCTTGGTTGGTACAAAGTTCGACATCTCGAAGCTAAAAAAACTTTGTTGTTTACACCATAATGTTCAATAACTAAGTCACAAGAACTAATCTAAGCATACATGTGGCAGATAGTTTAAATCGTCTGAATGTTTAATATTTTTTAACAAATTTATTTTATTAATAAGTCGATTTTTGTTGAAAACCGTTTAAGTTATAAGTTTAATAATTTCAACTACTTCTAGGAACGTTTTTTATTGGAACCAGCAATCTTGTTTTTAATTGTTTTTGTACGTGTTTTCTAGATAAATATTTAACATTATTTTTTCCTGTTGTCTGTAATCTTTTTTGTCTTTCAGTTGTGTAATTTATTATACTTTCTTATCATTTATTTAGTTTTGTTTCTTTTCTGTTTATTTGTTTATAGTTAAGGGTGACACTTGTTTATAGTTGTAAAAAGATTTCGTTTTTATCGTGTTACTTTTTTCACTAGAATTGATTTAGTTTAAATCAATTTGGCTCGTTGTCCTTTTAAAACTACTCCTGCAGTGCGGTTGACAATAACCGGCATAACTGTCAATAGTTGTTAGAAGATAATGAAAGGTAATTTGACATAAATTATAGAAAATAAATTTTAAAGGAGTCTCTTTTTTAAGGGAAAGATAGATAAGACATGATAAGAGAGGCAATATTTTATTTAAGAAATTTGATTTTGAAATTGAAAAACTTACAGGGCATAAAAGATACTAAATCAATCTGAAGGACTTCTAAATCGGTGTTGTCTTCTATAAATATATATTGAATATCATGTTATGAATCATTCCATTTAAAAGCCAATATAATCTGCAGCTCTATGATCCTTCCAATTTAGATTAAACAGACTTTAGTTTAAGTTTTTGAAGATTAAAACCAAAATAATCTAAAATTCTATGTCTAGGATAAACTGGCTGTCTTATTATCTAAAGGATATACTTCCAGTTTTTAGCAACAAGAAATTTTCCCTATTTTTATCTTTTAACACATACAATATCTTCCTTTAAAGACTTATTTCATAATCCAAGTAACACTCCAACAAGCTCTTCTTAGTGTCAATATTTTATCAACAAAATTTCGAGAAAAAAACATTAAACACTTGCAATCATTTGAAATATCCCTCCACTGATGCCTGATACTAAACCCAGCTAAAAAACACTTGATACTTTTCTTTTCCCTGCAATCATTAAAATTGTCTATTGAGGAAAAACCCTAGTAGTCGCCTTGAATACCTGTCCAGTGTTAGATCCTCTACAAATATTTACACTTGAAAAATCAAAACTCATTGTTGAAAATAACACTGACATAAGAAATCATCAACAAAAAAATCTTGAAAAATCCTTGAAAATCCAACTAATCTCAGCCAGACAATCTCTGAAATATTTCAAATGACTGAATCGCAGACAATCTTGATAATTTTTTGGTGAAAATTCTAGCAGCCACTTTACAAGGGAAGGCTAATGAAAAATTTTAAGGGCTAATACAGTATCCCTTAGCTAGACAGCAACTATCAAATTCATTGATCAATTTTAGCTTGTCTTTTAGGTAAAATTGATCAATGAATTTAATAGTCCATGTCTAGGTGAGGGCTAATGTCATTTTGTATTTGATATATTTGTATGTAACTGACTAAGGCTTGTCTTTTTATTTAATAACGTGTCTAAGAATGACATTATCCCTCACCTAGCCATAGACTATCAAAATCACTGATCAACTTTATCAGTAGTTTTCCATAATTATCTTTTATTTATTGTGTCTTTGGTCATAGTGCTGAAATATATTTCAAATTACTTGTCAAGAATTTCATGGAAGTACCAAAATTATCAAATATAATTTAGGCGACAAATGAGGAAGAATAAATATTTGCTTAAGTTGTATGTAAAAATTTTATTTAATGATTTGTTAGGAAGTTTGTGGCCTAAGATAATTAAGTAATGAATTCTTGATCATCGAAATCAATTATAATTTTAAAAATCTTAGACAATTTCCATTAATAACTTTGTATAGTTATATAAACTTTAGGTTGACGTATTGTAGAGCTACTTATTCTAATTTATTAATTAAAGATTATTTCAAATTATTATAGATACCCCCCAAGAAAAAGTCTAACGGTGTCAAATCGTAAGATCAAATCAATTTCATGCCCTGAAATCGTCTTCTATTTCATGCTATTCTATAGAAACCTGTTTCCATTTCATGCTATTCTATAGAAACCTGTTTCCATTTCACGATATTCTATAGAAACCTGTTTCCATTTCACGATATTCTATAGAAAGCGGGATTCTATTTCATGCTATTCTATAGAAAGCGGGTTTCTATTTCATGCTATTCTATAGAAACCGGTTTCTATTTCATGCTATTCTATAGAAACCGGGTTTCTATTTCATGCTATTCTATAGAAACCGGGTTTCTATTTCATGCTATTCTATAGAAACCGGGTTTCTATTTCATGCTATTCTATAGAAACCGGTTTCTATTTCATGCTATTCTATAGAAACCGGGTTTCTATTTCATGCTATTCTATAGAAACCGGGTTTCTATTTCATGCTATTCTATAGAAACCGGGTTTCTATTTCATGCTATTCTATAGAAACCGGGTTTCTATTTCATGCTATTCTATAGAAACCGGGTTTCTATTTCATGCTATTCTACAGAAACCGGGTTTCTATTTCATGCTATTCTATAGAAACCGGGTTTATATTTCATGCTATTCTATAGAAACCGGGTTTCTATTTCATGCTATTCTATAGAAACCGGGTTTCTATTTCATGCTATTCTATAGAAACCGGGTTTCTATTTCATGCTATTCTATAGAAACCGGGTTTCTATTTCATGCTATTCTATAGAAACCGGGTTTCTATTTCATGCTATTCTATAGAAACCGGGTTTCTATTTCATGCTATTCTATAGAAACCGGGTTTCTATTTCATGCTATTCTATAGAAACCGGGTTTCTATTTCATGCTATTCTATAGAAACCGGGTTTCTATTTCATGCTATTCTATAGAAACCGGGTTTCTATTTCATGCTATTCTATAGAAACCGGGTTTCTATTTCATGCTATTCTATAGAAACCGGGTTTCTATTTCATGCTATTCTATAGAAACCGGGTTTCTATTTCATGCTATTCTATAGAAACCGGGTTTCTATTTCATGCTATTCTATAGAAACCGGGTTTCTATTTCATGCTATTCTATAGAAACCGGGTTTCTATTTCATGCTATTCTATAGAAACCGGTTTCTATTTCATGCTATTCTACAGAAACCGGTTTTCTATTTCATGCTATTCTATAGAAACCGGTTTTCTATTTCATGCTATTCTATAGAAACCGGGTTTCTATTTCATGCTATTCTATAGAAACCGGGTTTCTATTTCATGCTATTCTATAGAAACCGGGTTTCTATTTCATGCTATTCTATAGAAACCGGGTTTCTATTTCATGCTATTCTATAGAAAGCGGGTTTCTATTTCATGCTATTCTATAGAAAGCGGGTTTCTATTTCATGCTATTCTATAGAAAGCGGGTTTCTATTTCATGCTATTCTATAGAAACAGGTTTCTATTTCATGCTATTCTATAGAAACCGGTTTCTATTTCATGCTATTCTATAGAAACCGGGTTTCTATTTCATGCTATTCTATAGAAACCGGGTTTCTATTTCATGCTATTCTATAGAAACCGGGTTTCTATTTCATGCTATTCTATAGAAACCGGGTTTCTATTTCATGCTATTCTATAGAAACAGGTTTCTATTTCATGCTATTCTATAGAAACCGGTTTCTATTTCATGCTATTCTATAGAAACCGGTTTCTATTTCATGCTATTCTATAGAAACCGGTTTCTATTTCATGCTATTCTATAGAAACTGGTTTCTATTTCATGCTATTCTATAGAAACCGGGTTTCTATTTCATGCCATTCTATAGAATCATTATTTATTAATGCTTCAAAGTGTATTTTGGCTTTAAAAAAGTATTTTTTTTTTTTCTGAAAAGGACATTCGCATTCAAAAATTACAAACAATAATATATTTTCGTTAAATGCTTGTGATAAATTGATTTCTAGTGTTAACGTTGCTAGAAATCAAAATCATATATCCTGTTTTTTGTTAAACTCACAAGAAATTTCCAGTCAACAACAAAGGCTTGGCAATGTTACTAAACAATTTTTTACACCAAGTACTTCAATACAAGTGTCACTTGAAAACTAACACAAAATTGTATATAAATTTTCAATACAACTTCCTGTTTTTTCATACAAATGCAATAAAACTAAATAAATTGAATGGAGCATAACATTCAAAATAATTTTGAATTTTGTTATGCTGGCTTAAAATGAACCATCTATTGTTTTATTAAAAAAATTTGGTAGAAAGAGCAAACAATTGTTTAGCATAGTTTGATTACTTTAAATGCTGGTCTAACAAAACAATAGAATTCCAAAGAAATTAAAGTCCTTGTTTTCAAAAAAAGAATGTTTGATATAATAGAGAGGATAGTTTAGTGTTAAACATGCCGCAATAGTTTTTCTATGAGTGCTTCTTTAATTTTTTTGTATTTCTTTGATATTTAAAGTCCATTCAAGTCATTTCCTGTATTGCAATAAAATCCTTCAGTAAACCTTCAATATTGTTATTCAATTCAGTAATTCATTTACAAAAGAGCCAAACTGATTTGGAATGAGTATTGAAAAACTATTGTGTTGAGTTTGTTATTCAACGAAGCCGCTGTGGGAGATTCGCTTCAACGCTTTTCAATGCAATTTTCTTTTTATTTAATTTTTAAAATATTTTTTTGATAAACTCTAGAGAGAGATTTAACTAGATTTGAGTAGGTACTTGGGTTTTTGAAGTTTATTATTCTAGTGTCTTATCATTTGTTTAACAATGCAAAATTGCATTTGTAAGAGTTCTTTTGTTTTAGTGTAACGAATTGCTTTCAATATTATTCTCTTATTCATTCATTTATTTCTCTTACAAAATTCATTGTTTAAATTGTAAATTTTTGAAATTTGAATGAAATTGCTTTCTATTCATTCATTTTAAATTTCTTTAACTAACTCAGCATGCAGTACAGCATTTCTCTGTCTGTGTGTTCTCTTTTAGTCCTTAGGGATCATTGCTTGTTCAACACAAGTGTTTTGTGCTCAAGTTAGAGTACCAAACTCTTAAACTCTAGTATCTTGGTGCTTCATTCTAAGATTTTTATGATCTGTGTGCAAAATCATTGCAGCTGTTTAAAGCATTCAAAATTTGTCACTTTTAAATCACGTTTTTTTTTTGTTTTCTTAAGTAAGAACTTTTATGGTTGTCTATTGTTTCGGAGCGCGTTAAACTTTGAGTTTGTTTTCATTCATTTAAATCTAGTATTCATTCAATATTGTTTTGAAATTGCAGTTTAGTTTAGCTGGCTATTGTTAACATTGTTTGTGAAGAGTTTTTGTATGTGGCTTGTTTTCTGTGACCAAGTGGGCTGTTGTTTGTTTTTCACAACTCCTAAATCACGCTTTTTCTCTATTGTCCAGCAATTTCTTATGAATTGTGTAGAAATTACTTAGTTTTGAACACCTGAGCATGGTAAATTTTTCAAAATTCCTTATGTGAGTTTAAGTAAAAACTGTTGAAATAATTTTCCCGCCAAAAGCCGATTGCTTTAAAAGACAGTTTTCATATCGCAAAGTCTTTTTTCATGTAGAAAATTGCACTGCAAAGTCCATTTTCATATATAAAACTGACTTACAAAATCAGTTTTCATATAGAATCCGGTTCCTACATCATGCTATTCTATAGAATCGGGTTCCCACATCATGCTATTCTATAGAAACCGGTTCCTACATCATGCTATTCTATAGAAACCGGTTCCTACATCATGCTATTCTATAGAAACCGGTTTCTATTTCATGCTATTCTATAGAAACCGGTTTCTATTTCATGCTATTCTATAGAAACCGGTTTCTATTTCATGCTATTCTATAGAAACCGGTTTCTATTTCATGCTATTCTATAGAAACCGGTTTCTATTTCATGCTATTCTATAGAAACCGGTTCCTACATCATGCTATTCTATAGAAACCGGGTTTCTATTTCATGCTATTCTATAGAAACCGGTTTCTATTTCATGCTATTCTATAGAAACCGGTTTCTATTTCATGATATTCTATATTAAAGCGTAACAGGTAATTCCCTAAAAATATGAAATCGTCTCTAATATTTAGTCCTTTCAACTAATATTTAACACAAGTACTATATACTCAAGTTAAGTACCAAACACTCACATTCTAGTACCTTCGCACTTCAGCCTATATAAACTGTGCAAAAATACGCAGCTGTTTAAAACAAATCTTCAAATACTTCTTGTTCCTTTGTTCTCCCACAAATAACATTTCTGACTATGTTGCTATTGTATGAAGCGCGTAAAATTTAGTTTGTATTTCATTCAAATCTAGTATTCTAGTATTCATTCAATATTGTTTTTAAGTTGTAGTTTAGTTATGCGTTTAAGTCTTTGTCTAAGAATTTCTTTTGTTTGTCATTGATAGTTAAGAGTTCTTGAATGGTCGTTGTTTTCATTGACCAAGTGGGCTGCTATTGTTTTAACAATTGCAAGTTATTCATGCTTTTTAGATGTTCTAGCTATTATAAGGCATTTCTTGGGAAATCGAACACCTGCTTAGACTAAATTTTAAAGCGATTTTACAAATTTTAGAAAGGTTGAAGTTTTCCCGCCAAAACTGTACCTCAAGCTTGATATGAAAAAAATTCAAGCGTCATTTGGAAAATTGAAGAAAATTTACATTCATTTACATAGCATGAAATAGAAACCGGTTTCTATAGAATAGCATGAAATAGAAATCGGTTTCTATAGAATAGCATGAAAGAGAAACCCGGTTTCTATAGAATAGCATGACATAGAAACCGGTTTCTATAGAATAGCATGACATAGAAACCGGTTTCTATAGAATAGCATGACATAGAAACCGGTTTCTATTGAATAGCATGACATAGAAACCGGTTTCTATTGAACAGCATGACATAGAAACCGGTTTCTATTGAATAGCATGACATAGAAACCGGTTTCTATTGAATAGCATGACATAGAAACCGGTTTCTATTGAATAGCATGACATAGAAACCGGTTTCTATAGAATAGCATGAAGGAGAAACCCGGTTTATATAGAATAGCATGAAAGAGAAACCCGGTTTCTATAGAATAGCATGAAAGAGAAACCCGGTTTCTATAGAATAGCATGAAAGAGAAACCCGGTTTCTATAGAATAGCATGAAAGAGAAACCCGGTTTCTATAGAATAGCATGAAAGAGAAACCCGGTTTCTATAGAATAGCATGAAAGAGAAACCCGGTTTCTATAGAATAGCATGAAAGAGAAACCCGGTTTCTATAGAATAGCATGAAAGAGAAACCCGGTTTCTATAGAATAGCATGAAAGAGAAACCCGGTTTCTATAGAATAGCATGAAAGAGAAACCCGGTTTCTATAGAATAGCATGACATAGAAACCGGTTTCTATTGAATAGCATGACATAGAAACCGGTTTCTATTGAATAGCATGACATAGAAACCGGTTTCTATTGAATAGCATGACATAGAAACCGGTTTCTATTGAATAGCATGACATAGAAACCGGTTTCTATAGAATAGCATGAAGGAGAAACCCGGTTTATATAGAATAGCATGAAAGAGAAACCCGGTTTCTATAGAATAGCATGAAAGAGAAACCCGGTTTCTATAGAATAGCATGAAAGAGAAACCCGGTTTCTATAGAATAGCATGAAAGAGAAACCCGGTTTCTATAGAATAGCATGAAAGAGAAACCCGGTTTCTATAGAATAGCATGAAAGAGAAACCCGGTTTCTATAGAATAGCATGAAAGAGAAACCCGGTTTCTATAGAATAGCATGAAAGAGAAACCCGGTTTCTATAGAATAGCATGAAAGAGAAACCCGGTTTCTATAGAATAGCATGAAAGAGAAACCCGGTTTCTATAGAATAGCATGAACGAGAAACCCGTTTTCTATAGAATAGCATGAAAGAGAAACCCGGTTTCTATAGAATAGCATGAAAGAGAAACCCGGTTTCTATAGAATAGCATGACATAGAAACCGGTTTCTATTGAATAGCATGACATAGAAACCGGTTTCTATTGAATAGCATGACATAGAAACCGGTTTCTATTGAATAGCATGACATAGAAACCGGTTTCTATTGAATAGCATGACGTAGGAACCGGTTTCTATAGAATAGCATGACGTAGGAACCGGTTTCTATAGAATAGCATGACGTAGGAACCGGTTTCTATAGAATAGCATGACGTAGGAACCGGTTTCTATAGAATAGCATGACATAGTAACCGGTTTCTATAGAATAGCATGAAATAGAAACCGGTTTCTATAGAATAGCATGAAATAGAAACCGGTTTCTATAGAATAGCATGAAATAGAAACCGGTTTCTATAGAATAGCATGAAATAGAAACCGGTTTCTATAGCATGAATAGCATGAAATAGAAACCGGTTTCTATAGAATAGCATGAAATAGAAACCGGTTTCTATAGAATAGCATGAAATAGAAACCGGTTTCTATAGAATGGCCTGAAATAGAAATCGGTTTCTATAGAATGGCCTGAAATAGAAATCGGTTTCTATAGAATGGCCTGAAATAGAAATCGGTTTCTATAGAATGGCCTGAAATAGAAATCGGTTTCTATAGAATGGCCTGAAATAGAAATCGGTTTCTATAGAATGGCCTGAAATAGAAATCGGTTTCTATAGAATGGCCTGAAATAGAAATCGGTTAACAATTTTACCTTATTATCTCGCATTGAAACAAAATGGCTGTGATGAAATTCAAAAGTACAGTCTTCAACACCATTTTAACATCTGCCTTTCGAAACTCCTCAAACCATGCAATTTCTTTAATTCTTTATTCAAAATTTTAGACAATTGCTTAAAAAAGTATTTCAACAATTCGTTACAAAGAATTATAGTTTGAAAAGAAAAATTAAAAAACAATTTTAAGAATATAATGAAACTTTTATGATCAATGAATGCATGTTATGAATTGGATAATTTTAACAACTAAAAGGACAATTGCACCAGCTAAACAATAAAAAACATTTAGTTAAGGACAACACATTAATTATACTTAAATATAGAAAACAATTAAATAAAAAATACACGATTCATGGATATCAATGCATTCAAGTGTAAAAAAACTAGATTCATGCTTTAAGCCAGAAATCAATTTTAGATTTGTCAAGCTGAGCTATTGATACCATGATTATTTTAGCTGCTCCCACATAATATGAAAATGTTTCTGGAATATTTGTAAAATCATTTGTCTATTATTAGCAGCAATAAAAAGGACATTTATGAAGCAAGCGTGTAAGGCTAATGACAATGTATTTAGCTACACTTAGCAATTATGGCTGAAACACTCGTCTACATGTTATAAAATCCTTTTAAAAACAAGAGTGTCCTTTTTTTCATTTGTTAGAAAAGTCATTTATTGTTTGACTTCAGCCATATGTTCGTCATTCTCTTCAAACATAAAAGGTTTTCAAGTTTTTGTCCTCGAAATCTTTTGTCCGTTTCAATGGCAACAAAAGTGGTTAAAATGTTGAAATTGTTTTTTGATTATTGTAGTGTTGAAATTTAATTTCAGGTTTTGTTCTTTTACAAGTTTCTAATTTTGTCCTTCTTTTGGGTATTCTTTGTATCAACTTTGTTCTGTTAAGTCTTTTAAATTTATTATTTATTATTTATTATTAGTAACTAAATGGCATTTATTAGCAACATTGGATCTAAAGAGAAACTGTTCTTTTGTTTATTAAAAATATAAATGATTTTTAGTTAAAAAATCTAGTTTACAATAGTTTGGCATCATTTGTTAAAATTTGGCTGTGAAATTGTTTTTTAAATTGTCCTTAATTGTGTAAATACTTAAACAATGTAACAGCGAAAATCTTTAACAGCTGTGTGTGATTTTTTTTTAAACAAAAAACATTCCTGGAACTCTTTAAAGCCATAAATGACACTATTATTTTTCAAATGACTTAAACAAACACCTCCATTTTATTTCAAAAAAACTGCAAATAATTCAATTTTTATTTAATTGAAAATCACAATTTACTCTTCAACTTTTACTTCATTAAACTGTCAAAATTATTTCAAAACAAGTAAGGAAGTATGGTCGGTCAAGCCCGACAATACCCTACACCAAGTAAAAGAGCAAAAACATTTTTCTTTTAAAATTTCAATAATTTATATTTTTGAGCGATTTTCGGAAGTGGGCCTTATATGGGGGCTATGACCAATTATGGACCGATAACCATGAAATTAGGTCGTGTGATTTATTTCTTTATTAAAGTTAAGTATGTTGAATTTTGTGTGTTTACCAACATTTTTAAGCGATTTATGCACGTTAAAGTGATTTTCGGAAGCGGGTCTATATGGGAGCTATGACTAATTATGGACCGATCGTAACAAAATTTGGTGACATGAATTCTGAGCATATAAAACTTATTTGGAACGGAATTTGTGGAGATACATTTATAAATTAAACATTTATGACCGATAAAGTCCAATTTCGGGAGGACATTTGTATGGGGGCTAGGTGAAATAGTGGACCGATTTCAGCCAGTTTCAATAGGCTTGGTCCATGAGCCAAAAAAATAATATGTACCAAATTTCATCGAAATATCTTCAAAATAGCGACCTGTACTCTGCGCACAAGGTTTACATGGACAGACAGCCAGCCGACCAGACGGACGGACGGACGGACATCGTTTAATCGACTCAGAAAGTGATTCTAAGTCGATCGGTATACTTTAAGGTGGGTGTTAGACTAATATTTTTGGGCGTTACAAACACCTGCACAAACGCATAACACCCTCCCCACCATGGTGGTGTAGGGTATAAAACGTTTGTGTACCGATTTTGCTGATTTTAGGTGAAGGGTATAAAAAGATCAAAAATCTAAAATACTTAACAACTTTGTAAATAAGCGTTTAATCGAGAAAAGGAGGCTCCATCTATGATCACTAATATTTTTGACCAAAACTCGATTTTTCATATGATAAAGCATTTAATCAAGAAAAGAAGCTCGATCTGTGATCAGCATTTTTGTATAATATTTATACCCTACACCACCATAGTGGGGAGGATATTATGCGTTTGTGCAGATGTTTGTAACGCCCAAAAATAATAGTCTAACACCCACCTTAAAGTATACCGATCGACTTAGAATCACTTTCTGAGTCGATTAAACGATGTCCGTCCGTGTGGTTGGCTGGCTGGCTGGCTGTCCATGTAAACCTTGTGGGCAGAGTACAGGTCACAATTTTGAAGATATTTCGATCAAATTTGGTACATATTACTTTTTCCCAAGGACCAAGCCTATTGAAACCGGCTGAAATCGGTCCATTATTTCACCTATCCCCCATACAAATGTCCCCTCGAAATTGGACTTTATCGGTCATAAACGTTTAATTTATCTATGTATCTACACAAATTTCGCTCCAAATAAGTTTTATATATAAAATTCATGTCACCAAATTTTGTTACGATCGGTCCATAATTAGTCATAGCTCCCATATAGACCCGCTTCCGAAAATCACTTTAACGTGCATAAATCGCTTAAAAATGTTGGTATACACACAAAATTCAACATAGTTAACTTTAATATAGACATAAATCACACGACCTAATTTCATGGTGATCGGTCCATAATTGGTCATAGCTCCCATATAAGGCCCACTTCCGAAAATCACTCAAAAATATAAATTATTGATATTTTAAAAGAAAAATATTTTTACTCATTTACTTGGTGTAGGGTATTATATGGTCGGGCTTGACCGACCATACTTTCTTACTTGTTTTAATATAAAAAACTAGAATCGTTAATAACTTTGTAAATACTATTTTAAGGAAGATAATCTCAATCTGTGATCAGTGATTACATTTTCAATTGTTGGTCTTTAAGTAGAACAGTTTTAGCTTCAATCATATGTCTTCATGTAGTTCAATTTGAATTTCAATCGCAGGTCTTTAAATATAACAGTTTTGGCTTCAATCATAGGTATTTTCAATTTTAGCTACAATCGTAGGTCTATTTATAGAGCAGTTTTAGGTTCATTCTTAGGTATTTAATTAGAACAGGTTTGGCTTCAATCGTAGGACTTCCAGTAATTCAATTTAAATTTCAATCGTAGGTCTGTAAGCAGTTCGATTTTAGCTTCAATGGTTGGTCTTTATGTAGTTCAATTTTAGTTACAATCGTAGTTCATGATGCAGTTCGGTTTTGGCTTCAATCGTTGGTCTTTTTATACATCAGTTTTGTAGGTCTATCGTAGCTCTTTATATAGATCAATCGTAGGTGTTTATGCAGTTAAATTTTAGGTTCAATCGTATGTGTTTATGCAACACAATTTTAGCTCCAATCAGAGGTCTTTGCATAGTGCAATTTTAGCTTCAATCGTGGGGTTTCTGAAAGGTAATTTTAGTGTCAATCGTAGGTCTTTATGAACATCATATTTAGCTTAAACCTTGTTTTTATAGATCAGTTTGAGCTTCAATCGTAGGAATTTATGATATTCAGTTTTGGCCTTAATTGTAGGTCTTTATGCAGTTTAATTTAAAGTTCTATCGTTGATCTTTAAGTAGTTCAGTTTCAGCTTCAGTCGTGGTTCAAATGCTACATTCAATCGTAGGTCTGTTTATAGTTAAATTCTGGCTTCAATCACAGGTCTTTTTGGGTTCTGTTTTTATTTAGTTTTCAGGATTTTATGTGCTTAAATTTAGGTCTGATTTACTGGTCTGTATATAGTTTAGTTTTGTCTTCATCTGCTAATATATAGTTCAATTATATCTTCAGTAGCAGGAGTTTATATAAATGAGCCTTTTTTTCAGTCATGGGTAATTTCTAGCAAGCAAACCTTAGATATTTCTTGCTAAAGGCAAATATTGCTATTTTATTTTGGCAGTTATTGAATTTGGGTGGCCATTATATTTCTTGCTTTGTTTTCTGTGAATGATTGAAATTTTACTTTAATTACACAAGTAGAAAATCATTTAATTGCTACAAAATCAAAAGGCCGGTTTTAGCACAAATAACAAATTACTTTTATTTGCCGTCACTACTAGAGTAGCAAATCAACAGTCAAGCGTAGCTAAAATCTACCAGCCAAAAACATACCTTTTCTATAAACACTGCCAAAAATATTTATTTAAAGGAATTCGATATTTATAGCAAACGGATATTGGTGGAAGAACATCTATTTTCACATACGCACAAATTAACAGCAATTATCTATTTAAGCCAATAAACGAACATGAAATGAAGCCGCTAAATAAGCATGAAGATTTTAATTATTGGGAGGATTTTAGAGATAAATAGAGTAGAATTAAATTGTAACAGGTTTTTGATGTATTTTTTGACAGATCCGTTTAGATGGAAAAGGTGCAAATGTTTCTAAGTAGGTGGTAAAAATTTTATCAGTGGAGTTATTTCCAATGCAAAAAATATAGAAATTTACAATTTTATCTGCATGAGTGGAAACAGTTACGATTGAACTGCATAAAGACCTATGACTGAAGCAAACATTTAACTACATATTTTATGGGTCTAGATGTCTTAATTCGATATAATTTTTTATTTTAATCTTCTAATCTGAACTGTTTAATATCAATTGCACAAACTACAGAAAAATTAATTAAAAACAAAAGATTTAAGACATGAACTATGCAATTTTCAATGGATGTTCGATTTTGTGGAAAAAATGTTGATGAACAAATCGATATAGTCGTTATTTTTTTCTTACATCTTAGCCAAATGTGAGCCAATTTTCTCGATTTTAAATAGCAACCCACCCGAGACTATAGCGAATACATTGATGTGTAAATCATTTATGTAAGTTATTTTGGAGCTTCGGAAAGTTGATTTCAACAAACAGACGGAAAAACGGACAGATGGACGTGGCTATTTCGACTCCGCTATCTATAACGATCCAGTATATATTTACTTTATTTAGTCGCAGATGAAAAATCTAGAAATTACAAATCTCTTGGTACTAATATTGAAGGGTATAATAAAACTAAAACATCTAGTCAAAGTTGTTTAAGACAAAACTAAAAAAAACAAGTAAGAGTACTATATTCGGCCGTGCCGAATCTTAAATACCCTCCACCCAAATATGATGGTATAACAACTGAAATAATATAACAATTGTTAGTAAGACTAATTTTTCCTTTTTAACCTCAAGTGAATAAACAGAATATAAAAAAGAAAATCTTGTGTAGAACAACATTTTCTGTAGAAAATCTTCTGTAGAACAACAGTTTCTCTAGAAAATCTTGTGTAGAACAACATTTTCTGTAGAAAATCTTGTGTAGAACAACATTTTCTGTAGAAAATCTTGTGTAGAACAACATTTTCTGTAGAAAATCTTGTGTAGAACAACATTTTCTGTAGAAAATCTTGTGTAGAACAAAATTTTCTGTAGAAAATCTTGTGTAGAACAACATTTTCTATAGAAAATCTTGTGTAGAACAATATTTTCTATAGAAAATCTTGTGTAGAACAATATTTTCTATAGAAAATCTTGTGTAGAACAATATTTTCTATAGAAAATATTTTCTGTAGAAAATCTTGAGTATAACAATATTTTCTGTAGAAAATCTTGAGTATAACAATATTTTCTATAGAAAATCTTGTGTATGACGATATTTTCTATAGAAAATCTTGTGTAGAACAATATTTTCTATAGAAAATCTTGCGTAGAACAATATTTTCTATAAACAATCTTGTGTATAACAATATTTGCTGTAGAAAATCTTAAGTATAACTATATTTTCTGTTCAAAATCTTGTGTATGACGATATTTTCTATAGAAAATCTTGTGTATGACGATATTTTCTATAGAAAATCTTGCGTAGAACAATATTTTCTATAGAAAATCTTGTGTAGAACAAAATTTTCTATAGAAAATCTTGTGTAGAACAAAATTTTCTATAGAAAATCTTGTGTAGAACAAAATTTTCTATAGAAAATCTTGTGTAGAACAACATTTTCTATAGAAAATATTTTCTGTAGAAAATCTTGAGTATAACAATATTTTCTATAGAAAATCTTGTGTATGACGATATTTTCTATAGAAAATCTTGTGTATGACGATATTTTCTATAGAAAATCTTGTGTATGACAATATTTTCTATAGAAAATCTTGCGTAGAACAATATTTTATATAAACAATCTTGTGTATAACAAGATTTGCTGTAGAAAATCTTAAGTATAACTATATTTTCTGTTGAAAATCTTGAGTGTAACATTTTTCTATAGAAAATAAAATAATTTTCTATAGAAAATCTTGTCTATAACTATATTTTTTGGACATGTTGTGTATAACAGTATTTTCTATAGAAAATCGTATGAAAAACAGCATTTTCTTTAAAAATCTTGTCTATTATAACAGCATTTTCTATAGAAAATCTCGTATTCAACAGCACTTTCTATAGACAATTTTGTGATAACAGACGACTGTTTACAACATAAAGCTACAGTAATATTAAAATTTTAAGTACTCTGGTGATGAAGAAAGTAATTTTTTAATACTATTTTAATACGGAACAAAAATATAATTTTCCACCCCTGTATATAAGATTAAAAGTAAATCTTAAAATAGGAGAACACATATGGAACCGTAACAGCAAATCCAATATAGAATCGTTTACATAATCTGTTGAAATTTCATAAAATTTTATAGAAATTGCAAACTGAATGACAAACTTACATATACATATCTATATAGCCATGCCACTTATGATGAAGGGTATTAAAAGAATTAAACACAACAATCGAACAAAAAGCTTTTTCTGAAATGTTTGTTATTTACTTTCATGTTTAAAAACTGCTAAAAAAAATAGAATATCAATATGGGAGTCAAGGCGAATTGTTTAGACAAGTGAACTGTCAATTCACTTGTGATTGTTGTGGCGAAAAATACAACAAACCCAAAAGCAAAAACAACAACAGGCAACCTTGACAGTTCGACTATATTTTAACAAAAACAAAGTACCTGTTGTTTTGTACATGTTGTAGTTCTCTCGTCACCTTTTATAGATTCGCCTTGCTGGGAGTGGTTGCGTTGCTCAATAATTTGTTGACAATAGCAACAAACAGCAACAAAAATGAAATAAGCGCAAACGCAACGTGCTCAAACAACGTGGTTGTTGTTTTTGTACAATATGTGTTATGTGCAGTGTTACCATATGTCAAGTTTTCCCTTTTTAGCAAGGTTTTTGAGACGCAAAAAGTTTTATTTTTAAAAAAAAAGTTTTTTTGGAAAATTGATATCAATAAGTTGAACCCATGATTTCAAAATGATAGTCCCCAAATTCATTCATTAAATGGGGAGATTGATTTGAATATATTGAAAGTGTCTCCAGCACTAAATTCACATAAATTATCTCAGTTTGATTACATATAGGTATGTACGAATTGGGTTTTGTAATTTTAGTATGTACTTAGAAATAAAAAGTTTTCTTCAAAAAATATATAGCAACACTGATTCTGTGTACGCGTGAGAGAGTTGCTCTTTTGAGAACACTTTATAAAAAGCTCTCTCTCAAGGCGAATTTATATACCAGGTGGAGTTGATAATGTTGTTTGGATGTTTGAGCTGTCAATTATCCTGTGATTGTTGCGGCAAATGCTACAACAAACGTAAAAGTAACAAAAACAACAGGCAAACTTTGACAGCTTAAACCACATAAACAAAAACAAATTGCAAGTGGTTTTTGTAAATGTTGTACTTGTTGTAGAATCGATGGTATATAAATTCGCATTGCTGAAGATTGACAAAAAAAACACATACATACAAATAAAGATTTGTTTGTTATTATACATATATTTGCATGACGTCATTGAAAGCAATAACAAATTACATTGTATTTTGGTTTTTTTGGTTATATCTCAGCCCAGGTCCAACTTACTATGGTCTTATATACGTCGATGCAAAGGTCTTTGAAATATCTATCATTAGATATCCATATTGTCTATATTAATGACTTAGTAATCCAGATATAGGTCAAAAATAGGTAAAAAATCGAGGTTGTCCTGGTTTTTTCCTTATATCTCAGCCATTTGTGGACCGATTTTCTCGATTTTAAATAGCAACCGAGCCGGAAGAATTCCGGAGATATTGATATATGAATCATGTATGTATGTTATTTGGGGGCTTCGGAAAGTTGATTTCAACACACAGACGGACAGACGGATAGACGGACAGACGGACAGACGGACATGTTTATATCGATTCCGCTATCTATAACGATCCAGAATATATATACTTTATGGGGTCGCAAATGAAAAATGTGGAAATTACAAACGGAATGACAAACTTATATATACCCTTGCCACTCATGGTGAAGGGTATAAAAACAAGTAAGAAAGTATGGTCGGTCAAGCCCGACCATATAATACCCTACACTAAGTAAAAGAGCAAAAACATTTTTCTTTTAAAATTTCAATAATTTATATTTTTGAGTGATTTTCGGAAGTGGGCCTTATATGGGAGCTATGACCAATTATGGACCGATCACCATGTAATTATGTCGTGTGATTTATGTCTATATTAAAGTTAGCTATGTTGAATTTTGTGTGTATACCAACATTTTTAAGCGATTTATGCACGTTAAAGTGATTTTCGGAAGTGGGCCTTATATGGGAGCTATGAACAATTATGGACCGATCACCATGAAATTAGTACGAGTGATTTATGTCTATACAAAAGTTAAATATATTGAATTTTGTATGTATACTAACATTTTTAAGAGATTTATGCACGTTAAAGTGATTTTCGGAAGCGGGTCTATATGGGAGCTATGACTAATTATGGACCGATCGTAGCAAAATTTGGTGACATGAATTTTGTATATACAAAACTTATTTGGAGCGGAATTTGTGAATATACATATATAAATTAAACATTTATGACCGATAAAGTTCAATTTCGGAAGGACATTTGTATGTGGTCTAGGTGAAATAATGGACCGATTTCAGCCAGTTTCAATAGCCTTGGTTCTTGGGTCGAAATAATATGTACCAAATTTGATCGAATTATCTTCAAAATTGCGACCTGTACTCTGCGCACAAGGTTTCCATGGTCAGCCAGCCAGCCAGCCGACGAGACGGACGGACGGACGGACATCGTTTAATCGACTCAGAAAGTGATTCTAAGTCGATCGGTATACTTTAAGGTGAGTGTTAGACTAATATTTTTGGGTGTTACAAACATCTGCACAAACGCATTATACCCTCCCCACAATGGTGGTGTAGGGTATGAAAACGAGCTTGTCTTGGTTTTTTCCTCATATCTCAGCCATTTGTGTACCGATTTTGCTGATTTTAAATAGCAAAATTCTCGAAATTCTTTGGATCCCGAAGATATCTGAGGTCTCCAGAAAATTGATTTCAACAGACAGACGGACAGACAGACAGACAGACGGACATGGCTTAATCGGCTCCGCTATCTATAAGGATCCAGAATATATATACTTTATAGGGTCGGAAATGAAAAATGTAGAAATTACAAACGGAATGACAAACTTATATATTCCCTTCTCACGAAGGTGAAGGATATAAAAAGATCAAAAATCTAAAATACTTAACAACTTTGTAAATAAGCGCTTAATCGATCACTAATATTTTTGACCAAAACTCGATTTTTCATACGATAAAGCATTTAATCAAGAAAAGAAGCTCGAGCTGTGATCAGTATTTTAGTATAATATTTTTAATATAAAAAACTAGAATGGTTAATAACTTTGTAAATACGATTTTAAGGAAGATAATCTCAATCTGTGATCAGTGATCAGTGATTACATTTTCAATTGTTGGTCTTTAAGTAGAACAGTTTTAGATTCAATCATATGTCTTCATGTAGTTCAATTTGAATTTCAATCGCAGGTCTTTAAATAGAACAGTTTTGGCTTCAATCATAGATAGGTCTTTTCAATGTTAGCTACAATCGTAGTTAATCGTAGGTTTATTTATAGAGCAGTTTTAGGTTCATTCTTAGGTATTTAATTAGAACAGGTTTGGCTTCAATCGTAGGACTTCAAGTAGTTCAATTTAAATTTCAATCGTAGGTCTGTAAGCAGTTCAATTTTAGCTTCAATGGTTGGTCTTTATGTAGTTCAATTTTAGTTACAATCGTAGTTCATGATGCAGTTCGGTTTTGGCTTCAATCGTTGGTCTTTTTGTACATCAGTTTTGTAGGTCTACAATCGTAGCTCTTTATATAGATCAATCGTAGGTGTTTATGCAGTTAAATTTTAGGTTCAATCGTATGTGTTTATGCAACACAATTTTAGCTCCAATCAGAGGTCTTTGCATAGTGCAATTTTAGCTTCAATCGTGGGGTTTCTGAAAGGTAATTTTAGTGTCAATCGTTTGTCTTTATGAACATTATATTTAGCTTAAACCTTGTTTTTATAGATCAGTTTGAGCTTCAATCGTAGGAATTTATGATATTCAGTTTTGGCCTTAATTGTAGGTCTTTATGCAGTTTAATTTAAAGTTCTATCGTTGATCTTTAAGTAGTTCAGTTTCAGCTTCAGTCGTGGTTCAAATGCTACATTCAATCGTAGGTCTGTTTATAGATAAATTCTGGCTTCAATCACAGGTCTTTTTGGGTTCTGTTTTTATTCCAGGATTTTATGTGCTTAATGTCAGGTTTGATTTTTTGTTCTGTATATAGTTTAGTTTTGTCTTCATCTGCTCAATTATATCAGTAACAGGAGTTTATATAATTGGGTCTTTGCTGCAGTCATGGGTAATTTCTAGCAAGCAAACCTTAGATATTTCTTGCTAAAGGCAAATATTGCTATTTTATTTTGGCAGTTATTGAATTTGGGTGGCCATTATATTTCTTGCTTTGTTTTCTGTGAATGATTGAAATTTTACTTTAATTACACAAGTAGAAAATCATTTAATTGCTACAAAATCAAAAGGCCGGTTTTCGCACAAACAACTAATTACTTTTATTTGCCGTCACTACTACAGTAGCAAATCAACAGTCAAGCGTAGCTAAAATCTACCAGCCAAAAACATACCTTTTCTATAAACACTGCCAAAAATATTTATTTAAAGGAATTCGATATTTATAGCAAACGGATATTGGTGGAAGAACATCTATTTTCACATACGCACAAATTAACAGCAATTATCTATTTAAGCCAATAAACGAACATGAAATGAAGCCGCTAAATAAGCATGAAGATTTTAATTATTGGGAGGATTTTAGAGATAAATAGAGTAGAATGAAATTGTAACAGGTTTTTGATGTATTTTTTGACAGATCCGTTTAGAGATGGAAAAGGTGCAATTATTTCTAAGTAGGTGGTAAAGATTTTATCAGTGGAGTTATTTTCAATGCAGAAAATATAGAAATTTACAATTTTATCTGCATGAGTGGAAACAGTTATGATTGAACTGCATAAAGACCTATGACTGAAGCAAAAATTTAACAACATATTTGATGGGTGTTTTAATTCGATCTAATTTTTATACCCTACACCACCATAGTGGGGAGGGTATTATGTTTGTAACGCCCAAAAATAGTCTAACACCCACCTTAAAGTATACCGATCGACTTAGAATCACTTTCTGAGTCGATTAAACGATGTCCGTCCGTCCGTCCGTCTGGTTGGCTGGCCGGCTGGCTGGCTGGCTGTCCATGTAAACCTTGTGCGCAGAGTGCAGGTCGCAATTTTGAAAATATTTCGATCAAATTTTGTGCATATTACTTTTTCGGCCCAAGGACCAAGCCTATTGAAACTGGCTGAAATCGGTCCATTATTTCACCTAGCCCCTATACAAATGTCCTTCCAAAATTGGACTTTATCGGTCATACATGTTTTATTTATAAATGTATCTCCACAAATTGAGCTCCAAATAAGTTTTATATATACAAAATTCATGTCACCAATTTTTGTTAGGATCGGTCCATAATTAGTCATAGCTCCCATATAGACCCGCTTCCGAAAATCACTTTAACGTGCATAAATCGCTTAAAAAACCTAATTTCATGGTGATCGGTTCATAATTGGTCATAGCCCCCATATAAGGCCCACTTCCGAAAATCACTCAAAAATATAAATTATTGAAATTTTAAAATAAAAATGTTTTTGCTCTTTCACTTAGTGTAGGGTATTATATGGTCGGGCTTGACCGACCATACTTTCTTACTTTCTTACTTGTTTATTTTAATCTTCTAATCTGAACTGTTTCTTTTCAATTGCACAAACTACAGAAAAATTAATTAAAAACAAAAGATTTAAGACATGAACTATGCAACTTTCAATGGATGTTCGATTTTGTGGAAAAAATGTTGATGAACAAATCGATATAGTCGTTATTTTTTTCTTACATCTTAGCCAAATGTGAGCCAATTTTCTCGATTTTAAATAGCAACCCACCCGAGACTATAGCGAATACATTGATGTGTAAATCATTTATGTAAGTTATTTTGGAGCTTCGGAAAGTTGATTTCAACAAACAGACGGAAAAACGGACAGATGGACGTGGCTATTTCGACTCCGCTATCTATAACGATCCAGTATATATTTACTTTATTTAGTCGCAGATGAAAAATCTAGAAATTACAAATCTCTTGGTACTAATATTGAAGGGTATAATAAAACTAAAACATCTAGTCAAAGTTGTTTAAGACAAAACTAAAAAAAAACAAGTAAGAAAGTATGGTAGGTCAAGCCCGACCATATAATACCCTACACTAATTAAAAGAGCAAAAACATTTTTCTTTTAAAATTTCAATAATTTATATTTTTGAGTGATTTTCGGAAGTGGGCCTTATATGGGAGCTATGACCAATTATGGACCGATCACCATGTAATTATGTCGTGTGATTTATGTCTATATTAAAGTTAGCTATGTTGAATTTTGTGTGTATACCAACATTTTTAAGCGATTTATGCACGTTAAAGTGATTTTCGGAAGTGGGCCTTATATGGGAGCTATGAACATTTATGGACCGATCACCATGAAATTAGTACGTGTGATTTATGTCTATATAAAAGTTAAATATATTGAATTTTGTATGTATACTAACATTTTTAAGAGATTTATGCACGTTAAAGTGATTTTCGGAAGCGGGTCTATATGGGAGCTATGACTAATTATGGACCGATCGTAGCAAAATTTGGTGACATGAATTTTGTATATACAAAACTTATTTGGAGCGGAATTTGTGAATATACATATATAAATTAAACATTTATGACCGATAAAGTTCAATTTCGGAAGGACATTTGTATGGGGGCTAGGTGAAATAATGGACCGATTTTCAATAGGCTTGGTTCTTGGGCCGAAAAAATAATATGTACCAAATTTGATCGAATTATCTTCAAAATTGCGACCTGTACTCTGCGCACAAGGTTTCCATGGTCAGCCAGCCAGCCAGCCGACCAGACGGACGGACGGACATCGTTTAATCGACTCAGAAAGTGATTCTAAGTCGATCGGTATACTTTAAGGTGGGCGTTACAAACATCTGCAGGAACGCATAATACCATCCCCACTATGGTGGTGTAGGGTATAAAAACTCCTTAAAACTATTACTTACATGTAGGTAAAATACTTAATTTCTTCTGTTTCTAAAAACCAAAATTTGGCTAACTTCTTTGATAGAATCTTTACCACCTACTTTCAGAAATTTGCACCTTTTTCTTCCAAAAACTGACCTGTCAAAAATTAATCAAAAACCTGTTACAATTTCTTTCATACCCATTTGCCATACAGTTCCTCCTCGCAGTAATTAGAACGTTCATGCTTATTTAGCGGCTTCATTTCATGTTCGTTTATTGGCTTAAATTGATAATTGCTGCGATTGTGTTTGTGTATGTTAAAGTCCATGTTCTTCCGCCAATATCCGGTGTTAGAAATATCGATTTCTTATAAATAAATGTTTCAAAAATTAAATTCTTGTACAGCTATGTTATTTGGTTTATAGATTTTAGCTACGCTTGATTTTGAAATTTTGCTACTGTAGTGGCGGCAAATAAAGGTAATTCGGTTTTTGTGCTAAAACCGCCCTTTTGAATTTATAGCAATTAAATGATTTTGTACTCGTGTAATTAGGGTAAAATTTTATTCATTCACAATGATTTCATGTACATGATTAACGCCACCCAAAGACAATAAATAATAACAAGCATCAAATTGCATCAAAAAACGTAGTTCGTTTTTGGCCTTTCAGTTTTTCAATTTTGGCTACAATCGTATGATTTTAGTTAGTTGAATTTTAGCCTCAATCTTAGGTCTTGACGAAGTTAAATTTTGACTTCAATCGGAGGTTAGAGAGATACATTCTATTAAGAAACCCATATGATACCCATTAGAAATATATAATTCCAGGTGTGAACTAGATGTGAAGAGAAGAAATGAATTTGGAGAGATAAAGAAAGAAGTCAGGTGATATAAAAGAAAAATAAATTGAAAACCTTAGTCCAAAGAAAAAGAAATAGGACAGGAAATAAGTATAGACTGGGAATCTCCGAGGCCTGTTACCCAAAATAGCCAGAACTACGATTTCCTATAACCTCCAATCCATCATGGAATCATTCCCCTAGCGATTTTTGCCTGAGACCATGTAATTTAGGACAGTTACACAGAATATGGTCCACTGCTCCTCAATATACTCTCACAACATCGCACAACCTGTGCGCCCATATCCTATTTACCAATGATGGATCCAGTGGAGTAGTGTCCTGTTATCAATCGTACTAAGGACCTGAGACTTTTTGTATCCAATCCAATTAGTATTTCGGTTGCCATATAGGAGTTTTCACCTCCCAATCCCTATACGAACCCTGTCTTTCCAGATCATCTGCTATCTCATTTCCCTGTATGTTACAGTGCCCTGGTACGCAACACAATCTGATACATTTCCAATAATGCTTCAAAAGTCCTCTTACAGTTCAACACTTTGCTCGAGTTTACGATAGGCATTTCAAAGTGCGGCCTGATTATCTAAGTAAATTGTCACCCTTATCGATAGGATCTCTGCCTGGAAGACGCTGAATTCGTCTGGGAATCTGAATGATATTTTGATATCATCAATCATAGGTTGAATTAAATTTTGATTTCAATTTTAGTTCTTGATTTAGTTCAAATTGGCTTCAAACGTAGGTCTTCATTTAGTTAAATTTTGACATCAACAAAAGGCCTTGATGTAATTCAAATTTTAACTTCAATCGTAAGTCTTTAGTTAATAAAATGTTGACCTTAATAGTTGGCCTAATTAAGTTCAATTTTGATATTAATTGTAGGTCTTGATGTAGTTAAATTTTGGTTTCAGGCATAGGTGTTTTAGCTTCAATCGTAAGTTTAAATATACATCTATTTTAGCTTCGATCGCAGGTCTCAATGTTAGCTTCAATCTTCGGTTTTTTTATGTCTAAGACTTATTTCAATCGTAAGTCTTTACGTGATTAGTTTTTAGCTTGAATCATAGTATGTTGTGATGGTGACAACGATGGTCTGATTAAGTTCTTTCCACCGAGCCATTTCTTCAGGTTTGGGAAAAAAAGTCAATAAAGTCATGTCGACCATTTTCTGGAATGCTTGCGGTATAATCCATATTGACTCCCTTCAAAGGACTGTGAGCAAACGCGGTACTCATCTGACGAAAAGCTTTATAATAACCAAGTGATCATTCTAAATTGAAAATATTCAGCCATGTGAGATGCCTATGGCTTCCAAAATATTTCGCACTATCAATCTATGATCGGCCAATACCATATAGTGATTTTTTCGATTGTTTGAACTAGTCATCCATGCTTGTACTGCCACAACGAAATTTAATGGTTTTTTTCCTCAAAAAATATTGCTTAATGAGCAGGCGAAATTCACTTTTTTCCATTTTCTCCTCAAGTCATTCTGCTATCAATGGCTTGCAAACACAAACTAAATGATGCAACTTATTTAAATTTTGACAGGAGTCAACTGACAGACGCACCCTTGTAATTCAAATTTATTTTCCATCGTTGATCGTTGTGTAATTCAAATTAAGCTTTAGTCCTTAGTCATTATGTAATTTAATTTTGGCTTCAATCGTAGGTCTTTATATACTTGGCTTTAATTTGTATGTATGTATGTAGCTCAACTTTAGCTTCAGACGCTGGCCTTTGTATTATCCAGTTTTTGCATTAATTATAGCCTGCACCATGAGTGGCAAGAGTGTATATAAGATTGTCATTTCGATTATAATTTCTACGACGCCGTTATAGATATCGGATTCGGATTCGATATATCCATCGGTCTGTTTAACAATATACAGAACAACATATCCGCTACAGTCCCATATAGGTTGGTATTCATAATTGAAAAAATTGAACCACAACTAGTTGAGATATAAGCAAAAAAGCCTCCATTTTTTAGCCTGTTTCCACCAAACAATTTTTAGAAGGGTGTCATTCCGTTTGAATTAAGATATGCCCGTCCGTCTTTTGAAATAAATTTTCTGTAGATTCTGTCAGACATGCTTTCGAGAAGTTTCCTATTTAAAATCAGCAAAATCGGTACACAAATGGCTGAGATATGAGGAAAATAACAGGACAATCTCGATTTTTGACCTATTTTTAACCTATATCTGGATTACTAAGTCATTAATATAGACAATATCGATATTTTAAAGACCTTTGTAATGACGTATATAAGACCATAGTAAGTTGGACCTACAATGGGTCAAAATCGGAAAAAATATTTTTTAACCCGATTTTTTTTTCACCCAAAAAAAAAAAAATTTTTTTAAAAATTTAAAAAAAAAATTCGAAAAAAATATTCTTTTCAAAAAACAAATTTTCGAAAAAATTATTTTTTTCAAAAAATTAAAAATTTGTATTCAGCAGCTCGTAATAGATATAACGCTTTGGTTCACACCAAATACAGAGAATTATCTTATCGCCATGGATATTTGGCTTTGGTGTCGATTCGGCTGGTTGGCCGGGCTTCACATACGATCTCTAACGCTTCGAGTTATTGTAATTGCTCAATTTTTCATATCAAGTAATGATTCGGTGCAAAATTGATTTTATTTTATAGCAGCATTTCAGACATACAAAATCGTCTTTCAAGGTCTCTCCGTTACAATTCATAAGCTACCCATTTTCCCTGCTTTTGGATGACTCCTGCTGATCGCAAACTTTTAAAATTGCTGCTTGAGTAGCTCCCAATGATTTGGCAAGCTGTTGTTGAGTTTGACAACAATCTTCATGGATTAAAGCCTCCAATTACATATTTGTCTTCAAACTTTTTTGACTGTGATTTTTGTCTTCCTTATCAAAATCATCACTTCTGTATGGAACAAACCATCTCTCGCACATTCAAACCAATGGAACACATTCACCATAAGCTTTGGTGTGCTTCAGCTGCACTTTTTTTTGTTCAAATTAAAGAAGTAAAGAAAAACTTCCCGCATAAGACGCTTTGCTGGCAAAAAATTCGACATTTTTGAATCAAAAATCAACTTTATTATTTACACTGTAATGTTCAATAACTAAGTGAATCATGTAGAGTAGTGGGATCATTCGCTTTTATTTAAGGCGTTCTCAAATCAAAACCACAATACATATTCTTAAATTTCTTCTTGTTTCGGATACTTAGATATGTTGGCTTTAGTTTCATTCATTTCAATCTTGTCTATCTCATCTTAGTATACATATTTTTTTAACATTTATAGACTGAAAACATTTATAGACTGAAAACCACCCCAATCTTGGGGTAAAGGGATGGGGCAGATTTGTCATTTGTAAAATAAAATAAAAAAATCCAAAAATATAAACGTATTTTACAGTTTTATATCTTAATTCACAAAACAAAGTATAATAAACTAGATATTTATGGTCGTATTCATAAGTAATTTTTAAATTTAAACAACTTTTTAAAATCTAATTTTGTACGGAAATTTTGCTTTAAAACATTGTTTAAATTTAAAAGTTTTTTTTTATGATTATTGCTAATTTCACATAATTTAACAATTAAACAATTTGTGACTGATTTTTTCTATATTTTGTCAACATTTTGCTCTATATGACAGGGATTCCCTGTGTCTGGAGAATGTGCCCCAGGGGGAGTTTTGAGGTTTAATATAAATTATGTTCGTATCGAAAAAACTATTGTCACTTATTGTTCACTATTATTGACATTCTATCACTAACACAAAAAATAAAGAAGTTAGCACAAAAAATTCACACGCTGAAATATTTTCACAGCTTTTTGAAAAACAATTAATCGCGTCTGCCTCACATCATATGTAAAATTTAATTTTCCAACTTTAATGGATGGTAAATAATTGACAAACAAAAACATAGCATGATAATGTAACAAAATCGATTATTCGGTTTTTAAGTTATTCGGTGTTGGCAGATGTGCATGATCCCCCTTCTACTCTACCCTTCAGTTAATTAGTTTGCTACATATTAGATTACATTCGTGACTTTTTGAAGTTCAATTAAGAACAATTTTAAAAAAATCGTGATAGTTTTAAAGTAATTTTAACTCTGTTCATGTTGTGGTATTAAAAATAGTATTTAAAAACATATAATTAAAAATATATTATTTCCATTGCGGTTTACAACTGCTAAGCCTTATTTTTACAAAATTTACAGTCTTTAAGACTACTTTCCATTATTGAACTAATTAAGAAACAAAATAAAACCAATAAAATCGTAATTGCCACAAAAAATCTTAAAGAAAAAACAAATTAACCCAGGCATTTAACCTCAAAGACCTGCTTTATAGGATTCTTAAAAAAAAACACACATGCAATTAACAAAGCCAATAGAAATAGGAACACAATATAAGATTACGAAGGCAATACAGGAACAACTTAAAGGAAACCACCAAAATAAGTAACATATGTGGGAAATAATACATTACACAACAAATTACATACACAGGCAGGATAAACGAGCCATAATAAGGACGAATCATCAAAATCTTGCTCGCAAAAGTAGGATCAAACCAGAATATGTTATCGTAGCACTTTAGTATGTTAGCACAGCAATTTAACATATGAGTTTAGAGTCTAAATGGATGCCAACAATATGCCAGCTTTGTAGTCATAAATAGGAAAAGCAAGATTAAAGCGGCAGGACTACAAAGCATACTTAAGCATAGGCAACACCCTTAGAACCTTAAAAACTCATTAAAGGAGAGGAAAATCACACAACGATCAGTGAAATTAAACACCAAACTGTACTGAGAGTATGGCCAGGCATTAACGTTAACAGGACCTTATTATTACTAATAATATGTAGCAATATTGATCATCTTGTAAATGTTTGCTGCTGCTATTGCTGCTTGATCATGATCATGATGATGGTGATTATCCTTCTTTTCATTTAACGAAGGCGGTCTATACACAAGATCGCTTTTCTGTACGTTTTATTTAACTGCCAACCCACTACTTGTAGAATAGTCTGTGAAGCGTAACAAAGACCACCAAGTCGAATTGAATTTTTACGCTTTGATGTTGCCGTAACGAGCAGCGTCATTGTTCTCTCTGCTCATACCAGGTGACGGTATTGACACAGTAACATCACGGCTTTTGTGTTAAGGATTTTGTTTTAAAACCTTAGACATTCTCTAGTTAGGTGTTTTATTTCATACATTCGTTTTCGGCTTTCTTTCGAAATCATTTTGCAAATTGTACGCATCTCTCTGTTACTCTCTGTGTCTAAAAATTGGTATTTGTTTTATCTCAGCGCCTGGCGATATAAAGGAAGTTGTTTGTCTTTTGTAGATTTTAGTAACTACGTGCTACATGCTTGTAGTTTTTAATTGTTATCTAGTCTTTTTCTTTATGATTTATTTAGTTTTTCTGTATTCAATCAATTGTTAACTATATTGTTAACAATTAATAAAATGTTGCCGACAAATGGAATTTTAGTTTTGTATTAGTTTAGTAATTGTATTACAGTTTTTTTTCGTATGTTAAAGACCACCATCGTTACGCTTCAATATTGTTTGCTCAGACCACCCAATCAATTTGCCACGCATAAAATAATTGGCTTGTGATGAGAAAAAATATATTTAAAAACAAATAAGAAAGTATAGTCGGTCAAGCCCGACCACATGACACCCTACCCGAGAAGAGCAGTTTTCTTTTAAAATTAGATGGCATGTCTTCTATACATATGAAGCTTATTTGTGTTGAACTTTATTTGGATAACAATATTTTTAAGAAATCTATAATCGTAAAAATGATTTTAGGAAGTGGATCTTATATGGGAGCTATGACTAATTATGGACCGATCGTTACAAAATTAGTTGTAATGACTTTTACAACTTATTTGTGTTAAATTTTATGGAAAATACCAATATTTTTAAGAGCTTTATGCTATTTAAGGTGATTTTCGAAAGTGGGCCTTAGGAACCGATCATCATAAAATTTGGTGGTGCGAGTTAGGCTTATATAAAACTTATTTGTGCTGAATTTGGTTTGGATATCAATATAAATAAGATATGTATTAGAGCTTAATTATTTTCAGATAGGGCAATTGTATGGGGGCTACCAGAAATAATGGACTGATTCTAACCAAATTCAATAGGCTCCGTCCTTGCGACAAAATGAATACTTGTACCAAATTTCGTTGAAGTATCATTGAAATTGAGACCTGTACTTTGATTACAAGGTTTACATGGATGGGCGGACAGACGGACGGATTGACGGACATCGCTTAATCGTGGTGTAGGGTATAAAAACTATAGTCTAATTTCAGTTTTCACATAGGCGTTTATACACAAAATTTAATGGCTGAGATGTAAGCAAAAAACCACGACTACCTCAATTTTTTTCAACAATTTTTTTTCCTCCAAAACTTTTTTTCACCAAATCGAACATTCATTGAAAGCTACAAAGTTCAGTTCTTAAATCTTTTGTTTTTAATTAATATTTCTATAGTTTGTTCAATTGAAAGGAAACTGCACAGATTAGATGATTAAATGAAAAATATGTATCGAATTAAAACACATAGTCCCATATAATATGTAGTTAAATTTTTGCTTCCGTCGTAGGTCTGGCTATTTTCACCTATTTTTTATTCACTTAACGTAAGAAAATAACCTAAATTTTGTTCATAAAAATTTTTTTTCACTAAATATTTATTTATTCACCAATTTTTTTTGCCGAAATTTTATATTTTTACTAAAAACATTATAGTTTACAACTGAAGTCAAATTTTAACCTCATAAAGAATAACGATTGAAATTAAAATTGGACTACATTCACCCCTGCGATCGAAGCTTGACTTAGAAGATCTACTACTGAAGCTTGACATAAAAAAAAGAAACAGTCAAGTAACACAGGCAATTGTTGTTATTTTGATTTTTAGAATAACTGAGATTTTTCTCTAAACAGTTAAGTAGTTAAGTTGCTAAGTAGACTCTCCTTTTTACGAATTTAAAACAATTGAGTTATATTTCCTTTAAATGCTCTTATTTTTTTTATTTCGACTAAGATTTTGTTCTACTCCTTTTGTAAAGCATTTCTCTACCAACCTACGATTGCACCTAAAATTAAATTTTTTAAAGACTTTAGATTAAAATTACAATATATAGGACCTACGATTAAAGCTAAAATTAAACTTTATAAAGACCTTCTGTTAAAGCAAATTACGTTAAGATTTCAAATGGCTGAGATATAAGCAAAAAACTGCGACTACCTCACAAATTTTTTTTCACCTAAATTTTTTTTTCCCCAAAATTGGATATAAAAAATTATTAAAAATAGTAGGACTTCCTAAAAACTTAGTTTTGGGAAAACAAAATTTATCACAATCAAATTTCAATTTGGTTGTTTAGTCTAAGATTATTTGGAAAAAAAATATTTTACGCATTTTTTAAACCAATTTTAAATAATTCACAGCGTGACTGAGTTCTGTATTTTTTCGCAATTGAAAAGAATGAAAATAAAAATGTCTAAAGAGTATGTTCAAAATCTGATGAATCAAGGTTAAAAACTTAAAAACTAAAATTGAGACAAATAGAGACAGACGATTGAGTTTCAGTATAAAGACCCACGATTGAAGCTAAAACAGAGCTAAAGACTAACTATTGAATCTAAAAATTAACAACATAAAGGCCCATAACTGAAGCTTACATTTAACTAAATATAGGCTCATGATTGAAGCTAAACTTGAACTACATAAAAACTGATGATTGACACAAAAACTTCAGAACATAAATAATCGCAATTGAAGAAAAAATTGAGGTAAATAAAGACCCACGATTAGCTCCTAAATTTAACTGCACAAAGACCTATGATTGGAGCTAAAACTAAACTACACAATGACCTACAATTGAAGCTAAAATTTTACTATACAAAGGACTAAAATACAACCACGGAATTTCTTAGGATTGGAACTAAAATTAAACAGACGACTGAGGCTAAAACTTAGCTACATCATGACCTACGATTTCTGCCTAATATTTAACCACAGAAACACCTCTGATTGAAGTCAAAATTCAACTATATAAAGACCTACGATTGAAGCTGAAAATTAACTACATAGAGTCCCATGAATGATGCATAAATTTAGCTACACAAAGAAACATGAATGAAGCTAAACTTGAGCTATATAAAACATACAATTGCAGCCAGAATTGAATTCCATAATGACCTACGATCGAAGCTTTTATCGAGCTATATATAAAAACCCATGGATGAAGCTAAAATTGAATTACAAAAAGACCTATAATTAGAGCCAAAATTGAGCAGCATTAAGACCCATGAAAGCAGTTAAATTAAACTATATAAAGACCTACGATTGAAGCTAAAATGTAAGTTTTTAAAGACCTACGACTGATGATAAAATAGTAATACAAAAAGACTTGCGTATTGCAAATTAAAAATCTCCCTATTTTTTCTCCAAGTGTTTTTGAAATTTCTTTTAAAGTGTCCATTTAATAAATATTTAAACAGCTTTCTAAACACCTTCAAACATCCGTCAGCTCCTCTCGCAATTAGCTCTTAAACCTTTAACCAAAAGAAAATAACAAATTTTACATGTGTCTACCTACCGAAAACATGACTACTGTCCAGTGATTCAGTACTACTGCACGGTAGGCAGCTACTAATGACAAATTTGTTGAACAAATGTGTTTATAGAGGCAAAAAAAACTTTATTTATTTTTTGACTTATTGACTTAAAATAAAAGTCCTTATTTATTTTAACTTTATTGACATTTTATTTCTAAAATTTTATAAAAATAATAATAATAGACGGCTTAACCTTTATGTTCTGGCCACTTAGCAGCGGCAATATAAACATTTTGGTTAGAAATTTAAAACACATTTTCAGGAAGATTTAAGATTTACCAAAATAAGAAAATATTTTGTTTCATAAAGAAAAATATTGATTTAGGAGATGGTTTTTTTAGGAAGAGGTAAAAGTGTTTAATGATAGAGAGATAAAAGGTTTAAAGGGTAAAAATGTTTATTAAAATTAGCCAAGCATGAATCCAGCATTAGATTTTTATTAAATTGACTGTTGGTTCTTTGTATTTGGGTTTAAGGTTAAACCCAAACTGTTAGAGAGATTGTAAATAAAAGCAATCTGCTACTCTAAAAGAATATTCTGCTTGAATCCAATGCATTTCGACATTAATGTAATGAAAATTAACATTAAATTCATATAACAATGAAATGTTTCATGAAATCAATGAATGTTATACATAGACACAATGAAATATAATTCATTTGAAATATGAATATTTTTCATTAATTTAATGAAATGTGTCATTGGAATAATAAGAAATGTAAAATTCTAAATGAAATTTTTTTAATAAGTTTAATGAAACAGTTAATGAATTTCATTATAAATATGATTTTACATCGATTGCAATTTCATAAATTTAATGAAATATTGCAATTTCATAAATTTAATGAAATAATTTCATTATATTAATGAAATAATTTCATTATATTAATGAAATAATTTCATTATATTAATGAAATAATTTCATTATATTAATGAAATAATTTCATTATATTAATGAAATAATTTCATTATATTAATGAAATAATTTCATTATATTAATGAAATAATTTCATTATATTAATGAAATAATTTCATTATATTAATGAAATAATTTCATTATATTAATGAAATAATTTCATTATATTAATGAAATAATTTCATTATATTAATGAAATAATTTCATTATATTAATGAAATAATTTCATTATATTAATGAAATGATTTCATTATAGTAATGAAATAATTTCATTATAGTAATGAAATAATTTCATTATATTAATGAAGTAATTTCATTATATTAATGAAATAATTTCATTATATTAATGAAATAATTTCATTATATTAATGAAATGATTTCATTATATTAATGAAATTATTTATTAATTAATATAATATAATGAAATAATTTCATTTCATTATATTACTGAAATAATTTCATTAATTTAATGAAATAATTTCATTAATTTAATGAAATAATTTCATTTCATTATATTGCTTAAATAATTTCATTAATTTAATGAAATAATTTCATTTCATTATATTACTGAAATAATATCATTAATTTAATGAAATAATTTCATTAATTTAATGAAATAATTTCATTAATTTAATGAAATAATTTCATTAATTTAATGAAATAATTTCATTTCATTATATTGCTGAAATAATTTCATTTCATTATATTGCTGAAATAATTTCATTTCATTATATTGCTAAAATAATTTCATAAATTTAATGAAATACTTACATTAATTTAATAAAATAATTTCATTAAGTTAATGAAATTATTTCGTTAACTTAATGAAATTATTTGCATTAATTTAATGAAATAATCTCATAAATTTAATAAAATAATTGCATAAATTTAATGTAATAATTTTATTAATTTAATGAATCAATTACATTACGAAATAATTTCATTAATGTAATGAAATAATTTCATTATTAAAATGAAATAATTTCATTAATTTAATGAAATAATTTTAATAATTTATTAATTAAATTTCAATAGTTTGGTAAACATTTTTCATTATTTTAATGAATTTATTTTATTGTTTATTATTGAAATATTACATTGGATTAATGAAAGAATTCTAATGAAATTGATTCATTGGATTTATGTAATAACTCAAATTTGTGATTATCAAATTATCAAAAATACTCTACGATACAGTCATTTAACAATTATTATTTTCTTAAAATCTTTACATCTTTGTTTTATTCTTTTAACTAGTTAGTCCTTTATTTTTTTCCAATACTAATCAGCATTTTACCAATATTTACCAATCATATGATGTGCTTATTTAATGCATTTAACACACATTAAACGCTTTAATCAAATACACTTCAAATACTCTTCTTATGAAATAAAACTTGAAAAACAAACATAAAATTTCACAAAAATATAAAGGAAAAGTAAGCGAATAAAATACCAGCGTACAAATCTAAATTTCTTGCTTAAACATCTGGAAAAATTCCTAATAATAAAAGGATCATATTGTAAATTGTATTGCAATCAAGTAAAACGAATTGATTTCCGTGAGTGTGACTTGACAAACACACAAAAATTTCAAACCAAAAAAATAATAAATCCTGTTTGAAAGGAACAAGCGTAACTAAAAGGATGATCTTTAACAAAATGTTCGTAAATGTTTTTGAGCCTGAAAAACAATAGAGAATTCTAGACATTAATGAAATGAGAGTAAAGTGATAAGCATGGAAAATTGAATGACCGATAGCAACATTTTACACTCTTATTGATTATTTGGCTCTTAATGACTGCCCAACATTGCTGTCTGCACTCACATGTGAGAGTGTAAATTTTCGAGGATCATATGTCACCATTATTTTAGGGATTAAAGATTTAGAATGACGTTTTAGTTTAAAAAAAAATACAATATATAAAATATTAAAAAAAGGAAAGCGTAAATAATTTGCACATGTTAAAGACATGACACATTATGAATTAACAAGATTGTTTTGTTGTATATTGAATATTATTAATTAGATGACACATGTTGAGGTTATTAAAATAATAAGTAAATAGTATTTTAAATGAAAATTATATACAGCCCATATTGAAGTATACAATTTGTAGTATTTTGAAGTTAAAGTAGAAATAGAAATTTAGAATCTTTTAGCATATATTCATAGATATGTGAATGCATAAAAATGTGAAAATTTAGGTGGCTATTATTCTGAGATGATTATAGTTTTATTTAATACTGTTTTTTCAAAACCTACCTATCACTTTCTGAAAGTGCCAGTGCAACCAGCTTGTAATTCTTTAGAAATATTGGATGTATGACTGCTTAATTTGAGTGATGAATTATGATGGTTATGTTGGCTTTGAGGGCCAACGTCGTTCTCAAATATATATGAACCGATGAGGCCGTCAGCCAAAAATCCACACCAAATAGTGACATTTTAGGAATGCAATTGCAGCTTTTGAATCTTGTTTTACCCTACACCACCATAGTGGGGAGGGTATTATGCGTTTGTGCAGATGTTTGTAACGCTCAAAAATATTAGCCTAACACCCACTTTAAAGTATACCGGTCGGCACTTTCTGAGTCGATTAAACGATGTCCGTCCGTCCGTCTGGTCGGCTGGCTGGCTGTCCATGTAATTTTGAAGATATTTCGATTAAATTTGGTACATATTATTTTTTCGGCCCAAGAACCAAGCCTATTGAAACTGGCTGAAATCGGTCAATTATTTAACCTAGCCCCCATACAAATGTCCTTCCGAAATTGGACTTTATCGGTCATAAATGTTTAATTTATAAATGTATCTCCACAAATTGCGCTCCAAATAAGTTTTGTATATACAAAATTCATGTCACCAAATTTTGTTACGATCGGTCCATAATTAGTCATAGCTCCCATATAGACCCTCTTCCGAAAATCACTTTAACGTGCATAAATCGCTTAAAAATGTTGGTATACTCACAAAATTCAACATAGTAAACTTTCATATAGACACAAATCACACGACCTAATTTCATGGTGATCGGTCCATAATTGGTCATAGCTCACTTCAGAAAATCACTCAAAAATATAAATTATTGAAGTTTTAAAAGAAAATTTCCATAAATTCGAGGGAATATGACGTTAAATATTATCAGCAGCAACTTCTTGCTTTATAGATCATAATTCCAGTACTGTCATAGTTTAATAGAATCTTTAGTGCCACAGATCATAAATAGCTATGTAATCAAGGTTCTACGTAATGCTCCATTTAAATCCTAAGTAGAGAATTTATTTCATTAACTCTTTAAATTTCACTCTATCATAAAATTCTCGCAATGGACAATTGTATTATATTCTTGAAAGAACTCTGGATACAAGGTTCTCCCTTGAGTTTTGCTATTTAAAGATAGTCTTGCGTGTTGCCGCATTGAACAATCAATTTGAGGAGTATATCTTCTGAACTACATGCGACATTTAAATTTGTGGATGACTAAGCTATTTGGACTTTTGAACTGTCGTTTCTGGTGATCTTAAGTTTCACATGGTCCATCAGGCACTTATCAGTAACACCTCAGATGTTTTTAGTTCTGCTTAATGTATAGCAGTGCAGAGAGCTACACTTTCCCGATGAGACAGTATTAGCACTTGAGCGTGATAACATCTGTAGTCTCGATCCACTGACTGAACTGATGATTCAGGTAATCGAGCTGGTCAATTATCCGAAAACGATGGATGGGATGATCTACAATGGCTAAGTGCTCGACATCGAAGCTTCTACGGACCCTATGACTGCCGAAGATCTATGATTTTGTTAGAGCTTTCTCGGGATCGGTTACGTAGCTGTGTTGACTGGATATTACTGTCAACCCCTTTGGGGCATCGTTGTACCATTTGGTGAAATTCTATACCTTGATGTTATGCTTCAAAAGCAAATATGAAGCGAAATCGGGCTTCCGAGGAGCTAACTAGAGTCTCATCTAGTAAAGTGGTGATCCAGTGAGCCCCAGGACATTGTCCTGTCTGGATCATTGGTAAGGTAACATTTGTGAACACGTAGTGTCTGTGGTGTAAAATCCAATGCGGGTAGAAGATCGCTGGTTAAATTACTGACATTTGTGCTAGTGACTAACTTCGAGCAACCAATTGTGGTGGCATAGACTAGAGTCTCATCTAGTAAAGTGAGGATCCAGTGAGCCCCAGGACATTGTACTGTATGGTCATTGGTAAGGTCACATTTGTGAACACGTAGTGTCTGTGGTGTAAAACCCAATGCGGGTAGAATCGTTGGTTAAATTACTGACATTTGTGCTAGTGGCTAACTTCGGGCTAACCAATTGTGGTGACATTCGTTCATTCTCGGTTGAGTTTTATTGTGAGTGGATTCAGAAATTAGAGATTATCAGGCCGGATGTTGCTACTTGAGCATAGTTGCAGAAGTTTTCACTGATTTACGGTGATGTCCTTTCGGGGAGCACGCAGTGGGTATGGTTTAAAATCCAAAATATTGTCGGTTAAATGGCTGATCTTTTTACTTTTGATTATAGGATCTGTTGCCACCTCTCTATAAACGCCCGCATTCAAGCTATCCAAAAGGCATTATTTGCCCACATCAAACTATTTAAGTCGAAGCTGATACCACGAGCATTTTTAACATACGGCTCTGAAAAATGGGATCTGACTCTTGCAGACGAAGAAAATCCAGGAATCTTTTAAAGGAAAATTATAAGCAATCCTTGGAAGAAGCTACCGAGAGGTCGACAATATAATTGAGGGTAAAGATCAGGTGAAATTTATATAGGCCCAAAGACACGTAGCCTGAATGCTCCAGAATAGAGATCAACAAAGAATTATAAATTCTACTCCATACAGAACCAGAGCAAGGGTAAAACCAAGATCAAGATGACTAGATGGAGTCGAAGGAGATTGCAGAAAAGCCTATATAGTAGATTGAAAGAATGTTCAGCAAGACAGAGCCGATTGGCAGGAGAAAGTGTACGAGATTAAGGCCCACACCGGGCTGTAGTACCAAAATATGTTGAGTTAATTATTACTAACGCTTGCAATTGGCTTAGTGCTTGAGAAATGTATTGTAGTGGTGCTATTTGTAACATGATGGTTGTTGGGCTTGGTTATTGGTTGACGTCAATTGTGATTAAAACCTCAAACATTTACTAATATCTGCTGAAGCCTGCGATCTGGAGTACCAGCCCGGACGCTGCTGTTTCGATAATCGTTCCAGGCATTGCTGATTGACTTGCTATGGATGTCAGGGATTAGATTGCCGGAGCTGTTGAGCAAGATTTTAGGAAGAGTTGCATATTGCGTGTTTCTTTCTAGTCCCTTAATGTTGCTGGTAGACGATGTCAGTAACCCTTGAAAATCCTGTCACGTCTGTAAAAGTCCTCTCTATGTATGTGGATTATGATCATGACACTTCGCATAGAACAGTGCACTGTCACTGAAAGTTGCTGATTGCGAGACCGAAATATTCACTCTTCCAGGTATTACGGAAACGAATGAGCACTGGACTTTAGAACCTAACTTATTGAAATTAAAGATCTTGGAATTTGAGATCTCTATTCGATTTTTTTGATAATATAACATGGCTAAGATGAAATTTTAATTTACTTCGTAGGAAAGCGTCAGTGTTGAATGACAATACTTATCATAGAAAATTACTTCAACTTCTTTAGATTTTCTTAGGAAAAAATATTGACTTACCTGGGGTTATAGGTCAATTTCATGCTTTGACTTCAAGTCCATACAAATCTTGAAAAAAATTTGTCCTTAAGAAAAACTATACAACTTCATAAGCAAAGTTCATTTGGGTCTACAGTATGTTGCCTCAAAAATCCTTAAGAAAAACTATACAACTTCATAATAAACCGAGGTCATTTGGGTCCTCAGTATGTTGCCTTAAAAATCAGCTGCCTCAATTTACTCTATAATTGAGTCACTAAATATCTTCAAATAGATTTCCAATTATATCTTATTTTGCTCCAAAAATAAACATGTCTCGCTACGCTAATAACACCTTAAATACAAACTAAATAACCAGAAAATTCAAAACATTTACAGGGAAATTTACTTGTTCTATATTTGAAATATTTGTCATCATATCAAAGCATGAAATTAACAAGAAAACCAAGGTTTTAGCAAATATTTTCCTAGGAAATTTGGTCACAAAAAAATTAAGTTATTTTCTTTAAACATCAAAGACAAACTTAAATGATGACAATAAAATTAACAAGAAAATTGCAAATTTCATAGTATGGTTTTCTGGAATAATACAAGACAATTTGAAAATTTCTTAAGAATTTAAAAAGGCTTTTGGTAAGAATTTAGTCATGCTTTTAAATTAAATGAATTTGAGAAGAAAATCAAATACTTTTGTTTTTTGTTAAAGAAATATTGTCCATAACTAAACAGCTGTACAAAATTGTATTGATATTGACTTTTTCTGTTATAGAATAACATGTTATAGAATGTCAAAGAAATGGAACAAATCGATTCAAATTTACAACATAAAATTTCTTTTTATTTTGTTGTCTTTTCTAAAAATTTCTAAGGAATAAAAAGTTTTTAATTTAGCATGACTTTGAACAACATTTTCAAATCCAACAGGAAAACAATAGTTTTACAAAAAATAAGAGACAAAATTTTAAAGCGTAACAAATTTTTTTTTAAAGAACAATGTCAAGGAAACTGTTTGGAGAATTTTTTGTGTGTAAGACTTCTAAGGCAGCACAAACCTGCTGTGTGCATGCGCACGTTTATGTGTAGTTCAGTGTATCCTGTGGTAGCAAGGACATTTAGAGACATTTAGAGACACACTTCTTGTTCGTTATTTCTTTTAATTTGTTACGCTCTTTTTTTTTTGTCTTGTGTGTCTGTCTCCTACCGTGCTCGATCATTGTTTTTGCTCATTTTCTTAAATCTTTTGTTTGTTTTAGATATTTTTCCTGTTGGATTCTTTTTCACGCCAAATTAAAACTTTTTATTCTTAGGAATCCCAAAAAAACAAAAGAAGGAAACCCAAGTTTCTTGTCTTACATGGCCACACAGAATCGATTTGTTCTGTTTGACTTAAATTCTAAACAACTTGTCCGTTTACCAAAAATCCCTCTCTGTTTTAATGTTTTTAAGCAAAATTTGTTACAGCTGTTTGCTATGGCCATTTGAAGAAACTTTATGCTGCTGTTAAACCATGACACCAGACATAACAAGACTCCAATAGTTTGAAAAAGTCATGAAAATTTACTCTATAGTCTTGTCACCATCTACAATGCTATGAAATTTGCAATTTTCTCCATAATTTTATTGTCATCATTAAGTTTTTTTTTTTTAGCTGACAATAGTTTATATAGAAAATGACTTTATATTCTTTAGAATTTCTTAGGAAAATATTTTGCTTTACCTTGGGTTTCACGTTAATTTCATGCTTTGATTTCAACTCCATATAAATTTTGCTAAAAATTTCAAATTTTCTAAGGAAATATTTTGAATTCACATCAAAGTCTTTAGAATGTATTTAAAAACTGATTAGCGTAGCGAGATAAGTTTATTTTAGTGATTGAGGTTAAATAGAGTAATTATGACTAGATTTTCTCATTGTTGTTTAAGTCGCAAGAAAAAGACATCATGAAATTATACAAATACTAACAAATCTGTTGTGTAGCTCAATTTTAGCTCATATCGTAGGTCTTTCATATTTCAATTGTAGGTTTATCCAAATTTTCAGATGTTTATGCAGTTGAATTTAGTGCTCGATTACTGGTTTGTATGCTCAATTTAAGCATCAATCGTAGATCCTTAAGCAGTTCAATTTCAGATTCAATCATTGGAATATACGTAGTTTAATTTTAGCATCAAACGAAGGTCTTTGTGTAGTTCAATTATAGCATGAATTTTAGATCTTTGTGTAGTACAATTTTAGCTTCAATCGTAGGTCTTTATGTAGTTAAATTTTGGCTTCAATCGAAGGACTTTATGCAGCTCACTTTTAGCTACAATCGTAGCTCTTTATATAGGTAAATTTTAGCTTTAATCGAAGGTTTTTATGTAGCTCAATTCTCGCTTCAATCGAAGGTCTTTATGCAGCTCAATTTTAGCTTCAATCGTAGGTCTTCATGTAGTTCAATTTTAGCTTCAATCGAAGGTCTTTATGCAATTGAATCTTAGCTTCAATCGAAAGTCATTATATAGCTCAATTTTAGCTTCGATTGAAGTTCTTTATGTAGCTCAATTTTAGCTTCAATCGCAGGTGCTTATGTAGCCCAATTTTAGCTTCAATCGAAGGTGTTTATGTAGCTCAGTTTTAGCTTCAATTGAAGGTCTTTATGTATCTCATTTTTAGCTTCAAGCGTAGGTCTTTATGTAGCTCAATTTTAGCTTCAATCGTAGGTCTTTATGTAGCTCAATTTTAGCTTCAATTGTAGGTCTTTATGTAGCTCAATTTTAGCTTCAATCGAAGGGGTTTATGTAGCTCAATTTTAGCTTCAATTGAAGGTCTTTATGTATCTCAATTTTAGCTTCAATCGTAGGCATTTATGTAGCTCAATTTTAGCTTCAATCATAGGTATTTATGCAATTGAATCTTAGCTTCAATCGAAAGTCATTATATAGTTCAATCTTAGCTTCGATCGAAGGTCTTTATGTAGCTCATGTTCAGCTTCAATCGAAGGCATTTATGTAGCTCAATTTTAGCTTCAATCGAGGGGGTTTATGCTGCTCAATTTTAGTTTCAAACGTAGGTCTTTATGTAGCTCAATTTTAGCTTCAATCGTAGGTCTTTATATAGCACAATTTTAGCTCCAATCGTAGGTCTTTATGTAGCTCAATTTTAGCTTCAAGCGTAGGTCTTTATGTAGCTCAATTTTAGCTTCAATCGAAGGGGTTTATGTTGCTCAATTTTAGCTGTAATCGTAGGTGTTTATATAGTTCAATTTTAGCCTCGATCGAAGGTCTTTATGTAGCTCAATTTTAGCTTCAAGCGTAGGTCTTTATGTAGCTCAATTTTAGCTTCAATCGAAGGTCTTTATGTAGCTCAGTTTTGGCTTCAATCGAAGGGGTTTATGTTGCTCAATTTTAGCTGTAATCGTAGGTGTTTATATAGTTCAATTTTAGCCTCGATCAAAGGTCTTTATGTAGCACATGTTCAGCTTCAATCGAAGGTATTTATGTAGATCAATTTTAGCTTCAATCGTAGATCTTTATGCAGCTCAATTTTAGCTTCAATCGTATATCTTTATGTAGCTCAATTTTAGCTTCAATCGAAGGTGTTTATGTAGCTCTATTTTAGCTTGAATCGAAGGTGTTTATGTAGCTCAATTTTAGCTTCAATCGTATATCTTTATGTAGCTCAATTTTAGCTTCAATTGATGGTCTTTATGTAGCTCAATTTTAGCATCAATCGTAGGTCTTTTCTAGCTCAATTTTAGCTTCTATCGAAGGTGTTTATGTAGCTCAATTTTAGCATCAATCGAAGGTGTTTATGTAGCTCAATTTTAGCTTCAATCGTAGATCTTTATGCAGCTCAATTTTAGCTTCAATCGTATATCTTTATGTAGCTCTATTTTAGCTTGAATCGAAGGTGTTTATGTAGCTCAATTTTAGCTTCAATCGTATATCTTTATGTAGCTCAATTTTAGCTTCAATTGATGGTCTTTATGTAGCTCAATTTTAGCATCAATCGTAGGTCTTTTCTAGCTCAATTTTAGCTTCTATCGAAGGTGTTTATGTAGCTCAATTTTAGCATCAATCGAAGGTGTTTATGTAGCTCAATTTTAGCTTCAATCGGAGATCTTTATGTAGCTCAATTTTAGCTTCAATCGTAGGTCTGTATGTAGCTCAATTTTAGCTTCAATCGTATATCTTTATATAGCTCAATTTTAGCTTCAATCGAAGGTGTTTATGTAGCTCAATTTTAGCTTCAATCGAAGGTCTTTATGTAGCTCAGTTTTAGCTTGAATCGTAGGTCTTTATATAGTTAGATTTTAGCTTCGATCGTAGATCTTTATGTAGTTCAATTTTAGTTCAGTCTTTGCTTCAATAGGAGGTCTTTATGTAGCTCAATTTTAGCCTCAGTCGTAGGTCTTTATGTAGTTCAATTTTAGCTTCGATCGTAGATCTTTATGTTGTTAAATTTTAGTTCAGTCTTAGCTTCAATAGAAGGTCTTTATATAGTTAAATTTTAGCTTTAATCGTAGGTCTTTATATAGTTCAGTTTTAGACTCAATCGAAGTTCTTTATGTATCTCAATTTTAGCTTCAATCGAAAGTCTTTATGTAGGTGCTCCGATAGATTAGACGATACTTTGCTGGGCTTTCAAACTGAGGGTTGCGTGTTCGATTTGCGCCAGAGACTCTGGGTGTAACTTTTTTTTTTCTAAAGATATGTAGTACAGAGTATTTACAGTAAAGTATTTTGTTCATAGAAAATGGAGTAGTTAAAGACACGGGAAGCATGATTTCCAAAACTGCATGAAAAAAATCAAGTAATAATGAAAATACTGAAAAAATATAGGAAATACCATAAATGAAATTGAAAATGTTGTTCAATAAACAAAAAATTTGATAACAGCTTTCTGTGTGTGCAAATTTTGTTCATCAAAATCTTTTAATAACAATAAAAAGAGACAAAGTCATGATTGGCCTTAATTACTTTTTAAAATGTATTTTTAAATACTTAAGTAATGTTTAAAAAGATTCGTGATTTAACTAAATTACTTTAAGTCTTATAATAATGCAAGATTTTCGCTTTAAATACCCTGAATTTTCACTTCAAATGTATAGTTTCTTTTTGGTTAGTTCAACAAAATAAACACATCTCTCAAAGGTATTCCATTTTATAACATAATTTAGCTTAAATTTATATTAAACTTTTGTTTTCCTTTCAGTTCCACTATGAAGACCTTCTTTGCTGCTGTTGCTGTTGCCCTCATCAATGCTTTGGCTTTTGCCTCAGCTGAGCCGCTTTTGAAACCTGTAACTGATGTAGTTGGAGTTGCTACTGGTCTTTTGGGTGGCAATTAATTTTTTATATAATTTCACAAGATGAAAGGACTTTGACTTCTAATATATATTGGATAATTTTTCAATGAAAATTTTTCAAAAATTAAAATAAATTTAAAAATATAAAAAAAAAATTATTAATTTTGAAATTGTGTCTTTTTATACATAATAAAGGATAGATAATTTGTTTAAAATTTGACTCAATCGTTGGTCTTCGTAAAGTTAAGTTTAGTCATAAGTCGTGGGGGTTCATGTTTAAATTTAGCTTCATATGAGGGGTATATTGAATTTGTTTTTCCTTTATAGCTGGGTCCTATAAGTTTCTAAGATGATCTAGCTACGCCCGTCCGTCCATCCGTCCTTCCGTCAGTCTGTCTATTGAAAACAAGATAGCACTTAAACGAAAACAGATAGCTGACTGAAATTTCACAAATACTTTATGTTGCTAAGGTTTGTTAGGTATTGAAAACGGGCTATAGTGGATCATGATCTCACCTAGCCCCCATACAAATGTTTACCCGAAATACATTTCTCCACTCGAAATTCAGTTTGAGCAGTTATAAATATTCTGATTATGCGGCAATCCTGTAAAAATTCTTAAAGTTCTAAGTACTTCGAAATTATGGCGCAAATCGGGCAACATTTTTCTCTATATAGCTGGAGCATTCATAATTGTTTTATAATTACACTCTGCTACAAAATGACACTTTTTGTCAGAACTTGAAAAGCTAGCTAATGGACCTAAAAGGACATACTAAAACCGTTTTCAAATATTTTGAAACAACCTCAAAATTTTGAGTTATTTTGAAAAAACTATTTAGTACCTCTAACTCACACATTTTAAAACAGATTTGGAAACACCTATGGATAGCCAAAGAATTGAGCTTTCATAAAATGTATGTATAAAGTGTATATTTCAAAAAGTTGTGTAAGTTTTTATAAAAAGTTTCGCTTTATTTTTTTTCGTAATTTTTCAAATTCAACAATAGTTATTTTAATTTTTTTCTATGAAACCCTATTTTCTTTTGAACAGTGTTTTAAAGACAATTTTATAGAGACAAAAATGAGACATTAATTGTTAAAATCGGTATATATTTGCAAAAGTTATTGAACTTTTTCGAAAAAAAAATCGAAAAATTTTAGCTTGTAAATTAAAGATAAATATTTTTTTGTTTGGATAGTTTTTTGTTATACCCTAAACCACCATAGTGGGGAGGGTATTATGCGTTTGTGCAGATGTTTGTAACGCCCTAAAATATTAGTCTAACACCAACTTAAAGTATACCGATCGACTTAGAATCACTTTCTGAGTCGATTAAACGATGTCCGTCCGTCCGTCCGTCCGTCTGGTCGGCTGGCTGGCTGTCCATGTAAACCTTGTGTGCAGAGTACAGGTCGCAATTTTGAAGATATTTCGATGAAATTTGGTACATATTACTTTTTTGGTCCCAAGGACCATGCCTATTGAAAATGGCTGAAATCGGTCCATTATTTCACCAAGCCCCCATACAAATGACCTTCCGAAATTGGACTTTATCGATCATAAATGTTTAATTTATATATGTATCTCCACAAATTCCGCTCCAAATAAGTTTTATATAAACAAAATTCTTGTGACCAAATTTAGTTACGATCGGTCCATAATTAGTCATAGCTCCCATATAGACCCGCTTCCGAAAATCACTTTAATGTGCATAAATCGCTTAAAAATGTTGGTATACTCACAAAATTCAACATAGTTAACTCTCATATAGACATAAATCACATGAGCTTCAATCGTAGGTCTTCATATAGTTAATGTATAGCTGCAATCGTATAGCTTCAGTCTTAGCATCAATCGTAGGTCTTCATGAAGTTGAGTCTTAGCTTCAATCGTAGGTCTTTGTGAAGTTCAATTTTAGTTTCAATTGCAGGTCTTTATTAAACTCAGTCTTAGATTCAATCGTAGGTCTTTTTGATGTTCAAAATTCGCTTCAATCGTAGGCCTTTATGAAGTCCAAGTTTAAGTCTTTTTGTAGTGCAACTTAAGCTTCAATTGTAGGTCTTTATGAAGTTCAATTTTAATTTCAATTGTAGGTCTTTATTAAACTCAGTCTTAGCTTCAATCGTAGGTCTTTTTGATGTTCAAAATTCACTTCAATCGTAGGTCTTTTTGATGTTCAAAATTCGCTTCAATCGTAGGTCTTTATGAAGTCCAAGTTTAAGTCATTTTGTAGTGCAACTTAAGCTTCAATCGTAGGTCTTTATGAAGTTCAATCTTAGATGCAGTCATAAATCTTAATGAAGTTCTATCTTATCTACAGTCTTAGCTTCAATCATAGGTCTTTATGAAGTTCAATTTTAGCTACAATCATATGTCTTAATGAAGTTCAATCTTAGCTACAATCGTAGGTCTTTACCAAGTTCAGTCTTAGCTTCAATCATAGGTCTTTATGAAGTTTAGAGTAGGTTTTTATTTACTTTAGTTTTAGCTTAACTGTTGGTCGGTCGTTATGCATTTCAATTTTATATTGAATCCTATATTTTAAAAAAGTTATATTTTAGCTACAATCGAAGGTCTTTATTTAGCAAAGTTTTCGATTCAGCTGTAGGCATTTATGCAGTTCAAACTTTTTTAGTTCGGGCTTATGTAGATTAAGATTAGCTCTAAACTATCTGATTAAAGAGAATTATTTCTGAAAGAGAAAAATACTTACAAAGACTACTTTTCAATGCTGCACATTAATGTTTGCACATTATATTTTGGGATTTTAGATTCATTAGGAAAGTAATTCAAATATTTTCACTTATCAATTAACAGTTTATTTGACAGTTAGCTTCACTTGCTAAAAATATGGACACGTTTCAAATGACTAATTAATTTTAACACACCGTGAGCTATATTTATAATTAGAAAACGCTTAAAGTCGTGATTAATAATTTACAGCAAAATACTTTTTTTTAGCAGGAAATTTAACCTATAAATACCCAGACTATTCTCTAAAAATTTATAGTTTCATTTTGATTACTTAAACAAACCAAACAAATTTTAAAGGTAAAAAACTAAATTAGCTACTAACTACCTTAAATTTCATTTTATTTATTGATTTTTTTCTATATTGAACAATATTTTCCTTTGTTCAGTTCCAATATGAAGATCTACTTTGCTGTTGTTGCTATTACCCTCATGAATGTTTTGGCCTTTGCCTCAGCTGAGCCGATTGTAAGTAGTTTACTTGGACCTGATGGTTTACTTGGCAAATAAACGTCGAATGCTTAAGCGACCTGAACTTCTAAAGTATAACGGATAATGGCAAATTTAAATGTAAATTAAAATTCTGCAAAAATTAAACTAATGTTATAAATATAATATAAAATAATTATTAATTTTGAAATTTAAAAGTGTATCAGAGTTTTTTTGTCTGCTTATCATAATTTCAACAAGGATATGGAAACATAAATAAGGAGTTTAAATATAAAAATATTTAAATAGAGTTTTCGTTTTATCATAGATCTTTATGTGGTTAGACTTTAGCTTTCATCGAAGGTCATTATGTAGTTGAATTTGATCTTCAATTATGGGTATTTATGTAGTTAAATTTTAGCTTCTATAGTGGAACCATACATATTTTGATTCCAGCTTCAATCATTGGCCTTTATTTAGCTCAATTTTAGGAACAATCATGAGCCTTTTATGTATTCATTAATAGGTCTTGATGTAATTAAATTTTAGATTCAATAGTGATTCTTTATTTAGTTATGTTTTAGCTTCAATCTTGATTTTTTATTTAACTTTTATTTTACCTCTATATATTTAAATTTTATCTTTAATCGTAGGCCATTATTAGGTACAATTTACAATTCAATCGTGGGTCTTTATTTAGTTCAATTCAATCACAAGTCTTTATATTGCTAAATTTTTGCTTCAATTATCAGTCTTTATGTAATTCAATTCAAGCTTTAATCATGACCCTTTATTTAGTTCAATCATAGCTTCAATTATAGGTATTGATGTGTTTTAAATTTAGCTCCAATCGTCGGTCTTTATTTAGATCAATGTGAGCTTCAATCCCGGGTCTTAATAGAGTTATATTTTAACTTAATAAAGTTATATTTTAGATTCAATCTAGAGTCTTTATTCATTCCAATTGTGGCTTCAATCATTAGCCCTTATTTAAGTTTCAGGGGGTTTAGCTTCAATCATCATTATTTATATAATTTAGTTTTAGCTTCAATCATAAGTCCTTATTCAATATTTATGTAGCTGAAGTTTGGCCTCAATCGTGAGTTTTTATTTAACTTAATTTTATCTTCAATCGTCATCGTTTATGTAGTTATATTTAAGCTTCAATCATGAGAATTTATTTAGCCTCAATCAAGAGTCTTTAATAAGTTCAATTTTAGCTTCAATAATAGCTATTGATGCATTTAAATATTAACTTCAATCATGAGTCTTTATTTAGTTCAATAGTGTGAGTTTTTATTTATCTCAACTTTAGCTTCAATCGTGGGTCTTTATACAGTTCATTTTTAGCTTTAATGATAATCATTTAATAAGTTACGTTTTTGCTTCAATCATTAGTCTTTATGTAGTCGCATTTTTTACATCAATCATGAGTCTTTGTCAACTTCAATTTTGGCTGCAATCGTGGGTCTTTCTTTAACTATATTTTGTATACAATCATGAGTTTTTATTTAGTTAAATTTCAGCTTTAATCATCATTCTCTATGCAGTTACATTTTTTTGCTTCATCCATGAGTTCTTGTTTTGTTCAATTTTAGCTTCAATCGTAGGTCATTATTAATTTCAGTCTTAGCTTAAATCGTAGTTCTGTATGTAATCCAATTTTAGCTTCAATCGTAGGTCTTAATAAACTTCAATCGAAGGTCTTAATCAGGTTCAATCTTAGCTTCAATCGAAGATCGTTTTGTGGTTCAATTTTAGCTTTAATCGTTTGTCTTTATGAAGTTCAATCTTAGCTTCAATCGTAGGTCTTTATAAAGTTCAATTTTAGCTTCAATCGAATGACTTTATGAAGTTGAATCTTAGCTTTAATCGAAGGTCTTTATGAAGTTCAATCTCAGCTTTAATCGAAGGTCTTTATGAAATTCAATTTTAGCTTCAATCGTAGGTCTGTATATAGTTCAATTTTAGCTTCAATCGTAGGTCTTTATGAACTTCAATCTTAGCTTTAATCAAAGGTCTTTATGAAGTTCAATCTAGCTTCAATCGAAGGTCTTTATGAAATTCAATTTTAGCTTCAATCGAAAGACTTTAAGAAGTTCAATCTCAGCTTTAATCGCAGGTCTTTATGAAGTTCAATATCAGCTTTAATCGAAGATCTTTATGAAATTCAATTTTAGCTTCAATCGTAGTTCAATTTTAGCTTCAATTTTAGTTTCAACCGTAGGTCTTCAATTTTAGCTTCAACCGTAGGTCTTTATGAACTTCAATCTTAGCTTTAATCGAAGGTCTTTATGAAGTTCAATCTTAGCTTCAATCGAAGGTCTTTATGAAATTCAATTTTAGCTTCAATCGAAAGACTTTAAGAAGTTCAATCTCAGCTTTAATCGAAGGTCTTTATGAAGTTCAATCTTAGCTTCAATCGAAGGTCTTTATGAAATTCAATTTTAGTTTCAATCGAAAGACTTTAAGAAGTTCAATCTCAGCTTTAATCGCAGGTCTTTATGAAGTTCAATCTCAGCTTTAATCGAAGATCTTTATGAAATTCAATTTTAGCTTCAATCGTAGGTCTTTATGAACTTCAATCTTAGCTTTAATCGAAGGTCTTTATGAAGTTAAATCTCAGCTTTAATCGAAGGTCTTTATGAAGTTCAATATTAGCTTCAATCGTAGGTCTTTATGAACTTCAATCATAGCTTTAATCGAAGGTCTTTATGAAGTTCAATCTTAGCTTCAATCGAAGCTCTTTATGAAATTCAATTTTAGATCTTTTTGTAGTAAAACTTTAGCTTCAATCTTAGGTTTTTATTTATTTTAATTTTAGCTTCAAATGCAGGAGTTTATGTAGTTAATTTTTGCCTTCAATTGCAGGTCTTTATAAAGTTCAGAGTAGGTTTTTATTTACATTAATTTTAGCTTCACTGTTTGTGGATCTTTATTTAGTTCGATTTTAGTTCGGGTTTATGTAGATTAAGATTAGCTCTAAACTATGTGATTAAAGAGAATTATTTCTGAAAGTGAAAAATGCTTAGCAAGACAACTTTTCAATGCCTGTTATGATCGCATATTCAATCTGTGGGTTTAGTAGATTCATTAGGAATAGATTTCAAATATTTTCACTTATCAATTAACAGTTTAATTGACAGTTAGCTTTACTTGCTCAAAATATGGACGCTTTTCAAATGACTAATTAATTTTAACACACCGTGAGTTATATTCATAATTACAGAAAACACTTAAAGTCGTGATTAATAATTTACAGCAAAATACTTTTTTTGCAGGAAATTTAACCTATAAATACCCAGACTATTCACTAAAAATGTATAGTTTCATTTTGATTACTTAAACAAACCAAACAAATTTTAAAGGTAAAAAACTAAACTAGCTACTAACTACCTTAAATTTCATTTTATTTATTGATTTTTTTCTATATTGAACAATATTTTCCATTGTTTAGTTCCACTATGAAGATCTTCTTCGCTGTTGTTGCTGTTGCCCTCTTGAATGCTTTGGCCTTTGCCTCAGCTGAGCCGATTTTAGGTGAACTAGTTGGCACTGCTACTGGTCTTTTGAGTGGAAAATAAAAACTTTTAATGCTTTTACATGCTGAAGCGACCAGGACTTCTAAAATATAATGGATAATGGCAAATTTAAATGTAAATGAAAATTATGCAAAAATTAAATTAAAATTATAAATATAATAAAACATTTATTAATTTTTAAATTTAAAATTGCGTCAGAGTTTTTGGTTTACTTATAATACTTTATATAAGGATATGGGAACATAAAGGATAGATTAACATATTAATTAGAAAGCACTTCCACTTCAATAAGGAGTTTAAATATAGAAATATTTAAATAGAATTTTAGCTTCATTATAGACATTTATGTAGTTTGATTTAAGTTTTCATAGAAGGTCATTGCGTAGTTAAATTTGATATTCAATCGTGGATCCTTGTGTAGTTAAATATTAGGTTCAATCGCAGATCTATCTGTAGTTAAATTTTAGCTTCAATCGTAGGTTTATCCATAGTTAATTTTAGCTTCAATCGTGGGTCTTTATTAAATTAAATTTTATTTTTTTATCTTCAATAATAAGTATTGATGCATTACAATTTTACTTTCAACCATGAGTCTTTATTTAATCGTGGGTCTTTATTTAGCTCAATTTAAGCTTCAATCGTAAACCTTTATACAGTTCAATTTTAGCTTCAATTGTGGATTTATATGTAGATCTATAGTTCAATTTTAGCTACATGTTTAAGTCTTTATATAATTCAATTTTAGCTTCAATCTTAGGTCTTTATGTAGCTCAATTTTAGCTTCATTCTTAGATCTTTATATGGTTCAATTTTAGCTTTAATAGTAGGTCTTTATGTAGTTCAATTTTAGCTTCAATCACGAGTCATTATTTAGTTCAGTTTTAGCTTTGACCATGAGTCTTTATTTAACTCAGGTTTAGTTTCAATAGTGGGTCTTTATAAAGTTAAGTTTTAGCTTTAATCCTTAGTCATTATAAGTTTCAATTTCAACTTCAATCATGAGTATTTATTCAGTCTTGATGTTGCTCAATTTCAGCTTCAATCATGAGTCTCTATTTGGTTCAATTTCGGCTTCAATTAAGAGTCTTTATTTAATTAAACTTTGGCTTCAATAGTAAATCTTTGTTTAGTTCAATTTTAGTTTCAATCATAGGTCTTTATGTAGCTGAATTTCAGATTCAGTTTTAGGTCTTTGTGTAGTTCAATTTTAGCTTCAATCTTAGGTCTTTGTATAGTTCAGTTTTAGCTTCAATCTTAGGTCTTTGTATAGTTCAGCTTTAGCTTCAATCTTAGGTCTCTATGTAGCTCAATTTTAGCTTCAATCCTAGGTCTTTATATAGTTCGACTTCAGCTTCAATCTTAGGTCTTTGTGTAGTTCAGTTTTAGCTTCAATCTTAGGTCTTTATATAGTTCAATTTTAGCTTCAATCTTAGGTCTTTGTGTAGTTCAGTTTTAGCTTCAATCTTAGGTCTTTATATAGTTCAATTTCAGCTTCAATCTTAGGTCTTTGTATAGTTCAGTTTTAGCTTCAATCTTAGGTCTTTATGTAGTTCAATTTTAGCTTCAATCTTAGGTCTTTGTATAGTTCAGTTTTAGCTTCAATCTTAGGTCTTTATATAGTTCAATTTCAGCTTCAATCTTAGGTCTTTGTATAGTTCAGTTTTAGCTTCAATCATAGGCCAGTATTTAGTTCAGTTTTAGATTCGACCATGAGTCCTTATTTAGCTCAGGTTTAGCTTCAATAGTGGGTATTTATAAAGTTAAATTTTTGCTTTAATCCTTAGTCATTATTAGTTTCAATTTCAGCTTTAGTTATGACTATTTATTCAGTCATTATATTGTTGAATTTTAGCTTCAATCGTGAGTCTTTGTGTAGTTCAATTTTAGCTTTAATCATAGGTCTTTATGTAGCTCAATTTTAGCTTCAACCTTATGTCTTTATATAGTTCAATTTTAGCTTCAATCTTAGGTCTTTATATGGTTCAATTTTAGCTTTAATCGTAGGTCTTTATGTAGTTCAATTTTAGCTTCAATCACAAGTCATTATTTAGTTCAGTTTTAGATCCGACCATGAGTCCTTATTTAGCTCAGGTTTAGCTTCAGTAGTGGGTATTTAAAATTTTGCTTTAATCCTTAGTCATTATTAGTTTCAGTTTCAGCTAAAATTATGACTATATATTCAGTCTTTATATTGTTCAATTTAAGCTTCAATTGTGAGTCTTTGTTTAGTTAAATTTTAGCTTCAATCGGGAGCTTTTATTTTGTTAAATATTTGCTTCAATCATCAAGCATTATTTAGCTCAATTTTAGCTTCAATCGTGGGGTTTTATGTAGTTCAATTTTAGCTTCAATCTTAGGTCTTTACATAGTTCAATTTTAGCTTTATTCGTAGATCTTTACGTATTTCAATTTTAGCATCAATCGCAAGTCTGTTATGAGCAAAATTGCTCATTGAAACTTTGGGTTTAGCAGATTCATTAGGAATGGAATTCGAATATTTTCACTTATCAAATAACTAAGTAAAATAAACTGAGCTACTTCAGAAATATGTTATCACCCACAAAATTAACAGTTAGCCTCAATTATAATTAGAAAACGCTTAAAGTCGTGATTTATAATCTACAGCAAATTACTTTTTTTCAGGAAATTTCAACTATAAATACCCAGACTATTCACTAAAAATGTATAGTTTCATTTTGATTACTTTAACAAAATATACAACCTTTAAAGGTAAAGCGTTAAGCTAGCTTCAAATTAACTTACATTTTATTTATAGATTTTTTTCTTTATCGAACAATATTTCCCTTTGTTTAGTTCCACTATGCAGACCTTCTTTGCTGTTGTTGCTGTTGCCCTCTTGAATGCTTTGGCCTTTGCCTCAGCTGAGCCGATTACAGATGCTGTAGTTGCATCTCTTTTGGGTCGCAAATAATCGTCTAATGGTTTTACAAGATAAAAGAACAAGGACTTCTAAAATATAATGGATAATGTAAAATTCTAATTTAAATGAAAATGAAAATTATGCAAAATTTAAATTAAAATTATAAATATAATAAAACATTTATTAATTTTTAAATTTAAAATTGCGTCAGAGTTTTTGGTATGCTTGTCATATTGGCATTCTATAGGGATATGGAAACACAAGGGATAGATTAACATATTAAATAGAAAGCACTTCCACTTCAATAAGGAGTTTAAATATAAAAATATTTAAATAGAATTTTAGCTTTATCATAGATCCTTATGTAGTTTGTTTTAAGTTTTCATCAAAGGCCACTACGTAGTTAAATTTAATCTTCAATCGTGGATCCTTATGTTGTTCAATATTAGCTTCAATCACAGGTCTATCTGTAGTTCAATAATACCTTCAATCAGAGTGGTGCCCGCAGTTAATTTTAGCTTCAATCGGGGTCTTTATTTAATTAAATTTTAGCTTCAATAATAAGTATTGATACATTACAATTTTACTTTCAGTCATGAGCCTTTATTTAGTTCAATTTTAGTTGCAATCGTGGCTCTTTATATAGTTACATTTTAGCTCTAACCTTAGCTGTTTATTTAATTCAAATTTAGCTTCAATAATAAGTATTGATGCATTACAATTTTACTTTCAATCTGAATCTTTGTTTCTCCTGGTTGAAATCAACAAAGGTTTATCTTGAATAGTTGGCCTTTATAAAGCTAAATTCTAGGTTTAATCCTGAGTCATTATTAATTTAAATTTCTGCTTCAGTCTAGAGTCTTTGTTCAGTCTTTATGGCTTTATTTAGTTAAATTTTAGCTTCAATCTTGGGACTTTGTTTCGTTAAATTTTTCTTGAATCATCAGTCTTTATGTAGTTCTATTTTAGCTTCAATCAATGTAGCTACATTTTTCCTTCAATCACGAGTCATTGTTTGGTTCAATTTTAGCTTCAATCACGAGTCATTATTTAGTTCAGTTTTAGCTTTGACCATGAATCTTTATTTAACTCAGGTTTAGTTTCAAAAGTGGACCTTTCTAAACTTAAATTTTAGGTTTAATACTGTGTCATTATTAACTTAAATTTCATCTTCAATCTTCAGTCTTCCGTCTTTATGTTGCTCAATTTAAGCTTCAATCATGAGTCTTTATTTATTTAAATTTTTGCTTCAATCGTGACTCTTTGTTTAGATAAATTTTAGCTTCAATCACGACTCTTTATTTAGTTCAGGTTTAGCTTCAATAGTGGGTATTTATAAAGTTAAATTTTAGCTTTAGTCCTTAGTCATTATTAGTTTCAATTTCAGCTTGAATCATGAGCATTTATTCAGTTTTTATGTTGCTCAATTTCAGCTTCAATCATGAGTCTTTATTTGGTTCAATTTTAGCTTCAAGCATGGGTATTTGTTTAGTTAAATTTAAGCTTCAATCATCAAACTTTATGTAGTTCAATTTTAGCTTCAGTCATGGGTTTTTATGTAGTTCAATTTTTTCTTCAATCATGAGTCTTTATTTGTTAAATTTTAGCTTCAATCATGAGTCTTTTTTTAGTTGAATTTTTGCTTTAATTATCAATCATTATGTAGTTACATTTTCTCTTCAATCATGAGATTTTGTTTGGTTCAATTTTAGCTGAAATCACGAGTCTTTATTTTGTTCAGTTTTAGCTTTGGCCATGAGTCCTTATTTAGCTCAGGTTTAGCTGCAATAGTTGATCTAAACTTAAATATTAGCTTTAATCCTGAGTCATTATTAATTTTAATTTCAGCTTCAAACATGAGTCTTTATTTGGTTAAATTTTAGCTTCAATCATGAGTCTTAAATTTTTAAATTTTTGTTTTTATCATCAGTCATTATGTAGTTACATTTTTGCATCAATCATGAGTCTTTATTAAATTAAATTTTAGCTTCAATCATGAGTATTTATTTAGTTGAATTTTTTCTTTAATTATCAATCATTATATAGTTACATTATCTCTTCAATCATGAGGTGTTGTTTGGTTCAATTTTAGCTGAAATCACGAGTCTTTATTTAATTAAATTTTAGCTTCAATCTTATGTATTTTTAGCTAAATTTTAGCTTCAGTCATGAGGCTTTATTTGGTTTAATTTTAGCTTCAATCATGTGTCTTTTTATCTAAATTTTAGCTGCTATCATGAGTCCTTATTTAGTTGAATTTTTGCTTTAAATATCAATCATTATGTAGTTACATTTTAGCTTCAATCATGAGGTTTTTTTTGGTTCAATTTTGGCTTCAATCATGTGTCTTTTAACTAATTTTCCGCTTCAATCATGAGGCTTTAGCATCAAGCAAGAGTCTTTATTTAGTGCGATTTTAGCTTCAATCATATGTCTTTTTAGCTGAATGTTAGCTTCAATCATTACGAGTCTTTATGTAGCTCAATTTTAGCTTCAATTACGAGTCTTTATGTAGATCAATTTTAGCTTCAATCGTGGGTCTTTATATAGTTCAATTTAAGCATTGATCGTAGAACATTATAAAGTTCAACCTTAGCTGCAATCGTGAGTGTTTGTTTAGTTCAATTATGGGTCTTTATGTTTTTAAATTTTTGCTTCAATTATCAGTATTTATATATTTTTTATAACATGTTCTACCTTCAAATATTCACTACTGTTTCAAACAAACTACTAACAAATTTTTCATTTTATGTTTATTTAAATTTGTTTTAAATTATTCACAAAATGTTCAACAAATATAACTTTCTGTCTTGAAATGAAAATGAAATCCGTTTAACATCCCTTTTTGTCTGACACTTTATGACGTTTAATGTCAGCATGTGTCATTTATTTATTTACTAAAGCCGTTGCGGTCACTTTGGCGTTGGTAATATAAACATTTTGTTAAAGAAAATAAAAATATTTAGCTGTTTTTAAATTTACTTATTAAAGACAGAAATCAAGGAGAGAAAAAAATTAAAGAAAAAATATTTATTTGGGTTTGTTGAATATTTATTTTCATATGGCAGTGAATTTAACCGACAGAGTTATTAAAACACTTGAAATTGTTTATTTACTTTGGCGGTTTTGGTTTGAAATTTTTCAAAAAACACATGAACTAAGGAAAGTTAATAAATAAATGTTAGAAAAAAGGATAAAGTATTAAAATAAATAATAATAATAAAATAAACAAAAAAGAAATGAAATTTACAAAAATACATAAATACACTTAGAGAAATCAAACAATATATGGATTGCGAGGTAAAATAATTGCTCATATTTTGAGCATCGGATAATCGAGTTTGGAATATATCTATTCCAAAGTGAAGCATATCCCAGATAGAGTGTTCTACATCAATCGAAACAATTAGTAATCGCTCGGGGCAAGGTAATGACATTTCTTTTAAAATAGCCAGCATTAAATTCTGCCTTTAATTTTACTTATTTATTTAATTAACTAAAAGAAGGTTGCTTTAATTTTTCATAATTGTGTCTTTTATTTTGCACATAAAGAAATTAGAAATCTTTTATTAGAGATTTTCAAAATATATCACTGTATAAAAATATATATTATCCACCATACGGAATAGTAATTGGTGCATCATTATAATAGTCCAATAAGGCAACAAATATGGCTAATGGCAAAACGGTTAGAAAATTCTTCATTTTGTAACTGAAAATATAAATAATTATTAGGTTTTTAATTTAAACAAATTTGAATTTCAAATACCTTTGTAGGCTAAAGATTTTCCAAAACAAACTGTAGAGTTTTAAACTATTTGCAGGGCATAAACTAGGCAGAAGTCACACAATTTTTAAAAGGTAACAAATCACGTTTTTACACTGAGTTTTAAATTGAAAAAAGATAAGTTTGTGTAGTGATAATCGTGTTTAGCTTCTCTTGGAAATTAAATAAAACTGTAGCTTTTAAGGAACGTTCATATAATTTATTTAATCTTAGTAATTACATTTCAAAATGACTCATGAGTTCTTCTTATAGTTTATTTATGAAAATATTTTTACAACAAATTTAAAAAAAAGATAAGAACTTATTACTTTGAATAGTGAAAATCGTGTTTAACTGTTCCTATCAATTAACCCTTATTCTGTACTCAGGGGTCAATATTGCCTAAACAGTTTTAACCCTCCGTTAGTCGCAATCATTTTCAATGAAGACTAGTCGCAATGTATCAAATTGATAGCAACAAAACAAAGGCACGTTTGAAAATAATCTCTTCACTTTTTATTTCGAAAACATAAAAACAATATTAAATGCAATGTATTTAAAATAGTAATACAAAAACAAATTGCAGTAAAAATATTATTTTATACCGATCACACCAGCCGTTTGGAAATGCCAGCTTTATTTCCAAAAAAATTTTAATTCTGCCCCACTTTGTTGTGATGGAAAACAGTGAGCAAAATGATTTGATTCAAGTCATCCAGCATTTTCACAAAACGCATTTTTACGGCCCATTTAACAACACTATGAAAAAACAAAATAAAAAAATATCTGATTTTATACGATTTTTTTTTTTAAATTCCAAGAAAGATTTATAATTTTTCTATTTTCCGAAATGTTTAATAAAAATTTCACTACTGTCAAATTTTGAAAATACTAAAGAACTCCAAAAAATTTAAACTCATTTTTAAAAGCAAATAATGACAGCAGTAACTAATTAAATAAAAATCACAAAAATAATTTCAATCTAAAATTTGGTTTATTATTTCATTGTATGCAGATCTAATAACTTGATTTCGAGAAATGGACCTGTAAATTGGCATCCAAGGTCTTACGATTTGTCACCTCCAGATTATTTCCTGTGGGGCCATTTGAAGTCACTGGTTTAGACTGATAAATAAGTAACAACTGACGCCTTGGAAGCCAACATTGTTCGTGTTATTTGTGAGGTATGATCAGTAATGCTCGAAAAAGTGGCTTAAAATTGGACTTACAGAATGCCAATCGCCAAGCACAGCCGCAGAATCATTAGACCCTACACCACCATAGTGGGGAGGGTATTATGCGTTTGTGCAGATGTTTGTAACACCCAAAAATATTAATCCAACACCCATCTTAAAGTATACCGATCGACTTGTAATCACTTTCTGAGTCGACTAAACGATGTCCGTCCGTCCGTCTGTCCATGTAAACTTTGTGAGCACAGTACAGGTCTCAATTTTGAAGATATTTCGATAAAATTTGATACATATAATTTTTTTGCCTCAGACACCAAGCGTATAGAAAATGACTGAAGTCGGGTAGTTATTTCACCTAGCCCCCATACAAATGTCCTCCCGAAATTGGACTTTATCGCTCATAAATGTTTAATTTATATAGGTATCTACACAAATTTCGCTCCAAATAAGTTTTATATATAAAAATTCATGTCACTGAATTTTTTTACGATGGGTTCATAATTAGTCATAGCTTCCATATAGACCCGCTTCTAAAAGTCACTTTAACGTGCATAAATCTCTTAAAAATTTTGGTATACACACAAAATTCAACATAAATAACTTTCATGTAGACATAAATCACACGACCTAATTTTATGGTGATCCGTCCATAATTGGTCATAGCTGCCATATAAGGTCCACTTCCGAAAATCACTCAAAAATATAAATTATTGAAATTTTAAAAGAAAAATGTTTTTGCTCTTTTAATTTGTGTAGGATATTATATGGTCGGGCTTGACCGACCATACTTTCTTACTTGTTTTATTATTATATTAGCACGAAATATTCAAATAAGTATTCGGGATGTATTTTTGTACCAAGAAAGCGTCATATGCTGCAAGTTTTACTTTATGTGCTAGAGATTATTTGTGCGGTGGCGTTTTTGTCACGGCAGACAAAGAGTACATAGGTTCCATCATTCATCACACAACAGTTGTATTTGTTATAAAATGTCCCTAGTTCTTTTGCCTCTAAGTTCTATACCGCAATGCAATAGAAGTATTCGGCTTCTCTGTTGGAAGTGTTCGGTTCGGAGTTGTTCGACTTATTTTGCCTCATCCAGATTTTCTTTCAATGTTCAAGTCTTCCTATTACTGTTTAATGGCTTTTGAAATAGTGTGACGATGAACCTTAAAATCTTTTGCTATTTTTTTGAAAGTCCATATTGGATTTTTTTTTTGAAAAATTTTAATTATTTTTTCACGTACTTTTTTTGTGACATGATGAAGGGTAAAAAAAAACAATATTATTTGTGTTTAATTTGTAAAGTATAGGATAAGGATTAAATAAAACTGAAGTACTAATGAAACGTTCACGTTATTTAAATGATAGTTAGCGTTTTAAACAGTTTGTGTTTTAAATAAAAAAAAAACATCTAAATTTAATTACAAAAACGTACATTTTTGGCTACCAAATCCTAAGTAGAACTAAGTTAAACGTTTCGAAGAGAACAATATTAGAAATGGTGTGTTAATATAATTCGACTTATTTATAAAAATATTTCAAAATTTATTATTTTTATACCCTACACCACCATAGTTAGTCTAACACCCACCTTAAAGTATACCGATCGACTTACAATCACTTTCTGAGTCGATTAAACGATGTCCGTCCGTCCGTCCGTCCGTCCGTCTGGTCGGCTGGCTGGCTGGCTGTCCATGTAAACATTGTGCGCAGAGTACAGGTCGCAATTTTAAAGATATTTCGATGAAATTTGGTACATATAATTTTTTCGGCTCAAGGACCAAGCCTATTGAAACTGGCTGAAATCGGTACATTATTTCACCTAGTCCCCATACAAATGTCCTCCCGAAATTGGACTTTATCGGTCAAAAATGTTTAATTTATATATGTATCTGTACAAATTCCGCTCCAAATAAGTTTTATATACACAAAATTCATGCCACCAAATTTTGTTACGATCGGTCCATAATTAGTCATAGCTCCCATATAGACCCGCTTCCGAAAATCACTTTAACGTGCATAAATCGATTAAAAATGTTGGTAAACACACAAAATTCAACATAGTTAACTTTAATATAGACATAAATCACATGACTTAAGTTCATGGTGATCGGTCCATAATTGGTCATAGCCCCCATATAAGGCCCACTTCCGAAAATCATTCAAAACTATAAATTATTGGAATTTTAAAAGAAAAATGTTTTTGCTCTTCTCCTTAGTGTAGGGCATTATTTGGACCGGCTTGGCCGACCATACTTTCTTACTTGTTTTAGTTGTCAAGGGAATCATTTTTAAAATATGTGAATACAGTTTTATTTTACTTAAGTTTGCTGTTTTTGATTGCAGCGGATGATCTACTTCCATTAATTAAATCAGTGAAAGAAGTTCGTTATGCTATCTAAGCAAATAATGGTAGCAGTAACTAATTAAATAAAAATCACAAACATAATTTCAATCTAAAATTTTGTTTATTATTTCATAGTATGCTGGTCCATCAGACTTGGGTAGTTCATGAACTAAATGAACTAGCTCAAATCGTATGCTCACTTAGTTCAGTATTGAACTATGAACTAAAATTACCGGTCATTAAAATGAACAATTAAGCAAAAGTCTAAGGTCCACCCATCATAAAAAAACAGTTCAACTCAGTATTACTTTCTGAAAATACAATGAAAATTTCATTTGTGGCCCTATTGAAACTAGTTAGAATGTACGAAAAATCAATTTAACAGTCATAAATATTTGAAATTCACAAAATTCTGTACAACTGGCTGTTGATCAGTAAAAAACTGGACATAACTTCCTTTATGTTCAACAGGATATTAAGTTTGATAAAAAAAAAAATTATCTTATAAATAAAAAATATAAAATTTTCTTTTCCATCCAGAGTAATATGAACTACTTATTATACCCTTCACCATGATTGGTAAGTTTGTCATTCGGGTATTTGTTTAAGCCCGATTGAACTTTAAAAGGGTTAAAAGCACTGTCATACTGAATTCACTTTTTAACATTTATGATCTGTATACTCTGGCAAATCAACATAAATAGATTGAGGCTTGCACAGCACTACCAAAATATTTAAATTTACTTCGAAAATCAGTGATCAATTCGTGCAACTTATAGACAACAATTTTATCACAAAATTGTGTTCAGCGATGAGCAGTGTTGCCAGGAGCTGGCGAAAAAAGAAGCTATATTGGCTTCAAAAAAAGGCCAGAAAAAGCTAAACCGCTTTAGAAAAAAAGCTAAAATATTATAAATTAAGAATTTTGGTTTATATTTATTTTTAAATAAAAAATTAGAAAATATGTTCATAAAATTCATCTGCTTTACTTAAAGGAAGTACTAAAAAGTTAAATACTAGATTAACCATGTCAGAAAATGGACATTGTTGGTTCTATATTTGTCCATTTGTAGTTTAATATATTCTGCCCCTGAGCCTTAAGCTTCGTAATTTTATTAGCACTTTAATTTTTCACTATCAATATGACATAATATATTTTTTTTGGTTTTACTACTTTATTATCAACGGGAAAAAAATTGATTTTGCGTAGAGTTTTCATATGGTAATCTTTGTCGCAATTGCTCAATTAGTTTAATTTGTTGTATTATTTTTGTCATAATCTTCACTAATTAAAACGTTCTTTATTTTATCTCTCATTCATCAAACTCGTATGAAAAATGTGCCAAAAACATTCCTTGAATTTTAAATCAGAAAACAGCAAATGATTTATTTACTTTTTGTACTTTGTGCAATACTGATTTTAAAAAAAGATGGTACGCCAAATTATAATCAGTGTATTAATTACTTAAAAGTTTGGCTTTTTAGAATTGCTGGTTTGACGAAATTAAAACAAAATGGGTTTTAACTCGAAGCATAGATCCACAAGACGTTTAACGGCTATTGATCGCCATCGAGTATCACAAGCCTTCAATAGTTTGTGGGGCTCTTGTCCATTATATAATGATGAATATAATGTGTAATAACAATTTTGTCTTGAAAGAGAATTTGCTAGACATTTAAGCTTTCAGATATAAAGTACTCTATTTCATTTTGAACCACTTGATATTGGCAATTGTTATTTGTTCTTTTAATACTGCACAATTCTTGAGTATGTTAAAAAGCTAAATGAAAATCAGTAATGAATTAAAATGAAAATGGTTCACAAATATAAATTTAGCCTTTTTATTTACTCTTTAGTCTCGAAATGTTTAGCCTTTTTTATTTTCAAAAAAGGCTATTTTGAAATTAAGAAAAGGCTAGAAAAAAGCTAAAACCAAAATTTCGAGGCTAAAGAGTAAATAAAAAGGCTAAATTTAGCCTCAAAAAGGCTAAACTGGCAACACTGGCGATGAGGCACATTTTTAGCTTAAGGGGTTTGTTATTAAACAAAATTGCAAATGAAGTGAGATTAATCTCCATTGCATCCAGAAAAATGCACCATTTGTTGGGGTTTACACGTTGGGGGCAACATGGAACCCTATTTCTTCAAAAATGAAGCCGGAGCTCGCGTTACCGTCAATAGAGATCATTATCACACCATGATCAATGATTTTCGGTTTGAAAATATGAATGACATTGATCCGGGCGTGATGTAGATTCAACAGAATGAAATCAAAATTTGATTTTAAGAACTGGAACTGTCAATTGGCCTCCAATATTGTGCGATTTAACACCTGTGGGGACACGTAAAGTCACAACAACTTACCCTCGATAAAGTGGCCCAAAATTGGAGGTCCAGAATGCGCTTCGTAAAGAACGACCGTGGTGGCCATATGCCTGAACTCATTTTCAAATGTTATTGGTCTTACGAACAAAATAAAATACTTTGATTAAAATTTACTTTTTTGTGTTATTTTTTACAATTTCAAGGGTTAAACAAGTAAGAAAGTATAATACCCTACACTAAGTAAAAGAGCAAAAAAAAATTTTTTTAATTTATATTTTTGAGTGATTTTCGGAAGTGGGGTTATATGGGGGCTATGACCAATTATGGACCGATCACCATGCAATTAGGTCGTGTGATTTATGTCTATATTAAAGTTAACTATGTTGAATTTTGTGTGTTTACCAACATTTTTAAGCGATTTATGCACGTTAAAGTGATTTTCGAAGCGGGTCTATATGGGAGCTATGACTAATTATGGACCGATCGTAACAAAATTTGGTGACACGAATTCTGTGTATATAAAACTTATTTGGAGCGGAATTTGTGGAGATACATATATAAATTAAACATTTATGACCGATAAAGTCCAATTTCGGGAGGACATTTGTATGGGGACTAGGTGAAATAGTAGACCGATTTCAGCCAGTTTCAATAGGCTTGGTCCTTGAGCTGAAAAAATAATATGTACCAAATTTTATCGAAATATCTTCAAAATTTCGACCTGTACTCTGCGCACAAGGTTTACATGGACAGACGACCTGACGGACGGACGGACATCGCTTAATCGACTCAGAAAGTGATTATAAGTCGATCGGTATACTTTAAGGTGGGTGTTAGACTAATATTTTTGGGCGTTACAAACATCAGCACAAACGCATAATACCCTCCCCACTATGGTGGTGTAGGGTATAAAAACAACCTCTGTAATCAGTTTGTTGGGCCTTTTCATAAAGAACAGAAATGCCTATAGAAAAATCTAAGCACTTTCAAAACAATTGTAACTCAATGGCTATTTCAATTTAAAATTTATTAGAATAGCACGCTTTTTTCGTTTGCTTATTTTTATAGGGTCATTATTCAAAATTGCTTGTATTCTTCTAGTTAAAACATTAGTCATTCTATCATAAGAATTAAATTTTCTTCTACAAGATTGGATTTATAAAGTATTACCAAATTTTGCTGGGAACATCAAACATTTCCAGCACGTTCCATGATTTTTGTTGAAGAGTAATAAATTTATTTATTGAATTTCTTAAGAAATTTGTTATAAAATCACAAAAATATTCAAACAATACTTGTAATTGATAGTAATCATCAATAAATTGTTGAAATTATAAAAAAAAAAAAAAAAAAAAACATTCAACACCCCACAGAGGTTCTTTTCTACTAAACTAGAAACAAACAAAAAACCAAGCAACAAGTACAGTCATCAACTTTGAAACATAGTAAAATGCCACATACCATGTTGCAACACCTAAAACTGCAACAGTAATCTAAAGGATTTGTTTACTAAAAGAATTTTGTAAAACAAAAATCCACCACCAACAAAGAGATTTCTAACATGTCATAAAATCTACCTAAAGCAACAAGTTGTGAACTGATAATATCGTAAATAGGAAAAACCCACCCTAAAAACTTACACACAAATATAAAAATAAGGGTGGTTTTTCTTCATATTATCTCTTCAAGAAAATTTGAGAATTTTTGGGTATAAATACTGAGGTAAATTGAGCAACAGGCATCCACTCTTTGTGCATCACTCCTTCGAGCAACATCGTGTTGTTCGAAGGAAACCGTTAACTTTCTCTGACAGAAGTTAGTTAACACTTTCAGCGGTCTTTTGATTACGAGAGACACCAACCTAGTGACGAACAACTATAACATGGGCCTGACAAGCCCTAGCCTACATTTAACTACTTAGAAACAACAACGTAAACGAGAAAACAAGCAGCCTTGGTGTTTACGCCTCAGCCGAACGAAGAGAAGCTGTTGATTCCAAATCCGATTCAGCACTTTTTGGTCCAGTTTGTTGTAAAGCAGCCGAACGAAGAGAAGCTGTTGATTCTGACAGCGAATCAGCACTTCTTGGTCCAGCCGAACGAAGAAAAGCTGTTGATTCCTCCATTTTCCACAAATCCCGACTCCGAATCAGCACTTTTTGGTCCAGTTTGCTGCAGAACAGAAAAAGGTTTGTTTGCATTATCATCCAAGCAAAAACGTTGCAAAATAATTTTGTTTGTGTAAATTTTAATTAGTGCAACATAAAAAGCTTTAAATTGTGTTCTTTTTAAAAGAATCTTAATTTTAATATAGATTTTTAGTAACTTTAATGTGATTTCTAAAGTAAATTTTGTATAAAGTTAATATACTAAAAATTATAATTTAGTTTTAAGTGAAAAATTTAAAATCAGTGTCTTTCTTAATTTTTGATTTCATTTTTAGCGTTAAGTTTTTAATTTTAAGATTTGTCTTCCGGTTTGTTTGTTTTGCTTTAATTAAGTTTTATATATAAGTATATTTTAAACATTTAAACAGCCTGTGTAAATAAATAATGTTTAAAAACAAGCCCAAAACAAAAAAAAATATTTGTGTTATTACTTTCTTTTTATTTATTGAAAATTTTCAGAATTCACTTGTCCCAGCACGCTTTTCTTCACTCAAATAGCTTCTACAAGAGATTCAATTTACTTGTTCTTGAAAAACTGTTCCTGGAACTAAAAAAAATCAATTGTATGAAAAACTCTCTCAGCCTGTTTTTATAAAATTGATGAATTTGGATTCGTCAACCGACGAATTTGTTACAGATTTGGTTTTTATAAATCACAAGTCTTTTTAAAAATTTCAAATGTTCAAAGAAATTTGTTTGAAAATAATAAAACTCGTTTCATAAAGTTGAAAACAAAATTGCATTCATTAGAGCTAGTTCACACAAGTAACGATTACTTTTAGATGAGAGAGGAGAGAAGATTGTTACGATTTGTCTCTTTCTCTCTCTTCTATAAACACAAGCCTTGCTCAAATAAACTTGGACACTTACAGTGACTAATTAAATGAGATTTGAAAAGATTTGTGTATTAGATTTAATAACATTTTCGAATGATTTTCATCCACGCTCCTCTAAACATCGAGGTACTAATAGTAAGTAATTTATTGCCCAGAATACTGTAATCGGTGTTTCCCTGAATACCCTGTATTGTTTTTGTACGAATGTGAGTTGCCGTTTGATAATAAATAACTTATTTAAATGTGTATGCTTAGCTTATTTCGTTCTGAGTGTTTAATTTTGTATGCACAGATTTTTTCCGTTTACAAAAGGGTGTTTTTTAAGACCTATCGGTACTTAAAATTGTAAAAAATATCACAAAAAAAGTAAATTTTAATAAAAAAAAAAATTTATTCGAAAATAATTTTGGGAATATGCTCTGTTTTTTGTACCCTACACCACCATAGTGGGGAGGGTATTATGCGTTTGTGCAGATGTTTGTAACGCCCAAAAATATTAGTCTAACACCCACCTTAAAGTATAGTCGATTAAGCGATGTCCGTCCGTCTGGTTGGCTGGCTGGCTGTCCATGCAAACCTTGTGCGCAGAGTACAGGTCGCAATTTTGAAGATATTTCGATGAAATGTGATATATATTATTTTTTCGGCTCAAGGACCAAGCCTATTGAAACTGGCTGAAATCGGTCCATTATTTCACCAAGCCCCCATACAAATGTCCTCCCGAAATTGGACTTTATCGGTCATAAATGTTTAATTTATATATGTATCTCTACAAATTCCGCTCCAAATAAGTTTTATATATACAAAATTCATGTCCCCAAATTTTGTGATGATCGGTCCATAATTAGTCATATCTCCCATATAGACCCGCTTACGAAAATCACTTTAACGTGCATAATCGCTTAAAAATGTTGGTATACACACAAAATTTAACATAATTAACTTTAATATAGACATAAATCACACGACCTAATTTCATGGTGATCGTTCCATAATTGGTCATAGCTCCCATATAAGGCCCACTTCCGAAAATCACTCAAAAATATTAATTATTTAAATTTTAAAAGAAAAATTTTTTTTGCTCTTTTACTTAGTGTAGGGTATTATATGGTCGGGCTTGACCGACCATACTTTCTTACTTGTTTTTATTTCATAACATAAGAAGTAACTTTGCACAGTGGTATTGGAAAAAAATAGAGGGAAATAAATCTGTAACTTCTCGACGCTTAGTCCGATTTTAATGAAATTTGACTTGTGCAAAGAGGAAGTATTGTCGAGTTTATGTTTTGTACGGCCATGGGTCCCCACAGTAGGACACCTCGGCTATGTTCAATTTTTAAAACCATAATATTTCTTCGTTAGTGTACAGAGAAAATAATTACATCAATCAATCAATTATCTCTTACAGCTTAGGAGTTATTATCATTTTAAAATTAAATTTTCAACATTTTTACCCACCCTACTCCAGTCTTTTTCATAACAGCGGATCCATATTTCTCCTTTATTAGACTAACAATAAATGTATGTATCGAATAAAATAATAATTGTTTAAAAACAAGTAAGAAAGTATGGTCGGTCAAGCCCGACCATATAATACCCTACACCAAGTAAATGAGTAAAAATATTTTTCTTTAATCAATAATTTATATTCATGAGTGATTTTCGGAAGTGGGCCTTATATGGGAGCTATGACCAATTATGGACCGATCGCCTTGAAATTAGGTCGTGTGATTTATGTCTATATTAAATTTAACTATGTTGAATTTTGTGTGTATACCAACATTTTTAAGCGATTTATGCACGTTAAAGTTATTTTAGGAAGCGGGTCTATATGGGAGCTATGACTAATTATGGACCGATCGTAACAAAATTTGGTGAGATGAATTTTGTATATACAAAACTTATTTGGAGCGAAATTTGTGTAGATACATAGATAAATTAGGCATTTATGACCGATAAAGTCCAATTTCGAGAGGACTTTGTATGGGGGCTTGGTGAAATAATGGACCGATTTCAGCCAGTTTCAATAGGCTTGGTCCTTGGGTAATATGTACCAAATTTGATCGACATATCTTCAAAATTGCGAACTGTACTCTGCGCAAAACGTTTACATGGACAGCCAGCCAGCCAACCAGACGGACGGACGGACATCGTTTAATCGACTCAGAAAGTGATTCTAAGTCGATCGGTATACTTTAAGATGGAAGTTAGACTAATTACAAACATCTGGACAAACGCATTATAACCTCCCCACTATGGTGGTTTAGGGTATAAATATATTATTCCAAAGATGATAGTGTACTTCAAAGTACTTTTGGGCAAAAAGGTTCAAAATATGTTTTGTTTTAATTTTGTAAGCTTATTATTGATATGGTACTTAGAAGTACCGTCGGTCGACAAAGGGTTAACTAGAAGAATACGAGTACTTTTGAATAATGACTCTATATAAAATAAGAAATCGAAAAAAGCGTGCTATTCTAATAAGTTTTAAATTGAAATAGCCATTGAGTCGCAATTGTTTTGAAATTGGTTAGATTTTTCTATAGGCATTTCTGTTCTTTATGAAAAGGCCCAACAAGGGGTGTTTTTGAAGCCCAAATTGTAAAAAATAACACAAAAATTTAATTTTAATATTTTTTTTATTCGTAAGATCAATACATGACATGTCAACAGTTCTTGACGAAGCTCATTCTGAATGTCCAATTTTGAGCCACTTTTTCGTATGTCATGAACAATGTTGGTCTCCCATGGCCTCCTCTGGCACACTTTCGTTTCAGCGGCAATAATCTCATTCATAGACATATTGGTGTTATTGCATAATTTAGAGAGTATTTGGTATGAAATCTATTCACAGGATAGCTTGCTCAAAGTATATACATATTTATACGTGTGCTGCTACTGTCGGTGCGATAAAAATCGAATATTTTAAAATTTTTTTGTGATTTTAATCTTGAAGATGAAGTGTTGATTTTATATGTTCACAATTTTTGTTCTTTATGATAAGATCTACAACTTTGCGAAATTACGAACGGATCTTTTTTTTTTTGCTCTTTTATGACGTAGTATATGGTAAGTATATATATTTTTTTCACTGTGTATTTGGTTAATTTGGTAGCGCTGTTCAAGAGTCAATCTATTAATGATGATTTATCAGAGTATACTCAAAAAGTTAGCGCAGAATGATAGTTTTAAGTTCTGTTTTAAAATGTAAATTTAAAAAAAAAATATTTTCAAAGAAAATAGAGTCTAAATTTCACAAAATTTAAAATTTATTTACACAAAAGTTTATAATTTTCTAAAAATCTATAATTCAGAAAAATCACAATGCACTGTAGATATTACAAAAAATCAAAAGAAAATTTTATAAAAATGTTAATGAATTTAAAATCATATTTTGTATGCTTTGATTTTTTCGAGCAGATTTTTAAAGTTGAAACAATTTCCTTATAGGTATTCAAATGAATACTTAGCGTTCGTCCATCAGATTCACTGGATGCCTGTATGTTTCTACAAGGTCGAAGCCTTCTAAAATTTTTTTTTTTTCATTGCATTATTTCACTGATATTCACCAATTTCCAATGAACTATAATAAAATACATTTCCAAATGGCGGCAATATATTTAAATATTTCTCTGAAGTTTTCTGATTACAGTTTGCGGCAATCATTGGTTATGGTAGCATTAGGTAAGACTGACTATAGGTAGAAATGGAGATGCCATTTCTGTGGATATTTTTATACGTTAATTTTTTAATTCTCAGCGAGTTGTTAGGTTTTCCCTAATTAATTTGCCACGCAAAAAACATAATGTAGACATGTTATATATCAATGGATAGACGATTTTGTCTACTTTCCAATAATGTATATAACTTTTGACAATGAACAAATTTATGGAATACTTTTTTGAAAAATATGACAAAAAATGCTTTTTAATGAGTTTTGGCATACAATTTTTATTTATGAATATTTTGTAATGAAATTTTACACTTATATAGATTTTTTTATTGAAAATGAAAAACAAATTTTTAAATTTGTAATCAGGAATCCTGCAATTCCCAAAAAAGTATTGAAAAATTCCAAAAATGGGATTTTTTCGTTTTTTAGCTGTAATATCCATACTAGGGGCGGGGTTATCGGAACCCTTTACAAAATAATTAAGAACATATTTAACCATCTAAAATAGATTATTATAATTTGATATTGACTATGCGATTTGAGAATTTTTGGTCTAAAATTGAATTTTACATAAAAAATAGGCATTTTTTGAATGGACCTGGTCCCCTCGGTATCAAAAGTTATAACATTTTTTTTCATTTAAAATATTTGATGTAAAGTTAGCTTTTCAAAAAGCATAAAATCATTATACAGTCGCTTAGAAATTTTTTAGATAACTCAAAAAGAATACAGTACTTTTTTACCCAAAAAATAGCTAAAAATCGCCTTTTTATACCCTACACCACCATAGTGGGGAGGGTATAATGCGTTTGTGCAGATGTTTGTAACAAAATATTAGTCTAACACCCACCTCAAAGTATACCGATCGACTTAGAATCACTTTCTGAGTCGATTAAACGATGTCCGTCCGTCCGTCTGGTCGGCTGGCTGGCTGGCTGGCTGTCCATGTAAACCTTGTGCGCAGAGTACAGGTCGCAATTTTGAAGATATTTCGATGAAATTTGATGCATATTATTTTTTCGGCTCAAGGAGCAAGCCCATTGAAACTGGCTGAAATCGGTCCACTATTTCACTTAGCCCCCATACAAATGTCCTCCCGAAATTGGACTTTATCGGTCATAAATGTTTAATTTATATATGTATCTCCACAAATTCCCCTCCAAATAAGTTTTATATACACACAATTCATGTCACCAAATTTTGTTACGATCGGTTCATAATTAGTCATAGCTCCCATATAGACCCGCTTCCGAAAATCACTTTAAAATCACAAAATGTTGGTATACACACAAAATTTAACATAATTAACTTTAATATAGACATAAATCACACGACCTAATTTCATGGTGATCGGTCCATAATTGGTCATAGCCCCCATATAAGGCCTACTTCCGAAAATCACTCAAAAATATAAATTATTGAAATTTTAAAAGAAAATTTTTTTTTGCTCTTTTACTTAGTGTAGAGTATTTATGGTCGGGCTTGACCGACCATACTTTCTTACTTGTTTATTTTATTTTTATACCCTACATCACCATAGTGAGGAAAATCACTTTAACCTGCATAAAGATTCCAATATTTTAAAAACTTACCACAGAATAAAAATTTGATTAATATAGTCGTTTAAAAATTTAATTTCATATCAAATTACTGTGTAAATTAGTAAATATCTATCTTGTGATAGCAAAATAACAAATAATTTTATAGCTATTTGATATCAACGACTCATTTTGAAAAAATCGAGTATTTTAAATATGAACTAAGTCATTAATACAGACAATATTGATATGTAATGATAGATATTTCAAAGACCTTTGCAACGATCATAGTAACTGTAGTAAGTTAGACGATTTTTTGTTCACCCAAAAAAAAATTTTGTAAAACTTAAAAACAAACAAAAATTGGAAATTTAGAAAATTTCCAAAAAAAATAGTTTTCCAAAAAATGAAAAAAAAAACTTTGGAAAAAAAACATTAATTTTGCTTACCTAAAAATATTTAAAATTTGTTTATTGAAGTATAATTTGGTGAAGGGTATATAAGTTTCGGCCGAATATAGCTCTCTTACTTGTTTAATACAAAATTCCTTTTAGAAACCTAATCAAAAATTTAGTAATCATTTTTTGAAGGTGGCAAAATTCTAAGTAAAATTTAAAATGTTCATATAATTTTAATTTAACTCTCCTATCAATTATTATTGTACAACAAATTCTTGTATAAATAATTCTATAAAAATTAGATTTAAAAAAACTCGGGCTTGAATCACATTAATAGAATATTAATTTTCAATTATATTTAGATTTATTATACAATTTATATTTGACACTTATCATTATCTTACACAGACAATGCAACCTAATGTAGAATAAATTAAATTTTAATGACGAAATTTCCATAAAATTCTTATTACCTGAAAATAAAGCATAACAAACTAAAAGTAAAGGCCACACAAACAATTTATGCTGTTGGAATTTTCAATACAAGAAAAACCCAAAATTTCCCCTCCATGAAAATTACTTAAGAATGTAAGTAAGTGCAACAAGTAGAGAATACTTAATGAAACCCTAAAGTAGATATGTAGCTAACTACCTGCTTGGAAAATTCTAAACCCCTGTCTGCATGTAACAAGTGTTAGAAAGAGATGGCTTATCAAAAATACACTCTACTCTTGTTAACCCAAAAATTAGCCCTCAAAACTAGGAAAATGTATAAAAACTCTTAGACAGACTAAGAAAAGTATCATTCAACGATTTACTTAACAAACGTTAACATCAATTACACATTTTTTAATACAAATTTAAAGTTTAAATGGCTCAAGTCTTATTGTATATTCCTGCACAACCCAAGAAGTCAGCAGCCAACATTATCAATATGAAGTCTCTATTGAAAAATTGTAAAAAAGTTTTTACTAAATACAATGTCAACAAAAACCACAAAAAGTCTTACAAACCCTCAAAGGTTGATGTCCAGCATCAAGGCTGTTTATCCGAAGAGGAGCAGCAAAATTTCTTAAATGAACAATTGGAGAAGCAACAACTACTGATGTACTAAAAGCCAGCTTTTAAGAGCAGAGAAAAGTTCCAAGGAATTAAAATATTTTGAAATTATAATGAAAACATTTTACGCTTTAAAGGGAATTAACTTCAAAAGTAATTTTCCCAACAACGTTTTTGGTGAATGGTTCAAATGCTGCTGGTTTTAACAACGAATAGTATGAGTTTCCTGCAAAAAAATCCCGACTTTAATAGGAAGCTGTACTGGGCTGTTGGCTTGAGGTTTGCTGTTAAACCAAAAAGTTGTAAAACTTTTACAAGCTTTAACAATTTTTGCAATAATTTTTTTAGGAAAATTTTAAAAATTTTCTAAAAAAAATCTTTAGTTTTAATTTAAATCAATGTAATTATAATCAATGTCTTCCAATATAGTTTTAAGTAGCTTAAGTAACATTTATTTTTTAAGATTATGTCTTCCGGTTTGTTTGTTTTGCAATTTAATGTAAATAGTTGTAAATAAACTAAATAATTAATAAATATTAAGCTAAGAAAACTGAAATTTTTCAAAGTGTTTTAATTTTGTGAGGATTTCTTAAAAAAATTCTTGAACAAAATCATTTTTTTAAAGGTTGAATTGCACAAGATAGTAACAGTTATCCTTCTCCTTGAAAACAATTACAAAAACAACAGACATTTGATTTTGATGTATCACACACTAAACCAATGAAATGCTTGTTGTTTTTGTAACTGTTCTGTAGTTGTTGTACAACAGTCACTATCCTGTTGAGTTAATCGTATAAATGAAAGAATTTGATCGTAATTGCATCAGCTCTAGATTCTATACTAATGCATGGATTAAAAACCAATTTATACAAAAATTATAGAGGAGGTCTTAAAGTTTAAGAAAATTTAATCTACAACCATGTTGGTGATATACAGGATGCTTTACAGGCTATTAAAGTTGACCATCATGACTATGAAAAACCTTTATGGTCTCTTAAATTTACAAAGGTGAACCAGTTTCAATAGATTCTAAACTTCGGCTCTGATTGATAAATAATATATATGAAAATCATAGAGGAGGTCTCAAGGTTTCTGAAATTTAAACGTATAATCACATTGGAGGCATACATGATGAATTACTGCGTGTCAAACTTGACCACTTGCCAAATAAGTTAATATAAATCTTAACATCACTCAATCAAATTGAACTTACATACAGATATTAGTCTAACACCTAAGTTAAAGTATATCGACTCAGAAAGAAAGTGATTTCCTTTGAATTTTCAAGTATGCTGCCTAGAGTCACAGCTGATTTTTTTTTTAGATTTCAAAGAGTGCCGGATGGAATATTGTGACAATTCTGAAAATTTGAGCCAAATCGGACAATGATTTCTGGACGCGCAACGAGGTCAAAGTTCAGATTTATGCAAAATTTTACTATTTATATGGGATAAATAGGTGAAACTCGTTAACTTTCTGCATTGTTTTCTAGAAATATGTAGATTTATTTATATTAATGAATATTACATTAATTTTTGGAAATTAACCCTGTATCTCCATTGGGTCAAAATGACCCAAAAACTGTATTATCGCCAAAAATGGAAAAAAAAATTTTTCAGTTTTTGAAAAAAATGTTGCTACTAAATAAATACTTTTGCAATTGAATGCAAAAGAATCGAAATATGTTCGTAATTATCGTTATAATGAGATATAAATGACAAAATTTGGTTAAAAAATGTTAAAGTTATTACAAATTCGCCAGACCATTAACGTGTTTCAGGCCACTTGAACAAAAAATTTAGGAACAAAATTAACATATTTCGAGAAAAATTAAAATAAAAGCTAATTTTTATTTAAAATATATCCGTATTTACTTGTGTATGAGTTTTTGTCTTCGTAGGATACCGTTAAACTATTCGCAGGTATGGACAAAAAAAAATATATTTTTTTAACGGCCGTTTCAAATCTCCATTTTTAAATTTTTAAAAATTTTTTTAAACAAATTTCAGAATTTTTTTGATTATCACATTGGAATCTATTGAGATAAAAACAGGGAATAAAAATATGAAAAAATTATGTCAATACCTCTTACAGTTTTTCCGTAAATGCGATTTAAATTTTGCGTTTTTCAAGAAAAACTAATTTTTTGTCCATATTTAGGCGAATGAGCCCAATTTCCAACTGTTATAAATTTTAAGCAAAACCTATTCACAATATTATAGTCCTTGTAATTTTAAATATGGTCTGAAAGTTTTACTAAAATCGGAAAACGATAACCTTAAAATCCTGAAGGTCAAAAGTCAAATTTTTCAATATTTGGAATTTCTAATGAAAAGATAGCGAAATGTTATATATTTTTGGGCCGATTTTAATGAAACTTGAGGAAAATATATATTGGCGTCTAACATTTACAACAACAGTGCAAAAATGGATTTTAACGTTTAAGAGGACTTGGGGTCAAAATGGCTGTGCTTTTCGTGATTTTAAAAGTTGAGGGTAATTTGGACCCCAAGTGCTGCTAAGGGTTATTTTCCATTTTTGTTGCTGTTTTTTTTTAAATTCTGGACTTTATGTTATATTTTTCTCAAGTTTCATTAAAATCGGCCCAAAAATATATAACATTTCGCTATATTTTCATTAGAAATTGCAAATATTGAAAAATTTGACCTTCACGATTTAAAGCATTGCTGCCCCAAATAATGTAGTAATGCTTCTAAAATGCCTGTCCTGAAAATGTTTGTCAGAGGTAAATGTATTTTTACATTACGGGTGAATGTAATTTACTCATCTTAGATTATGATAACAACCTAGAAAATAATATAGGGTCTTTAAATTTAAATAAAACAAAGTGTCGTCGAAATTATATTTTCGTTTGAAATGCCTATCGATTCCATTATGTATAGAATATAGCATCGTGTGAATGATTGAAGGATTGAATAAATTTGGAACGCATCATTAAATTTTAACAAAAGTTATGAATTTTGAAAGGATTCACTTTTATATTTAACAAAATATTTAAAAAAAAGTACCATCTTCTTACCAAAAGGACTTTGAAATTGAAAAACGTAATTCATCCTTTGATATCTCAAAAAATAATATTTTCTATAGCAACTTTCATGATTTTCTATGAAAAGTAGTGCATTTTAGGTATTTTACTTAATACATTTAGGGCCATTATTACAACATGCCTTTATAGTTAAAGGTAACTTTAAGCAATAGAAAAAGTACCTTTAAAGTTAACTTTAACTATAAAGCTAAGTTGTAATAATGACCCTTTTAGTATTGATAAATAAGTGGGTTAAATACCAAACTGTTCTAAATGTGATGATAAATGCTATGATAAATCGAGTTTACATTATGCGAAACAACTGGGAAAGACGAGATTTTTGATTATTTATATCCTACACTACCATAGTGGGGAGGGTATATTGGGTTTGTTCAAATGTTTGTAACGTGAAACAATATTGTCCCAACACCCACTTTAAAGCATACCGATCGTCTCAGAATCACTTTATGAGTAGATTAATCGATGTCCGTCCGTTCGTCTGGCTGGCTGGCTGTCCATGTAAACCTTATGCGCAAAGTACAGGTCGCATTTTTTAAGATATTGAAAAAATTGGCTCATACAAGGACGAATATGGGCCGAAAAAATTGATACTGGCTGAAGTCGATCCATTATCTCACCTAGCCTCCATAGAAAAATTTGACTCTAAATAAGGGAATTCTTCTCACCTAATTTCATTATGATCGGTCCATAATTAGTCATAGCTCCGATACAAGTCCTGCTTCCGATATTCACTTAAATGAGCATAAATCTCTTAAATTTGTAATAACTTTCATATACACATAATTTACACGAGCTAATTTCATAGCGATCGGTTCATAATTAGTCATAGCTCCCATATAAGACCCTCTTCCAAAAATAAATTACAGAAATTTTAAAAGAAACATATTTTCGTTCATTTACTTAGTATAGGGTATTACATGGTAGGGCTTGACCGACCACCCTTTCTTACTTAATTTGATCTATATGTGGATTACTAAGTCATTAATATATACAATATGGATATCAAATAATAGATACTTAAAAGTCCATTGCAATGATGTATATAAGGCTATAGTATAGTTAGACCTACAATGGGTCAAAATCGGGAAAAATATTTTTTAACCCGAAATACATTTTTTTCACCAATAAATTAAAAACAACTAAGTGAGCTATATTCGGCTGTGCCGAATCTTAGATACCCTTCACCAAATTATACTTAAAAATTATTTTTTTTAAATATTTTTAGGTACAAAATTTAAATTTTTTTTCGAAATTTTTTTTTTTAAAATTTTTTCTTTTCGAAATTGTTTTTAATTTTTTTAAATTTTTAAAATTTTTTTTTTTGGAAAAATAATTTATGACAAAAAAAAATTTTTTATGAAAAAAAATTCGAGTTAAAAAAAATATTTTTCCCGATTTTGACCAATTTATTATGGTCTTATATACATCGTTGCAATGGACTTTAAAATATCTATCTTTAGACATCCATGTTGTCTATATTAATGACTTAGTAATCCAGATATAGATCAAGCCATTTGTGGGCCGATTTTGTCGATTTCAAATAGCAACCGAGCCGGAAGAATTCCCGACATATTGATGTATGAATCATGTATGTAAGTTATTTAGGGGCTACGGAAAGTTCATTTCAACATACAGACGGACAGACTATATCGGCTATATCGACTTCGCTATCTATAACTACCCAGAATATATATACTTTGTGGGGTCGCAAATGAAAAATGAAGAAATTACAAACGGAATGACAGACTTATATATACCCTTGCCAATCATAACGAAAGGTATAAAAATAAAAAAAAAATATTTTTTTTTGAATTCTTAAAAATTGTTAAAAACCAAATTAATTTTGTTTACCTAAAAATATTTAAAATTTTTATTTTAAAGTATAATTTGTTGAAGGGTTATAAGATTCGGCATATCCGAATATAGCTCTCTTACTTGTTTTTTACTTTAATGTTCTAATCTGAACTGTTTCTTATCCTTTTGCACAAACTACACAAAAATTAATTAAAAAAAAAAACAAAAGATTTAAGAAACGAAATTTCTAGCTTTCAATGGATGTTCGATTTGGTGAAAAAATCAATATAGTCTTGGTTTTTTTGCTTATATCACAGCCATTTGAGGGCAGATAAATAATAACCTAGGCTGGACTAAAGCTTTGGAAAAATGATTTCAATAGACAGCCGGACATTGGCGTTATAGACTATCAATAGCGAATCCAGCATATAGAAAGATATTCAACCTGATAGTCCAATTAATTCTCAAGTTACAGATACAAATAGAATGAAGAGAAATTTAGTTTGAAACTAAACCTCAATTTATTGTCAAAAAAATCATAATTTTAAAAATGCTGCAGGTTTCTATCCAAATTTGAATATCCTTTCAAATATGCATGCTGATTTTTCCTTGTTTTAACAACTGCTCAACACAAATTTTAATAAAGGCACTAGAATCACTACAAGGGGAATCACTATATCAGTGTAGGAACTATAAAGTACTTGATTAAAGTAGAAAATCCTATAAATACATCACACTAAAGTGAACACTTGCAACTATTCAAAAAAGGGGAAATGTTTTACATACCAGAATACACAGAATAGGCATCATAATGGCAAGATAAGTCTGGCCTACATTTGCTTTCTTTTTTTAATTATTTCTAAAATCAAATATTACACACAATGAATTATTTTTGTGGTAATACTAGCCAATGGTAACTAAATGAATTGAAATAAGAATTCAAAGACATAATACCTGGCACAGAAACTAAAAGGGACATTTTTAAAATTATTACAAATTTAACAACATAATGAGGGAAACGCAACAACTAGAATTAGGGGAAATTAAAATGGAAGAAAGAGACAGAAAACAATAAAACACAATGAGGAAGAGTATAGCACTCTTAAATAATGCCTAAATAACGACAGTATCCTTTTAATCCTTAAAGAAAAAACGTATAAATACTCAGTAGATTTCCAATATCAACAACATTCAACGTTTTGAGTTCTAACAATCAACAACTAGTTACAATTTTAAAAGAATTAATCAAAATTAAAATGGCAAATTCCACAACATTAAACTACAAAATAACTTCCAAATCCTGTAAAATGGTTAAAAATTTATTGAAGAAATTCTTAAAAGAAAAACCATTAACCAAGAAGTACTATCAGTTATCCGAAGAAGAGTTGCAGAATCTAGAAAATGAGCTAAGAGAGGCCTAAAATAGCAACAGCAGTAACATGTGACGAATTAAAATCATCATCTATAAACAGCAGCCCTTGGCCATCCCCACAACTCCTGTTCTTAAAAGATTTTTGGAGACTAAATGAAAAATCTTTAAAAATGTGATCCATCATCATTTAAAATATGTTGTTCAACGAAAAGTAGTTTATTTCCTTTTTAACAACAAAATCCCGACAATTTTGAGAGGAAGTACTACTGGGTTTTCATTATGTTTTTTTAAACAAGCTTTAAATTGAAATTTAACTGTGATTTGTATAAAGAAAATATTATAAAAAATTGTATAAATATCTATTAATTGTATTTTAGGTTTGTAGTTTTTAAGTAAAATCCATGTCTTCCATTTATTTATAAGTTCAAATTTAAGTATTTAGTTTTTAAGATCATGTCTTCCTGGTTTGTTTGTTTTGCAATTTAATTAAAAAAAATTAAATTAAAAATAAATAAAAAAATATATAAAAATATTTTTTAAAAAAGAAAACAAAAATAATGAGTATTTTATTGAATTTTTATCAAAATTTTCAGCAAATTATATCCAATAATTAATCGATTTAATAACTATTCATTTGCATGATGAAGTCAAAAACATTCGAATTTTCGTTGTGGTGGAAAAATCCTTTAGTTCTTAACTTTTAACAAGTAAGAAAGTATGGTCGGTCAAGCCCGACCATATAATACCCTACACTAAGTAAAAGCGCAAAAACATTTTTCTTTTAAAATTTCAATAATTAATATTTTTGAGTGATTTTCGGAAGTGGGCCTTATATGGGGGCTATGACCAATTATGGACTGATCACCATGAAATTAGGTCGTGTGATTTATGTGTATATTAAAGTTAACTATGTTGAATTTTGTGTGTTTACCAATATTTTTAAGCGATTTATGCACGTTAAAGTGATTTTCGGAAGCGGGTCTATATGGGAGCTATGACTAATTATGGACCGATCGTAACAAAATTTGGTGACATGAATTTTGCGTATATAAAACTTATTTGGAGCGGAATTTGTGGAGATACATAATTAAATTAAACATTCATGACCAATAAAGTCCAATTTCGCAGGGACATTTGTATGGGGGCTAGGTGAAATAATGGACCGATTTCAGCCAGTTTCAATAGGCTTGGTCCATGAGCCGAAAAAATAATATTTTTCAAATTTCATCGAAATATCTTCAAAATTGCGACCTGTACTCTGCGCACAAGGTTTACATGGACAGCCAGCCAGCCGACCAGACGGACATCGCTTAAGCGACTCAGAAAATGATTCTAAGTCGATCGGTATACTTTAAGGTGGGTGTTAGACTTATATTTTTGGGCGTTTCAAGCATCTGTACAAACGCATAACACCCTCCCCACTATGGTGGTGTAGGTTATAAAAATGTAGACATGTTTTGCTGAATTTAAAACTACTGGTTTTAAAATAAACTTAAATAGTAGAAAGTTTCTTATGTACTTTTGCATTAAAAGGTATTAAAGCTGAGCACTTCAAGCAAGAAAAACCTTAAATGTGAATTGATTTTGCTAAATTGTTGCTAAAATAAAGAAATAGTTCTACTAAGTTTAAAGGTTTTGTGACTTGAATTAGTTATGGTCTATATTTAAAATTAATATCATAATTGTATGAGTCTTTCCTTTAATATTATGATGCTTTCTATGAACATTTTAATGATTATTATACTTAATTGTGAATAAATTCGCAAAAAAATCAATCGATATTTATTATCGATACCTCATTTTGTTGCTATTACATGTGGCTTAGCGATTAAGTAATAAATCTGAAAAATTTTTGCCATTTTCGATTTTTCATGATTTTTTTAAAACAAAACAAGTAAGAAAGTATGGTCGGTCAAGCCCGACCATATAATACCCTACACCAAGTAAATGAGTAAAAATATTTTTCTTTTAAAATATCAATAATTTATATTTTTGAGTGATTTTCGGAAGTGGGCCTTATATGGGAGCTATGACCAATTATGGACCGATCACCATAAAATTAGGTCGTGTTATTTATGTCTATATTAAAGTTAACTATGTTGAATTTTGTGTGTATACCAACATTTTTAAGCGATTTATGCACGTTAAAGTGATTTTCGGAAGCGGGTCTATGTGGGAGCTATGACTAATTATGGACCGATCGTAACAAAATTTGGTGACATGAATTTTGTATATATAAAACTTATTTGGAGCAAAATTTGTGTAGATACATAGATAAATTAAACTTTTATGACCGATAAAGTCCAATTTCGAGGGGACATTTGTATGGGGGCTAGGTGAAATAATGGACCGATTTCAGCCAGTTTCAATAGGCTTCGTCCTTGGGCCGAAAAAGTAATATGTACCAAATTTGATCGAGATATCTTCAAAATTGCGACCTGTACTCTGCGCACAAGGTTTACATGGACAGCCAGCCAACCAGACGGACGGACGGACGGACGGACATCGTTTAATCGACTCAGAAAGTGATTCTAAGTCGATCGGTATACTTTAAGGTGGGTGTTATACTAATATTTTTGGGCGTTACAATCATCTGCACAAACGCATAATACCCTCCCCACTATGGTGGTGTAGGGTATAAAAAAAATGCTATTTTCACGTAAAAAAATAATTTTTTGCTTCAATTTGTTATTATAACTACGAAACTACTGAGCCGATTGAAACCCAATATATATATGAAAAATTGTACATAGCATGGGGAAAATGATTTCAAAATTCTATTAATCGAAAGAAGAACACTAACTACTCAATTTAAGGTATATCAAACAAAAAACTAAAATTTTGTGAAAATGAGCGATTTCACTTAATTGTGAATAAATTCGAAAAGAATCAATTGATTTTTATAATAGATATCTTATTTTGTTACTATTATATGTGGCTTTACACTAAACTAATAAATCTGAACAGTTTTTGCCGTTTTCGATTTTTCATGATTTTTTGAAAACCAAAAAATTTTATATTTTCATGCAAAATTTTTATTTATTGCTTCAATTTGTTATTATAACTACGAAACTACTGAGCCGATTGAAACACAATATAGATATGAAAATTTGTAAATAGCATAGGGAAAATGCTTTCAAAATTCAATCAATCGAAAGAAGAACTTTAACCACTCAATTTTATGTATATCAAGCAAAAAACTAAAATTTTGTGAAAATGAGCGAATTCGCTTAATTGTGAATAAATTCGAAAAAAAATCAATCGATATTTATGACCGATACCTCATTTTGTTCCAATTGCATGTAGCTTTACGACAAAGTAATAAATATGATCAGTTTTTGCCGTTTTCGATTTTTCATGATTTTTTTAAAACAAAAAAATTAGCTATTTTCATGTAAAAAAATTATTTTTTGCTTCAATTTGTTATTATAACTCCGAAACTACTGAGCCGATTGAAACGAAATATAAGAATGAACATTTGTAAATAGCATAGGGAAAACGTTTTCTTAATTCAATCAATCGAAAGAAGAACATTAACTACTCAATTTTATGTATATCTAACAAATAACCAAAATTTTGTGAAAATGAGCGAATTTACTTAATTGTGAATAAATTCAAAAAAATATCAATAGATATTTATGACCGATATCTAATTTTGTTCCTATTGCATGTAGCTTTACGATAAAGTAACAAATCTGAACAAGTTTTGCCGCTTTCGATTTTTCATGATTTTTTGAAAACCAAAAAATTTTATATTTTCATGCAAAATTTTTATTTATTGCTTCAATTTGTTATTATAACTACGAAACTACTGAGCCGATTGAAACACAATATATGTATGAAAATTTGTAGATAGCATGAGAAAAATGTTTTGAAAATTCAATGAATCGAAAGAAGAACATTAACTATTCAAATTTATGTATATCAAACAAAAAAGTAAAATTTTGTGAAAATGAGCAAATTCACTTAATTGTGAATAAATTCGAAAAAAATCAATCGATATTTATGACCGATATCTCATTTTATTCCTATTGCATGTAGCTTTACGATAAAGTAACAAATCTGAACAATTTTTGCCGCTTTCCCATGCCGCATAGCATGGGAGAAATATTTTTCAACATTCAATCAATTGAAAGAAGAACATTAGCTACTCAATTATGTATATCTAACAAAAAACTAAAATTTTTGAAAATGAGCGAATTTACTTAATTGTGAATAAATTGGAAAAAAAAAATCAATTGATTTCTATGCACGATATTTTATATTGTGTCTGTTACAGGTGGCTTTGTGGTAAAGTAATAAATCTGATTTTCTTTTTTGCCATTTTAGATTTTTCATGATTTTTTTAAAACAAAAAAATTTTCTATTTTTACTAAAAAAACTTATTTTTTGCTTCAATTTGTTATTATAACTACGAAACTTCTAAGCCAATTGAAACGCAATATATGAATGAAAATTTATACATAGCATCGGGAAAATATTATTTAACATTCAATCAATAGAAAGAAGAACATTAACTACTCAATTTTATGTATATCAAACAAAAAAGTAAAATTTTTGAAAATGAGCGAATTCACTTAATTGTGAATAAATTCAAAAAAACTCAATCGATATTTATGACCAATACCTCATTTTGTTCCAATTGCATGTAGCTTTGCGACAAAGTAACAAATCTGAACAATTTTTGCCGTTTTCAATTTTTCATGATTTTTTTAAAACAAAAAAATTTTCTATTTTTACGAAAAAAAAATATTTTTTGCTTAAATTTGTTATTATAACTACGAAACTCCTGAGCCGACTGAAACGGAATATATACATGCAAAATTGTACATATCATGGGAAAAATGTTTTCAATATTTAATTAATCGAAAGAAGAACATTAACTACTCAATTTTATGTGTATAAAAAAAATCTAAAATTTTGTGAAAATGAGCGAATTCACTTTATTGTGAATAAATTCGAAAAGAATCAATCGATTTTTATAATAGATACCTTATTTTGTTACTATTATATGTGGCTTTGCGATAAACTAAAATATCTGAACAATTTTTGCCGCTTTCGATTTTTCACGATTTTTTGAAACAAAAAAATTAGCTATTTTCACTAAAAAAAAATATTTTGTGCTTCAATTTGTTATTATAACTACGAAACTACAAGCCGATTGAAATACAATATATACACGGCTTAAAGGCTATGCAAATCTCAACTTTTCTAAGTTTATCCTAATAACATCAGTCTATCCCTTTTTAATTTATCATTAGTTATGTGGAGAAACGTCTAATATTTAAAATTTATAATTTTACTAAGAAAAACCTCTCTATAGAATTAAAAATTTGGACCATATTTGTATTGCTGGAACCACAATACATCAAAATTTTGTAGAGGTTTATAAAGCCTTTAAATTTTTATTGTTTTATTGTTACAAAACAAAAGACATAAGCAACAAACTTGTTTCAACTTAAAAATTTCAAATTCTCAGGAAATATTCCAAAACAAACTATTGACCATCGAATAGTTTCTATTTTTTCTCACACAAATCGATATTAGATGAAACTAAAATTTTTAGCAACAAAATCTAATTTTTCTGAAAAAGAAATTGAATAAAAAGTCCAAATAATTTTTTTGCATGTTTTCTTACAAAACAGTTGTGACATCATTTTGCTGCTGAGCCAAAAACCAAAGGATTTTACACTTGTTAGCCTGCGGGAGTTACCGCTATAACTGGATGAGGCTGCTGATGTTGAATACAATGTATTTCGGTAACCAAAGTTGTCCTTATATAAAGAAAGGTTGTGTTATGCTGGGTTTTCAAAAAATATTTTTTTTGAACCAAATTTTTTTTTTAATTTTTTTTTTTAAATTTTATTAAAAAAAATATAAAAATATTTTTAATATAACCCTCTTATTTACTTCCAATTGAAGCGATTGTCAAAATAATGATCTAAGTACCCATTAAGTATTTTTACCGGAACTCATGTTGAAAGCAAGTGTAATTCAAGCCTTGAATTATAGTCAAGCAATTACAGATGTATTACACTTTATTTCAATAGCATTCTGCAGTAAAAAGGAAACATAAATTTAAGCCATATATTTTTTATTTGAAAAATATTTAATTTTTTCAAATATTTTTCAAGTTTAAAACGTGATTACATTTGTATTCAAGTCAAATTCCAACAAAATGCTCAAGTGCTTGAATTTTTGGGGCTTTGATGCTAATTGGGTTGTTTTATGGAATGAACTGTGCATGCTCTAACATGTTTTGATTTTTCTTTATTTTAATTCGTTTCGAAGTGCTTTACATTTGCCCAACAGAAATTTAAATTTGAGAAACCACTAGAAACACTGCAAGGGGAATCACTACAACAGTATAGGAACTACCAAGTACTTGATTAAAGGAGAAAATTCTGCAACTAAAACTCACTAAAGTGAATACGTATTTAGAACAACAACAATTGCAACTATTTCAAATAAGAGGGCAACTATTTGACATTTTTTTATATTCATGTTTAGCTCAAAATTACCCAAAATTACACCAATGAAAAATTTTTGTGGCACGAGTAAATGAAACTTAATAGGAATTCAAAGACAACTACCTGCTAAAAAGACTAACAGGGAAATTTAAAAATTCTAACGAATGCAAGTACATATCTACAGAAATACAACAACTCTAAATAGGGGAAATTAAAAGGAAAGAAAGGGACAAACGAACAGAAAACACAATAAGGGAGAACTTAGAATAAATAAGAAAATTATCCTTTAAAAAAATGAAAAAAATGGAATAAATACTGAGAAGATTTCCAATATCAACAACATTCAACGTTTTGAGTTCTAACAATCAACAACTAGTTGCACTTTAAAAATAATCAAAAAAAACTATAAAAAACTAAAATGGCAAATTCCTCAACATTAAACTACAACATCACTTCCAAATCCTGTAAAATGGTTAAAAATTTATTGAAGAAATTCTTAAAAGAAAAACCTTTAAGGCAGCAAAAATATCAATTATCACAAGAAGAGTTGCAGAATCTAGAAAATGAGCTAAGAGAGGGCTAAAACAAGAAACAGCATCATAATGTGAAGAATTAAAATCATCTCTAAACAGCAGCTCTTGGCCAACCCCACAACTCCTGTTCTTAAAAGGTTTTTGGAGTCTAAATGAAAAATCTTTAAAAATGTGATTCATCATCATTTAAAACATTTTGTTCAACGAAAAGTAGTTTATTTCCTTTTTAACAACAAAATCCCGACAATTTTGAAAGGAACTACTACTGGGTTTTCATCATGTTTTTAAAAACAAGCTTTAAATTGAAATTCAACTGTGATTTGTATAAAGAAAATATTATAAAATTCGTATAAATATTAATTGTATTTTAAGTTTGTAGTTTTTAAGTAAAATCCATGTCTTCCATTTATTTCTAAGTTTAAATTTAAGTATTTAGTTTTTAAGATCATGTCTTCCTGGTTTGTTTGTTTTGCAATTTAATTAAAAAAATTAAATTAAAAATAAATAAAAGAATATATAAAAATATTTTTTAAAAAAGAAAACAAAAATAATGAGTCTTTTATTCAAACTTTATATAAATTTTCAGCAAAATAAATCCAACAAATAGTCTCTTTAATAACTATTTGCTGATGTCCATTTAAATAATTAAGTTAGGGCAGTGTTAATTACTTAGGAATTGTAAAACACTTAAACAAAACATTAGAATTTTCGTTGTGGTGTATCAAACACTAGCAGCTAGTTCATAATTGATTAGTAAAAATCACAATAATTGCTTAAAGTCTGACTAAATTTGTTTTAGTTTTAACTTATCATCGTTTTAAGCTAAGTTTAACTAACAACTAAAAAAAACTATGCTCTTAAACAATCAAATGTCTGTTGTTTTTGTAACAGTTCTGTAGTTGTTGATTCGATCATGTAAATTCAATAAATTAATGAAACAATTCTAGATTCTAAACTACTAGTCCTGTTTAAAAACTTTGTAGATGAAAATGATAGAGTATGACCTAAGGTTTCATAAGACAGAAGCTGTAATATACACTTCACAATAGTTTAATAAAGTTATTTTTTGAAAATAATTCAATATCGCGCCAATTGTTTGAGATATCGTAACGTAATTTCACACGTTTGAACCTGAGATGTTTTCAAGTTCATTTACAGTTATTCAGCTTCGTGGACGGCAAGAGGGCCAGTGGGTGGTCCCTTAAATTGGTCACCTTGGTTCTCACATTTTTTTTTTTTAAATTGCCAAAAATTCGAATGAATTGAAAACATGAATATTCCTTGAGAAGATCTACAAAAAATATGCCTACATGAGTAGCTTATCTTTTTTAGTTCAAGAGATATTTAGGTTTATTTATATATTTTTTAATTTTGTTCGATCTTTTTTTAGTTATTTAAATATGACGGGCCTATGGAGCCTATTAGCTAGATTATCACAAATCTAAAAATAATAAAACTTGCTTACAGTTATCTCGTATCTATTAAAAGTTACACGCATTCAAAGTTGGAACATGTAAAAAGGGCCGTATTTTCTATTTTTTTGTATACAAAAAAAATATTCTTCAGGACTGTATAAAATTTGTACATGATTTGAAAAGAGAACTTAATGCATAAGCGTGTAAAGTAAAATTTGGTTCATTTAAGCAGATATATCCAAAAGTGGCAAATTTAAAAAAAATTAAAAAAAAATTTTGAGCAAAAAAATATCTAAAAACTCAAATCACCGATCCTCGACACAGTTCTACATTTGTATAACCTTATAGTTTCTTAAGCTCCAACAATGTTTTTTTACTATCACACTGTAAATAACGTCATAGTAGTTTACACAGTTTTCTATAAAAAACAGATTTTAGAACACATCTTTTCCGTTTTAGGAATTTCGGAATTTAAAAATAAAAACTGGCAAAACTTATGATGCCGATAATTTAAAAACATTTTGGTCTTTTTTACTTTCAATTTTTGTTGTGATACCTACAACCATAAAAATTTTATATTAATTCAAATTTTATATTTTTCTTCATTATAATTTGTATAGTTTTCAAGGTAAATGAAGTCGGTAAAATGTATAAAATTATTTCATTTTACTAAAATATCAAATTAGAAGTCCTATGGTTTTCAATAATATGAAATACTTATAAAACAAGTAAGAGTGCTATATTCGGCTGTGCCGAATCTTATATACCCTTCACCAAATTATACATAAAAATTTGAAATATTTTTAGGTAAACAAAATTTAATTTTTTTTCCAGTTGTTTTTTTCATTTTTTGGAAAAAAAATTTTTTGATTGTTATTTAAATTTTAAATTTTTTTTTTTTTGAATTTAAAAATTTTTTTTTTTGTTTTTTCAATTTTTTTTGTGAAAAAAAATTCGGGCTAAAATTTTTTTTTCCGATTTTGACCCATTGTAGGTCCATCTTACTATGGTCTTATATACGTCGTTGCAAAAGACTTTGAAATATCTATCATTAGATATCCATATTGTCTATATTAATGGCTTAGTAATCCAGATATAGGTCAAAAATCGAGGTTGTCTTGGTTTTTTCCTCATATCTCAACCATTTGTGGACCGGTTTTGCTGATTTTAAATAGCAAAATTCTCGAAAGCATGTCTGACAGAATTATTGAAGATTTGGATGCCGAAGATATCTGGGGTCTTCAGAAATTTGATTTCAACAGACAGACAGACGGACATGGCTTGATCGACTCCGCTATCTATAAGGATCCAGAATATATATACTTTATAGGGTCGGAAATGAAAAATGTAGAAATTACAAACGGAATGGCAAACTTATATATACCCTTCTCACGAAGGTGAAGGGTATAAAAACCTTATATTTACTCTTCAGAGGCTCCATAAGCCATGCCCCCTTTCAAAATTTTTTAATGTTTTTTTCATATATTGCATAATATATGGGAAATACTGTTGTATTAATCATGTCTGAAAGTTATTTGTGGGCTTCGGAAAGTTGATTTCAACAGACAGACATTGCTATATGGACTCCGCTATCTATAATCCAGAATAAATATACGAAACACTTTATAACAAATAGTGGGGAGGGTATTATGCGTTTGTGCAGATTTTTATAACGCCCAAAAATATTAGTCTAACACCCACCTTAAAGTATACCGATCGACTTAGAATCACTTTCTGAGTCGATTAAACGATGTCCGTCCGTCCGTCCGTCTGGTCGGCTGGCTGGCTGTCCATGTAAACCTTGTGCGCAGAGTACAGGTCGCAATTTTGAAGATATTTCGATGAAATTTGATGCATATTATTTTTTCGGCTCAAGGAGCAAGCCCATTGAAACTGGCTGAAATCGGTCCACTATTTCACTTAGCCCCCATACAAATGTCCTCCCGAAATTGGACTTTATCGGTCATAAATGTTTAATTTATATATGTATCTCCACAAATTCCCCTCCAAATAAGTTTTATATACACACAATTCATGTCACCAAATTTTGTTACGATCGGTTCATAATTAGTCATAGCTCCCATATAGACCCGCTTCCGAAAATCACTTTAACGTTCATAAATCGCTTAAAAATGTTGGTAAACACACAAAATTCAACATTGCTAACTTTAATATAGACATAAATCACACGACCTAATTTCATGGTGATCGGTCCATAATTGGTCATAACCCCCATATAACCCCACTTCCGAAAATCACTCAAAAATATAAATTATTGAAATTTTAAAAGAAAATTTTTTTTTGCTCTTTTACTTAGTGTATGGCATTATATGGTCGGGCTTGACCGACCATACTTTCTTACTTGTTCATTATGAGTCTGTTTCACAATATGGAATAAAAGATTTCGTTGGCATTCTAGGCATTAATTTAAACATATGAAGGGTTTCGTTTCGTTTATCTCTTATTAATATAGCCTGTTTTACAATAACGATTGAAAGATTTCGCTGGCATTCTAAGCTAAAGAAAACAGATTTTGATTTCCTTAACTATATATATTTATGGGTTTTTTTCAGCTTTTTTTAGCTTGAACGAAATCTTTCATTGGTTATTGTGAAATAGGTAATATTAATAAGAAATAAACGAAAGACTTCATATGTTTAAATTAATTTAAAATAAACTTAACCAACATTTTAACAGTCAGTTAATTACAAAATCAAGCTTGATCAACAATTGAGTTATTGCATTCATATTTTGCTAAAAGAAACATAATTGCTTACAATATGATTTATTAAATGATATACAAAATGAGCACTAAATGAAATTCAAAGGGAATTTAGAGACAACTACCTGCCACCAACAATGAAGGGGAAATTTAGAAATTCTTACAGTGAAAAGTACTTAATTATAGAAATGCAACAGATACGAATGTTTTTACAACGAAAAAAGGGGAAATGCAGAAGGAAATACAAGGACTAAAATGGGATAGAAAAGGAAGAATATAGCAAATTAGGATAATAGACAAATAATTAAAGTGTCCTTACAATACTAGAGAAAAACATATAAAAACTGACAAGATTTCCAATATCAACAACATTCAACATTTTGAGTTCTAACAATCAACAACTAGTAGTTGCACTTAAAAAATAATTAAAAAAAAAACTAAAAAATTAAAATGGCAAATTTCTCAACATTAAACTACAACATCACTTCCAAACCCTGTAAAATGGTTAAAAATTTATTGAAGAAATTCTTAAAAGAAAAACCTTTAACCCAGCAGAAATATCAATTATCCCAGGAAGAGTTGCAGAATCTAGAAAATGAGCTAAAAGAGGCCTAAAACAGCATCATCATGTGACGAATTATAATTATCATCTATAAACAGCAGCCCTAGGCCATCCCCACAACTCCTGTTCTTAAAAGGTTTTTGGAGTCTAAATTAAAAATCTTTGAAATGTGATTCATCATCATTTAAAATATGTTGTTCAACGAAAAGTAGTTTATTTCCTTTTTAACAACAAAATCCCGACAATTTTGAAAGGAACTACTACTGGGTTTTCATCATGTTTTTAAAAACAAGCTTTAAATTGAAATTCAACTGTGATTTGTATAAAGAAAATATTATGAAAATTTGTATAAATATCTATTAATTGTATTCTAAGTTATTTTAAGTAAAATACATGTCTTCCATTTATTTATAAGTTTAAATTTAAGTATTTAGTTTTTAAGATCATGTCTTCCTGGTTTGTTTGTTTTGCAATTTAATTAAAAAATTAAATTAAAAATAAATAAAAATATAAACAAAAAATATTTTTTTAAAAAGAAAACAAAAATAATAAGACTTTTATTGAATTTTTTTATAGTAAATTTGATCTAAATTTTCAGCAAAATAAATCCAATACCTTTAGTAACTATTGGATAATGTTAATTTAAACGTTTAAGTCAACTTAGCGTTAATTACTTTGGAATTGTAAAATACTTAAAAAAACAAGTAAGAAAGTATGGTCGGTCAAGCCCGACCATTAAATACCCTACACTAAGTAAAAGAGCAAACAAAATGTTTTTTTTAAAATTTCAATAATTTATATTTTTGAGTGATTTTCGGAAGTGGGGTTATATGGGGGCTATGACCAATTATGGACCGATCACCATGAAATTCGGTCGTGTGATTTATGTCTATATTAAAGTTAGCAATGTTGAATTTTGTGTGTTTACCAACATTTTTAAGCGATTTATGCACGTTAAAGTGATTTTCGGAAGCGGGTATATATGGGAGCTATGACTAATTATGGACCGATCGTAACAAAATTTGGTGACATGAATTTTGTGTGTATAAAACTTATTTGGAGCGGAATTTGTGGAGATACATATATAAATTAAACATTTATGACCGATGAAGTCCAATTTCGGGAGGACATTTGTATGGGGGCTAGGTGAAATAATGGACCGATTTCAGCCAGTTTCAACAGGCTTGGTCCTTGGGCCGCAGAAATAATATGTACCAAATTTGATTGAAATACCTTCAAAATTGCGACCTGTACTCTGCGCACAAGGTTTACATGGACAGCCAGCCAGCCAGCCAGCCGACCAGACGGACGGACGGACGGACATCGCTTAATCTCAGAAAGTGATTCTAAGTCGATCGGTATACTTTAACGTGGGTGTTAGACTAATATTTTTGGGCGTTACAAACATCTGCACAAACGCATAATACCCTCCCCACGATGGTGGTGTAGGGTATAACTAACACTACTTCGACTTCATCGTGTAAATGAATTTTAGCAAATAGTTATTAAATCCATTAATTATTGAATTTAATTTGCTGATCCTTTAAATACAATTTACTATAAAAAAATTCAATAAAAGACTCATTATTTTTGTTTTCTTTTTTAAAAAATATGTTTTGTATATTTTTTTTATTTATTTTTAATTTAATTTTTTTTAATTAAATAGCAAAACAAACAAACCAGGAAGACATGATCTTAAAAACTAAATACTTAAATTAAAACTTAGAAATAAATGGAAGACATGTATTTTACTTAAAATAACTTAGAATACAATTGATAGATATTTATACAAAATTTTATAATATTTTCTTTACATAAATCACAGTTAAATTTCAATTTAAAGCTTGTTTTTAAAAACATGATGAAAACCCAGTAGTACTTCCTCTCAAAATTGTCGGGATTTTGTTGGAAAGAAGGAAATAAACTACCTTTCGTTGAACAAAATGTTTTAAATGATGATGAATCACATTTCAAAGATTTTTCATTTAGACTCCAAAAACCTTTTATGAACAGGAGTTGTGGGGTTGGCCAAGGGCTGCTGTTTAGAGATGTTTACAATTCGTCACATTATGATGCTGTTGCTTGTTTTAGCCCTCTCTTAGCTCATTTTCTAGATTCTGCAATTCTTCTTGTGATAATTGATATTTTTGCTGCCTTAAAGGTTTTTCTTTTAAGAATTTCTTCAATAAATTTTTAACCATTTTACAGGATTTGGAAGTGATGTTGTAGTTTAATGTTAAGGAATTTGCCATTTTAAGGTTTTATTTTTTTAAATTATTTTGAAAGTGCAACTAGTTGTTGATTGTTAGAACTCAAAATGTTGACTGTTGTTGATGTTGGAAATCTTTTCAGTTTTTATATGGTTTTCTTTAATATTATACGGATATTTTACTTATTTGTCTATTATCCTGATTTGCTATATTCTTCCTTGTCTATTCATATTTCATGTCCCTTTCTTTACTTTTACATTTCCCCTTTTTCGTTGCATTTCTATAATTAAGTACTTGCTTTTGTAAGAGTTCCAAAATTTCCCCTTCGGTTTTGTTAGCAGGTAGTTGTCTTTAAACTCCTATTGATTTGATTTTCGTGACCGTTGGTTTCTAAAATATTTTATTGTAAGCAATTATGTGTTTTTTTTGTAATAAATGAATGAAATATTAAAAAAGTAGGTCAAACTTAATAATTATTCATTAATTAATTTACTGTCAAAACCTTGGTTACTTTTTTTCTAGATGATATCTCACACACATCCTTTGCTTTATTTAACTTTCAAGATAGGAAACTCTTAATGAAAAACATTTAAGCTTCAAATACTCTACTCGACAGCTAAAAAGAGCTCTTCTTTAAATATATATGTACTTTTTTTTATCATTTTTGATTTCTTAAATAGAAAAGTGGTAAAAACTTTCAAATCGAACGGTCAGATTTCGACTGTTAATGTTGAAGACTTTTTATGCCTTTAAAGTCTACGAATATTGAGCTCTTACTTGAGTAACAATTTTTGCGATTACTGTTTTGCATTAAGGTTAGGAAAACATCAAAATTTCTTAAGAACTCAAAATGTAATATGAATTTTTTGACAAAAAATTATTTTTTAAATTCAAACCCTTTCTGTCTACACCGTCCAACAGCATTAATGGAACAGAATAGCGACTCTATGATTCTGAAAGGGTATATTGAGTAGATAATTTTTGTAGAATAAACTTATAGGTCAACTTGTCAGATTTTTATACCCTACACCATCATGGTGGGGTGGGTATTATGCGTTTGTGCAGATGTTTGTAACGCCCAAAAATATTAGTATAACACCCACCTTAAAGTATACCGATCGACTTAGAATCACTTTCTGAGTCTATTAAGCGATGTCCGTCCGTCCGTCCGTCTGGTTGGCTGGCTGGCTGTCCATGTAAACCTTGTGCGCAGAGTACAGGTCGCAATTTTGAAGATATTTCGATGAAATTTGATACATATTATTTTTTCAGCTCAAGGACCAAGCCTATTGAAACTGGCTGAAATCGGTCTATTATTTCACCTAGCCCCCATACAAATATCCTCCCGAAATTGGACTATATCGGTCATAAATGTTTAATTTATATATGTATCTCCACAAATTCCGCTCCAAATAAGTTTTATATACACAAAATTCATGTCACCAAATTTTGTTACGATCGGTCCATAATTAGTCATAGCTCCCATATAGACCCGCTTCCGAAAATCATTTTAACGTGCATAAATCGCTTAAAAATGTTGGTAAACACACACGAAATTCAACATAGTTAACTTTAATATAGACATAAATCACACGACCTAATTTCATGGTGATCGGTCCATAATTGGTCATAGCCCCCATATAACCTCACTTCCGAAAATCAGTCAAAAATATAAATTATTGAAATTTTAAAAGAAATTTTTTTTTTGCTCTTTTACTTAGTGTAGGGTATTATATGGTCGGGCTTGACCGACCATACTTTCTTACTTGTTTTATATTGTCAAAATTTAGCTTCAATCGTAATACTTTTTTATTTAAATTTTAGCTTCAATCGTGGTTTTTTATATTGTCAAATTTTAGCTTCAATCGTAATACTTTTTTTAGTTAAATTTTGGCTTCAATCCTGATTATTTATAGTGTCAAATTTTGTTCATTATATTGGCCAATTTTAGTTTCGATCGTGGTTCTTTATACTGTGAATTATTAGCTTCGATCGTAGTTCTGTATATTGTCCATTTTTCAATAGTAGTTTGACAAAATTAGACATTTTAGTTTCATTTAGGTTAGTGTGTGTAAAACATGCTTAAATCCAAAATACAAAATCGAAATGAGTAAGATTGACCTAAAATATCAATCATTGTCCTAGTTAGTTTACTAGTTAAAATCAGTCAAAATGCTTTAACAGAGAAAAAGTTATGAACCAAAATGTGAGGCAACATAAAAAATCAAAATTGAAGTTTAAGGGGCATTTACATTATGACTTTAAGTCATTACTAAAAATCATGATTTATTTTCTGTGACGTCTAAACAAAAGGCAAGTTTTCTGTTTTTCAAAAATAGTTTTTGATATTCAGCTTTGAGCTCTTTTCTGATTGGTTGTTGTTACGATTAGATGCCGAAAAAAGGCAAACATTGTTGACAAAAAAAGGCATCATATAAATGCAAGGGGATTTTCGTAGGGGTTTTAAAAGAAAAACAAAAAAAAAAAAGACATGATTTTAAATCATAGTGTAAATGTCACCTAATTAAAAACATTTTTTGCATTCTTTTGTTTAGATTGTTTTTGTAATATGGATTTTGTGAATATAAAATACTACTTGTGTTTTATAGTTCAGAAATTTCCAAACGAATGTCAAACAGTCTCATCTTTTCTATCAAAAATATGCGTGATCCTATTAAACAAACCTTTGGAGAGTAAGTGTTAAAATACTCTTCTTTGAATAGAATAATAAAAAAATATTAAATAAATTTGTGTTTTTTTATAAATATTTTATTTTATTTACAATATTTATGAAAATTGCAAAACATACAAACCAGGAAGACATTTAACTTAATAACTAAATATTTAACTTAAAAATAAAACTTAAAACTAAATGGAAGACATGGATTATAACTAAAAACTACAAATATAATATACAAATTAAAATATCACATTTAAGTACAGCCTCTGAAGTTCACTCCAAACCGAAAACCAAGCAGTATTTCAAAAAAAATTAGTCGGGATTTGTGGTGCTAAGGAAACAGCTACTTTTCGTTGTCTAATCAGGAATAAACAGCAAAGAACATTCATCACAGTTTGTATAAGATTTAGACTCCTTTGGAGAAGAGTTTAGTGCTTGGCACTGGATAAAGCGTTTTTAGTTCACATTTCTTAACTTCTTCTTAGGCAGCCTTAGAATTCTAAAAATTCATTTAAATAGTTCTGCTGCTCTTCTTCTGATGAAAATTGAGGCTGGTTGAGGATGTCCATGGAAATACTTTGTTTTATATTCTTGCAGTAGTTATCTTTAGTTTTGTAAGATTTTATTAAAGATTTCAACATTTTTAAAGGTTTTTGTTTTAAGTGGAAAATTTTGATGGCGAAATACATTTTCGTTTAAATTGTTAAGCAAAAAGAAAAATTTAAAAAAAACTGTTTGATGTTTTAACGAATACAACTGATTGTTGAATGTTGTCCTTAAGTGATTTGCCCTAGAATTTATATGTTTCCTAGACTTCTTCCAATTCACAGCTTCATCCCTTATTTTCCTGAAATTTTCTCTCATTTCAAATTTCCTCAACTTGATTTTTCTGTTTGTGTGTCAATAAAATGTAAAATATGTCTTGTTGTTTTTACTATTTTTATTTGTTTTAGTTGTCAGTTTTAGTTCAAAACAAATTGTTGTTGTTTTGCGACCTTCACTAGTTGTTTATTTTAACTTGTCCTTTGTTTAATTTTGGAAAATTTTCTTTTCTAGGAAGCAGGTAGAAAAACTTGTTGCTGCTGGCAACAAAGGGTCTTGTGTTTTCCCTCTCTCTTGTACTTCTTTTGACTATTAAATACTCATTTCTTTACTTTCCTCTCTTTTTTTGTACTCCAAAATACTCATTTCATTACTTTACTCCCACGCTCTTTGTTAAGGAAGTAAAAATGTTCCCAAAACTGCTTCAATTGAAAAAAAATCAAAAGAAAAGTCTTTGTTTGTTGCTAAACCCAATACTAAATGAATTTGCTCTACAAGACATGTCTGTGCATGCTTAGTTTATTTGGAAAAATATATGGCAATTGCAGTTTAATTTCTTAACAATTTCACAATTTACACAAAATCATGCATGCTTGTTTATGAAACCTTCTACATTTCCCCTACTTTTCAACATAAGGATAAAAGACATGCACAAGCATGTTTTGATTTTCAAAATATTTACCATAGCAAACATAAGAAATCTTTCCCATAAGGTATTCAACAAAGAAATTAAAGAATTGTAATAAAAGATAATAGCGGCAATTTCTTTTGTTAGATATTTTACAATCTAGACTTGCTAATGCATGATTGGAATTTCTAAGTACATTCTATAATTTAAAACAAAAGACTCCATGAAACTGTATATGAAAAGATTGTTCTACAATTTCGACATGATGGAACATGATCGTTTTTCTAACTATTTTCAATATGAAAAAGACTTGCAGAAGCATGATGAAAATTTCAAAATATTTACAATATTGAGCAAGTGAACATACTATTTGAAGCAACAGTCTGAACACCTGCGAAAGTATTTACAAATTTCACAATTTAGACTTGCTTGAGCATGTTTGAAATTTGTAAATACTTTCTGATATTAAAACAAAGTATATAAATAAAGGACTCTAAGAAATAGTATGTAAAAAGAGTATTTCACAATTTAGGGATGATGAAACATGTCTTATGATACCATCCCAATACAACCTGTTTTGTATAAGAAACTTGCTTGAATATGTTCAAAATTGAACAAGTAAGAAAGTATGGTCGGTCAAGCCCGACCATATAATACCCTACACCAAGTAAATGAGTAAAAATATTTTTCTTTTAAAATATCAATAATTTATATTCATGAGTGATTTTCGGAAGTGGGCCTTATATGGGAGCTATGACCAATTATGGACCGATCACCTTGAAATTAGGTCGTGTGATTTATGTCTATATTAAAGTTAACTATGTTGAATTTTGTGTGTATACCAACATTTTTAAGCGATTTATGCAAGTTAAAATGATTTTCGGAAGCGGGTCTATATGGGAGCTATGACTAATTATGGACCGATCGTAACTAAATTTGGTGACATGAATTTTATATATATAAAACTTATTTGGAGCAAAATTTGTGTAGATATATAGATAAATTTAACATTTATGACCGATAAAGTCCAATTTCGAGGGGACATTTGTATGGGGGCTAGGTGAAATAATGGACCGATTTCAGCCAGTTTCAATAGGCTTGGTCCTTGGGCCGAAAAAGTAATATGTACCAAATTTGATCGAAATATCTTCAAAATTGCGACCTGTACTCTGCGCACAAGGTTTACATGGACAGCCAGCCAGCCAGCCAGCCAGCCAGCCAGCCAGCCAGCCAGCCAGCCAGCCAACCAGACGGACGGACGGACGGACGGACGGACGGACATCGTTTAATCGACTCAGAAAGTGATTCTAAGTCGATCGGTATACTTTAAGGTGGGTGTTAGACTAATATTTTTGGGCGTTACAAACATCTGCACAAACGCATAATACCCTCCCCACTATGGTGGTGTAGGGTATAAAAATGTTTATAATCTTAAATAAATTAGCAAAATAATTAAAGTAACACCTGCAAAAACATTTGAATTCAGGAAATATTTCACAGCAAAGACGAATAAAATTTCTATAGAAAATTTATTCGAATAAAATTTCTATAGAAAATTTATCCGAATAAATTTTTATTCGCATGAATTTTTTTATAGAGTTTTATTTTTATTTTATTCGGATAAATTTTCTATAGAAATTTTATTCGGATAAACTTTCTACAGAAATTTTATTCGGATAAATTTTCTACAGAAATTTTATTCGGATAAATTTATCAGAATAAATTTCTATAGAAAATTTTATTTTGATAAATTTTCTACACAAAATTTTATTCGGAAAAATTTGTATAGAAATTTTATTCGGATAAATTTTCTATAGAAATTTTATTCGGATAAATTTTCTATAGACATTTTATTCGGATAAATTTTCTATAGAAATTTTATTCGGATAAATTTTCTATAGAAATTTTATTCTGATAAATTTTCTATAGAAATTTTATTCGGATAAATTTTCTATAGAAATTTTATTCGGATAAATTTTCTATAGAAATTTTATTCGGATAAATTTTCTATAGAAATTTTATTCGGATAAATTTTCTATAGAAATTTTATTCGGATAAATTTTCTATAGAAATTTTATTCGGATAAATTTTCTATAGAAATTTTATTCGGAAAAATTTTCTATAGAAATTTTATTCGGAAAAATTTTCTATAGAAATTTTATTCGGATAAATTTTCTATAGAAATTTTATTCGGATAAATTTTCTATAGAAATTTTATTCGGATAAATTTTCTATAGAAATTTTACTCGGATAAATTTTCTATAGAAATTTTATTCGGATAAATTTTCTATAGAAATTTTATTCGGATAAATTTTCTAGAACTGAACTAGAACTGAACTAGAACTGAACTAGAACTGAACTAGAACTGAACTAGAACTGAACTAGAACTGAACTAGAACTGAACTAGAACTGAACTAGAACTGAACTAGAACTGAACTAGAACTGAACTAGAACATTTTTTCATTATTATTTAAACATCCCCCTTTAAGTTCCCTCCCTTTATGTGCAAATATTTTTAACTACCCCTTTGTTCTTTATAAATTTTCTTTTGTGCTTAAATTTTCTCACATATAGTTTCCCAAAATTACATGCTTTGAATGGCTAAACTATTTTTACAAAAAAGCAAGATCAAAGTTAAATTGCAGCTCCTCCTTGAAAACATACTTAACTACCCCTCTGCTGTTGCGAAAATTTTCTTTTGCCCTTAAATTTTCTCACACCTAGTTACCAAAAATTCCCAACTACATGATATGAATGAGAGGGACTAAAAATAAAATGCAGGAAAAACCCTGCTGAGTTTAAAACTGCACAGGTAACAAAAGGAAAAAACCCATGCAAGTAAAATCTTAAATGTTCCTTAAGGATTAAAGAGAAATAGAGAAATCCTTGAATTAACAAAAGAATATTATTTCGCAAAAAAACCCTAAATTTTCATCTCTCCAACAAAAAAAGTATAAAAACTCGAACATTTTTGGGAAAACACATCAAACACTTTGTGCAACTCAACAAGTAAACATCAAATTTAAAATCACCAGCAAAATGTCTTCTACCACTGTTAACTTCAATATCATCAACTCAGCCAGCAACAACAAGAACCTGGTTAAGAAAAACCAGTACACACCAGCCAAGGCCCTGAAGAAGTTGTTCAAATCTTTCAAAATGATTTTTGTGCAAAAATCAAATAATACTGTAGCTGTTCCAACTGTATATCAGACCTGCCTAACAGAGGAAGAATATCAAAATTATCTAAATGAATTGCTAGAAGCTGAGGATGTATCATTGGCAGCCTAAAAAAACAACAACACAAACTCAATTCACTGAAACATGTGAAGGAAATGATTTGTTTGGAAGTTTAAGCTGCAATCAAAAGGCTTGTTATGCAAACTGCTTTAGTCTGGGTTGACTAATGAAACTGCTTGCTAAGACATCTCTTATGAAGCTGACGGCTGTAAATATTGGCACTGTTTTCCTTATTTTTATATGAAAAAATATTGTGATAAACAGTTGTTTAATAAGAATCTTCTTTATTTGTAACTTTTTTTTTATAAAAAATAACAAAATAAATTTAAAAAAAAGGAAAATAAAAATTGCATTTTATTCAATAGTTATTTTAAGATTTTGGGAAATTCTGATAGTATAGGCTGGTACATTTATGAATCATGATGAAAACAAGATAGAATGTTACATGCCGCAGTGCCAAATCTTAAATATTCTTCATCTTAAACTAGAATTACACAACCTAGCAGTTTCGCAAGTATTTAGTCAATGTATCCGTTAAAGGGATTCGATTGTAAATAATAAATAAATAATTTTCACTATTTTCTGATTATTTGACTGACACAAATTTATTTTTGGGTCATTTGTCACGTATGTTTTCTTTGTAATGCAATTGGTTACTTCCTACATCCCAGATAGTCTAGCATGAAAGTAATTGTCACTTGATTGTCTATAAGTAATCTAGTAATCCATTGGAGAGTCAATTGTCTCTTGTTGTCCCTTTAAAATCTGTTAAATTTGTTTACTCTTCATCATGTAAACAAATGATCCTCAAACTATTACAACACCTAAATACTTAAAATTTTTTTTTTATTGTTTTTCGGTCAATCTTCTTATATTATCAGTTGATGTCTGAACTATTGATAGTTATTGTAAACAGTATTTCACAACCGGTTAGTGGAGACATACTGCATTTTAGTAATGCCATACTATATGTTATCATCGACATGAGTCTCTGCTTAGTTCAGTCTAACACCTTAAGCTTTATTTATCTCAGACACCCTATACTTTGACATAGAGTTTTCATACTGCCAGATTTGTAATAAATAAAACTATTGTGAGTCCTCGTTTGACACTGTTAATATAAACTAGGCAAATGAAGAAGCAGTTATAAAAAACTCTAAGCTAGAAAATAATTAATGTTAGACGTTTATACAAAACGAAGCAGTGTAGTGTTTTATTTGATCGGTTACTACTGCCATAAATTTATTTATAATTTGTATGAATTTTAAGCACTTACTTATAACTCCAATTACAATAACTCCATACCATATACAAGATACTAGCAGTCATAATACGGGGAAGGCATCAATGTAGAATGGAGAACAATCAACGAGAAGAACAAACAGGAGCTGCAGAGACCAGACCAACACCCTACGCATTATTATGGCACAATCCCTAGAATGGCCTACTCCCCTGTATCTACTGTTCGTAGATTTCAAGAAAACCTTAGACATCATCCGACTGACTGCCCAGAAAATAACTCGAATCATCAGAGCTATGTACGAGGAAAGCAGAACGCTCAGTTCTTCACAACGGGAATATAAGTACCCTATCAGAGAAACGCTGTAGTAAAACAAGGATGTGTTTTGATAACGTCGCCCCTGGTATGCACCAAAAAACCAAAAATCTAAAAAATCCCATTTTTGGAATTATTCCAAATTTTTTTGGGAATTGCGGGACTCCTAATTACAAATTTCAAAATCTGTTTTATTCAAGATTTCATTAAAAAATTTTCATAAACTCAATAAAAAGCATTTTTTGTCATATTTTTCAAAAAAGTATTCCATGAATTTTTTAACTATTACAAGTTGTATATATTTTTGAAAAGTAGACAAAATTTCCTATCCATTCATGTATAACAGGTACTTTATGTTTCTTACTTGGCAAATTAGTAAAACAACTCGCAGAGAATACCAAGCCTATCGGTATTCTTGTTGTTTTTGCATCCAACTTTGGCCAAATATCTTGTGACGTGTTCCTTTATCAAGTCCATGGATTTCCAGATTGCTAGGATTTCTGCCTGGAAGACGGGAGTCTATATGACACTTTTATGTCCTCATCTAATACACAAACTTCGGCCCCTACCCACTAGTTTCTACTTGAAAACACAACTGGAGGTAAAATACCGAAGTCTAAAGTCTCTACCCTATAGTCCGAAATTCCAGTAGGGTTGCTAGCCAGACCTAGTTAGACCTATCTAGAACAAAAATTAATAAAAAACAAAAGAGTTAAGTTACAAACTTGCAACTGTATGTACTAGGGTGTTTGAAAAACGAAAGACTTAGGTTACAAACATTTTTAAATTTACTTAAAATTTATTTATTTTGTTTGACAAAAAATTATGTTTAAACAAATCGTTAGCAAACAAAATACTATTCAGGCAAACTAACAGTTTCTATAACTATTTAGGAAGAAACTACATAACTTTAAATGAACTTTTTTTTAATAAAAAGCAGATTTTTACCAAAAATTATGTTTAATATTTAGGTTAAAGTATACTTTGGTGAATTGTATATTAAATTCGGTACAGCCGAATATAGCAGTCTGACTGTTTTTTCTATACTTGTTTTATTTTTCTCAACATTTTTATAAAAATATACTTTTTAACTCATTTCTGATTAATATTTTATTTTTCTTAATCATTTGTTTACAATTTTTTCATATATTTATTGAAATTATTATAAAATATTCTTTTTAAATCATTTGTGGCCAATAGAAGAATATGCATAAACAACTTTTAAATTTATCAAAGGTTTCTAAATCAAACTTTTTATGAAAATTTTGTTTTATAAACCTTTGATAAATTTAAAAATAGTTTATGCATATGGGGGTTAATTTTTATATCAATGAAATTATCTAGAAGGTTTGGAAATAAATAAATTGTCTTAAAGGTTCAAATTTGTTTATGTTGTGATTATATAATATAACTCTACACATTTAATTTTGGTTTATTTGGTTTTATGTAGGAAGAAGAGTTTTTTGTATTTTTGTGTACAAACAATTTAAATCAATGCAAAGTCTGAATAATTTATCATTTACACACAATTTTCCCCTATTAATAATAAAACTCTTGGCAACTCATTTTATTTGTATAATTATATAATTGATCTGGTAGCATTATGAAAAATATGTTCGGTTGTTGTCTTTGCTAAGAGTTATATAAAGAATTTGGCAGCACTTTTGTGATATCTTACCAGAAGGTTTGAAACTAGCTACGAAGTCGATAATAAAGATCACTTGATAGTGCAGTTACATTAGAAATTAAACGAATGGAGGAATTTTACAAGGTTTAAAGACGTTAATGGTAAAATTGTAACAATTGTAACTTATCAATATAAATTATACATTTTGTGGTTGATGAATTAAATTATTGTTCCCAAAAATTCTGAAATAACAGATTATTATCTAAAACGAATTCATGATTTAGTTTCAATAATCACATTTCATACAAAATATGTAAAGGTACAATTGTACCTTTTCAGCCATTTTAAGAGTGTCAAGACGACTATGACTTATTAAACTGTTAAGACATCAAAAATCAAAAATTCAAAGGTCATGAAATCACTTCCATACACCATTAATACATCAAGATAACTTAGATTGCTATTAAATATCTGCCCAAAAATGGCGGAGGAATAAGCGGCTAGCTCGATTTTTTTCACACATTTTTATACCCTTCACCTTCGTGAGAAGGGTAGATATAAGTTTGTCATTCCGTTTGTAATTTCTACGTTATTCATTTCCGACCCTATAAAGTATATATCTTCTGGATCCTTATAGATAGCGGAGTCGATCTATAAGGATCGGAGCCATGTCCGTCTGTCTGTTGAAATCAATTTTCTGAAGACCCCAGCTATCTTCGGGATCCAAATCTTCAATAATTCTGTCAGATATGCTTTCGAGAAGCTTGCTATTTCAAATCAGCAAAATCGGACCACAAATGGCTGAGATATGAGGAAACCAGGACAACCTCAATTTTGGACCTATTTTTGACCTATATCTGGATTACTAAGTCATTAATATAGACAATATGGATATCTAATGATAGATATTTCAAAGACCTTTGCAACGACGTATATAAGACCAAAGTAAGTTGGACCTACAATGGGTCAAAATCGGAAAAAATATTTTTTAACCCGAATTTTTTTTCCAAAAATATAAAAAATTAAAAAACAAAAATTTTTTTTTTAAATTTTTAAAAAAAAAAAAATTTTTTTTAAATTTTTAAAAAAAAAAAATTTTTTTTTTAAAAAAATTTTTAAATTTAAAAAATTTAAATTTTAAAAATTTAAAAACAATTCGAAAATTTTTTTTTTCAAAAAAATTAAAATAAAAACTAAAAAAAAATTTTGCTTACCTAAAAAAATATTTCAAAATTTTATTTTGAAAGGTAAAAGGTGCGGGGTATATAAGATTCGGCTCTCTTACTTGTTTTTAGAAAAGACTTTTTTTTACCAAATTTTATCTCAAAAACATTTTTTGTCCACCAAAACTACTTTGCCTTCCTTCTATTAATTTTTGAAGTAAGAAAGACATTTTTAACTAAAATGGTAGGACTTTATGTAGAGGATGATTAGGTTCAATCATAGAATTTAATTAAGATCAATCCCAGCTTCAATCGAAGACGTTTTTGTGTTCAATTTTAACTTCAAATGTAGATATTTACGTGGCTCGAATTAAGCTTCAATTGAAGGTCTTTGTGGAATTAAATTTTAGCTTCAATCGTAGGTCTACATGTAACTCAATTGGAGATATCCAAAGTAGATCCAATTCTGGCTAACTCGTTTGCCTGTTTATTGCCATAGTAATCTCTATGCGCAGCGACCCAATCTAAAGTAAGGAGGTAGACGATCTAGCCTGACTAAGGAAGATGAAGTTGTACAGGCAATCAATGAGATAAGTGTGGCCTAAAAATTTCAACAATCTTTCGGAAGACGGTTAGTGCTACCTATCCCAAGTTCGTCACATAATACACCAGAACCAACACCACAGCTCATTTTAGAAGCGTCTCTATATATCCTGATCTCAAATGCATGTACGATGTTACCCCTACACCACTCACTCTTGGAGGGAACGAAGACTACGAACATCTTATTTAAAGTCTGATATTTTTAAGTATTTGATTTCCAACCGGGGAAGTATGAAGCTTGAAATCTTTGTATTTGTTGTGAAAAGTACAGCTTCTGTTTTGCTTGATTTTACCCCAAGACCCCTTTTCGTGACCTAAAACAGTGGATATAATATCACTGATCAGATCCAGAAACAATCATGCACAAGTATCACTTTATTGTATGCATAAGCAACAACTTTTATCCATTTTTTGTCTAGTTCAATGAGAATCGAGTAAATAACAATAAGTTAAAGTAGTGTGGAGATTACTACGCCCTGATGTGAGGCTAGTCCAACTTTCTCTGACCCTGTTCCTATATAGAAACTCCAATTGCTTCATTCCTAAGAGTAATTTAAGGATCTCCAAAAAGAAAGAAAGTTTTGTAACAATTTAAACTAAAATGCCAGGAATTGTATCAATTGATCTAACAACATAAATTTTCCTTTACAAAAAACTGATTAATATATAAAAGAAATTAACTCATTCTTATAGCAATTTTGTAACTAATTACTTTTTCATCAAATATTGAACAAAAAACAAGTTTTAAATTTCATTAACTCCCATTGTCCCCTTGTATTTATAATTATTTGTATACTTGTTGCACAAAAAACATGACATCATGTTTACACAATAAAGTTATTCAAAAGCTCAAAATATTTTCAACTTAAATTGAAATTTCAAAAACAAAACTGCATTTTATTGCTCCCTTTAATAGTACTGCATATATAACAACATACCTACTTCCCTTTTTTTTATGGGGCCAGCAAAATGAAAACAACCAGCACCATTTATAAAATATAAACCAACCATTCACTGGCAGTTCTTTCATGTAAAACAACACAAGCTCACGCACTCACTCACTCCCTGGCTTAAATACCCGCCACCAAAAAGGTAAAAAAGTAATCGATTTTTCATTTTTGGGATTTTCAATTATTACAGCAAAAATTGCTGTTATTTCAAGTGGTGGTGCTGCTGAAAGAAGAAAAAATAAATAAATAAAAATTTGTCAATAAAAATTAATTGCAATTTTATTGCAACGAACTACCACAACAGAATACAAAGTACTTTTTTTCAACCTCAACAAAACATCAATGACTTTTGTTGCAAGTATTCTTCTTTGTTTTTTATTTCAAAACTAAATTTACTGTTGTTGCTAGTGTTGGTGGCTTATTTTAGCTGTTTGTCTTAACAATCACCAATAAAACTTAACAATTGTTATGATTTAACACGCGGTTAAGTTAAACAAAAATGTCCCGCTAAAAAAACAGCATCCAACCAGAAAAAAATATCTTACTGACCCAAATTTCATAAGTGTGTGCCAAAGTATAGTAACTAACTGGCCATACGGCTCTTAAAGTGAGAGAAGTCTACAGCCAAAGAAGATCCCATGTTGTACAAAATTAATTCACTTTCCTTTAAGGAAAACATTTAAAAGATTTAACAACATCTTTAAAGCAAAGAAGAACCAAAAAAACAGCAATCTGGTTTATATTAAAAATATATATTTTTAGTTTTTGGTGGGTCATTGTCTTTGTAACTTTTTGTTTTCATTTGGGAATGGTTTCAACGAAACTTAAATTAACAACACGTGCGTTCATAAAACTTACATCAACTACAACAATTTGTAATACAGCAAAAATTTTGCAGGTTGTAAACGAAAATCAAAGAATCATTTATTTTGTGTTCGCTTTTCAGTGCAAAACTAGTGCAGCGGATTTAGTTAAACGATATTAAATGATTTTCAGTGCCATATTAATTGAGTCAGGAGTTTTAAAATGGAGAGGGCAGGAATGACTTTTTGAAGCTGTACTTTTGAGTTTCTTAAAAGACTCTGGAGTCTTTAACAAAAGACTCTGGAGTCTTTAACAAAAGACTCTGGAGTCTTTAACAAAAGACTCTGGAGTCTTTAACAAAAGACTCTGGAGTCTTTAACAAAAGACTCTGGAGTCTTTAACAAAAGACTCTGGAGTCTTTAACAAAAGACTCTGGAGTCTTTAACAAAAGACTCTGGAGTCTTATACTAAAAACTCTGGAGTCTTATACTAAAGACTCTGGAGTCTTATACTAAAGACTCTGGAGTCTTATACTAAAGACTCTGGAGTCTTATACTAAAGACTCTGGAGTCTTATACTAAAGACTCTGGAGTCTTATACTAAAGACTCTGGAGTCTTATACTAAAGACTCTGGAGTCTTATACTAAAGACTCTGGAGTCTTATACTAAAGACTCTGGAGTCTTATACTAAAGACTCTGGAGTCTTATACTAAAGACTCTGGAGTCTTATACTAAAGACTCTGGAGTCTTATACTAAAGACTCTGGAGTCTTATACTAAAGACTCTGGAGTCTTATACTAAAGACTCTGGAGTCTTATACTAAAGACTCTGGAGTCTTATACTAAAGACTCTGGAGTCTTATACTAAAGACTCTGGAGTCTTATACTAAAGACTCTGGAGTCTTATACTAAAGACTCTGGAGTCTTATACTAAAGACTCTGGAGTCTTATACTAAAGACTCTGGAGTCTTATACTAAAGACTCTGGAGTCTTATACTAAAGACTCTGGAGTCTTATACTAAAGACTCTGGAGTCTTATACTAAAGACTCTGGAGTCTTATACTAAAGTATCTGGAGTCTTATACTAAAGTCTCTGGAGTCTTATACTAAAGTCTCTGGAGTCTTATACTAAAGACTCTGGAGTCTTATACTAAAGACTCTGGAGTCTTATACTAAAGACTCTGGAGTCTTATACTAAAGACTCTGGAGTCTTATACTTAAGACTCTGGAGTCTTATACTAAGGACCCTGGAGTCTTATACTAAGGACCCTGGAGTCTTATACTAAAGACCCTGGAGTCGTATACTAAAGACTCTGGAGTCTTATACTAAAGACTCTGGAGTCTTATACTAAAGACTCTGGAGTCTTATACTAAAGACTCTGGAGTCTTATACTAAAGACTCTGGAGTCTTATACTAAAGACTCTGGAGTCTTATACTAAAGACTCTGGAGTCTTATACTAAAGACTCTGGAGTCTTATACTAAAGACTCTGGAGTCTTATACTAAAGACTCTGGAGTCTTATACTAAAGACTCTGGAGTCTTATACTAAAGACTCTGGAGTCTTATACTAAAGACTCTGGAGTCTTATACTAAAGACTCTGGAGTCTTATACTAAAGACTCTGGAGTCTTATACTAAAGACTCTTGAGTGTTATACTAAAGACTCTGGCGTCTTATACTAAAGACCCTGGAGTCTTATACTAAAGACCTTGGAGTCTTATACTAAAGGCTCTGGAGTCTTATACTAAAGGCTCTGGAGTCTTATGCTAAAGACTCTGGAGTCTTATGCTAAAGACTCTGGAGTCTTATGCTAAAGACTCTGGAGTCTTATGCTAAAGACTCTGGAGTCTTATGCTAAAGACTCTGGAGTCTTATGCTAAAGACTCTGGAGTCTTATACTAAAGACTCTGGAGTCTTATACTAAAGACTCTGGAGTCTTATACTAAAGACTCTGGAGTCTTATACTAAAGACTCTGGGAGTCTTATAATAAAGACTCTGGGAGTCTTATAATAAAGACTCTGGGAATCTTATAATAAAGACTCTGGGAGTCTTATAATAAATACTCCAGAGTCTTATAATAAAGACTCCAGAGTCTTATACTAAGGACTCTGGAGTCTTATACTAAAGATTCTAGAGTCTTATACTAAAGATTCTAGAGTCTTATACTAAATACTATGGACTCTTACACTAAAGACTCTGGAGTCATATACTAAAGTCTCTGGAGTCTTATAATAAATACTCTGGAAATCTTACATTCCCCTTATGTTATTTAAATGCCTTAAGTAGGGTTCTTGGTCACATGTGTGTTTTTAATTTCCAAACTCTTGAACATAATTTTATAAATCATCATGTAAGAAATATTTTTCTTTACAACATTGTTGTTTTATGTTGATATTTTTTTTGGGCTAAAGTGGTTGTGCATCTTTTATCCTTAAACTAATTTATATAATTAAGTGCCAAAGTCTTTAACCCTAAAGGTATTTTGTTTTAATTTGCTTGAAGTTGTACACGGTATTGTTGCCTCTTAAAATTAATAATATAATTCACTTTTTGTTTTAAGTTTTAACCAGTCAGCCACTATAATGCCTCTACTGAAAAAATCATTAATTATTTAGAAATGAAAAGGAAAATACTATTAAAAAATAAAAAATAAAAAATTAAACTCTTAACTAGAGTTAAAGAAAAAAAAATCGTTTTAAACTCCTTATTTTTGTTTCATTATATTAAAGTAGTTAGCGAGTGTTTTGTTAAAAAATGTTTGTTTTTTTGGTAGGTCTGTTGAACGGTATCGATATGATTTATATATTGGGTTGTTACTTTAAAAGGCATATTAAGCCTTGTTTCACATTTAATTTAATGGTGGTGGGAGGGCGGTGGCCGTTATTGTTCATTTTACCACACAGCACCAGCACCAGCATCAGCCTCATACATTTCTCATCTCTCGTAAACGGCTTAAAACATTTAGTTTTATTTTTTGCTGCCATATTTTCCAAAATATATATTGTTTATGTTTCTTTCTGGCGTGGTATAGGTATTGGAGAAATTTTTGTTATTTTTGCTGCTGCTCTACAAGTATGAAAGTTTTGGTTTTTGTGGCTGTTTATAGAGTTCCATAAATCATCAGGAATTGGAGTATGTACTCTTGGTATGCAGGAGTGTAGACACTTGAAAATATTAATTACCAGGGGTTTTAACCTTAAAACAGAGACTTTTTTTTGCAAAAAGATCGTTTTGTTAGTAGGGTATATGGCAACAAAACAAAAAAGCGTGAAAAAGTTCATTTATTTTCAAAATGATTTTAAGCTTGTGTTGCAAGTCTTTTGTTTGAACTAAAAATTAAGTGAGAAAATTGTAGCAGTAGGTTTTTTTTCTTTTTTAAAGAGAAAAAAGTAATTTGCGATGAAAGAAACTTATTTTAAAATGTGACCCTTTTATAGATCACATTCATTGTATGAGACTTTTGTTTGAATTGAGATAAGTTGGAGAAAAAAAATAAAAGTTTTAGAATAAGGCAAAATAACCTTCCATACACGTAAAAGTCTTAAGAATCTTTAGTAAAATACTCCAGTGGCTTTAGAAAAAGACTTCAAAGTCTTTAGTATAAGACTCCAGAGTCTTTAGTATAAGACTCCAGAGTCTTTAGTATAAGACTCCAGAGTCTTTAGTATAAGACTCCAGAGTCTTTAGTATAAGACTCCAGAGTCTTTAGTATAAGACTCCAGAGTCTTTAGTATAAGACTCCAGAGTCTTTAGTATAAGACTCCAGAGTCTTTAGTATAAGACTCCAGAGTCTTTAGTGTAAGACTCCAGAGTCTTTAGTATAAGACTCCAGAGTCTTTAGTATAAGACTCCAGAATCTTTAGTATAAGACTCCAGAGTCTTTAGTATAAGACTCCAGAGTCTTTAGTATAAGACTCCAGAGTCTTTAGTATAAGACTCCAGAGTCTTTAGTATAAGACTCCAGAGTCTTTAGTATAAGACTCCAGAGTCTTTAGTATAAGACTCCAGAGTCTTTAGTATAAGACTCCAGAGTCTTTAGTATAAGACTCCAGAGTCTTTAGTATAAGACTCCAGAGTCTTTAGTATAAGACTCCAGAGTCTTTAGTATAAGACTCCAGAGTCTTTAGTATAAGACTCCAGAGTCTTTAGTATAAGACTCCAGAGTCTTTAGTATAAGACTCCAGAGTCTTTAGTATAAGACTCCAGAGTCTTTAGTATAAGACTCCAGAGTCTTTAGTATAAGACTCCAGAGTCTTTAGTATAAGACTCCAGAGTCTTTAGTATAAGACTCCAGAGTCTTTAGTATAAGACTCCAGAGTCTTTAGTATAAGACTCCAGAGTCTTTAGTATAAGACTCCAGAGTCTTTAGTATAACACTCCAGAGTCTTTAGTATAAGACTCCAGATTCTTTAGTATAAGACTCCAGATTCTTTAGTATAAGACTCCAGATTCTTTAGTATAAGACTCCAGATTCTTTAGTATAAGACTCCAGAGTCTTTAGTAAAAGACTCCAGAGTCTTTACTAAAAGACTCCAGAGTCTTTAGTAAAAGACTCCAGAGTCTTTAGTATAAGACTCCAGAGTCTTTAGTATAAGACTCCAGAGTCTTTAGTATAAGACTCCAGAGTCTTTAGTATAATACTCCAGAGTCTTTAGTATACGACTCCAGAGTCTTTAGTATAAGACTCCAGAGTCTTTAGTATGAGACTCCAGAGTCTTTAGTATAAGACTCCAGAGTCTTTAGTATAAGACTCCAGAGTCTTTAGTATAAGACTCCAGAGTCTTTAGTATAAGACTCCAGAGTCTTTAGTATAAGACTCCAGAGTCTTTAGTATAAGACTCCAGAGTCTTTAGTATAAGACTCCAGAGTCTTTAGTATAAGACTCCAGAGTCTTTAGTATAAGACTCCAGAGTCTTTAGTATAAGACTCCAGAGTCTTTAGTATAAGACTCCAGAGTCTTTAGTATAAGACTCCAGAGTCTTTAGTATAAGACTCCAGAGTCTTTAGTATAAGACTCCAGAGTCTTTAGTATAAGACTCCAGAGTCTTTAGTATAAGACTCCAGAGTCTTTAGTATAAGACTCCAGAGTCTTTAGTATAAGACTCCAGAGTCTTTAGTGTAAGACTCCAGAGTCTTTAGTATAAGACTCCAGAGTCTTTAGTATAAGACTCCAGAGTCTTTAGTATAAGACTCCAGAGTCTTTAGTATAAGACTCCAGAGTCTTTAGTATAAGACTCCAGAGTCTTTAGTATAAGACTCCAGAGTCTTTAGTATAAGACTCCAGAGTCTTTAGTATAAGACTCCAGTGTCTTTAGGGAAAGACTCCACAGTATGTAGTAAAAGACTCCACAGTATGTAGTAAAAGACTCCACTGTCTTTAGTAAAAGACCCCACAGTCTTTAGTAAGTCTTTTTCTAAGCTTTAGTAAAAGACTCCAGAAGCTTTAGTAAAACTTTACAGGTTCCTTATTAAAAGACTCCAAAGTCTTTACTAAATTACTCCAGAGTCTTGAGTAAAATACTCCAGAGACTTAAGTAAAGGTATCCAGGGTAAAAGACTCCAGAGTTCTTTTGTAAAAGACTCCAGAATTAAACTAAATAGAGGCCTTTGATTGAAGCTAAAGTTAAACTTAATGAACGCCTACGATTGAAGCTATATTTTAGCTATATAAAGACCTACGATTAAAGCTAAAATTTAACTATATAAAGGCCTTCGATTGAAGCTAAAATTGAACTTAAGGAAGACCGAAGATTGAAGCTAAAATTTAGCTAAATCAAGACTACATAATGGGCTTCGATTGAAGCTAAAATAGAACATAGAGTGGAACAATGATTGCTAAAATTGAACTTCATAAAGACGTGCGATTGGAGAAAAAACAGAATTCCATAAAGTGCTTGGATTGAAGCTAAAATTAAAGTTCATAAAGACCTACTATTGGAACTAAAATTTGACTTAATGAATGCCAACCATTGAAGCTTAAAATTAACTTAATGAAAACCTACGATTGAAGCTGAAATTGAACTTCGTAAAGACCTACGATTGAACCTAAAATTAACCTTCATAAACACCTACGATTAAAGTTAAAATTGAACTTAATGGAGAAATACGATTGAAGTTGTAATTTAACTTCATTCAGACCTACAATTGAGGCAAAAATTTAACTTAGTGAAGACCTACGATTGATGCTAAACCTGAACTTCATAGAGACCTACAATTGGAGCATAAATTTAACTTAAAGAAGACCTGCGATAGCAGCTAAAATTTAAATTCATAAAGACCTACGATTGAAGCTAAAATTGAACTACTTAAAGACATGCGATTGAACGAACTACTTGAGGCTAAAATTATAATACTTAAAAACCTGCTTGAACTACTCATAGACCTACGATTGAAGCTAAAATTTATCTACATAAAATCCTACGATTGATGCTGAAATTTAACCACATAAAGACCTACGATTGATGCTACATAAATTTATACTGAAGGACCTGTTATTGAAGCTATAATTGGAATTGATTAAGACCTTCAATTAAAGCATGAAGTGGACTGCAACTGCTTGAACAAAACTACAGAAGGACCAACAATTGATCTATTGAAGGACCTACAGTTGAGCTACAGAAGACACATTTATCTACTTTTACAATTGATCTTCTTCTTCAGATATTGCTTTATAAATTTGTTTCCCCTTTACAAAATAGTCTTTCAATTTCCACAACTACTTATTTTCCACATTTTTATAATACATTCTAAAGCACACGCTCTCATTTTTATTGCTTCGCAAACCATTTATAACCTGCCACACACATATATAGTTGCAGCAACTACTCTTATACGAAAATTGCATTTTTTTCCTAAAGATTTTTGTTAAACAATTTTCTATTATTTATTTCATTTCATTTTACAAATCCATAAGTTTTATTTATTTGTCTCTTAGTATCTGTCTGCAATTCAACTACTTAAAATTCAATTGAATTTTAAATGATTGCATTGAATTTCATTGTTTGTAAATGTTGTAAAGACGAAAGCAGATGAAAAAGTGAAAAAATCAACAAAAAACTAAACGACTTTGGAGTTTTAGCTTCTTTTGGCTCACACTTGGCGAGAAAAAGGATGAGCAGAATAGCAGCGTAAAAGCGTAAGACCACAGGTTTAAATTTCTGTTCACAACACTTGAATTTATGAAACTTTTAGTATAAATTCAGATGGCTGTCAATAATACTAAATTGTTGGGCATCAAAATGTGGACTATAAGTTAAGTTAGTACTGCTGAGTTTTGAAATATGAGAAATTCATATTCAATACAATATCCGCTTTATATTTTAAGATTTCATATATTTGTCGCTTTTATTGTAGCTGGAATCTTAAAACTGTGAATTTATTCTCAACTTGTGCTGACAATTCTTTAAAAACTTAACCCGTTGCAAACATTTATATAACATTTCTGTATAAGTAGTTGTACGTAAGTATTTTGTCATCACAATTGTTTATTGTAAACCCCAGCTAAATTTAAAAAACAAAAACACAAAAAAAGACAAATATATTTTTTTATTTATAACATAATATTGAATTTCAAATGTTTGTTTGTTTAGTTTTTGTATAAAGTTCTCTTGGTCATTGTTTTCACTGTCAGTAGTAGATAGACAGTTGTAGGTTATATCACTCTAGGTGGTCTGCTCTCTACAAATACACAAGTAAGTCACAATATATTTACTCGAAAGAGTGACAAAAAAGAAAAACATTTTGAAACAGACATTAGAAAAAAAAAAAAATTAAAAACGTTACTAAATACTGCCACAAGGGATTTAATGTAATTAAATTTTTAATAAGTTTATTTATCAAGTAAGTTTTTTTTTATTTGAGAGTAAATTTATTCAAAAATTTAAACTTAATTCACAACTGTCATAATTATGTATAAAGAATTGTTATTATTTTTTTCTAAAGTTTGGCTTAAATATTTTAATTGACTGGTTCACATAAAAGTATTGGGTTACATTTGGATATGTTTGACAATAAGAATGGTACAAAATTCAATATGTAAAGGAATCTAAATATTTATCACAAGTACCGCTGAACAAGAACTGACGTAGAACCTGAACTTAAAGTAGAACTGAACTAGAACTGAACTAGAACTGAACTAGAACTGAACTAGAACTGAACTAGAACTGAACTAGAACTGAACTAGAACTGAACTAGAACTGAACTAGAACTGAACTAGAACTGAACTAGAACTGAACTAGAACTGAACTAGAACTGAACTAGAACTGAACTAGAACTGAACTAGAACTGAACTAGAACTGAACTAGAACTGAACTAGAACTGAACTAGAACTGAACTAGAACTGAACTAGAACTGAACTAGAACTGAACTAGAACTGAACTAGAACTGAACTAGAACTGAACTAGAACTGAACTAGAACTGAACTAGAACTGAACTAGAACTGAACTAGAAATGAACTAGAACTGAACTAGAACTGAACTAGAACTGAACTAGAACTGAACTAGAACTGAACTAGAACTGAACTAGAACTGAACTAGAACTGAACTAGAACTGAACTAGAACTGAACTAGAACTGAACTAGAACTGAACTAGAACTGAACTAGAACTGAACTAGAACTGAACTAGAACTGAACTAGAACTGAACTAGAACTGAACTAGAACTGAACTAGAACTGAACTAGAACTAGAACTGAACTAGAACTGAACTAGAACTAGAACTGAACTAGAACTGAACTAGAACTGAACTAGAACTGAACTAGAACTGAACTAGAATTATGATTTTGGACTTTTCTAAATATTACTTGATTATCTAAACAATTTCTTATTAAAGATTAATAAGATGTAATTACTAACTATATCAAATTATCTTTTAAATTGCTTTCATGTTTCGAATATTTATCAAACTATTTATTGCTCCCATTACAACAAATCAACATTATTTCAATTTATTAGTTAATTATCGCAATTATCTATAAAATCATAAGCTAGAAACATTATAATAGTTGGACGTTGACAGTTTGAGAGCAAATCATTGTGACAACTTAAACATTTGCTGGGTATTACATTTAATCCTCTTTCTATTTGCAATAAAATAAATAAATATTAAAGTGAATTGAATTGAAATGAATTTATATTGATTGCAAATTATGATTGTATTAATCTAATTATCAATGTCAGAAACAATTGTCTCAAATGATGATGATAAGTTGTCATTTTAAACTGTTAAAAACAAAAGACTTAAGACACAATTTTTTTGTTGTTTTGTATAACTTCTAGACAAACACACTGCAACAGTGCACTTGAATGCAATGCAGAGCGATCTGCAGTCTGCTGCTATGTAATGAATGCAAGCAAAATGTTAAAATGCACTCACATCAACATGTTTTCAGACATGTTTATCTCTCAACAACCAAGATCTTGTATATTTAATCGATTTTAGAAAAATTGATATTGATCTGCAAAATAATACCTGTTTGAGCAAAAAAAAAAATTGATCTGTATTAAAGTTTGAAAGTTTTTTTCACATTGGTTGGCTGTGGCATGATTTAATCTTTTAATCTTGCAGGCTTTCTCGCTTGGCTATTGCACCAGCACAGTGCAATATAGATTTGTTTGTTGTTGCCAAATGTTTGTATTTCTGTCTGTATTTTGAAAGAAATGATGCACATGTTGCATTTTAAATACAACACAGTGTTTATATCAAAGAGACAAACACGCCCCCTGAGACCATTAAAATGGAAAAATCTTTATATTTAAACACAATAACATAAAAAGCCAACAAAAAACCATTCAACAAATACATTTGAAAACTGTTTAAATAAAATCAATTAGTTGTATTGGTGCTTGAAAACGAACACAAACTAAACTCTAATATTCAGCTACAATTGTATTAGTCTTTGGTTTGTTAATACAAGTTTAAATACAGTTTTCTTTTTTACTCTTCTTTTTTTTTTGCTTTGCTCAATAAATTTATTTGTATGCAGGTTGCTGCTGCAACAATTGAAGATGAAATTGAAACAACAAATAGAGAAACAAACAACATGTTGTTTTGTGTCTGTTCACCAAGATGTTTAACAAATGATAGACTTTTAGCAATCATTTTATTGGTGTCGCTGATAATCATCTTCGCATACATAATATAACAAATCAAATTATACAATGTATTAGAGGAGCTAAACAATATAATAAAACAGCAACAAAAGCTAGAAAAACAAATAATGTTTAATTTTTATATTTGCTGGCAACATGTGGCCATGTTGGTCTTTGGTCTTCGATCTTCCAATGCAGGCAGCAAATCATCATTAGAAAGAGATAAGATGAAGTTGACATGTATAACATGCATATTGATGTTTTCTTCTTAACAATTTGTAATAACTACTTGGTTTTACTTTTGATGCAATAGAAATGAAGCAAACATTGTATTGCTAGTTGAACTAAACAAGTAACATAGTATCTATTGTTCTAGTTCAGTTCTAGTTCAGTTCTAGTTCAGTTCTAGTTCAGTTCTAGTTCAGTTCTAGTTCAGTTCTAGTTCAGTTCTAGTTCAGTTCTAGTTCAGTTCTAGTTCAGTTCTAGTTCAGTTCTAGTTCTAGTTCAGTTCTAGTTCAGTTCTAGTTCAGTTCTAGTTCAGTTCTAGTTCAGTTCTAGTTCAGTTCTAGTTCAGTTCTAGTTCAGTTCTAGTTCAGTTCTAGTTCAGTTCTAGTTCAGTTCTAGTTCAGTTCTAGTTCAGTTCTAGTTCAGTTCTAGTTCAGTTCTAGTTCAGTTCTAGTTCAGTTCTAGTTCAGTTCTAGTTCAGTTCTAGTTCAGGTTCTTCCATTACAGACTTCCGAACTACATCAGCTGACCCAGGAGGTGAAGGTAATCGACCAGACGTGTGTTCGCTGAATGGGCCCTGAAGCAGTTCGAAACTGACCTTAATTTTCATCAAATGGGCGATGAGGCCCATTTCTATAAATGGGTATGTTTTCATTATTTTATTTCAATGCTAATAAAGTAATTGTCAGCCTTTTTTTAAATATTCCAGATATTTTTTGGAGAAAATCCTATTTCTGCCATTCATAACATTGAAAAGTTTTAAACAATTTATTCATTTAACTATTATTGTTTATAAACTTGATGTTAATAACTAAAAGAGAAAAAAATTGTCCCCATAAAAGTCTTCAGTTTGACAACACTACATCATCATCATTTCAATGGACTTCTAAAGATCTAACCACTTCATACATACATTTTGTATAAATGTATTTCTATTTTTGCCAACTTTATAAATTTTTTCTGCATTTATGTACCAAAATGTCACATTGACATAAAGTTAGACTGAAAAGTAAGTAAGGAGTGAGATCGAAAAATTCTTAACATACATATATGTTTATAAAAAAGAAACCACTAAACTTACAGCTTTAATTTTTTTTTTATTTGATTGAAATTATTATTACAATTTACAAAAAAAATTATTTTTATAGTTTTAATCACTAGTGATGAAATTTTGAACCTTTTTCGGAAACCCTTCCATTAACGTTTTTATAGTGCTTTCTGTCACTTTGCTCGAACATGTAGTCCATCTCCGTTTAAAATCTACCACACTTTTGGACACCTTTTTTGTACTCTTCAATTCTCTTTTAACAAGAGCCCAATATCTCTCCACTGGCCTTAGCTCCGGGCAGTTTGGAGGATTTGCCTCTCTTGGTACAAATACCACATTATTGTTCTTGTACCACTCAAGGGCTTGTTTGCCATAGTGACAGGATGCCAAGTCAGGCCAAAAATAAGTGGACACATTATGAAGTCTTATGAATGGAAGCAGCCTTTTTTGTAAACATTCCTTGATGTAAATTTCGGTATTTATAGAGCCCGTTGTAACAAATGAGTGGCTTCTTTTGCCGCAACTGCATATTGCTTGCCATACCAAGAACTTTCTGGGAAATTTTGTCTGCTTTTGGGTCCTAAACTTTTCTTCAACATTCCCTCGAGCATCAGCAACATAAAATTTTTGACCTGGAAGTTGCGAAAAATCTGCCAGAACATACGTTTCGTCATCCATTATGCAGCAAGAATATTTTTTTATAAAACTTGACTTCAATTTCCGTGCTCTGTTTTTGGCCTCTAAATTTTTAGTAGCGTTCCTGTCAGGAACTTTTTGAGCCTTGTATGTTTTTAAACCTGCATTAGCTTTAACTTTTCGTACCAAATAGTCCGAGCACTGAGCTAACCGGGCTGCTTTCCTACCGGATGTGTTGGGAGCTCTTTTGAAAATGCGTTCTATTTTTTTGGCTTTAGAAACATCATGTGGACCATTCCTTCTACCTGAACCAGGTTTTCTATCAACTGACAAGTTCTCCCGGTACTGTTTAATAACATTGGAAACAGTTTGACGGCAGACCTTTGTATGCTTGGCCAACTTTTTGTAAGACCAAGTTGGGTTTTGTTGAAAATATTTAATAATTTCAGTACGCACTTTTTTCTGGTCACTCATTTTAATCAGATTAACAAAAAAATTAATATAATTGACATTACACATAATAACTGACATGTTTTTCAAAGGTAACTTGATCAAAAAAAAATTCAAATAATACTTGGGTTAAAAAATGTAATGAAAAACGTGTGTTAAGAATTTTTCGATCTCACTCCTTATGAGTACTAAATATTGACAGTAAAACAACAATGTACTAAAACTGCAACATTTTTTTTTTTTTTGTTTGTTTTGTAAACAAAAAATGAGTTACAGACAGTATAATGAAATGGATGTTTTATGTTTGAAAATAAATGCAATATGACATGTGATGATATTGAAAGTTGAATATGATGTATTGGCAGCAAATTTATAGAATATTTATTTTGTAAATAAACCAATAATGCAATATAAAAAATGGTGAAATATGGACACAAACATAAGCTGAGGCTTTAGTATATTAATATTGGCTTAAGATCTTAAAAATTATGGATTTATTAAATAAGAATTAAATTATAGACAAAACTGAGATTATTATTAAAGTGTATTGTAGTAGCAAACAGACCTCGATGTGTTTTGTGAACTTATTTATTCAATTTATATTCAAAAGAGTGTTTCTTAGTGTTTACTTACTTTATTGTTTAATCCGTTTACTTTATTGAAAATTTTTTTTTTTTTTATAAAACAATTTTATTTTATTTATTTCTTTATGTTTTCTTCTAAATTATAAAAAAATAGACTCTTATTAGAAAAATATAATAAATAATTATTTCAAATAATAATATAAAACATAAAAAACAAACATTTCTTTTTTTTTCTTTCATTTATTTATAAATTAAAAATAAAAAACAACAAAAAAAATTTAAACTAAATAAAATTTATATTAAAGAATAATAAAATTAAACTAATTTAACTAAAATTTATAAATAATTTAAGTATTTTTTAAAAATTTAATAAAAAAAAAATCTCTTTAAATGGCTGAAATAAAAGTAAAAGGGGAAAAGGTACTAAATGTGAGCTAAAAGTACCAAGGAATTATTGTGATAAGTGTATGATTAGCTAAAATTATAAATAATTAAGAGAATTTTTATTTTTGACTATGTATTTTGAAAAATGCTAAAATAGTTTTGAAAATTTACAAATTTTGAAAAAGTTGTCGTTTACAAATTTCTGGTAATTATTTAAACTCTTGTTTTTATAATTTGAAACTAAATTTTAATTTGGCTAGCGCAAAAAAAGTACTATTTAAAAGCAGCTCTTTTTTCATAATTAACAAGTAAGAGAGCTATATTCGGCTGTGCCGAATCTTATATACCCTTCACCAAATTATACTTCAAAATAAGAATTTTAAATATTTTTAGGTAAACAAAATTTATTTTTTTTGCAGTTTTTTCATTTTTTGGAAAAAAAAATTTCGAATTGATTTTTTAAATTTTAATTTTTTTTTAAATTTAAAATTTTTTTTTTTATTTTTTTTTTAATTTTTTTTTATATTTAGCGGAAAAAAAGGTTGGTGAAAAAAAACGGATTAAATTTTTTTTCCGATTTTGACCCATTGTAGGTCCAAATTACTATAGTTTTATATACGTCATTGCAAAGGTCTTTGAAATATCTATCATTAGATATCCATATTGTCTATATTAATGACTTAATAATCCAGATATAGGTAACAAATCGAGGTTATCCTGGTTTTTTCCTCATATTTCAGCCATTTGTGGACCGATTATGCTGATTTTTAATAGCAAACTTCTCGAAAGCATGTCCGACAGAATTATTGAAGATTTGGATCCCGAAGATATCTGGGGCCTTCACAAAATTGATTTCAACAGACAGACAGACAGATGGACATGGCTTAATCGACTCCACTATCTATAAGGATCCAGAATATATATAGGGTCGGAAATGAAAAATGTAGAAATAACAAACGGAATGACAAACTTATATATATCCTTCTCACGAAGGTGAAGGGTATAAAAAGTATTATTTAAGAATGTATTTTTAGTAATTTTGAAAAATTACTTTTTTATAATTTGGAGATAGTAATTTTTCATACAGCACTTGTCTTATAATTTTGAAAAAGTGCAGTTTCCCATAATCGTGAAAAAGTACTATTTAAAAAAGTGTCATTTTCCATAATTGTGGAACAAGTACTATTTATACCACTATTTTTCATTAAAAGGTGATATTTTAGAAAATGCTTTGTGTTATAATTTTGAAAAAATATTATTTAAAAAGCACTATTTTAGATCATTTTCAAACTGAAATTACTATACTTTTTTGTAAAGAATAATAATTTTTTTTAATTTCGAGAAAGTAAATTTTCGTATAAATGTGAAAAAAGTACTATTAAACAAGTAAGAGAGCTATATTCGACTGTGCCGAATTTTATATACCCTTCACCAAAATATACTTTAAAATAAAAATTTTAAATATTTTTAGGTAAACAAAATTTAATTTTTTTTTCAGTTGTTTTTTTTAATTTTTTTTTTTAAATTTTAAAAATTTTTTTTTTTTAGTTTTTAAATTTTTTTTTTTTTTAATATTTAGTGAAAAAAATGTTGGTAAAAAAAAAAATTCGGGATAAAAAATATTTTTTCCGATTTTGACCCATTGTAGGTCCAACTTACTATGGTCTTATATACGTCGTTGCACAGGTCTTTGAAATATCTATCATTATATATACATATTTTCTATATTAATGATTTAGTAATATAGATATGGGTCAAAAATAGAGGTTGTCCTGGTTTTTTCCTTATATCTCAGCCATTTGTGGACCGATGTTCTCGATTTTAAATAGCAACCGAGCCGGAAGAATTTCGGAGATATTGATAACTCCGAAATTCTTACATTCGTGTATGTAAGTTATTTGGGGGCTTCAGAAAGTTGATTTCAACACACAGACGGACAGACGGACATGGCTATATCGACTCCGCTATCTATAACGATTCAGAATATATATACTTTATGGGGTCGCAAATGAAAAATGTAGAAATTACAAACGGAATCCCAAACTTATATATACCCTTGGCACTATGGTGAAGGGTATAAAAAGTATAATTTTCTATAATTGTGGAAAAAGTACTATTTATATAATTAATTTTTTATTATTTTGAAAAATGTTAAAATAATTTTTATAAAGTACTATTTTTGATCATTTTAAAAAAGTGTTATTTTATGATATTGAAAAAATTCTATTCAGAAAGGCCTTTTTTGAATTTTGAAAAATTTAAAAAACATTTCTGTTTTAAACAATTTATAAAAGCATTACGTTTTATAATTTGGAAAATTTTAAATTAATTTTGAATTATTTGAAAAAAGTACTATTTAAAAGAGTACCATTTTTTCTATAATTTTAAATAATACTTTATATACAAATACCTACATTCTTTTATTATTTTTAGAAAATGTTAAAATAGATTTGTAAAAAATTCTATTCAGAAAGGCCTTTTTTGAATTTTGAAAAATTTAACAATTTTGAAAACATACCTGATAGTTTTAAACGAAAAAGGATAAACATAAAAAACTTTTGAAAAAAGTACTATTTTAAATAATTTTGAAAATTTAAAACATTTCTGTTTTAAACAATTTATAAAGGCATTACGTTTTAGAATTTTGAAAAATTTTAAACTAATTTTGAATTATTTGAAATAAGTACTATTTAAAAGAGTACCATTTTTTCTATAATTGTAAAAATACTTTTTGTACAAATACATTCTTTTATTATTTTTAGATAATATTAAAATAGATTTGGAAAAATACTAGTTTGGCATTTATTGTAAAAAAGTAGTATTTAGAAAGAACTAGAAAAAGTATTTAGGAAGAATCATTTGGAAAAAGTACTATTTAAAAAATAGTACTTTTTCCTTATAAGGATCCAGAATTTGGTCATTTCGTTTGCAATTTCTACATTTTTGATTTCTGACCCTATAAAGTATATATATTCTAGATCCTTATAAATTGCGGAGTCGATTAAGCCATGTCCGTCTGTCTGTTGAAATCAATTCTGAAGACCCCAGATAGCTTCGTGATCCAAATCTTTAATAATTCTGTCAGACATGCTTTCGAGGAGTTTGCCATTTAAAATCAGTAAAATCGGCCAACAAATGGATGAGATATGAGCGAAAAACCAGGACAACCTCGATTGTTGACCTATTTTTGACCTATATCTGGATTACTAAGTCATTAATATAGACATATGGATATCTAATGATAGATATTTCAAAGAACTTTGCAAATATAAAGCCATAGTAAGTTGGACCTACAATGGGTCAAAATCGGAAAAATATTTTTTAACCCTATTTTTTCACCAAAAGTTTTTTTTCTCTACATATTAAAAAAATATTAAAAAAACAAAAAAAAAGAATTTTAAAATTTAAAAAAAAAAGAATTTTAAAATTTAAAAAAAATAATTTAAATTTAAAAAAAAAAAATTTTTAATTTAAAAAAAAGAAGTTTTAAAATTTGAAAAAAAAAATTCAAAAAAATGTTATTTCCAAAAAATGTAAATGTAAAAAAAATAAATTTTGTTTATCTAAAAATATTTCAAATTTTTATTTTGAAGTATAATTTGGTGAAGGGTATATAAGATTCGGCACAGCCGAATATAGCTCTCTTACTTGTTTTTATTAATTTTTAGAAGTACTATTTGAAAAGCAAATATTTTTAACAATTTTGTAAAAGTATTATTTTGAATAATTTGTAAGACATTACTTTTTAAAATTGTTTAAATTTTTTTAATTTTGAAAAAGTACTATTAAAAAAAATAAAATTTTTAATTTGGTTAAAAAAATTATGTTTTCATTAGTTAAGAAAGTAATATTTTTTACTATTTATTAATTTCGACAAAATTTTTGATAATTTTTAAATTGTACCATTTTGAAAAATGTATTCTATTTTAGTTCAATAAAATCTAATAATTAAGTGTTTTATGTACAAATTAATTAAAACTAACAAGAATTGTTAGTTTCAATTAAATTCATCATTTTTATTTTTTTTTATAGACTTTGGTACTTTTATTAACTAATTCTGTAATTTAGTACCTTTTACCCTTTTACCAATATCAGTAATTTTTCATTTCTTTTCTTTTCTTTAAAATTTTGTACATTTCTCTTATTTTTGTTTCTGGCACCATTTTGTCTTTAATTTTTGTTACTTTAAGCTCAAAATTGTTCTTCATAAAAAGTCTAGTTAATACAAAACCAGCAAGTTAAAAACAATTTAAAAGCTTATGGCACAAATGGGAATTCCCAGGTGTCAAGTGTATATACAAGATTTGTGTTGTTTGTTTGTTTTTAAACAAGAAAAATTATAAAATTAAATAAAAAAAAAATAATAACAAAAATATAACTAATAATTAAGCTAATCTAACTATTTAAATACAAATAGTTTTTAAGCAAAAAAATATATAAATATTACTTAATTAACTCCTAAAATTTAAATTAAATTAACTAAAAACACTGGGCTTAGTTTGTTTTTGGATTAGATTTAAGTAAAATAATGACAAAAAATACTGGTTTTTTAAATAAATATTAAAAAGAAAAAATAATTTCAATTAATTAAATTTAAATTACAAGGAATGTATTTATTTTTTTGTTCTAATAAAAAATTTGGAGTATATTTTTAGGCTTTAGTTTTTAAAATTACTAAAGCATACTTTCGTTATGTTCTTAATAACTGAAGCATACTTTAGGGTGTTTGTATATATGTTTCTTTAAACATTCACCCCGTTAACGTTTGCGTTGTTCTCACCAAAGTCAAATCCAATGGTGTGGTTTTTGTTAATACATTGACAGGTTCATTGTTGGTTTCCTTTAATTCCGGACTCAAACTCTTTTGTGGACTCTCGGGTGTATGACTATGCCTTGACTTAACCGACAAATCTATGGGCTCATCTTGCAGCTCCTCCTGCTTAACCAGACTTTCGTTGCTATTTTTCAGGACCGCTGGTATCATAAAGCCAGGCGGTGTCCCCGCTGTAACTGCAGGCGGTGGTGGTGGCAATTGTGTGAAATGGAATGGTGCAAATGGACTTAGGGGCTCCGAATGACTACGAAATATTTGCAAAAACTGCTGTCGTCTGCGCTCTCTTTCATCCGAGTCTTCATCTCCATTACTATCGTTCAATGACTGATGGGCTGAGCTGCAGTTGCGCTCATTTTTCATGGCTGCCAGCGCATGATGATGATGATGGTGATGATGATGACTGTGTTGACGTATACTATTATTGCTGGTGCAATCATCGGTAGGATCTCCGGCCGAGGAGGCTCCCGAATCACTGGGTGTATCACTGAGGCGGGATTCGTTGGTCTTGTGGGTGGCTGCATCATTGCCATTGAAATATTTGGCGGGATTAAGAAAGTTAGACAAACTATTGGGCGTTGCTGCATTCGAGGCTGGTATCGTTAGGGTGGCCTGTTGCTGTCCTATGGCCGATTTAATGCAGGGATTTGTTTTGTCTTGATAGGTTTGCCGCGCATGTATTTGATGCAGCCTCGCCAGTTGTTCTAAATTATTGGCATTGGGATTTTGTTGGGAGTTGCCCGCATTTGTTTGCTGCTCTTGCAGCAGACAGTGTATTTTGAACCAGTTTGATCTGCGGCCATAGCGCGAACCACTCTTCGACATGCCCACCAGCAGACATTTACGCAGACGACAGGCTTTACAGGCGGTACGATTCTTTTTGTTGATCACACAGTCTCCGTTGTTCTTGCAACCAGCTATGGCGGAAATGTTGTTGTAGGTGCGGCCAAAGAAGGACTGAAGGAGAAAATAAATTTTTAATAAATAAAGGATTTTTTTGTTCGGAAATATATTTAAATTAAAAATAAAAAAAGACCTTTTACAACACAAAGTCTACAATAAAAAAATCTATAAATGAAATTAAATAAAGATTTATGATTGAAATTAAAATAGGACAATAAAAAAAGAAGAAAAAGGACTAAATAAAATGTATGATTTAACCAAAAAAAAAGTCATTTTTGAAGCTAAAACAGAACCAAATCATCATCAATAAAACCCTATAACTGAAGCCTATGAACAAATGATCAATGATTAAAGAATAATTGATTAATGGCTACTATTTAAGCTGAAATAGAACAAAATAGAAGCCAAAACTGAACCACAGATCTACGATTGGACCTAAAATAGAACTTCATAAAGACCTCCGATTGAAGCTCAAATTGATCTTCATTAAGACCTTCGATAGAAGCTAAACTTTATCTTCATATTGAAGCTAAATCTGAATTTCAGAGAGGACTACGATTGGAGCCAAAATTGAACTTCATAAAGACCTCCGATTGCAGCAAAAATTTAACTTCATAAGGGAATACGATTGAAGCTAAAACTGAACTTCAGAGAGACCTACAATTGGAGCTAAAATTGAACTTAATAAAGACCTTCGATTGTAGCTAAAATTGAACTTCATAAAGGCCATCGATTGAAGCTAAAACTATATTGCAGAGATAGCTACGATTGAGGCTCAAATTGATCTTCAATAAGACCTTCGATTGAAGCTAAAATTTAACTTCATAAAGGAATACGATTGAAGCTAAAACTGAACTTCAGAGAAACCTACGATTGGAGCTAAATTTTAATTTCACAAAAACCTGCGATGTTAACACTATTATTCCTTAATTTAACTTCAAATAGACCTACGATTGAAGCTCTAATTGATCTTCATTAAAGCTAAAATTGAATTTCATAAAGATCTACGATTGAAGCTAAAACTAAACTCTATAGAGACCTACAATTGAAGCTAAGATTCAGCTATATAAAGACCTATGATTGAAGCTACAATTGGACTTCAAAAAGACCTACGATTGAAGCTATGATTGAACTACATAGAGACGTACAATTGAAGTTAAAATAGAAATTCATAAAGAAGTAAGATTGATGCTAAAACTGAAATTCAGAGAGACCTACGATTGGAGCTAAAATTGATCTTCATAAAGACCTTCGATTGAAGCTAAAATTCAATTTCATAAAGACCTTAGATTAAAGCTAAAATGGAACTTCATAAAGACCTACGACTGGAGCTAAAATTTAACTTCATAAAGGCCTACGATTGAAGCCAAAATAGCTTCAAATAGACCTGCGATTAAAATTTAACTTCACAAAGACCTACGATTGAAGGTCAAATTGAACTTCATTAAAACCTACGATTGAAGCTAAAATTTAATTTTATAAATACCTACGTCCCTGGCAATTTTCAACCATTTTTTCCAACACGAGGTCATTTATATATACGTTTTTAGTTATCAATTAGGATCTTCATTTAAGCTGTTTTCAAATTAGATAAAATAAATGCACGTGCGAAGAAGCGTGTCGAATTCTTTAAATACTTTATGGTTTATAGTACATAATACCTAAAGCGTTTACAAATTCCTATAATTTTAATAAAAATGTTTCTAGTTCTAAAAATATAAAACATCGTTTCACAAAAATGTTGTTCATTTTCTATAAGAAAACATTAAATTTAAACATTATTTAATGCAGCCATAAAATTAAATGGCACATTAAATTAAATTCGCAACTGACTACTGTAACGAACAATCACTAATACGAATAATAGAAATAAATAGCTTAGATATGCTTAGAAACATAAGAGTTTGGTATATGGGGGTAGAGGAGCAGTGGTTCCCAATTTTATTGAGAATGAACTAGATCGTAGTGGCAAATAAAAAGAAGTTTTCAGAACGAGGATGATGAGGAGATCGTGAAACACATTAAATTTTGAGTACTTTCTCTTATAAAATTTGTCGGTTCTATTGAAGAGGGATGTCAAATTGCTGATCGCCTTGATCGCACCTTTAGAGGATCGGTTTTTCTTCTTTCACTACAAGACCTTTAAATGAACCCTAGTGAGTCATACAATCTTTGCTTTACCCCATTCTTCTTAAAGTTTAAGAATTGTTTTAAAATCATACAACAGATTCACCTGATCACTACCATAACAAATTTCAAAAACTAATAGCAAACTAAAGAATAGAATATTAAAATGCATTAATACCTATATAACTAAAGACATGCTAAACTATGAATATGAATCTAAAGATGAATATGAATATGGAAAAAAAAGTCAAGGTCATTTTATACACACTCGATTACACTCTGTGAAGCTCTGCTTAGATGGCTAATAAAATACACTGACTGCTAGAGTCATGTATGTTGTCATTGTTATGCAAAAATGATTGTAAATCAATACTAAATCTAAAAAAAAGCAAAGCAAAATAAAAACAAAACAAAAACTAAGTAAATGGTTAATAAAGCTAGAAGCTCTTTACTCCTACAGCACTTTATCTAGCTAAAAACGTTTTTACTACTCCCTCCCCAGTGCTCTTCTCTAAGTAATTTGGCTTAAAAGTTTCTAATGATATTGTTAATTTATTAGTTGAAACAACAACACTCCTTAATGAAGATGATAATAATAATGACGATGATCTTCTTCATGATGATGAGTTGAAAAGATCATTAACTTAATCAAGCTTAAGCAGCAGCTGTTTAGTTTAGCAATAAGATTTAAGATGATGCTGAGGTTGAGGCTGTCTCAGCTAAATCAACTTACTTAAATAAATTCTCTATATATTTATTTAGTTTTCGTGTGCTAGTAAATAGTATGTGTACTAACTAACTATACAGCCAAAGAATTGTAATTAAATTTAATTAATTTTTAAAAATTGTAAATTTAATGTAAATTTATGTAAATGTTAACACTTGTAAATCTTTTTAAAATAACAAAACGTTTTTATTTGCAAAAAACAAAATAAAAAAAAAACAAACAACTCTAGTCAAACACATAAATAACAGGGAAGAGTAAAGAAATACTTTTTTAAACTAATGCTTTAACTTTCAACTGGAAAGTAATTATTTGTAATTACAATTTAACTAAACAGCCTATTAAATGGCTTTTAGCTTTTAGTAGCATCTCAAACGAAAAAAAACTTGCTTTGCTATTGCTATATTTATGGCTTTGTCTCTGTTATTATAACAAAATTATAGATAATGCGAAATAAAGTACGCTGCTGTAAGTGATGAAAGAGCACTCTCTAGCTTTTAAATAGTAATTTTTAGTAGTTTTATTTTTTTGGTTTAAGTGCGAAATAATTAATGTTTTAATGAAAGGTGCTCTGCTCTATTTTTGTTGGTTTTTTTTTTGTTTAGCAAACTATATTGTTCATGTTAAAATGTTTTGTTTCATTATTATTATTATATACTTTGCTTTGTTTCTGAATAGTCAGCAAGTTATAATTAAATAGTGATTTAAAGAAAAAGTTTCTAAAACTTAGTTAAAGAAAGAAAAAAGGATTAAGTTTGCTTAGAGGCAAAGAAGTAGTATAACATAAATTAAGTAAAACTTAGAAAGTTTTATTGGAAAGGAAATATATAATTCAATATAGCTTCTTCTTTATGAAGTTCAATTTAGCTGCAATCGCAGGACTTTATGAAGTTCCATTTGAGCTTCAATCGTAGGTCTTTTTGAAACTCAATTTTAGCTTCAGTCATAGAACTTTATGATGAACAATTTTAGCGCTCTTTGTGAATTTCCAATCGCATGCATTTATGAAGTTCAATATTAACTTCAATCGTACGTCTTTGTGAAGTTTAATTTTCGCATCAATTGGAGGGCTTTATGGAGCTCCTTTTTAGCTTCAGTCATAGCACTTTATGATGATTAATTTTAGTTTTAATCTCGGATCATTTTGAAACTCAACCTTAGGTTCAATCATAGGTCTTTGTGAAGTTCAATTTTAGTTTAAATATTAGGTCTTTATGAAATTCAATTTGAACTTCAATCGTAGGTCTTTAAGAAGTTCAATTTTAACTTTAAACATAATTCTTTATGAAGTTCAGTTTTAGCATCAATCGTAGGTCTCTATGAAGTTATATTTTAGCTTCAATTGTAATCCTTTTTGAAGTTCAATTTTAGCTTCAATCGTAGCTCCTTATGATGTTCAAAATTAAATTCAATCATGGGTCTTTATGAACTTCAATGTAAGCTTCAGTCGTAGATCTTTATGAAGTTAAATATTGAATAAAGTTATTAAAAACTCGCAGGTCTTTATGAAGTTCAATTCTATTTTCAATCGTAGATCATTATGTTCAATCATGAAGTCTTTTTGCAGTTAAATATTAGTTCGATTCGTAGGTCTTTATGAAGTTCAATTTTAGCTTCAATCGTAGGTCTCTCCAAAGTTAAATTTTAGCTTGAATCGTAGGTCTTTATTAAGTTAAATTTTAGCTTCAATTGTAGGTCTTTTTGAAATTCAATTTCAACCTAAATCTTAGGTTATTATGAAGTTCAATTTCAGCCCCAATCGTACGTCATTATGCAGTTCAATTTTATCTTCAATTGTACGTCTTTATGAATTTAGTAGGTCTTTGTAAAGTTAAATTTTAGCTTCAATCGTAAGTCTCTTTTGAAGTCCCATTTTAGATTCAGTCATAGAACTTTATGATGATCAATTTTAGTTTTAATCTCGGATCTTTTTTAAGTTCAATTTTAGCTTGAATCGTAGGTCTTTATAAAGTTCATTTTATTTTCAAAAAATTAATCGTAAGTCTTTATGATGATAAGTTCAATAATAGGTCTTTATGAAGTTCAGTTTTAGCTGCAATCGAAGGTCTTTATGAAATTCAATTTGAGCTTCAATCGTAAGTCTTTAAGAAGTTCAATTTTAACTTCAAAGGTAGGTCTTTATGAAGTTCAGTTTTAGCTTCAATTGTAGGCCTTTTTTGAAGTTAAATTTTAGCTTCAATCGTAAGTCTTTTTTAAGTTTAATTTTAGCTTCAGTCGTAGGTCCTTATAAAGTTCAATTTTAGCTTCCACCGTAGGCCTATCTGAATTTAAATTTTAACTTCAATCGTAGGTCATTATGAAGTTCAATTTTATCTTCAATTGTACGTCTTTATGAATTTGAGCTTCAATCGTAAGTCTTTAAGAAGTTCAATTTTAACTTCAAAGGTAGGTCTTTATGAAGTTCAGTTTTAGATTCAATTGTAGGCCTTTTTTGAAGTTCAATTTTAGTTTCAATCGTAAGTCTTTTTTAAGTTTAATTTTAACTTCAGTCGTAGGTCCTTATAAAGTTCAATTTTAGCTTCCACCGTAGGCCTATCTGAATTTAAAATTTAACTTAAATCGTAGGTCATTATGAAGTTCAATTTTATCTTCAATTGAACGTCTTTATGAAGTTAAATTTTAGCTTCAATCGTACGTTTTTATGAGGTTGAATTTTCTCACCAATTGTAGGACTTTCTGAAGTTAAATTTTGGCTTCAATTTTCGGTCTCTATGAAGCACAATTCTAGAATCGATCGCAGGTTTATATAAAGTTAGATTTTAGCTCCAATCGTAGGTCTTTTTGATGCTCAGTTTTAGCTTCAATTGCAGGTCTCTATAAAGTTCAGTTGTAGCTTCAATTGTAAGTCTGTATGAAGTTCAATTTTAGCATCAATCGTAGGTCTATATGAGGTTAAATTTTGGCATCAATTGTAGGTCTATATGATGTTAAATTTTAGCTTTAATCGCAAGTCTTTATGAAGTACAGTTTTATCATCAATCGCATAATCTTCATAAAGTTCAATTTTAGCTTTAAACGTAGGTCTTTATGAATTTCAGTTTTATCTTCAATCGTAGGTCTTTATATAAGTAGTTCAAGTTTTGCTTCAATAAAAGTTCAGCACACTACATCAGGAACATAGGCTGTGTACTTGGAATCTTCAGTTATCTCTGTCCCCTGCTGTACGTCTCAGTTCGTTGAAAGTTTTCCCCATTTTGGTGACGATTGTACGTCTCCAGGTCCTTTGGGTCTTCCTTGGCTTCTAAACCCTTGCGGGTTCCACTCTTTGGTTTCGTGGCAGAAATCTGGCTATAGTTTTCGAAATGTAGGATCGGAATGGGAAGCATTACTCCATCGTCAAATACAACAAAAGCTTGCAAAATCATTGGAAGCTACTAAAGCGGCTATTTCAAAACGACTTCGAGTTGAAGGATTCATCCAAAACGAAACGAATTTGAGTACCATACGAATTTAAGCTTAGGACCTTGAAATATGATTGTGAGTGTCTGAAATTCAGCTTGAACTCTATAAAAGAAAATCATTTTTGCAACGAATCATAACTTGTGATGAAAAATGTATCCATTACGATAACCCAAAGCGTAAGAGATCGTATGTGAAGCCCGGCCAACCAGCTTAGTCGACACCAAAGATAAAATTTTCATATCGCTAAGGTAATGTTCTGTATTTGGTTGGACCAAAAGGGTCCTATAAGCTGTTGAAATCTGACCAGACCATCACATTGAACCTGTACCGAAAGTAACTGATTCGTTTGGCCAAAAAATAGCCAGAATATGATGCCAGCCATGAATATTCTATTATGACAACACTCGGCCACATTATGCAATACCTGTTAAAAACTGTTTAGAATGAAGTGGTTGGAAAGTTTTGCTTCACCCACTTTATAGTCCAGACCTTGTGCCGTCCGACTGCAGTTTGCTTTGATCGATGCAGAATGCTATCTCTGGGATACGTTTCTCTTTAGAACAGAGTATCCAAGATGAGCAGTTCATTTGGCTCGGAATATGATATCAGAAAGATGGGAAAAGTCATAGCTAACAATGGCCAATCAATCCTGCGAAAAAATGTATTTTGTATGTTTCAAAATAAAATCTTCAATTCAATATTTCGAGTTCATATGGTCTATGTTTAGGTCTTTATATAAATCATTTATAGTTTCTATAAAACATCTTCATATAATATATTTAATTGTCTTTGTTTCCCTAGTTATCTCTTTTAAAGTCTCTAAAAGTCCTTGTTCTGCAATTACTTACTATTAATCGTTTTTGAATCAAGCTGCAATTTGACCTCATTTTCTCTAAAATTCAGATATTTTTTACAAAAATTTTCCCACACTAGTTCCCATAATTATAGCTTTAGCTAAACAAAAAGACAATATAGACCAAAACCTTAATATTAAGATACGAATATAAAACCGTTAAGTCACTAATAACTGTGCAAAAAGCATCAAACTTTTACTTTTTTTTTAACTATTTTAGTTTTTTTTTTCTTCAAAAATCAATAAATGATCTTGTATATAGAAAAAAAAAATCTAAAAAAAGTTTTAATACAATAGCAACAAAGTAAATCGATTTTTAATTAACCTGCCCTGCAGAGCGAGCAAAATTTTTGTACTGAAAATTATAACTTATCAAATGATGGGAAAAAATCTATATTCAATGATACCACCACACAACCAACTACAATACAATCTCATACATTATTGTGTTTATTTATTAGATTAACAATGGAAAGCCCCTGACTGAATGAGTGACTGTCAGTCTGTCCCTCCGTCCGTCCGTCCATTACTAAAGCTTCAATGAATATGATCTTTATTCAGTGTGTTGTTATTGAATTATAGGGAGAGATAGCAAAGAAATAGCAGAATTCAATGAATATTTATTGTTATTATAGAAAATGCAGTCAATCAATATAAAATTACATGCGTATTAGATGATTTTGCATAAAAAATTGGCTTAAAAGTATAAAAGACTTGCAAAAAAATAAGTTAAGATTTAAGGTGAGAACATAAAAACTGATTTAGTTTAGAGGAAGTAATCCAGGCAAATGAAGAATTGATAGAACTGGAGGCCTGTCTTAAACTTTAGCTATGAGTTGGCAAAATTTTGTTAAACACTATAAAGAACTAAGGATGATGACTCAGAAATGTTTTAGATTTCTATTAAAAACTTGTTATAATTTCCTGGCTTGATATACAAACCAACAGCCAAGATCTACATCATTAGTTTCTAACAATGAAATTATAAATTAGTTACGCACATTTTGTAATTGAAGCTTAAATCGTTTATTAATGTTTCAGTTCATTTTTTTCCTTCTTATTTTTTATAAATTGATATAAAGTTTCTTTTGCTTAGTTTGCCTGTATTATTAAAGCCAGAAGCTATAATTTGTTTTCAGCTTTGTGGTATTTTTGTTGCCTTCTTCTCTGGCCTAAAGTCTTAATAGGGTTATAAGTTATAAATTGTATATTAGATTTGGTAATATGGGTAGCACTTGTAAAACAAAATATTGGACAAAGAAAAAGGCTAAATAGTTTCCAATATTCTGCGGGCTTTTATAACACTGTTAATATTTAGCCAAAAAAAAAACCATAATTAATTATAAGAAATATGTTTTTTTCTTGCTTAAAATTAAATATGTTTTGTCTCTGTTAAATACAGGTGTTAGCGTGAACTAATTTTATGTTTTAGATTTTTTAACTTTAATCATAAATAAAAAACTTTAATGAAAATTAAGAAATTAATTCCTTCAGGGCGTAGCAAATGTGACCAAAGAGTTAAAAGAGGTCAATAAACCAGACACCAGTTTAATGTCAAACTTAGCCTCAATCATAGATTTGTATATAATTCAATTTCAGCTTCGATCGTAGATCTTTATATAGTCTAACTTTAGCTCTAATCGAAGATCTTTATAAAGTCGAATCTTAGCTTCAGTCGTAGATATTTGTTTATTCCAAGTTTAGCTTTAAATATAGTCTAATTTTAGCTTCAATCGTAGATCTTTGTACAGTCCCATTTCAGCTTCAAGCTTAGTCTAATTTTAGCATCAATCGTAGATCTTTGTACTCTCCAATTTTGGCATCAAACATAGTTTAATATTAGCTTTAGTCGAAGATCTTTGTACAGTCAAATTTTAGCTTCAAGCTCAGTCTTATTTTAGCTTCAATCGTAGATATTTAAACAGACCAATTTTGGCTTCAAGCTTGGACTCATTTTATATTCAATCGTACATCTTTTTACAGTACAATTTTAGCTTCAAGCATAAACTAACTTTAGCTTCAATCGTAGATCTTTGTACCGTCCAATTTTAGCTTCAAGCATAGTCTAATTTTGGCTTCATGTGATACATCATTAGATTTGTTTCTTTTAATTTAATTATTTATTTCTTAAAGCATTAAATAACTCACCTTACAACCCTCACAGGTGAAGGCGCCAAAATGAAAACCAGCCGCTGGTTCGCCGCAGACTTTGCACAGCTGGTTCATCTGAAAAGATAACAAATTAAATAAATTATTAAGTTATTCAAACAATTGAATTAGTTTTGTATAAAAAAAAATTAAACAAATCAAACAACTATAAAGGCTACAAGACAAATAATGTTGGTCATATTCTGATAAAATTTTCTATAGCAACCATGGTCACATTCTGATCAAATTTTCTATAGAAAAGATGACCTGAGACTGACCAAAGGTGATCGCAGACTGATCACAGGCTGATTCGCTTTTCTATAAGATAAATAATCACTGACTGATAGATTTTACACAAAAGGTGACCAGAGAATGAGCAATTTTAATGGGTTTAGCTATCAACTATAGAAAACATGATCACAGTCTGATAAAATTTTCTATAGAAAACATGATCGCAGTCTCATGATCACAGTATTATCAACTTTCCTATAGAAAACATGATCACAGTATGATCAACTTTCCTATAGAAAACATGATCACAGTATGATCAAATTTTCTATAGAAAACATGATCACATTATGATAAAATTTTCTATAGAAAACATGATCACATTATGATAAAATTTTCTATAGAAAACATGACCACATTATGTCAAATTTTCTATAGAAAACATGATCACATTACGATCAAATTTTCTATAGAAAACATGATCACATTACGATCAAATTTTCTATAGAAAACATGATCACATTACGATCAAATTTTCTATAGAAAACATGATCACATTACGATCAAATTTTCTATAGAAAACATGATCACATTACGATCAAATTTTCTATAGAAAACATGATCACATTACGATCAAATTTTCTATAGAAAACATGATCACATTACGATCAAATTTTCTATAGAAAACATGATCACATTACGATCAAATTTTCTATAGAAAACATGATCACATTACGATCAAATTTTCTATAGAAAACATGATCACATTATGATCAAATTTTCTATAGAAAACATGATCACATTATGATCAAATTTTCTATAGAAAACATGATCACATTATGATCAAATTTTCTATAGAAAACATGATCACATTATGATAAAATTTTCTATAGAAAACATGATCACATTATGATAAAATTTTCTATAGAAAACATGATCACATTATGATAAAATTTTCTATAGAAAACATGATCACATTATGATCAAATTTTCTATAGAAAACATGATCACATTATGATCAAATTTTCTATAGAAAACATGATCACATTATGATCAAATTTTCTATAGAAAACATGATCACATTATGATCAAATTTTCTATAGAAAACATGATCACATTATGATCAAATTTTCTATAGAAAACATGATCACATTATGATAAAATTTTCTATAGAAAACATGATCACATTATGATCAAATTTTCTATAGAAAACATGATCACATTATGATAAAATTTTCTATAGAAAACATGATCACATTATGATAAAATTTTCTATAGAAAACATGATCACATTATGATCAAATTTTCTATAGAAAACATGATCACATTATGATCAAATTTTCTATAGAAAACATGATCACATTATGATCAAATTTTCTATAGAAAACATGATCACATTATGATCAAATTTTCTATAGAAAACATGATCACATTATGATCAAATTTTCTATAGAAAACATGATCACATTATGATAAAATTTTCTATAGAAAACATGATCACATTATGATCAAATTTTCTATAGAAAACATGATCACATTATGATAAAATTTTCTATAGAAAACATGATCACATTATGATCAAATTTTCTATAGAAAACATGATCACAATCTAAAAGCTATTCGATTAAACAAAAAATATTTAGGTGGCCCTTAAATTTCTTGTGCAGATCCTTCTTATTTCTGTTTAAATCACATTTCCACACTACTCTCCTCCCCAATGCATGTCAGATTGTATACTTCAATTGAAAATCTTTCATAAAAATTGCGCAACTTTATTACCTTCTTCATTTTGTAAAACTCCACACGTCTGGGAGCTCATCAATTTTTGCGTAATTAAACCCATAAACTAACAAAAAAACAAATGTGCCATAAACTTTTAACAAAGATTTGTAAAAAGCAAATTAAAATTGTGTAAAGTAGGTGGCGTCAGTTACCGTTTTTCTACTCTTACAACTGCAATAAAATTGAAACAAAAAACAATCATTACACCACAGGAAAGTCTAGCCTGACACTAAGTAAACGCATTTATTTGAAACCAAAGCAACAGTAAGAAAAGAAAACCATCTTAAAACAGCTAACATTACCAGTAGATGTTATTTTTAAAAGAAAATTTTCTTAGCATAAGTTTTTCCTACATATTTGGCCCCCAGAAACCGTTAAATATAAATAAAAGAAATGAAAACCCGCAGCAGGCCTTAAGGAATTTGTCAATATCGCTTGTGGCACCTAGTTTATGGCTGTTTGGTTATAATATGGAAATGCAACCAGCCGCCGCATTCGTATGTGAAAAACAATAAACATTAAAACTGAAAAAAACAAAATATATTTTTTTATTTTTTATAGCTCTGAACAATAAATAGTCTTAGGAAATGAAAATGCGCAAAAACAGTGTATTGCTGAAATTCAAATGCGTGTTTAACAGTTTTTCATACATAAAATCTTTGACTGCTGTTCGGTAGGTAAATTTCAATTTATTGTGTAAACATTGTGCAGTTATTCAACAAAAAACAAACTATTTGTACTTCTTAGGTTTTTCTTAATTTTTTTTTTAAACTGAAAACTGTTGTATGGATAAAATCTCCAAATAAATTTTCAGGCTTTTAGTTATATAGAAAAGTTGATCAGTCTGTGATCATCTTTTCTATAGAAAAGTTGATCAGTCTGTGATCATCTTTTCTATAGAAAAGTTGATCAGTCTGTGATCATCTTTTCTATAGAAAAGTTGATCAGTCTGTGATCATCTTTTCTATAGAAAAGTTGATCAGTCTGTGATCATCTTTTCTATAGAAAAGTTGATCAGTCTGTGATCATCTTTTCTATAGAAAAGTTGATCAGTCTGTGATCATCTTTTCTATAGAAAAGTTGATCCGTCTGTGATCATCTTTTCTATAGAAAAGTTGATCAGTCTGTGATCATCTTTTCTATAGAAAAGTTGATCAGTCTGTGATCATCTTTTCTATAGAAAAGTTGATCAGTCTGTGATCATCTTTTCTATAGAAAAGTTGATCAGTCTGTGATCATCTTTTCTATAGAAAAGTTGATCAGTCTGTGATCATCTTTTCTATAGAAAAGTTGATCAGTCTGTGATCATCTTTTCTATAGAAAAGTTGATCAGTCTGTGATCATCTTTTCTATAGAAAAGTTGATCAGTCTGTGATCATCTTTTCTATAGAAAACTTGATCAGTCTGTGATCATCTTTTCTATAGAAAACTTGATCAGTCTGTGATCATCTTTTCTATAGAAAACTTGATCAGTCTGTGATCATCTTTTCTATAGAAAACTTGATCAGTCTGTGATCATCTTTTCTATAGAAAAGTTGATCAGTCTGTGATCATCTTTTCTATAGAAAAGTTGATCAGTCTGTGATCATCTTTTCTATAGAAAAGTTGATCAGTCTGTGATCATCTTTTCTATAGAAAAGTTGATCAGTCTGTGATCATCTTTTCTATAGAAAAGTTGATCAGTCTGTGATCATCTTTTCTATAGAAAAGTTGATCAGTCTGTGATCATCTTTTCTATAGAAAAGTTGATCAGTGGTTGGACTATGATCATCTTTTCTACAGAAAGGTGGAAAAGACTACCTCTTAAGTCTTTTGTTTTGATCTGAATGAAAGTAAAAGCTAATTTTTTATTTATGGCAGTTCTTGACCTTTCAATATTTCTTATATAAACTTAATTATTTGCAATTTCCAAGATCTTATTATCCCCTTTACTAATGTGATTGAAAAACTTAACCTTTTTGCTTGCAATGCCAAGGTCTTGGGAAAATATATTTAAGATAATTTCTTTTGCTTAGGAATCTTTTTCCTTTTTTATTATTATTAACCAAGTATTATGAAAAATTGGCAATAAATTTATAAATTTATCAACAGCATTCTAAATTAATGTCATCTCTGGTAAGCATAACGAAAAATTCTTTTGTAAAAAGTAATAACAAGTGTTTAATTCTTAACGCCTTTTAGCCTCCAAACACTTAATGCTTGGTTAAAGAAAAAAAAAAAAAAAAATTTCTTTGGATGGTTTGGTTACCACAATTATATTTAGAGGTAGGTACGAACATAAGTATGTTTTAGTTAAGTATTTCTCTGTGTCAGTATTAATGTACGAGTGTGTGTGTTAACTAAATGGCTGCAATTTTACAAAGAGTAGTCAGTAGGTCAAAAACGTTGAATTGAGGTAAGAAGACAAAACAACACAAAAAAATAAAAGAAGAAAAGCCACAAAAAAAGAAGAAGATGTTGCAGAAGTGAACTTGCAATTGAATGAATTTTTTATATTGTATATACTTACATACATATATCTGTAGTTTAGTTATGGCCAATACAATTTGAACTCTCTGTCTTCTTGGTTTTAAAGTAATTTCTGTTTGGTTTGTTTAGTTTGCATTGGTTTGGTTTATTTGTTCGGTAAATTGTTGGTAGATGCAGCAAAAAAAAAATACAAAAAAAATTATACACCCAACATAAAAAGAATTGGAAAAAACGAAGAAAAAAAATATTCAACAGAACCCATAACTGTGTGAATATTTTTTGCTAACAAAAAAAATCCTTTGGCAGAAGATTTCAGTTTTTTCTCCCGTCCTATAGAAAAATCTTTCTTATTTTTCTGTTAGACATCTACAACAATTGGTGTAATGACCCGCTGCTTTTTGGGCTGCCGTTAAAGGCGAATAAAAAGTCAAATGAAATCTTAAAGATTTTTTTTCGCTTATAAGTTTGCAACCGGTTTTTATGATTTCTATGTTAAATTTGACTACAATAAATACTTGTGTACATACCGGCAAATCAACCAACGCCTGCCTGCTTCACTGGCTTTATCGCATAGTATGTGATTTTTTTTAATATATTTTTTTGGTTTTCTGTTGCTTCTTCAAAAGCCTTTATGATGGTTATTTCTCACATACTATTCTTACGGGTCTATAACTGTTGGCCAAATAATTTTAATGCCAGGCTTATAGTGGTGTTTGCTTACTCGCACATAATGTTTAGGTCAACTAACTAAAGACAAACTATAAAACCAAATAACAAAAATAAAAAGATTAAATAAAATGTTAAGATATTCGAAAACTCTTAAATTTGTTCATTAATTTGAGCTAGATGTAGGAAAGCTTATTTTCAAAATTTGATCATATACTCCATGGAAGAGTTTATCGGATTGTGAACATAATTTCCATAAAAAATTTTTAACAGCCTGTCATCATATTTTCCATAGAAAAGTTGCTCAGACTATGATCATGTTTTCTATAGAAAAGTTGATCAGACTCTGATCATGTTTTCTATAGAAAAGTTGATCAGACTGTGATCATGTTTTCTATAGAAAAGTTGATCAGACTATGATCATGTTTTCTATAGAAGAGTTGGTCGGACTATGATCATGTTTTCTATAGAAAAGTTGGTCGGACTATGATCATGTTTTCTATAGAAAAGTTGATCAGACTATGATCATGTTTTCTGTAGAAAAGTTGATCAGACTATGATCATGTTTTCTATAGAAAAGTTGATCAGACTATGATCATGTTTTCTATAGAAAAGTTGATCAGACTATGATCATGTTTTCTATAGAAAAGTTGATCAGACTATGATCATGTTTTCTATAGAAAAGTTGATCAGACTATGATCATGTTTTCTATAGAAAAGTTGATCAGACTATGATCATGTTTTCTATAGAAAAGTTGATCAGACTATGATCATGTTTTCTATAGAAAAGTTGATCAGACTATGATCATGTTTTCTATAGAAAAGTTGATCAGACTATGATCATGTTTTCTATAGAAAAGTTGATCAGACTATGATCATGTTTTCTATAGAAAAGTTGATCAGACTATGATCATGTTTTCTATGGAAAAGTTGATCAGACTATGATCATGTTTTCTATGGAAAACTTGATCAGACTATGATCATGTTTTCTATGGAAAACTTGATCAGACTATGATCATGTTTTCTATGGAAAACTTGATCAGACTATGATCATATTTTCTATAGAAAATTTTATATCACTGTGATCATGTTTTCTATAGAAAGTTTTATCACACAATGATCATGTTTTGTATAGAAAATTTTATCACACAGTGATCGTGTTTTCTATAGGAAATTTTATCACACAGCGATCATGCTTTCTATAGAAAAATTGGTCCCAAAATGATCATGTTATCTATAGAAAAGAAATGTTGCTCAAACAATTTTCATTTTTTCTAAAGAAAGTGATTTTTTAGTTAAAGTTTTTTTATATTAATTAAATACTACTGTCCCCAACATATGAAAACTTGCAACATTGTTTACATTTTCTATAATCTGTCTACAAAAATCTATATTTAATATTTTTAAATTTTATTTACTAATAATAATCTATGTTTTTTGTTACTAGCTAGTAACAACCTCTTCATATTTTATATATTTCTTGGTGTCCTCCTCAATAATCATCATAATCATTATCATCACTTAAACGAAACGGCAAATAGTGTGTTAAGCAGAGTAGTTGCAGTTGGAGTTGAGTAGTTGTCGTAGTCTCTTCATCGTCGTCATCATTCACATCATCGACCTCATCAACACTTCTTCACGAACCAATTCCATTAAAGAATCTCACGATTTTCTTGCTACAACTGCAACAATCAAACAACCACAAAACTTACAACAGTTTTTTTTAAAACAAAACCAAGAAATAAACAGAGATATGGTTTGAAACAAACAACAATAATAACCAAAAGCGAAGAAAAAGCTAAGCCCCCCTTAAAACAAAAACTACAAAATAAACACAATCGTTGGCCATTTATTTCACTTTACCGAAAATGCCCCCAAAATGAGACAAAAACATTTATACAACTCTACTACCACCACAACCACTGCCATGGAAGTAGATATTGTATGGCTGTTTTTATAATGGTGAGAATTCTGAGTCTCATTTTCACTTAAATGCACAGAAAAATTGCCAGAAAAATCCTGTATGAAAAAAAAAATCAAATAAAACTGATTTGGAAAATGAAAAACCAAATCTAAGCTTTAAAGTTTACAACTATTTTGTTGGCTGATGGTTTTGATGTGTTTTTTGGTAGTACTGCTGCTGCAGCTAGTAGTTACTTTGCTGCTGTTTTTAAGTTTTTTGTTTTATTTGCTGCTGCTTAACAATAATAATTCAAATGATTGTCAATTTAAGTTGGTCTGTTTTCTGAGTAGTGTTTTGTTTTGTTTTGTTACTGTTGGCTGTTTGGGGAAACCTTAGTTGGTTAAAAGTTTTATAAAACTGCCTGTTTGTGTTTAATCTAGATCAGCCAGACCTCTTGGTACCGTTTGGAATAATACTTTATATAAATATACGAGTAGCTTTTAAGTAAAATACAATTTCACATCAATTTTTTTTCGGAAATATAAACTTAAAGGCACTGCTCAGAGAAAAGTTTATAAGACTGTGCTGATCATCATGTTTTCACACTGTGATCACGTTTTCTATAGAAAAGTTGATCGCACTGTGATAATGTTTTCTATAGAAAAGTTGATCTCACTGTGATCACGTTTTCTATAGAAAAGTTGATCACACTGTCATCATGTTTTCTATAGAAAAGTTTATCACACTGTCATCATGTTTTCTATAGAAAAGTTCATCACACTGTCATCATGTTTTCTATAGAAAAGTTCATCACACTGTCATCATGTCTTCTATAGAAAAGTTCATCACACTGTCATCATGTTTTCTATAGAAAAGTTCATCACACTGTCATCATGTTTTCTATAGAAAAGTTCATCACACTTTGATGATGTTTTCTATAGAAAAGTTCATCACACTTTGATGATGTTTTCTATAGAAAAGTTCATCACACTTTGATGATGTTTTCTATAGAAAAGTTCATCACACTTTGATGATGTTTTCTATAGAAAAGTTCATCACACTTTGATGATGTTTTCTATAGAAAAGTTCATCACACTTTGATGATGTTTTCTATAGAAAAGTTCATCACACTTTGATGATGTTTTTTATAGAAAAGTTCATCACACTTTGATGATGTTTTTTATAGAAAAGTTCATCACACTTTGATGATGTTTTCTATAGAAAAGTTCATCACACAGTCATCATGTTTTCTATAGAAAAGTTCATCACACTGTCATCATGTTTTCTATAGAAAAGTTAATCACGCTGTCATCATGTTTTCTATAGAAAAGTTCATCACACAGTCATCATGTTTTCTATAGAAAAGTTCATCACACAGTCATCATGTCTTCTATAGAAAAGTTCATCACACTGTCATCATGTTTTCTATAGAAAAGTTCATCACACTTTGATGATATTTTCTATAGAAAAGTTCATCACACTTTGATGATGTTTTCTATAGAAAAGTTCATCACACTTTGGTGATGTTTTCTATAGAAAAGTTCATCACACTTTGATGATGTTTTCTATAGAAAAGTTCATCACACTTTGATGATGTTTTCTATAGAAAAGTTCATCACACTTTGATGATGTTTTCTATAGAAAAGTTCATCACACTTTGATGATGTTTTCTATAGAAAAGTTCATCACACTTTGATGATGTTTTCTGTAGAAAAGTTCATCACAATTTTATGATGTTTTCTATAGAAAAGTTCATCACACTGTGATCATGTTTTCTATAGAAAAGTTCATCACACTGTGATCATGTTTTCTATAGAAAAGTTCATTACACTGTGATCATGTTTTCTATAGAAAAGTTCATCACACTTTGATGATGTTTTCTATAGAAAGGTTCATCACACTGTGATCATGTTGTCTATAGGAAAGTAAGTGATCATGTTTTCTATATAAAAGTTGATCGCACTGTGATCATGTTTTCTATAGAAAAGTTGATCGCACTGTGATCATGATTTCTATAGAAAGGTTGATCACATAGTGATAATGTTTTCTATAGAAAGGTTGATCGCATAGTGATCATGTTTTCTATAGAAAGTTTGGTCATATAGTGATCATAGAAAATTTGCTCTCATGTGATCACGTATTCAATAGAAAAGTTGCTCTAATTGTGATCGTGTTTTCTATAAAAAAGTTTCTCACACTGTGATCACATTTTCTTCAAATTATTTCGTAAATTTTCCATAGAGCATTTTGTTATGTAAAATCTTTCTCGTGTTCATACTTTATACAAAAATAGTTAATTTCTATAAATTTTATTTTTCAAGTCTAACTCTCCTCTGTTGCCTGGGTTTATTTTTTGATCTGTTTTTCTCTTTTGGGATTTCGACTATGCTTCGTATTGTAATAAACTTTTTTTTCCTCAAAATTTTTCTGTTGCTTTTATGACCAAGAATGAGTGACGTTTGCACAAAGCGACACTGATTGGTGTAAGCATGCTCGACCATAACATAACCGATTGTCTGGCAAGTAAGTGAAGCTGGAAACTCAACTAAACTGAACTGAAATATACGGAAATTGCTGATTTGGAAAACCGTAGCAAAAATCGTCAAAAAAAATTAAACAGTTTTGTTTTGTTTCGTTTATGATTCTCAACTGCTATTTTTCCAGTTGTTGTAAAATGGTGTGTGATTGTTTGGTCATGAAGTCATAAATCAAGATGGCAATTTTTTGATATTTTCGAACTTGGCTTCTTAGCCAAGTTATATTGTATATTTACCACTACATTTCAGGCTAAAATGGGATTATTTTTTTTGTGTGCAAGTTTAATATTGGTATTGAATTTGCGGCTGCTGCAGCTCTTTTGCATAAATAGTCTGCCACCATTTATATTTAAGAAAAGTGATTTTCTTTCCACCTTTATATTTGTATATAAAAAAAGGATAAAGCTTTACTTATACGTTCAGTACTCAGAAACTTCAAATGATTTTCTTTGACGTTTGATCGATTTCTTTAGTGACTCTTTTCTTTGACTTTGGCTTTTGAGGTTGTTTAACATGGTGTCGTTATGACCAGAGGTGTGAATTTATGTTTAACATGGGCTTTAGAGTCTTAACAGCAAAAACTGGTAGAAAAAACTTGAGATTGAAAATCTTTTGTTAACAATTTTTTCCTGTTTATTCATAGTTTTTCTATTTTGTTATTTATTAGATTGGCAGGTCATGAGAATATTTGGTAGTGAGCAAAAAATGTTGCAAAAAAAAAAAACGACTAAATATGAAGCAATGTCGTGAAAATTATTTTCCAAAAGTTTGCTGCTGCTTATGATGCTTGTTTGATGCTGATGACGACGATGACGTTTGATGTTGATGTTACTTTTTTGTGTGGCTTAAAAAACGTAAGCTTTTTTTTGGTTTAATAGTCTGCAAATCATTTAAATTGAAATCATAACCATGGCAAAAGGCGTGCAATAGCCTTAAGGCTTTATATGCTGTTTTTGTATTTTGCAATTTGATTGTTGTCTTTTTAATAAACTCAAATGCTTACAAAGAAACTATGTTTAATAATGCTCGAAACAAGATGCAAAATTCAAAACAAAAACAAAAAATAATAATAAAACTTGTTAAAAGACATCAATATAAATAGTTTATTGGACAGTGAGGAATGTAAATCATATTTTTTTTTTTGGAAAAAAATAATAAAGATGGGAACGTTTTTTTCTTAATTAAATAAGAAGAATGAAAAGATTTTAAAATGCTGTGAAACAAGTAGGAGTGCTGGTAATAAATATACAAAAGGAATGATGAGAATTATTTGGTCATAAATATAAAAAAGTTTGTGCAGTTTTCTATAGAAAACTTTTCTATAGAAATTATGATCACAGTGCGATCAGCTTTTCTTTAGAAATTATGATCACAACATGATCTCTGAATGATCAACTTTTCTATACAAAACATGATCACTGTCTGATCAACATTTCTATAGAAAACATGATATCTGCCTGATCATGATCACTGCCTGATCAAGTTTTCTATAGAAAACATAATCACTGCCTGCTCATGATCACTGCCTGGTCATGATCACTGTCTGATCAACTTTTCTATGGAAAACATGATCACTGTCTGATCAACTTTTCTATAGAAAACATGATCACTGTCTGATCAACTTTTCTATAGAAAACATGATCACTGTCTGATCAACTTTTCTATAGAAAACATGATCACTGTCTGATCAACTTTTCTATAGAAAACATGATCACTGTCTGATCAACTTTTCTATGGAAAACATGATCACTGTCTGATCAACTTTTCTATAGAAAACATGATCACTGTCTGATCAACTTTTCTATGGAAAACATGATCACTGTCTGATCAACTTTTCTATGGAAAACATGATCACTGTCTGATCAACTTTTCTATAGAAAACATGATCACTGTCTGATCAACTTTTCTATAGAAAACATGATCACTGTCTGATCAACTTTTCTATAGAAAACATGATCACTGTCTGATCAACTTTTCTATAGAAAACATGATCACTGTCTGATCAACTTTTCTATAGAAAACATGATCACTGTCTGATCAACTTTTCTATAGAAAACATGATCACTGTCTGATCAACTTTTCTATAGAAAACATGATCACTGTCTGATCAACTTTTCTATAGAAAACATGATCACTGTCTGATCAACTTTTCTATAGAAAACATGATCACTGTCTGATCAACTTTTCTATAGAAAACATGATCACTGTCTGATCAACTTTTCTATAGAAAACATGATCACTGTCTGATCAACTTTTCTATAGAAAACATGATCACTGTCTGATCAACTTTTCTATAGAAAACATGATCACTGTCTGATCAACTTTTCTATAGAAAACATGATCACTGTCTGATCAACTTTTCTATAGAAAACATGATCACTGTCTGATCAACTTTTCTATAGAAAACATGATCACTGTCTGATCAACTTTTCTATAGAAAACATGATCACTGTCTGATCAACTTTTCTATAGAAAACATGATTACTGTCTGATCAACTTTTCTATAGAAAACATGATCACTGTCTGATCAACTTTTCTATGGAAAACATGATCACTGTCTGATCAACTTTTCTATGGAAAACATGATCACTGTCTGATCAACTTTTCTATGGAAAACATGATCACTGTCTGATCAACTTTTCTATGGAAAACATGACCACTGTCTGATCAACTTTTCTGTAGAAAACATGATCACTGTCTGATCAACTTTTCTGTAGAAAACATGATCACTGTCTGATCAACTTTTCTATGGAAAACATGATCACTGTCTGATCAACTTTTCTATGGAAAACATGATCACTGTCTGATCAACTTTTCTATAGAAAACATGATCACTGTCTGATCAACTTTTCTATAGAAAACATGATCACTGTCTGATCAACTTTTCTATAGAAAACATGATCACTGTCTGATCAACTTTTCTATAGAAAACATGATCACTGTCTGATCAACTTTTCTATAGAAAACATGATCACTGTCTGATCAAGTTTTCTATAGAAAACATGATCACTGTCTGATCAAGTTTTCTATAGAAAACATGATCACTGTCTGATCAACTTTTCTATAGAAAACATGATCACTGTCTGATCAACTTTTCTATAGAAAACATGATCACTGTCTGATCAACTTTTTAATAGAAAACATGATCACTGTCTGATCAACTTTTCTATAGAAAACATGATCACTTTCTGATCAACTTTTCTATAGAAAACATGATCACTTTCTGATCAACTTTTCTATAGAAAACATGATCACTTTCTGATCAACTTTTCTATAGAAAACATGATCACTTTCTGATCAACTTTTCTATAGAAAACATAATCACTTTCTGATCAACTTTTCTATTGAAAACATGATCACTTTCTGATCAACTTTTCTATTGAAAACATAATCACTTTCTGATCAACTTTTCTATTGAAAACATGATCACTTTCTGATCAACTTTTCTATTGAAACATGATCACTTTCTGATCAACTTTTCTATAGAAAACATGACAGTGCGAAACAAACAGTGCGATCAACTTTTCTATGGAAATTATGATCAAAATGTGATCAACTTTTTTATAGAAAACTTGATCAGACGCTGTGATCAGAACATGATAACTTCTTTTCTATACAATTTCTTTAGAAAATTCATAGCTGTCATTGATTTATTTTGAAAAATTATGGTTGACAAAAAATTTCTTTGAGAAATTTATCGCTGACATAAATGTTTAAAACATTTTTTTTAAATTTCAAAAAATCTTCAAAATTTCTAGTAATTTTGATAAATCTTTCTATTATTTTCTATTAAGTATTATCATTTTTTGATAAATTCCTAAAAACAATAAATTTTTATAATTTAAAATTCCTCAAATCATTTTGGCCTGATTTTTTCTAAGTTCCCTTTAAACGAGTGTTAACCTTTTTCTCTTAAGGCTGGCAGCTTATTTGCCATATTTAAAATAATGTTAACACAGCAGGTGTTGCTTCAACAAAAAAGCCAGCATCAGCAAGAATAAAGAAAGAAAAAACGGTGCACTGTGATAATGTTCACACCATGATACCAGCACTAACAGCAGTTTGTACTTGCAACCAAACAAACAATCAAGCACTTTGCATAAAAGCTGGTGTGCAGCAACAAGCAACAAGTTGTTTGGGGAAGACGAAACCTAAAAGCAAACACATTAATGTTGCTGCTGCTTTTACCTTTAGGTTGACACTAAAGTTGTGTTCAAATTGACAAACAATTTCAGGAAAAAAAAAATGAGGAAAATAAAAAGAAAACATTGCTAGAATTTTTTCAAAAGAAAAAAGCGTGACAAAGAGGTTTTCTTGCTTGTTTGGATTTTTTTCCAAGACTCTAGAAATAAAAACGAATAGTTTAGTTTAAAAAGACAAGATTTATATCTCTGAAATGAGTTAAACGTGTCAGTTTATGGTTTTTTATTATGTTTTTTGTTGGTTACTTATTTTTTTCAACATATTTTTTTTGTACATTTAACACATTATAAAGAAAATGTGGGTGTTATAGTTTTGGGGGAGCTTAAGCCAAACTACTGTTTAGCACAAAACACATTTCACCCAAATAAGAAACCTTAAGGCATTTTAAACAAGTTACAAATCTATAATATATTTATGGCCTTCTAACGTTAAGTTAAAGAAAACCAATTAGTTTGTTTTTGTAACATTTGAAATTTTACAAGCAATTCTTGAAATTTTTTTTGTTAAAATAGACTTGTAATAAAATTTACACTTTAGAAATATGGCCATAACTAAGGCAATAAGGTCTCTACAGTGAGGCTTTAAAATTAATAGCCAGCCAGCCAACCAACATCAATAAAGAAAACCAAAAAAAAAAAACATGTTAAGACCACCCACTGCAATTAGACGCCATTTTTTCCTAGAATAACTCAAGTTTTAAATGTGAAATCTATATTTTTATAGCAAATAAGCTATAAAAAAACTAAAATTAAATTTACAAACCAACACACACATAAAATACATACGCATTACCAATGTGTAGCTATGTGTACACAATTGTAATGAGTGTGTGTATTTGTACATATGTTTGTGTCTCTCTAATACCTTTACATTTATGTTAAAAAAGGCACGTATTCATTACATTATCTGCATAGTAAATAATAAAAACAAAACAACAGCAACTTTTTATTTTAACAACAAAATCTATTTAACACACTTCACATAGAGAAAAACTCAGTTGAAAAAAAAAATACGAAAAAAAAATATTGTGAAAAACACCAGCACAAAACATTAATAAAATAAAATTAACAATTTCAATATGGTTGTTTGATGCAAAAAAAAATAACAAAATATTTAATAAACATACATAAAGCTTGTGCCAGACAGAAGCCACTGTGTTGTGAATTCAATACAGAATTAAATGAAATAAACAGTAGGGGGAATTTATTTAAAGGCAGATAACAAAAAATAAAGTTAAATCAGAGAAAAATATTGCTTTTTTAAGCCAAAAAGTATTTATTTTGGGCTGACATTAATAGAAAACATGATCACAGTGTGAGCAACTTTTCTATAGAAAACATGATCACAGCGTGAGCAACTTTTCTATAGAACACATGATCACAGTGTGATCAACTGTTCTATAGAAAACATGATCACAGTGTGATCAACTGTTCTATAGAAAACATGATCACAGTGTGATCAACTGTTCTATAGAAAACATGATCACAGTGTGATCAACTGTTCTATAGAAAACATGATCACAGTGTGATCAACTGTTCTATAGAAAACATGATCACAGTGTGATCAACTGTTCTATAGAAAACATGATCACAGTGTGATCAACTGTTCTATAGAAAACATGATCACAGTGTGATCAACTGTTCTATAGAAAACATGATCACAGTGTGATCAACTGTTCTATAGAAAACATGATCACAGTGTGATCAACTGTTCTATAGAAAACATGATCACAGTGTGATCAACTGTTCTATAGAAAACATGATCACAGTGTGATCAACTGTTCTATAGAAAACATGATCACAGTGTGATCAACTGTTCTATAGAAAACATGATCACAGTGTGATCAATTTTTCTATAGAAAACATGATCACAGTGTGATCAATTTTTCTATAGAAAACATGATCACAGTGTGATCAATTTTTCTATAGAAAACATTATCACAGTGTGATCAATTTTTCTATAGAAAACATGATCACAGTGTGATCAATTTTTCTATAGAAAACATGATCACAGTGTGATCAATTTTTCTATAGAAAACATGATCACAGTGTGATCAACTGTTCTATAGAAAACATGATCACAGTGTGATCAACTGTTCTATAGAAAACATGATCACAGTGTGATCAACTGTTCTATAGAAAACATGATCACAGTGTGATCAACTGTTCTATAGAAAACATGATCACAGTGTGATCAACTGTTCTATAGAAAACATGATCACAGTGTGATCAACTGTTCTATAGAAAACATGATCACAGTGTGATCAACTGTTCTATAGAAAACATGATCACAGTGTGATCAACTGTTCTATAGAAAACATGATCACAGTGTGATCAACTGTTCTATAGAAAACATGATCACAGTGTGATCAACTGTTCTATAGAAAACATGATCACAGTGTGATCAACTGTTCTATAGAAAACATGATCACAGTGTGATCAACTGTTCTATAGAAAACATGATCACAGTGTGATCAACTGTTCTATAGAAAACATGATCACAGTGTGATCAACTGTTCTATAGAAAACATGATCACAGTGTGATCAACTGTTCTATAGAAAACATGATCACAGTGTGATCAACTGTTCTATAGAAAACATGATCACAGTGTGATCAACTGTTCTATAGAAAACATGATCACAGTGTGATCAACTGTTCTATAGAAAACATGATCACAGTGTGATCAACTGTTCTATAGAAAACATGATCACAGTGTGATCAACTGTTCTATAGAAAACATGATCACAGTGTGATCAACTGTTCTATAGAAAACATGATCACAGTGTGATCAATTTTTCTATAGAAAACATGATCACAGTGTGATCAATTTTTCTATAGAAAACATGATCACAGTGTGATCAATTTTTCTATAGAAAACATGATCACAGTGTGATCAATTTTTCTATAGAAAACATGATCACAGTGTGATCAATTTTTCTATAGAAAACATGATCACAGTGTGATCAATTTTTCTATAGAAAACATGATCACAGTGTGATCAATTTTTCTATAGAAAACATGATCACAGTGTGATCAATTTTTCTATAGAAAACATGATCACAGTGTGATCAATTTTTCTATAGAAAACATGATCACAGTGTGATCAATTTTTCTATAGAAAACATGATCACAGTGTGATCAATTTTTCTATAGAAAACATGATCACAGTGTGATCAATTTTTCTATAGAAAACATGATCACAGTGTGATCAATTTTTCTATAGAAAACATGATCACAGTGTGATCAAATTTTCTATAGAAAACATGATCACAATGTGATCAAATTTTCTATAGAAAACATGATCACAGTGTGATCAGATTTTCTATAGAAAACATGATCACAGTGTGATCAAATTTTCTATAGAAAACATGATCACAGTGTGATCAAATTTTCTATAGAAAACATGATCACAGTGTGATCAAATTTTCTATAGAAAACATGATCACAGTGTGATCAAATTTTCTATAGAAAACATGATTACAGTGTGATCAACTTTTCTATAGAAAACATGATCACAGTGTGATAAACTTTTCTATAGAAAACATGATCACAGTGTGATAAAATTTTCTATAGAAAACATGATCGAATTTTCTATAGAAAACATGATCACAGTGTGATCAAATTTTCTATAGAAAACATGATGACAGTGTGATCAAATTTTCTATAGAACACATGATCACAGTTTGAGTAACTCTTCTACAGAAAACATTCTATAATCTTGATTTAATTAATATAAAAACTAAAAAAAATTTTTTTCACTTGGCCCTAATAAAAAATTCCCCACTGTATTCTCTTTAACAACATAAAATACACACACTTGCTTCTAATAAGTTGTTGGTTTTTTTTCTAATAAAATCGAAGATAAAATATTGATTAGAAGCAAACACCACTAAACGCTGTGAACTGAGGTTTGGAGCGAAAACCAAAATACAAAAAAAAAAGACAACAACATGAAACCCAAAGAAAAAATTTATTAATTAAAGGCGCCATTCTTAAGATAGTAAAAAAAAATGTATTTTGCTAAAAAAAAAATTCAAACACACAACACAGCTAAAATATTCTATTCATAATTATAAAATGACATTGCAAAAAAAAAAAGCGAAAAAACTTAATATAAAAATCAACAAAATAAAATCAATAGTATTTTAAAATATTAACTAATATTAGATAACATAACGATAGGCGTGACTTAAGCCGGATTTTTCTTTAAAGTTGGTGAGAAAATTTTAGTTTTTCTTTGTTTTTTTTATTAAATCATGCAAATAAGTTTGAATTTTTAGAGAAGATGTAATAAAATGGTTAATTATAATTGAATAAAATGATTAAGGGGCGTTTAAGGTCGTAGGGCGTTAAATAAAGCAGGTGTTTTAACATTGAAATTAAATATGAATAATTAATAGCAGGTATTGATTGACTCTTAAGGCAAGTAAATTGAAAATTTTGAAAGAAAAAAAGCTTCAATTGTAGGTGTTTATAAAGAGTTAGCTAAGCTTAATAGCTGTTAAAGTTTATCATGAATTATAGGTCTTTGTTAGGTCCTAGTTTAGCTCGAAAGAACTTGTCCAATAGATCTGCCCTGAAATAGCGATTTTACTTATCTGTAAATATCCACTATTGAAGCCAAATATAGACTGTGTAAAGATCCACGATTGAAGCCAAACTAGACTCTTAAAAGAGCCACGTTTAAAGCCAAACATAGACTCTGTAAAAGTTCACGATTGAAGTCAAATATAGACTCTGTAATGATTGATGTCAAATATAGACTCTGTAGAGATCCACCTTTGAAGCCAAACACAAATTCTGTAAATATACACGATTGAAGCCAAAGATAGACCCTGCAATGATTCATGATTGATGTCAGATATAGACTCTGTATAGATCCACGTTTGAAGCCAAACATAGACACTTTAAAGATCCACAATTGAAGCCAAACAAAGACTCTATATTGATTCACGATTGAGGCCAAACATGAACTTTGTAGAGATCAACGATTGACGCCAAATATAGACTCTGTAAATATCCACGATTGAAGACAAATCTAGACTCTGTAAAGACCCACGATTAAAGCCGAACACAGACTTTTTAAAGATTCAAGATTGAAGACAAACATAGTCTCTGTAAAGATCCTCGATTGAAGAAAAACATAGATTCTGTAAGGAGCCACGATTGAAGCTAAATATAGACTATGTACAGATCCTCGATTGAAGCGAAAAATAGATTCTGTAAGGTGCCACGATTGATGTCAAACACAGACTCTGTACAGATCCTCGTTTGAAGCCAAACATCGACTCCGTAAGGAGCCACGCTTGAAGCCAAATATAGAGCCTGCAATGATTCATGATTGATGTCAAACATAGACTCTGTACAGATCCATGTTTGAAGTCAAACATAGACTCTGTATTTATCAACTATTGAGGCCAAACATAGAATCTTTAAAGATCCATGATTGATGTCAAACATAGATTCTGTAAACATCCACGATTAATGCCAAACATTGACTCCGTAACAACCCACGATTGAAGCCAAACAAAGAAGAAGACTCTATAAACATCCGCGCTTGAAGCCAAACATAGAGTATATAAAAATCCATGATTGAAGCTAAACATTGACTCTGTAAATATGCACGATTAAATCCAAACATAGACTCTATAATGATCCATGATTGTAGCCAAATATAGACACCAAAGATGCCCGATTGAAGCCAATCACACACTCCATCATTATATGAGATTGAAGCCAAACATGAATTTATGCAGATCGGCAAATGAAGATCAACATAGGCTCCATAAAGATGCGCGATTGATCCCAATCACAGAATCTATAAATACCCATGATTGATGCAACAATCCTAAAATCTCCAATTCTCCGCTTTGACTTCTAACCAAAACAATTAATAATATCTGTGATTAACTACATATTTGCCCCTAACCAATACTACAAGACCAACTAGTTCAGATTAGCACAATTTGTTAATAACAGTTAAGCTAAAAAGCATCCGTTTTAGCTCAAAACTATACAAAAAAAAAACAATCTTAAACATTATTGTTTTATAAGTGATAGAAGCCACATAAGATAAATCGGTAGCAAGGTTGTCAAATGTCAACTTGAGAGAAAAAAACCAGACTTTTATTTGAAAACAGAAATAAACATTTAGTTTTAAAACTCATGTTTGATTTTTTTTATTTCTATTCAAACCCAAAACATTTTTCTTTTGTTTAGTTTGGTTACCAAGCCAAACGTAAATGATTTGTTTTACTGCCTACATGACAGTTATTAATAATTGTTATTAATTTTGTTATTCTAAACTGGATTATTATAAAATGTGCCATAATTTATCATTAATATTAAACATAGAAATAAACAAATCAATGTTATACAAGTATTTAGGATTATTCATATTTAAATTTTTTGTATCTAAACTGAAATAGAGAGAAAATATTTAATAAAACTAGTATTTGTACAATAAAAATAAACATATCTAGTTTAATGACTAATTTATGAGTTCATCATTGTTGAAGATGTTTTTCAAAAGAATTTTTATGGGAAACATACGTTTGAAACGGGGTTTTTTAATAAGTTTCGAAATTTGTCATCCATAGTTAAGAAACTGTAGCAGTTCAAAAGAGATTAAATTGTTTGTTTGGGGTTTTAAAAAGTAATAAGATTAATCTATTTGTTTAAGATATTTAAACAAATATAAATTGACTTGGAAAAAAACAAGTTAATTCCTATTATTAGACCTTTAATTCAACAAAGTTAAATAAAATCAAGTTTAATATTTACAAAACATTTGAAAAATTGTTAAGTTTGAAAACCTTTTTTCCTTTTTCCTAAACAGAAATTATTTTCAAAACCATAAAATCTCCCAAACCCACAAACAAGTCTGTATTTTCAGTTATACCCTCCCTCGCGTATATATTTTAACAATTCACAAAAAATTTTATTTAAATTATTTTTAAATAAATCCACAAAAAAAAACAATCTCAGTTTTGCTTTAAAATGAGAAAAATTTAAGAAAAAAAAGTAGCTGGATGAGGGAAACTGAAGCTGAAACAAAACATTGTACAAATCAAGTTTAAAAGTCACGAAGCCAAGGTAAAATTGTGGCAGCAATAATAACAACAAAATTTTGAAAAAATAAAACAACAACAATAATAGCAACAATATCATTTAATAGAAGAAGAACAGCAACAAAAACAAAAACAACAGCAATAAGAAAACATTAAGTTACAAAGAAACCAAACCCACGATTTGATGTTTTTTTTTAATATTATTTGCAAGTTCAGACAAAAGTTAAATATAGAGAAGTGCGAGGGTGGTTATGGGAAGCCAAACATAGGCTATACAAAGATCAGCGGGAGAATTCGGAAATAAAATATATGAAGATCCATGATTGAATCCAATTTATACATGATCAGTAAAGATCCACGATTGAAGCCAAACATAGACTCAGTAAAGATCCACGATTGAAGCCAAACATAGACTCAGTAAAGATCCACTATTGAAGCCAAGCATAGACTCAGTAAAAATTCACGATTGAAGCCAAACATATACCCAGTTAAGGTCCACAATTGAAGCCAAACATAGACTCAGTAAAGATCTACTATTGAAGCCAAACATAGACTTAGTAAAGATCCAGGATTGAAGCCAAATATAGATTCAGTAAAGATCCACGACTAAAGCCAAACATACACTCAGTAAAGAATCACGAGTGAAGACAACCATAGACTCAGTAAAGATCCACTATTGAATCCAAACATAGACTCAATATAGATCCGCGATTGAAGCCAAACAAAGACTCAATAAAGATCTACCATTGAAGCCAAACACAGACATAGTAAAGATCCACGATTGAAGCCAAACATAGACTCAGTAAATATCCACGATTGAAGCCAAACATAGACTCAGAAAAGATCCAAGATTGAAGCCAAATATAGACTCAATAAAGATCTACCATTGAAGCCATACACAGACATAGTAAAGATCCACGATTGAAGCCAAACAGAGAATTAGTAAAGATCCATGATTGAAGCCAAACATAGACTCAGTAAAGATCCAAGATTGAAGCAAATATAGATTCAGTAAAGATCCACGACTGAAGCCAAACATACACTCAGTAAAGAATCACGAGTGAAGCCAACCATAGACTCAGTAAAGATCCACGATTTAAGCCAAACATAGACACAGTAAAGATCCACGATTGAAGCCAAACATACACTCAGTAATGAATCACGAGTGAAGCCAAATATAGACTCAGTAAAGGTCCACGATTGACTCAGTAATGGGCCACTGTTGAAGCCAAACATAGACTCAGTAAAGATCCATGATTGAAGCCAAACATAGACTCAGTAAACGTCCAAGATTGAAGCTAAGCATAGATTCTGTAAAGATCCGCGATTGAAGCCAAACATAGACTCAATACAGATCCACGATTGAAGCCAAACATAGACTTAATAAAGAGGTACGATTGAAGCCAAACATGATTGAAACCAAACAGAGACTCAGTACAGGTCCAAGATTGAAGCCAAACATAGACACAGTATAGATTCATGAATGAAGCCAAATATAGTATCAGTAAAGATCCACGATTGAAGCCAAACATAGACTTTGTAAAGATCCTCGATTGAAGCCAAACATGCACTCAGTAAAGAATCACGAGTGAAGCCAAATATAGACTCAGTAAAGGTCCACGATTGACTCAGTAATGGGCCACTGTTGAAGCTAAACATAGACTCAGTAAACGTCCAAGATTGAAGCCAAACATAGACTCAGTAAAGGTCCAAGATTGAAGCCAAACAGAGACTAAGTAAAGACCCGCAATTGAAGCCAGACATAGACTCAGTAAAGATCCCAAACATAGACTCAGTAAAGATCCTCTATTGAAGCCAAATACAGACTGTATAAAGGAGCATGATTGAGGTCAATCATCTGAAGCCAGTAAATACTTTTAGAAAGATTGTAATATAAAGTAATTTAATGATTACAGCTAAATGCAGAACTCTGAAATAACCACAATTGCAGCTAAATACAGTTTTTATAAAGATCCACAATTGAAGTATAGAACTATTTATAGATCCATGATTGACGTCGAACCACTGAAACTTTAGAAAGGTCCACGATTGAAGCCAAATAATTATTATTTACAGATTTAAGCTTGAAGCTTTAGAAGGAATCAAGATTGAAGATCAGCAATTGACTACTAAAAGACTTCATAAAGATCCATGATTGACGCCAAACGTAGATTCACGAACGAGACCTTACAAATACTAGTAAAAGTCCACGATTTAAGTTAAACCAATGCCATGTAAGCCTAATAAAAACTGTGTTAACATCGATAGTTGAAAGTTTTCAGAATCTGAAGTTAAATCCAAGCTAAAGCTTTATAAAAACCAATCTATAGTTATTTTAGATACTGTATAATTACCCGGAATTGAAGCAAATGAGAAAAAGATCTAAGATTGAAGTAAAACTGGAACAGTGTAGTGTTCTATGGAAGTATATGAAGATCAAAGTGGGACTGTAGGCAGAACAATAACTGTAAGAAGATCAAACTGGGACTGCATAAAAATCTACGATTAAAATCGATCTGAGATCAAACTGGAACTGCATAAAGAGCTGCTATTGATGTAAAAATAGATCTGAATGAAGATTTATTATTAGTGAGGCACAACGCACAGCGACCCAAAGGATCTTTTGTGTAGCCTTAAATTTTTCATCCTAACAGATTTAGGCTACGTCTAAAGCCAAGTATTCTATTGGATGAGAGATCAATTATGTCCCCCGGGGCCATTAAGGCCCTTCCGAGCCATTTTTTTCTGCATATTGCCAGCATTGGGCAGTCGCATAGAGCATGATCAGAAGTTTCGGCATGGAGTTCACAAAACCTGCACTGTTCATTCTCAACGTTACCTAACATAAATTAGTGATATTTTAAACCACAGTGAATAATCCAGTTAGTATCCTCAACATACCCTTTTCGAGCAAAAGCAACGACTGGGATCTACGTCTGGATAGGGTTATGAATCGTTTGGACTGTCTTAGTCCTGGTAAATTATCCCAAAAATTAGGCAAATTCCGATTCAACCCAAGAACGAATACTTTCCATAGTGTATCCAAGTGGGATGCCAAAGAACGGTTCAGGACCTATAAACGAGCGTCGAGCGCCCCTATTGGGAAGATGAAGATAAAACTGGGACTGTTAAAAAATCTAAGATTGAAATTGAATTGGGACTGTCAACAGAGCTTTAACTGTATGAAGATCAATCTGGAACTGTATAAAGATCTACGACTGAAATCTCACTGGGACTGTATGAATATGAAACCGAAACTGTATAAAAATCTATGATTTAAATCGATCTGAGACTGATCAAACTGCAGCTGTATAATTGATGTAGAAATGAAACGGCATGAATATGTAACTGGGACTGTATAAAAATCTACTATTGAAATTGAATTGGGACTGTATACAGAACTGTAACTCTATGAAGATCAAACAGGAAATGTATAAAGATCTATGATTGAATTTGAACTGGGACTGTATATAGATCAACCAGGAACTGTATAAAGATCTATGATTTAAATTGAACTGGGACTTTATGAAGATCAAACTGGAACTGTTTAAAAATCTACGATTGAAATCAAACTGGGACTGTATTTATCTCTGCGAAGATCAAGCTGGAACTGTAGAAAGAGCTACGATTAAAACAAAACTGGGATTGTATGAAAATAATGCTGGGACTGTATAAAAATCTAAGATTGAAATTGAATTCGAACTGTATACAGAACTGTAACTGTATGAGGATCAAATTGGAAGTGTATCAAAATATTACGATTGAAATCCATATGGGACTGTATGAGTATCAAACTGGAACTGAATAAAGATCTACGATTAAAATTGAACTGCGACTTTGTGAAGATTAAACTCGAACTGTATAAAAATCTACGATTGAAAACGAACTGGTACTGTGCAAATCTTTTCAAATTTCTGCGAATCTTGCACGAAAATGTATAAAGAGTTTCTATTTATGCAAAAATGGAACTGTATAAAGATACAGTTGGGACTGTATAAATATCTACGATTGATGTAAAATTGGGATATTATAATAAATTAAACTGGGACTGTACAAAGCTCTTCAAAAAGAATCAAACTGGAATTTTATACAGATTAAACTGGAAGTGTACAAAGATCTAAGATTGAAGACAGTTTTTTACTGTATGAAAACATACGATTGCAAAGAAACTGGAAGCATATAAAGATGTTGGATTAAAGCCAAACTATGGCTGTATAAAGAGCTGCAAAAGAATGAGAAGTGAGACTTAATAAATATTTTGAAATTGAAATCAAACTGCTTGCATCTATAGTAACCTTTATAGAGTAACTTTTTCCTCCATAAATTTTGTCCTCCACCCTCGTCTAAAACAACTAAAAATAATCAAAACAGATGCATAAAAATTTGATGATGCTTTTGTTTCTGCTGCCTCAGACATTTGGCTACCAACTCCCGCATATATTTAGCAGCAACAACAACAACTACTACTCCTGCAACAACAATAATAATATTTGAAATTCACAACAAGTGTAGAGCAGAGCATATGACTGCTAAACTGAAATGGTTGGTGTTTTTTATTTTTGCCTTTAAACTCGTATTTAAGCCCAGTTAAGGTACAATGAAGCAAAGCCGAATAAACCAAGTATGGGTTATTGTTTTAATAATGTTGAACATGGGTTTATAGTGGTTGCAAGGAAGGAAGAAAGGAAGGTTGGTTGCATGGTTAGTTGGAATAGTAGCTGGTGGTTTGGTTGTTGTTGTTGTTGCTGCAACGTTTTAACATTTTAATGTTTATTTAATTCGTAACATTAACTGTTCATTTATTTCACATGCAGATTTGCAAATAACCAAACAAAATAAAAACTATACAAAACAGAAAAAGAAATTCTGAGTTTAGATTTTTGTAGCAGATGACGATGATGATGATGATGATCAACATGTTGCTGTTGCTCAAATGCTGGCAACACAGTTTTAATGCAGCTTCATTTTATATGCACAATTTGGCCCTTTTTGTATGCTTTGCTTGTCTTGTTTTGTTTCATTTAGCTGCTGATTCTTTAAACTGCTGTTTTACCATACTGTGGGATTATTTTTATTGTTTTTAACTGTTTAAGGAGCAGAGCTGTAGTAGCAGGAGAAGAAGAAGAAGTTTAGTGTGGCTTGTTTGATTTTGAAGCCTTGTGTGTTGACTTTATGAGTGTAGTATTGAACTTCTGGTTTTGAAATAATTTTTTTGTTTTGTTTTCATTTGGTTTTCACCAAACAAACAAAATTTCGTGTGCATTGTTTTGTAGGTCGTTCTTGGGGTTCAAAAATCATGCTTGTAATTTTGTCATGGTTTTAGCTTTTTCTTAACTTTTTAAAGCATTTATTTGGTTTTTCATTTAATTTTTTTCTGCTCTTTGGTTTAAAACGGTAATTTACCATTAAATTTAGAGCACTTATTGTGGGAATATTGTTAAAAAACACAAAAAAACAGAAGCAGTTTTTATTTGTTTATTTTTTTTTTTTTATTCTGCAGAAATTAAGTTATAAAAATTTGCTTTACAAAAAGTAATCAAAATAATGTTATAATTTCGTGATTTAGTTTTTTTCAAAAGTTTTGTTAAGATTTTGTCTTTAATGATTTTTATTTCTGATAAAGTGATTTTCTAGGACAAAACCTTTGTTGGTTTGGATTTTCTTTATATATATGAGTGTTTTTTTTTGGAATTTTAAAAGACATTCTTTGAAATCTGTTTGCTAATCTTTGGCTTTAATTAATTCCACAGAAGTTTAAGGTGAAATTTAAACATTTTTATTGAGAGAAACAAAAAAATTGCAGAAAATACTTATGATTGTAAGTAAAATAAGACTGTATTAAAAACTAGGATTGCAACTAAGCTAAGACTGTATTAAGATCAAGAATTGAGGCTAAAATGGGTAAGATAAATATCTAGGATTGACAATTAACCATTTGTATCAAAAATTATGATTTAAGCTTATTCGGGTCATCACAAAGAAGTAGAATTGACGTTTAACTTGGACTGTATAAAGTCTTACTATTGATGCTTATTTGAGACTTTATTAAAATGCAGAATTTGTGCTAACTGGGACTGATGTTAAGATGGGACTGTATACAGATCTGGGATTGATGATTAACTGGGACTGTATAAAGATCTGCCATTGATGACTAATTGGGACTGTATAAAGATCTACAATGGATGATTAACTGGGACTGTCTAAAGATCTACGATTGATGATTATCTGGGACTGTATAATAATCTACAATTGATGATTAATTAGGACTGTATAAAGTGGGACTGTCTAAAGATCTACGATTGATGATTATCTGGGACTGTATAATAATCTACAATTGATGATTAATTAGGACTGTATAAAGATCTACAATTGATGATTAACTGGGACTGTATAATGATCTACGATTGATGATTATCTGGGACTGTATAAAGATCTTCAATTGATGATAAACTGGGACTGTATAATGATCTACGATTGATGATTATCTGGGACTGTATAATAATCTACAATTGATGATTAATTAGGACTGTATAAAGATCTACAATGGATGATTAACTGGGACTGTCTAAAGATCTACGATTGATGATTATCTGGGACTGTATAATAATCTACAATTGATGATTAATTAGGACTGTATAAAGATCTACAATTGATGATAAACTGGGACTGTATAATGATCTACGATTGATGATTATCTGGGACTGTATAAAGATCTTCAATTGATGATTAACTGGGACTGTCTAAAGGTTTACAATTGATGATTAATTGGGACTGTATAATGATCTACGATTGATGATAAAATGGGACTGGATAAAGATCTACAATTGATGATTAAGTGGGACTGTATAAAGATCTACGATTGATGATTAACTGCGAGCGTCTAAAGATCTGCCATTGATGATTAATTGGGACTGTCTAAAGATCTACAATTGATGATTAACTGGGACTGTATAATGATCTACGATTGATGATAAAATTGGACTGTATAAAGATCTACAATTGATGATAAACTGGGACTGTATAAAGATCTGCCATTGATGATTAATTGAGACTGTCTAAAGATCTACAATTGATGATTAACTGGGACTGTATAATGATCTACGATTGATGATAAAATGGGACTGGATAAAGATCTTCAATTGATGATTAACTGGGACTGTCTAAAGGTCTACGTTTGATGATTAATTGTGACTGTATAATGATCTATAATTGATAATTAACTGGGACTGTATAATGATCTACGATTGATGATTATCTGGGAATGTATAAAGATCTTCAATTGATGATTACCTGCGACAGTATAAAGATCTACGATTGATGATAGAATGGGACTATCTAGAGATCGACGATTGATGATTAATTGGGACTGTCTAAAGACCTACAATTGATGATTCACTGGGACTGTATAATGATCTACGATTGATGATAAAATGGGACTGGATAAAGATCTTCAATTGATGATTAACTGGGACTGTGTAAAGATCTGCCATTGATGACTAATTAGGACTGGATAAAGATCTTCAATTGATGATTAACTGGGACTGTCTAAAGATCTACGATTGATGATTATCTGGGACTGTATAAAGATCTTCAATTGATGATTAACTGGGACTGTCTAAAGGTTTACAATTGATGATTAATTGGGACTGTATAAAGGTCTACGATTGATGATTAACTGGGACTGTATAAAGATCTATGATTGATGATGAAATGGGACTGTATAAAGATCTGGAATTGATGATTAACTGGGACTGTGTAAAGATCTGCCATTGATGACTAATTAGGACTGGATAAAGATCTTCAATTGATGTTTAACTGGGACTGTCTAAAGGTCTATGATTGATGATTAATTGGGCCTGTATAAAGATCTACAATTGATGATTAACTGGGACTGTCTAAATATCTACTATTAATAATTATCTGGGTTTGTATAATAATCTACGATTGATGATTAACTGGGAATGTATAAAGATATTCAATTGATGATTAATTAGGACTGTATAAAGATCTACAATTGATGATTAACTGGGACTGGCTGAAGGTCTACAATTGATGATTAATTGGGACTGTATAAAGATCTACAATTGATGATTAACTGGGACTGGATAAAGATCTTCAATTGATGATTAACTGGAACTGTCTAAAGGTCTACGATTGATGATTAATTGTGACTGTATAATGATCTACGATTGATGATTAACAGGGACTGTATAATGATATACGATTGATGATTATCTGGGAATGAATCATAAAGAACTACAATTGATGATAAAATGAGACTGGATACGTTTCACCTTAGAACAGAGTATCCGAAATTGGCTTGATTCATTCTTGGCCTCAAAAGATGAGCAGTTCTATGGCGCTAAGGTAGTGATCTGTATTTGGTGGGACCAAAAGGGTTACTGAGCTACTGAAATCTGGGCAGACTATCACAGGAAGCCTGTATCGAATGCAGCTGATTGCAGAATATGCGGCCAATATTTCATCATGACATAGCTCGGCCACATTTTGCAATGCCGGTTAAAAACTATTTTGATTGAAGTGGTTGAGAGGTTTTGCTGCACCAGCCTTATTGTGCAGACCTTGCCACGTCCCAATACTATTTGTTTCCACACATGCAGAACGCTCTCTCTGGAATAATACACTTCACCTTAGAACAAGGTATCCGAAATTGACTTAATTCGTTCTTGGCCTCAAAAGATGAGCAGTTATTTTGACACGGAATCCATATGTTAAAAGAAAGATGGGAAAAGGTTATAGCCAACAATTGTCAGTACTTTGAATAAATTTATATTGTACAAATTTTTCAAAAGAAAAGCAAACAAATTGAGAAAATCCTGAATTTTTAAGTTATACACCCAATAAATAAGCACCATATTGTTACAAAATTGCACTTGAATTTAATGGCTTAATCGACTCCGCTATCTATAAGGATCCAGAATATATATACTTTATAGGGTCGGAAATGAAAAATGTAGAAATTACAAACGGAATGACAAACTTTTATGCTAACGGCATGCCGTTCCCCATACAAAACGTATGTGCATACCCAGGTATGTTGACGTGCGTAAAGCAGTTCTGCTGTTGACATAAAGGATAAAGCCAACCGCCACGGTGGTTAGTAAACTAACCACCCCACTCCATAAAAACCCTTGGAATGGGGTGTTTTTTTTATGTTTTGATGTATTTTTTCTTAATTTTTATAATAAACTAACCTTGATTAAAGTAAAAATGCAACTGCTTTGATTTAAAACTTATAAACAAACAAGTAATAGAGCTATATTCGGCTGTGCCGAATCTAATATACCCTTCACCAAATTATACTTCAAAATAAAAATTTTAAATATATTTTTTGAGGTTTTTTAATTTTTTGGAAAAAAAAATTTTCGAATTATTTTTTTTAAATTTTAAAATTTTTTTTCTTTAAATTTTAAAATTTTTTTCTTTAAATTTTAAATTTTTAAAAAAAAATTTTTTATTTTTAAATTTTTTTTTGTTGAAAAAAAAAATTCGGTTTAAAATATATTTTTCCGATTTTGACCCATTGTAGGTCCAACTTACTATGGTTTTATATACGTCGTTGCAAAGGTCTTTGAAATATCTATCATTGGATATCCATATTGTCTATATTAATGACTTAGTAATCCAGATATAGGCCACAAATAGGTAAAAAATCGAGGTTGTCCTGGTTTTTTCCTCATATCTCAGCCATTTGTGGACAGATTTTGCTGATTTTAAATAGCAAACTATATCTGACACCGAAGGTGAAGGGTATAAAAAAGAGTGGCTGAAAGAGTTAAGACCTTCAGTTATAGCTAATCTAAGACAGTATAAAGAATTTTGATTGAATAAAACTTAAATATGTTTATACTAAGACCTTATACAGATGCTTGATTGGGACATAAATCTGTTATTATATAAACACTTTCCCTTAAAGCTGCTTTGTAACTTGTGTAGACCCCCAAAGGGTTAATACTTAAGTATGAGTAAAATTATTACTAGAACTTTATTAACTTCTTTTTTGTCTTTATTACTTTGAAGCCTGGAGTTTTGTCAACAATAAGCAAACAATAATTTCATTCATACATTTTGGTATTTATTCATATTCTAGCAAACTGCAGTTTGTACTTGTAATAGCAGTAAGTTCTCAATTTTTTTGTTTGTTTGTTTGTTTTTATGTAAAATTTATGTAAATACTGTTTGTTTTATAACACAAAGCTTATGTTGCATATTAAATAGGATTGTTAGTTGTTGCTGGTTATAATGTTAAATGCAGTTTATATGAATGTTTTGTTATTAACTATTTACTGCTGTTAGTTATAGTTGAAAGAAACGGAAATACTAATGACATTTGAATCACTGCAACTACACAACTTTATACTTGCTTCTGGTTAGTAAAAAAAAATATGAGTTTTTGTTTGTCTTTTTTTAAATTTTGTGAGCTCAATATTAATTTAGTGTTGAAAATGTGTGGGTTGTTTTAATGTTAATGTTGTTTGTTGTTGTTGTTGTTGTTGTTGCTACTTAAAAAATATTAATAAATAAACAACAATAAGTCAATTTTAATATCCTGTCTTTGAGGTTATAAAGTCAAGTGTGGCGTGAGTGAGTAAGTGAGTGTGTGTAAGCTGCGTAAGTATGTAATAAATTTTGTCAATCATAATAAAAATATGTATGAAATTTAGAATTTAATTTTTTTTGAGGTTTTCTGTTTAAACCATTAAAATTGAGGTGATCGTAAATCATATTGAAAGTAAGTAGCTGACAATGTTATTTAGAAATAAACCGTTATTAGTTAATTTTCAAAAACGTTCAATGTATAGAGCAATATCATCAAAAAACAAGTAAGAAAGTATGGACCATATAATACCCTACACCAAGTAAATGAGTAAAAACATTTTTCTTTTAAAATTTCAATAATTTGTATTTTTGAGTGATTTTCGGAAGTGGGCCTTATATGGGGGCTATGACCAATTATGGACCGATCACCATGACATTAGGTCGTGTGATTTGTGTCTATATGAAAGTTTACTATGTTGAATTTTGTAAGTATACCAACATTTTTAAGCGATTTATGCACATTAAAGTGATTTTTGGAAGAGGGTCTATATGGGAGCTATGACTAATTATGGACCGATCGTAACAAAATTTAGTGACATGAATTTAGTATTTATAAAACTTATTTGGAGCTCAATTTGTGGAGATACATTTATAAATTAAACATTTATGACCGATAAAGTCCAATTTCGGAAGGACATTTGTATGGGGGCTAGGTGAAATAATGGACGGATTTCAGCCAGTTTCAATAGGCTTGGTCCTTGAGCCGAAAAAATAATATGTACAGAATTTGATCGAAATATCTTCAAAACTGCGACCTGTACTCTGCACACAAGGTTTACATGGACAGCCAGCCGACCAGACGGACGGACGGACGGACATCGTTTAATCGAAAATGATTCTAAGTCGATCGGTATACTTTAAGGTGGTGTTAGACTAATATTTTTGGGCGTTACAAACATCTGGACAAACGCATTATACCCTCCCCACTATGGTGGTGCAGGGTATAACAAGTAAGAGAGCTATATTCGGCTGTGTCGAATCTTATATAACCTTCACCAAATTATACTTCAAAATACAAATTTTAAATATTTTTAGGTAAACAAAATTTATTTTTTTTCCAAATTTGTTTTTTAATTTTTTGTAAAAAAAAAATTTTCGAATTTTTTTTTTTTAAATTTAAAATTTTTTTTTTGTTTTTTTTAATTTTTTTTTTAATACTTATCGAAAAAAACTTTTGGTAAAAAAAAAAATTCGAGTTGAAAAATATTTTTTCCAAAATTGGCCAATTGTAGGTCCTTACTATGGTCTTATGTAGTTGCAAAGGTCTTTGAAATATCTATCATTAGATATTCATATTTTCTATGTTAATTAATCCAGATATACACACAGCCTCAGAAGTGAGTATACACCAGTGAATTTTTTGATTTTTTTAAGACCATAAAAATCATTATACTCCGACTTAAATCTTTTTTTTCAAAACCGAATCTATTATTTAACTCAATCTCCATCAAACCTAAACATTTAAATTTGAATCGATGGATAGATTTTAGGATTTTAATTATCCTAAAAAAAAGCAAATAATTTTTGGTATTTACTCACTTTTGAGGCTCACTGTAAGTCAAAAATAGGTCAAAAATCGAGGTTTTCCTGGGTTTTTCCTTATATCTCAGCCACTGGTGGACCGATTTTCTCGATTTTAAAAAGATATTGATATATGAATCGTGTATGTAAGTTGTTTGGGGGCTTCGGAAAGTTGATTTCAACAGACAGACGGACACGAAGGTAAATAGGAGTTCGTATATTCGAACGGGCTTCAAAAACACACTTTATTAGACCAATATTGTAAAAATTGGATAAACTGTAAAAAGTTGTAACACAAGCGTTTCCTATATAAAATAAAATTTAAATTTTTTTTTAAATTTTTAAAAAAAAAATTCAGAAAAAAAAAATTTTTCTAAAAAAAATCCAAAAAAATAATTTTTATTAAAATTATAAAAATTGGATAAACTGTAAAAAGTTGTAACGTTTCCTATATAAAATAAAATTAAATATTTTTTTTTTTCAAATTTTGAAAAAAAAATTTTAAGAAAAAATTCCAAAATTTTTTTTTTTTTTTAAATCTTTTTGTTTTAGCTTAAAAACCATTAAAAGTTAACCTAAGCGTTTTAAAAATGTCTTTTAAAAATTATTTACAAACATCACAGCAAATCATAACTGTCAGCAAAACAAAAGTATTAAGACACAAACTTTGACATGTAAATAAATTGAAAAATATTTGAAATTCCTTTAAAAATACTTATAACGGTTTCCAAAATTGCTAAATTCACAACTAAACCCGCATATTTCTTACAATATGATTCCATTATTTTCTCATCACTTGTCAATATCAAATCAAAATGCAAAAAACATCCAAAAAAAAAATAAATAAATAAATTTGAATTGCAATTACCCTCCCCAAACAAAAGAAGTTTGTTTTTTTTTCATTTATAAAAAACTGTAAAAAAATACCCCACACATTGTTTGTTTACTTGTCTAGCAGAGATTTCGAAACACTATTCATTCAAATTTATTCAGATTTAACTTTTTGGCTGTTTGATAGACCACTTGTTTATGTATTGTTTTCTTTTATTTATTTATGTTTAACATTTTATACATTTATGACACTTGAAATGTAAATGAGAGTAGCTGAGATAATGTTAACACACTCAAGTGTTTTGAACTTGGTTCAGTCTTTGCTAAATTAAATTTTAGCAAAATATTTTGATTCAAAATTGTATTGATGTCTAGGCAAATGGCTTACGCATGCCATTTAAAAAAAATGCCTTAAGCATTATTGTGGTTTATTTATTTACGTATTCATGGGAATCGTAGAAATGCGGTTAATAAAGGCCTTAAACAAAGCAAGTGTAATAAAAAAAATCGAATTGATTTGTTTAACAATGGGGATTTTGTAAAGAAAGTGATTCATTGTGTGAGTTTATTGTTTTTGCATATAAAGTCATAAGTCTGTGGTCTTTTGTTAGGTTAATATGTTTGTAATTTGAGATGTTTTGACTTTTGAGCGAAATTTAAGGAATCTTAATAGATTTTGTGAATTAAAAAAACAATTTAACTTGCTTCATTTAATCCAGCAATCACAAAGTAATATTTGAAATAATTTTTTCTCAATTTGATACCAAATGTTATTTTCAAATAATTCTCAAACCTAAAAGTAAGTTAAAAACATGAGAAATATTTTGAAAATTTATGTTTTCGTAGTAAAATATTAACTACAATTTCCAATATTAATGACAAATCAAAAAATTAGTGTAACAAAGGCTTGAACATTTGATATAAAACATGATTCTCAAACCTTATTCTAACCTAAACAGAGGATTGAGTTTAAAATTTGAATATAATTTGAGGTTGACTTGAGGAAAAATCTTAACAAAATTAACAAATATTATTTTCAAATCATTCTCCAACCTATATATAAGTTAAATGGAATATTAATTTTGATGAAAGGAAAAGTATTTGAAAAATGTTGTGTATCGTTAACGTTTGAACTTTTGATATCAAACATTATTTTCAAATCTAATTCTTACATAGACAGATATTTCATGTTGAAATTTTAATTAAATTTGAGATTGATTTGAAAAAAAAAGCTTGAATATTTGATTTCAATCATGATTCTCAAACCTTATTCCAACTTACACCGAGGAATGAGTTTCAAATTTGAATGTAATTTGAGCATTTGATATCAAATATGATTCTAAAATCTAATTCTAAGCTAGACAGAGATTTGAGTTTAAAATTTGAATTAAATTTTAGTTTGATTTGAGAAAAAACTTACGACAATCAATACCTATATCCACCATCTTCGATTGTTATTTAACATCGAGAAAATCGGCCAACAAATGCCTGAGATATAAGCAGAAAACCGTGACTTCCTTAATTTTTCAAACTATTTTCAGAAATTTTTAGTTTTTAAATTTTTGTTGCCAAATTTTTTTTTGGTCAAAATTATTTTTCACGAAAAGTTTTTTCAACCCAAATTTTTTTTCAACCAAAACTGCCACTAATATTTGTTCTCAGAAATTTTTTTTTTCAACAACATTTTTTTAACAAATTTATTTTTTTACCAAAAATAGTTTTTAATATTTATCTTAGAGTATGAACCGATATGGTTCAACCAATATGGATTTGTTTTGTTGTTGCTGTGTTGTTGCAATCACGCATGAACTGCGAAATAGGAACAAGGTCCTCAAGGCAATAGCCGGCAGCACTTGGAGTATTTACAAATAAACCTTGCTAGCAACCTACAAGACGATTGGCCGGTCAGTGGTTAACTATGCTGCTCCAGTGTGGTCGCCTTCGTTAAGTGATACTCTGTGGAGAAATATTTAAAGCTGTCAAAATGCAGCCTTAAGGACCATCACAGGCTGCCTCCAAATTACCTCCGAATACCACCTTCACGAGGAAACTAAGGTTCTACCGGTCAGGGAACATAAAGTCATGCTGACGCAACAGTTCCTTCTGGGATGTCACCGGAGGAGTCATCCAAACTTCGACATCATACAGTTGGAGTCTCCACCGAGGCATGTCAGACAGGACCTTAGAAAATACAAGGAAAGCATACAGAGGTATGTGCAGGATCCATTGGATTGCAGCTCGTATTTGACAGCTTTGAACGACATTCATAGAGACGCCATCAATTCCGCGGTAGCAGGATACCGTATGAATGTCGTACTTGGAGGTCGCCCACCACCGATAGCAGACCGCGTAAAACAAGAGTCGTTCTGATACAACTAAGATCAGGATGGAGCAATAGGCTTAATGCCTTCTGGTCCCGCATAGACCGTGCCGTTCTCATCTTATGCCCAGCATGTGGTCAGGGACCCCATGGTACCCTCCACATTTTCAACTGTAGAGCCAGCCCTACTTCACTACGTCCAGTAGATTTATGGACACACCCAACAGAAGTAGCACAATTCCTTGGACTTGATCTTGCAGAACCCCCTGATTAAATATTGTAAAATTGTTGAAGCTGCTACAACAACAACTGATATGGATGATTTCTTCCGATAATCCAATGGGTGCATTTCTGAAAGAAACATTTAAGTCGGTAGGAATGTTTTAAAAGGATATTGTATTGTAGATATCTGCAAACTTCGAAAAACTTATCAAATTATATGACAAACTTTTACACAATTGGTCCAAATAGAAGTTTATTTTTAAATCGTAAAATATTTTGACACTGACATCTTTTTTTGCTCGAAATCTTGAGTGTCAGCTAGTTTCTTATCTGAATTTTAATACTATGTAGGTCATACAATTTATTTGTTTTGGCCAATACTACAATTAATTTTGGATTTACAAATTGAATTTGCATAAATTGTTGTTGTTTTAATTTAACACATTTGTGACCATTTAAAATATTGTGGGTAATTGAGTATTCATTCTTGAAAATATCTAAAACATAACAAAACTTTGTTTTATTTTTGTTTTGTTTTTTCTTTACCCACTTACAAAACTACAGTTTGAGTTGAAAAGAAACCAACCAATTCTAGTAGGGAATGTAAGAAAAGATAAACTCACTGTTTATTGTTGGTGTTTTGTTTAAGCTTTGATATTTTTACAAATAAAGCTTGAGTGTCTACAATTCTCATTTATTGGGAATTCAGCACACTATTCTTAACAAACAAATTTGTTACTTACATTTCAAGCAAAATCATGAAAAGCGATGAACCAAATTTTAAACTGTTAAAGCTGATAACTTAACATTAATGCAGCTTAAAGCTCTAAAAATAGAACATTCTAGTTTTGTCCGTTAAATTAATTCATAAAACTGCTAGAAGAAGGCACTGTGTATTTAAATAGTAAAAGCAAGTTGCAGTTAGTCAGTTTATTGTAGGTGTTGTTAGACTTAACATCAACATATTTATTAAAAGAGAGTGACTAATGAGTTGAATAAAGAGTTGTTACAATTTTTATACTACTGGTGGCTTTTACTTGCAATTAAAAGAGTACGATTTATTTAATGAAAATATACTACCGTTTTTGAAAGGTAAAAACGTAAGAATTGGTGTCAGAAGTGGGATTGTAAGCATCTTTCAAGAAGTTTGAGGAGCTAAAAGTGGATCAGCTCTAGAGATAATTACTTAATTTTGGAGCTACCGACCGCAGGTAACAAATACGAATTGCAGAGGAGGCTAATAGATAAACTCAAGCGGCGTGACTTTGACTTGGATCTACAAAGAAGAAATGTAGGTATGTACCCTTGCAATAACAAGCCGCATGGATTTAAGCACACTATTTGAGGCTATGATGGAAAGAATGGACTCGAGTAAGAAAGCTAGTTACCGTCGTACATCAGAAACTACCACCACAGTCAGAAAGTTTAGTGGGCCCTTTAGAACCAGCATAAATAACAGCAAAAGCTTTTGTTAAACCCTGCAACATAAGATTAGTTCCTCTAAAAGTACTTAACCCATTTCACTCGGAGATAAAATTTTTATTTATTTTTTAAACAAAAAAACTTTTTTAGGGTAATTATGACGGCCAGCAAATATCTGGTCAAAAAAATTTTCCGATTTTTCGATTTCCCAAAAAAGCCAGTTCAAAATTTCGAACAGTTAAGTTTGCACATAGTATGTGATGTCCCGAATTTGCATGTAAATCATTGTTTTAATATTTTATAAAACAGCTACATATGTTGGCAATAATTCCTCATGTTTATTATTTTAATTTTATTTTTTTTTACTATTTTTAAAAATTAATTTAAAAAATGTAAATTTTTAGAAATTTTTTTAATTTAATGTAATTGCAGAAATTTGCCACTTGAAACGAAGGGAAGGGGGGTGGTCAGGTCGGGATATAGTTTTTTATTAGCTAAAAAATGTGACTTAACATTCATACCAAAATCTTTCAGAAATTCAACCTTTTTCACATATAAACTTTTTTTGAAAAATTTTATTTTTACTGTTCGAAAAATCGAACAGCAGAGCGAAATGGGGTTAACCTGTCCAGCTATAAAAAAGTCGTCAAAACAAATTCCGAAATAGGATGCTTCAGCAGTGGCAGTAGAAATGTATAAAAGTATTAAGGCGGCCGATAAAAATAATGCCAAGCTGCTTCTGAAGAAGCGTGCTACAATCGCCTTAAAGAGCAAAAGCCAAGGTAGAACGACAATTGTAAAACATCAAACAGATACTATAGAACCAAGACCAATAAAGCTTGTGATATTAAATGGCATTCGGTTGACAAAAAATGTGGTTCCCATAATCTGTTTTCTCAGTGTTCTGTATTAAAATAATATTCAAATAGTAAATGCGCATGCTGTTGACGAGAAAATAAACTGCTTCTTACAATAAGTTTTCAAATTAATAATTGTAAATTAGTAAAAACATATTGAAACCTATTTTTTGAGAATACTGTTGTAATTTGTTGATATTACTTAAACCAACTTCTTAGGAAATGGTGAAAGTAATATTAGGAATATTCCTAAATACATTTTAAAATATTAAACACTGTTGTCTTTTATTTAAATTAGAAACAAATTTTACTATTGATTTATTAATGAATTCATTATTGTTCTGTATACTTCAAAACTCTATAACCCCATACTAAATCACTTTCAATTAAAACCGAACAAACAAAATAGAAAAATCTCTCAAAACATTTTTCATTTCAAGACCACTTTTATAAAATCTTAATAACCTCATCTTGTTTCCTACACCTTCCTCCTGTAAAACCGCTTAAAGTGTCAATTATTAATTTCTGTTATCGAAATTTTTTTTTTAAGAAATATTTTTGTTTATTTCTTATTTATAATAAAATATCTAAATAGAAACTATTCTAATTGTACCGGTTTTTATGGGACAAAATTTAAAACAGTCGTCATATGAAATATAGCAGCAGCAATTTTGAAAAGAAAGAGAACAAAATAAATGTATCAAATTAATGTTACACATTAATCTTTTTTTTTTGGAAGTTTTGGTAATATTTGAATAAATATTGTTTAAAATTTGAATATCTGGTAAGACGAGACGACAACAAAACTAAAGCCGGGCATGTTTTATGGTAATTTTGGAATTTGCGTAATAACTAACATAAATAAAAAGATTTAAATATATCAAAAAGTTTGAGTAAGAGTGCCATATTCGGCTGTGCCGAATCTTATATACCCTTCACCAAATTATACTTCAAAATTTTAAATATTTTAAGGTAAGCAAAATTTAATTTTTTTTCCAGTTGTTTTTTTAATTTTTTGGAAAAATTTTTTTTTTGATTGTTATTTTAAATTTAAATTTTTTTTTTCTTTTAAATTTAAATTTTTTTTTTTAAATTTTAAATTTTTTTTTTTGTTTTTTCCGATTTTGACCCATTGTAGGTCCAACTTACTATGGTCTTATATACGTCGTTGCAAATGTCTTTGAAATATCTATCATTAGATATCCATATTGTCTATATTAATATCTTAGTAATCCCGATATAGGTCAAAAATAGGTCAAAAATCGAGGATGTCTTGGTTTTTTCCTCATATCTCAGCCATTTGTTGACCGATTTTGCTGATTTTAAATAGCAAAATTCTCGAAAGCATGTCTGACAGAATTATTGAAGATTTGGATCCAGAAGATATCTGGGGTCTTCAGAAAATTGATTTCAACAGACGGACGGACAGACAGACAGACGGACAGACGGACATGGCTTAATCGACTCCGCTTTCTATAAGGATCCAGAATATATATACTTCATAGGGTCGGAAATGAACAAGTAAGAAAGTAAGGTCGGTCAAGCCCGACAATATTATACCTTACACTAAGTAAAATATTAAAAACATTTTTCTTTTAAAATTTCAATAATTTGTATTTTTGAGTGATTTTCGGAAGTGGGCCTTATATGGGGGCTATGACCAATTATGGATCGATCACCATGAAATTAGGTTGTGTGATTTGTGTCTATATGAAAGTTTGCTATGTTGAATTTTGTGTGTTTACCAAAATTTTTAAGCGATTTATGCATGTTAAAGTGATTTTCGGAAGCGGGTCTATATGGGAGCTATGACTAATTATGGACCGATCGTAACAAAATTTGGTGAAATGAATTGTGTATATATAAAACTTATTTGGAGAGTAATCTGTGGAGATACATTTATAAATTAAACATTTATGACCGATAAAGTCCAATTTCGGAAGGACATTTGTATGGGGGCTAGGTTAAATAATGGACCGATTTCAGCCAGTTTCAACAGGATTGGTCCTTGGGCCGAAAAAATAATATGTACCAAATTTGAGCGAAATATCTTCAAAATTGCGACCTGTACTCTGCGCACAAGGTTTACATGGACAGCCAGCCAGCCAGCCGACCAGACGGACGGACGGACGAACGGACGGACATCGTTTAATCGATAATACCTTTCTATAAAAATGCAGAAATTACAAACGGAATGACACACTTATATGTACCCTTCTCACGAAGGTGAAGGGTATAAAAAAGAAGTCGAACTAAATTAAGAAGTTTGGGTTTGGTCTAATTTAGAGCATGTGTGCAAGAATAAGGTGTAACTGGCTACAAATTTATGGATTTTTATTAATTTTTTAATACAATTCATAAAGATCATGGAGGACTCTGTATTAAATAATAGTAATTGTATTGAATTAAATAACCTTTGCTTTAATATCATTTTACAGTGATTGGCACCTAAAGCCACAAACTCTTTTTATACCCTACACCACCATAGTGGGGAGGGTATTATGCGTTTGTGCAGATGTTTGTAGCGCCCAAAAATATTAGTTTAACACCCACCGATCGACTTAGAATCACTTTCTGAGTCGATTAAACGATGTCCGTTCGTCCGTCTGTCTGGTCGTCTGGCTGGCTGGCTGTCCATGTAAACCTTGTGCGCAGAGTACAGGTCGCAATTTTGAAGATATTTCGATGAAATTTGGTACATATCATTTTTGCGGCCCAAGGACCAAGTCTATTGAAACTGGCTGAAATCGGTCCATTATTTCACCTAGCCCCCATACAAATGTCCTTCCGAAATTGGACTTTATCGGTCAAAAATGTTTAATTTATAAATGTATCTCCACAAATTGTGCTCCAAATTAGTTCTGTATATTCAGAATTCATGTCACCAAATTTTGTTACGATCAGTCCATAATTAGTCATAGCTCCCATAGAGACCCGCTTCCGAAAATCACTTTAACTCTTAAAAATGTTAGTATACACACAAAATTCAACAAAACTAACTTCAATATAGATATAAATCACACGACATAATTACATGGTGATCGGTCCATAATTGGTCAGAGCTCCCATGTTAGGCCCACTTCCGAAAATCACTCAAAAATATAAATTATTGAAATTTTAAAAGAAAAATGTTTTTGCTCTTAGTTTTGCTTAGTTAGTGTAGGTTATTATATGCTCGGGCTTGACCGACCATACTTTCTTGCTTGTTCAAATTGAGAGTTATCCAAACTACTTTTTACGTGTTATTTCGGTATTTATTAACCACCTAGGATAAGCAGATATACCTCTCTTAAGCAAAATGTCGTTATAATGTTTGTTAAACAGTATGTTTTCGCTTCTGTTTATATTTTTTTTTTGGTTGTTTTTTGTTAACTTTGTTTGCTGGTATCACAAAACACATGTAACGAACATGTTGTTCTAACCAAATTTGTAACGACTCTACTTTACTTTTAATGTTGGATGTTGGTCTACATTAAAACAAAATGTGTAACAAGTACATGTGTGGTAAATGCAATTTGTCCAACGTCATGTTATGTTAACAATTTGTTAAACAATTTTGTTACAATTTTATAACACAAGTATATAGAGATATTTTCATTTTCAATCTTAAAAATAAAATAAAGTTTTAGATAAAAAAAAAACAAACCAAACAAACACTAAATGGACAATGTTAAAGACTTTACATTTATGGTCAAGTATTTAAAAACCACAAATTCTCATGTTAGCCCAACATAAAAACATTATACGAAAAAAACTGAAAACTCCAAAATCTAAAAAAAAGAAGCCAAAAAATATCAAAGCAATAGGAAAAATTAGAGCAAATTGTTAAAATGTAAGACAGAAATTAAATTAAATGAGAAAATAAAGAAATTAAAGACAAATAAGGTTTTCAATAAAGGATTATATAAAACAGGTAATGTTGCATCAAAAAGTCGCAGCTATTGTTGGTGCATTATTAAATTAATTTGGATTTTTTTTAGGTACAAAGTATCAGATTTGATATAAGGAGTTTTTCATTAAGCGCCTCCTATCTTTAAATTTAATTAAAACAAAGCTTGTGTGAGATATCATGGACGTTTTGTTTCATTTGCCCTATCGATGAAATATATCATCAAGCAAATGTCCATGTTTGTGGCTTATTCGCATACACTTCACATCACCTCCACGTGAAATGGACATGCCCTCAAATTGCACCCTACTGTTTAAATCACATTATGACCCAATTCAGGTCAAAAGAAGTTGGTATATCATCGACCTATAGTGCTCGTCATCGACGGTGATGGCCTTGCCATTGATGCATTGAATGTTCTTGGATTTAATATGGATTGGTATCGTTCCAAATTTCACAATATTGTTTGTTGACGTACCCATTCATCCAGAAATGAGCCTCTCCGTAAAATATGACGACCGCGAACATTGTCCGAACAGAACACCAATTTTGATAAAACAATTTTATTATTTGCACGAGGTGTTGAACGCTATATCCGTTCATGAAAAAATGACAGCCAACAACATGACCGCTATCAACTGTCAAAATTCCTAAGTCCCTCTTGGAAAACCTTTTACATATCTGATCGCTTTTTATTTTAAGCATTGCAATGCATCGGCCTTGGGGCGTTATGTTTATAAAAAGCAAACAAATATTCAAATTCATTTCGAAAATCAGTCACCGATTCTCGCAATTTATAGACTACTGTGTTATCGTAAAATTGTGTTCACCGATGGGGTTCATTTCTCATTTTTGACTTAACGTTTTGGTTAATAAACAAAGCTGCTACATATAGAGTGAGACCAATCAACAGCAGACCCTACAGAATCCATTACATACAAAAAAATTACTCCGTTTGATGCAGTCTACAAGCTGGTGGCATCATCGGACCTTAGTAATTCAAAAATAAAGCTTTAGCTTTTTGTTTGAAAATAAGGATGACATTTATACGGGCTAGACGTGGTTTCAACAGAATGGCGCTACTTTCCATACGGAGACCGCAACCATCGATTTATTAAAATCAAAATTTCAATAAATGGATTTCGAAAAATGAAACTGTCAATTGGCCTCCAAGGAAATAAAATTGTGTACGGATTCTTTGTGTGTTTTAAGTTTAAAACAACCTCACACACAAATCCGGAGGCTTATGTTTTCAACACTTAAAGGGAATATTGCACAAAAGTGGTCATTAATGGAAATTATCAAGCTGTAATAACAACAAGTAAGAGAGCTATATTCGGGTGTGCCGAATCTTATATACCCTTCACCAAATTATACTTCAAAATAAAAATTTTAAATATTTTTAGGCAAACAAATTTTTTTTTTGCAATATTTAAATTTTTTGGAAAAAATATTTTTCGAATTGTTTTTTCAATTTTTTTTTTAATATTTAGCGAAAAAAAACTTTTGGTGAAAAAAAAATCGGGTTAAAAAATATTTTTCCGATTTTGACCCATTGTAGGTCCAACTTACTATGGTCTTATATACGTCGTTGCAAAGGTCTTTGAAATATCTATCATTAGATATCCATATTGTCTATATTAATGACTTAGTAATTCAGATATACAGTGGGGAGCTCAAATAAGTACATGTTTCTATTTTGTGCACTTGTTATGGAATAAAAATAAAACTAATAAAGCAAATCCAAAATTTTTTTCTGTCATTTATTTTATGTTTAATATGTAACAAAATGAATTACAATTCAAAACAAAAAACATCCATGTCTAAATAAAAAAACAGACAAAACTAAAATAACTCGCATGTACTCAATAACTTTAGGGAAGAATTGAATTTTTTAAAAAATTTTCAAAATCCTTTATTACGTAAATAAAATTTTACACGCATTGGCATATTTTCTACCAATTTTTCATTAACTATATTTGGAATACTCGTGCTCAATCCGCTGTTAAAGCTCGTACAAATTGGTAGGAGTTAATCGGTATTGTTTCAACCGCTAATTCACGATTCACTAAAAATTCTCAATAGGATTGAACTCAGGACATTGAGCTGATAACTGCATTAATAAGAAATTTTTCTAGGAACACCTTAACAATTTTTCACGTGTGCATTGGGTGAAAAATTACTTCTTCTGCAGGATAAGCGTTATAATCTACAAAGTCAAAAGATGAATGTGTAAAATACAAAGATGATTACGTATTGAGGACGGGATATCGAACTGGCCACTATTTCAGTAGAAATTTTGCTCACTATTTTTCAAGGTTTTTGATGAGTGCTTTAATTAGCCGTCCTGCTGTAAAATAACTTCTTCGACATGATTGACGCTCTTATCTACAAAATCGCAATGGCAAGTCTATAAATTCGGTATGATTATTAGTCTTCAATATATGCAGATAGTCTTCTTAACGCATTATTTCGCCGATTGTTTCAAAATTGGTGACAAAGTAAGGATGTAGTAAAACACGGTAATGATATGGGGTTGCTTTATATGGTGCCACCTTGGACCAATGCAAAGAATCTATGAAATAATGGGTAAAGAAAACGATCTGCGTATTTTTCAGACTCATCACACCGATTTTGTAGTCTCATCATCACGATTTTGTATATAAAAGAGGAAATCCTGCAGAAGAAGTAATTTTTCAATAGGATGCGACCCACTGTAGGTCAAAAATCGAGGTTATCCTGGTTTTTTCCTCATATCTCAGCCATTTGTGGGCTGATTTTGCTGATTTTAAATAGAAAACTTCTCGAAAGCATGCCTGACAGAATTATTGAAGATTTGGATCCCGAAGATATCCGGGGTCTTTAGAAAATTGATTTCAACAGACAGACAGACAGTAGGATATGACTTAATCGACTCCGCTATCTATGAGGATCCAGAATATACTTTATAGGGTCGGAAATGAAAAATGTAGAAATTACAAACGGAATGACAAACTTATATATATCCTTCTCACGAAGGTGAAGGGTGTAAAAATGTTTCTTAAAATGGAGTTCTATTACAAATTTGTCAAAGATTTAAATAGATGAGCATAAAAACTTAAATTTTTATGGCTTGGCTTAAACATCATAAAATCTTTTAAGCAAACAAACAAGGATTTAAGATACATTATGGTTTTTTATATTGGCTCAATGTCGATCCAAATATTTGAAGTTGTGGTATACTTAGCTGGACAGGCTTTTGAAATACCTTTCATTTTATATAAATAATAGACCAACTCTAAGCAAATTGTTCGTATTGTAGAATTATTTTGAAATTGCGTCCTGTACAAGGTTTACATGGACGGACGGATGGACGTGATTGAAAAGTTATCTTGATAAGATTTGTATTTATACTTTATGTTGGGTATTGGGACAATATTTTAGCATGTTACAAACATCAACATTAACCCCATATGCTTTCTCTACTATGGTAGTGTCTCCTCGTTTAGGTCTTGTAACATTTTAAATACCAAACATGTGTCATTATTAGATAATATTTGAGGAAAATTTCATTATCCTATCGCGGCTTCAACAGACGGCTACATTGTCTATGAATTTTATAAGGACCCAAATGGAATGACAAAATCAATATTCATTTTTAGTGCTGGGTATAATAAATATAGGATACAAGTTACTAATATTGTATGAAAATTTTAAATGTATTTTTAAATTTAAAAATCTTAAATGTGCATTTAATTATTTCTATTAACCCACTTCTGTGCTTGAAAATACTTGAAAATCTAAATATTGCACAATTGGAGTTAGAAAGTCTGAAGAATTTTATATTGAAAATGGATCACAAATCTTTGAAAATGGATTCATCTTTCATTTGTGTTTTACCAACTGCTATAATACATCAATATCGTAAAATAAAAAAGTTGCTATTCGTTTTAATTAAATTTTTGGTACCAATTATCTATGAATAATTAGTTGCAGGTCTATGATTTAACGATTTATCATTACTAATAACGAAATTTCTAATCTTCTATTTTAAAATTTAGCAATTTTAAATGCCCATCCTGTTTTTCTAATATTCCCGATACTATATTTGTACTCTCATCAAGTATCTTTTGAGACAACATTTGAATCGTTTATTTCAAAAACCAGTCAAGTGACAAAAAATCAAAAAATTGAGTTATTGGGCGATTATTGTTTTGTAAAGGTAAATGCATCGTTTAATGCAAAAAAAAAAACAAGTAAGAAAGTATGGTCGGTCAAGCCCGACCATATAATACCCTACACTAAGTAAAAGAGCAAAAACATTTTTCTGTTAAAATTTCAATAATTTATATTTTCGAGTGATTTTCGGAAGTAGGCCTTATATGGGGGCTATGACGAATTATGGACCGATCGTAGCAAAATTTGGTGACATGAATTTTGTGTATATAAAACTTATTTGGAGCGGAATTTGTATTGATACATATATAAATTAAACATTTATGACCGATAAAGTCCAATTTCGGGAAGACATTTGTATGGGGGCTAGGTGATATAATGCACCGATTTCTGCCAGTTTCAATAGGCTTGTTCCTTGAGCCGAAAAAATAATATGTACCAAATTTCATCGAAATATCTTCAAAATTGCGACCTGTACTCTGCGCACAAGGTTTACATGGACAGCCAGCCGACCGACCAGACGTACGGACGGACATCGTTTAATCGACTCAGAAAGTGATTCTAAGTCGATCGGTATACTTTAAGGTGGGTGGTAGACTACTATTTTTGGGCATTACAAACATCTGCACAAACGCATTATACCCACTATGGTGGTGTAGGGTATAATTAAATATGGTAAATCAAAGCCGAGAAATCCTTGTTTACTGCAAAAAGAAGTCAAGTGACAGCGCTTAACTGGCATTACTAGGCCCTAATCTATTTTTTTCATAAATTGAAAAAAAAATAAAAGATTTACAAGCTCTAAAATCTAACTTGCTTGGATATTAAGAGTTTTATGAGAATATTTTTCAATAACCTACAACGGAAGCAGATTACACTGTAGAACGAGTGTATGATGACGAATAGTTATTTCAGAAGAAATATGTCTATATGAATATGATGTTAAACTCATTTTACTTTTTCCTAGTAAAATTGAAATATTTCGTATGAAATTTACAATAGTGATGATGGTTTGTTTCAGAAACCAGTCAAGTGCAAAATTTTTAAAATACATAAAAAAAAGTTTTATGTTTATGAAACACAAATGGATAACTTTTATAAGAAAAAGATATCAATTTTGTAAAAGTAATTTTTATGTTTTAGTTTTGAAGTTTTCTTTGATTTACTTAAAATCAATAATTTGTTACTTGACGGGTTTTTGCAATAAACAAATCATTTGAAAATTTTGTTGACAAAATTATCTTTCTATGCCTTATTTTCTCATTATCTGGTTATCGTTACCAATTAATATAATTTTTGTATGAAAAAAATAGCCAGATATTGAGAAAATGTGGCTATGAGTTTCTAAGCCACATCTGAGTTGCATTTAAATAATTTAGAATTTAGAAATATAAACGGAAAATAACTTTAAAGTTTCTTCTATGAAAAACACTAAAAAATTATTTAAAATCCGATAGATTTTCATACAAATTTTTAAAATAAATTTTCTGACCGTTTTTGTGATTCAGATAATTTAAAGCATAGAGAAATACTCTTAGAGAGGAAACTCCAAAAGGTAATCATACATAAGACAGTTGTTTGTGTTTTCACATAGTTTTTTTTAACTAAAACAATCTCACCACTTAGGTTTTTGACAACTGAGTTAGGTCTTTGACAGGAGAGTTTGAGATCTATGTTATTTATCTATGATTTCAAGTGTTTAAGATTTCCAAATTTATTTTTGGAGGGAGATTATGGTCTTAGCTAGAAACTGAGTAAACTGAGTGTATTCCAAATAGATTATTTTGCAAATGGAAAAAGTAAAAGTTGTAAAATTTTGTTAGCACTTACCGTAAAATAATCCTTAATCAAAATGTCTGCATAAATCCAATATTTTGGTTAATTTAAGTTTTTTTTTGTTTTAATAAAGATTTAATCTTTTTGGAACACTAAACACTTTGCACTGATTAAAGTAATTTTTATATTTTATTATTTAATTTTAATTTATTGTATTAAATTATTTTAAAAGATGATTTTTTTTATGCACAAATTTACTATTCAATATTTTCTAATGAGATTTCATTGCTCATTTTTGCCAATCACATTGTAGTTTAAATCACCTTTTTTATTATATTTCTAAAGCACTTAAATTCAAATTTCGTTTGAAAAATTCTATTATTGGCAACAAACTTGCAGACCGAATTTTAAAGAGGAGTCATAATCATCACTAAAGACACTGCAAAGTCATGATGCAGTAAATACTGAGACGTGCTTGTTGTTATTGTTGTTTAACAAACAAAAAAAAAGCCATTTAAAAAAAACGTTTAACAAAATTAACAAATACAGTTTATGACGTTTTAGTTTCAATATCTCTCTCTTTAAATTTTTAAATGTCCATAAAAGTTTGAAAACATTGCTCGACTCAAGGGGAAGACCCCACAGATTTCACTAAAATAAAACACATTTAGCGTATCTTAGCAAATAAGCCATAAAAATAGACTTGAATTTTTTAAAACATTTTTTATTTTTTTAGATTTTTGTTGCAAATAAAGCGTCGGTGTTGTGTTAAAATTTTTATTAGCAAACAATTTTCTCATAAAATATGATCTTGTTTTTTAAGTTATATATAAAAATAATGTATTTTCTTTAAATCCACAATACCACACTTTTATTTTGTTAGGGCTTTTTTAAATAACGTCAAAATGTTTGCTCTAATAATAATTTTTTCACGTACCAAAAACAAAAAAAAAAAAATCGCGTTATAGTTTTCAGAAGATGTTTTAACGAAAAGCGCCCATAACAGACTGAAGAACTGACATAGAGATAAGCTAAAAAACGGCACAAAAACAATAAAAACACACACGGCCAGAAGCAAAGGAGAACAACAAAAACAAATAATAAACATTAAACCGGTGATCGAGCCCAAAACGAAACGAACTTGTATGACTCGTATCAAATAACATGGTTAGTTTAACAGTTTGCTTAATTTAACAGAACCAACTAAAATGTTGGGGTAAGCAGAATGTTAGGATCATGTTAACAGAAGTCTAATTGGAAATTAGTTAGAAAATATAAGAAGATATAAAGAAATTGATTGGTTACTAAACTCTATAAAGGATTAATAAAGTAAAAATTTGGATTTATAAAGAACTAGTTAGATAGAAGCGGAAATTTTACTTTATAAAGAATGACAACTATAACTAAACTTTGAATCTATGAAGAACAACGATCGAATATAAAATTTTACTCTGTAAAGTACAACAATGGGAGTCAAACATATTCAAGATTGAAGCTAACATTTTTAGCTTTTATTTTCAAACATTTGTACAATATAAACTAGTTCAAGGTATTGGCTGTTGTTAGCTATGACCTTTTCTCATCTTTCTGGAAACACACGGATTCCAAGACAAATGACCTGCTAATCTTTTGAGGCCCAGAGCGAATCATGCTAATATCGGATACTATGTTCGAAAGTGAAGGGTCGAAAAAAATAGTAGTCGGACGGGGCAAGGTCTAAACTATAAAGCGGGTGATCAACCACTTCATTATAAATAGTTTTTAACAGGTATTGCAACATGTAGCCGAGTGTTGTCATGATGGAATATTACGGATTCATATCTGGGCATATTGTGGGCCAATGCTCGCATCGCACGAATCAATTGCATTCGGTACGGGTTTCCTGTGATGGCTTGGTCAGATTTCAGCAGCTCATAATAGATAGGATCAATTTTGTAGCACCAAATGTGTGCAGGGTTTTGTGTCGTTTCGGCTGGTTGGTCGGGCTTTAAATACGATCTCTTACGCTTCGGGATATTGTGATGGATTCACTATAATCGCAAGTAATGATACGGTTCAAAAATGATTTTCTTTTCAAGCGTTCAAACATCACTGAGGACATGCAAATTCGTCTTTCAAGGACTCCGGTTTCAATTCCTATGGTACCCAATTTCCCTGCTTTTGAATGAATCCTGCTGTTTGCAAACGTTTTGAAAGTGCTGCTTGAGTAGCTTCCAGTGATTTTGCAATGAGTTTGACAAAAATCTGCATGGAGTAATGCTTTCAGTTCTTGTTCTTCAAACGTTTTTGGCTGGCCTGGGCGATATTTGTTTTCCGTGTCAATATCAGCATTTCTGAACCACAAAAATCATATCCGTCACATTAAAACCGATGAAAAATATTCAGCAAATATTTGGTGAGCAATCGGTGTTCTTCACCGGCACTTTTTTTTTAAATTAAAGAAGTAAAGCTAGACTTTCCGCATATGATGTTTTGTAGGCACATAATTTTACATATTCAAAGCAAAAAAAAAATGTGTTATTTACACCAAAGTGTTGAACAAAGTCCCCATTCCGGAAATGAATTAAAACCCCAAAATGTTAATAAAACCAACAACGATATTTGGGGACTTAGTTCTGGAGATTTATTTCATTTTAAATTTAACTCTAAAAAGAAACCATTACTGAAGTGAAAATTTGACTTTATAAAGAACAACGATGGATGAAAAATATTTATCCTGTGAAGGCCATGACTGAAGCATAAATTTAATCTTATAAAACTCTATGAAGCTAAATTTTGACATTACTTAGGACCATAACAGAAACTAAAATTTGATTCTAAAAAGAACTACGATTGAAGTTAAAAGTTGACTTTATGAAGGGCCATGACTGCGGCTACAAAATTGATCTTATAAAACACCATGACTGATGCTAAAATTTAACTCTAATTAGCACCATGACTGAAGGTAAAATTTTAGTTTTTGAAGGACCATGTCTGCAGACTAAATTTGTCTTTATGAAGGACCATGCCTGAACCTAAAATTGTATCTTATAAAAACACCATGACTGTATCCAATATTTGACTTAACTTAGGACCATAACTGAAGTTTAAATGTGATTCTAAAAAGAAATTCGATCGAAATTTGAATTTGAATTTACAAAGGTCTACGACTGCAACTTAAATTAGAACTCAAAAATAACTATGGCTATGACTTACTATAGTAGCTAAAATGTCGCTCTTAAAGGACCTACTTTTGAAGCTAAAATTTGACTTTAAAAATACGATTGAAGCTAAATTTGAACCTCATAAATAACTAAGATTGAAGATAAAATTTGACTCTAAAATTACCTTCGATTGAAGATAAAACTCAACTAAATAAAGAACTAGGGTTGAAGCTAAAATTTAATCTCATAAAGAACTGGGATTGAATATAATATTTGACTTTAAAATGACCTACGATTGGAGCTAAAATTAGCCTCTAATATAACTTACAATTAAAGTTAAAATTTTACCCTAATATTATATACAATTAAAGTGTACGATTGAAGCTCTAAAGCGACCAACGATTGATGATAAAATTGGATTCTAAAATGACCTACGATTGAAGCTAAAATTTTACTCTAATATGACTTACAATTAAATATACAATTTTAACTTAAAATTAATACAATTAAAGCCAAAATTGATTCTAAAATTACCCTCAATTGAAGTTAAAATATGACGCTAAACTGACCTACTTAAATGACTTACGATTGAGGCTAAAATTTGAACTCTAAAATGACCTGCGATTGAATCTAAAATTTGACTATAAAATGACCTACGAGTGAAGCTAAAATTTGAACTATAAAATGACCTACAGTTGAAGCTAAAATGTAACTTTATGAAGACTTACGATTAGATCCACGATTGAAGCTAAACTTGAGCTACATTACTACTATGGAAGCTAAAATTGAATTACATAAACCCCTACGATTGAAGATAAACGAAAAATACCTACGATTGAAGCAAAAATGTGTAAATACCCACATTTGAAGAAAAACTGAACTAATGACTTACGATTGAAGCTAAAAATGAACCAGATAAAGAACTGTAATTGAAAATAAAAGTAAACTACAAAAGGCCTACGATTGGAATTAAAATATAAGTAAATAGGCCGTTATTTAACATTGCGGACCTACGATTGAAATAAATAAAGAACTACTATTCAAGCTGGAATTTAATAAAATTAATTCCTACGATTGAAACTAAAGTAGAACTACATAAATACCTACAATTGGAGCAAAAATTTAGCTAAATAAACCCCTTCGTTTGAAGCAAAAATTTTACTCTATAAAAACCTACAATTGAATCTAAAATTTAGCTACATTAAGAGCTATGATTGAAGCAAGAATTTAGCAGCAAAAGACCTGCGATTGAAGCAAAATTTGAACGACTTTAAGACCTACATTTCAAGCAAACATTTAACTATATAAAGACCTGAGATTTAAAATAAAATTTAACTTCGTAATAAAACGATTAAACAAAGACCTACGATTGAAGCTAATATTTAACTACATAATGTACGATTGGAGCTAAAATTTAACTAAACAAAGACCTTCAATTAAAGCTAAAATTTAACTACATAAAGACCTTCGATTAAACTAAAGTTTTACTCTAAAAGGAACTACGATTGAAATTAAAATTGAATTAACTAAACCCTATGATTTAAGCTAAAATTTAACCAGAAAAAGACCTGCTATTGAATCTAACATTGAATGAGATAAAGATCTGCGATTAAAACAAAAAATAAAGAACTTCGATTGAAGCTTAAATTGAACTTAATAAAGACCTACAATTTGAATTGAAATTGAACTAAATTATGAGCTTCAATTAAAGCTGATGTTAATCTACTTAAATTCCTACGTTTGAAGCTAAAATTATACTAAATGAAGTCTACTAAATGAACAACTACGATTTAATTAATAACTACCTACAACTGATGTTTAAATTTAACTAAATACAGACCTGCCATTGGAATTAAAATTAAACAATATAAGAAACTAATATTCAAATTGTAATTAGTTTTTTTAATTTCTTGTCCACCCCTCGTTAAACCTTATATATCTATCAAATGTTAATAACATTATTCCACTTAACAGCTTAAATATTTAACATATATTTTATTGTTTGCTCGTTTTAGCTTCATACTTCATTTAGGTTCGATCACACATGTTCCCTGATCTACTAACTAACTGTTGTTGTAGTAGATATTGTTTTGTTTTTGTTTTCTTTAATGTTTGTAATTTGTTGTTTTTGTTGTTGTAAGTGGTTGGTGGTGGTGGTTTTTGTTTATATATTTTTTTCTCATTACGTTTTTGTATTCATTGCTCTGGCTCTGTTTTTATGCTTAGTGTGTGTGTGTGTATTTGTGTTTTAGTTGTTGTTATTGTATCAACGTATTTCAAATTCATTTTGTTTTCATTGTTGGTGGTGATGGTGATGGTGATGGTGTTGTTGTTGTTAGTTAAGTCGTTGTTGTTGTATTTTCTATAACAAATTTGCTCTGTTTTGGTTGGCTGTTTGCTTTGAAATTATAATTTTCCGTTGGTGTTGCAGTTGTTATTGCTTTTATTTCATATCGATGATAATGTTGTTGTTTATGTAGCTTTGTTTTAGTATTAGTTAGTTGTTGGTGGTGGTTACGGTTGTGTGCGTGTGTTTGTTGTTGTTGCTGTTATTACACATAATACAGTTATATTGTTTATTACTATTTGTTACTGTTTTTCCTGTGGTGGTTTTGGTTTTATAAAATGCGTTTTGTTGTTTACATTATGTACATGTACGTTTGTATGTTAGTTTTTAAATAAATGGCTTTAATATTATGGTGTATATAGAGTGCTTTCAAGCGTTTTTGCTTTAGATTGTGTGTTGGGTTCCAATGGTTAGAGTGTTTAATTTAACGAGGAGGAGTTTAAACTGAATTTTTATTTGATTTTATTTTAATTTTTTTGTTTTTTTTTCTGTGTAGCTGTTTGTTTTTATTTTGCTTTAAACTAGTGTAAATATTGTTTTTTTTGTTCGTCGTCTGCATAAATTTGTAATGGCGTTTATTAAAAATTTATTCGAAACTTGTTTTAGTTTTGTTTAAATTTAACTTGTTTTAATACGTATTTGAAATATTTATTAGTTTTTTATTGGCAAACAGCATTTTGATTTAGTACAAAAACAAAAGATTTAAGACACATGCTAAATATTTACTTGTTTTTGTTAGAACACTTGGCAATATTTAATAGAAAAGTATAATAATTGCTTTGAAAAAATAGGCTTTTATTTTGCTTAAAAACTATATAATTTATTGGTTTGTTAATAAATTGTTAAATTTGAATTTATTGTCTGGTTGTATGAAATATTCTAGGCACGATTTTGTTGAAGATTTAATATGTATTTTATGATTCGTAGGGTATTTTTGCAATGAAGGTTAACAATTGCTATTCAAACAATAGGAAAGTGTAAGTTTCGAGGCAAAATTTGAATTTAGGTATACAATAACAGTCTAAATTTCCAATAAAATGCGGTTTATTTAAAATTCAATAAATAATAAAGAAAGAATGATCCATTCTGAAACGATAATTTACCATAGCTATTATGTATTGCAAGTCTTTATTAAATTATAGACTTTGTGACTTTGATTGCCAGATTCGAGTGGTGAAATATCTTGACATAGCTTGACAAACTTGAAATGCATTCGCATTGGAAAAATGTAAATTTTACTTTATTTAAAGACATTAAAAATAAACAAAATCAATTTGTGTCATTGTGTGAAGATTTAAACTATAAAGTTGATGCCTTTTTGTTTCAATTATAGAACCCTATTTTTAAAAGGTATTGCAAAAGTGCTCGGCCACTTTTGCAATACCTTTTGTCATGACGTGGAGTTGCACGTTAGGTTGAATCAGAATTAATATTTATTTATTAAATTTTGTACCGGGTAAAAGCAGACAAAATTCTACATCACAATAGCTAAAATCTTTATTATAGGTTGCATACTTTTTCTGCAGTGTACTGTCAAAGTGGATAAATGTTTGGTATTTTTAGATAAAGTAATAAAAATTTAAATTAAACACAATTAAAATAATTTTTTTTTGTTTAAAACATTTAAAAGCTAACTTTTTATGATGGAACCATCAGCTTCAGATATTTGAGTATATGAATAAGAATCAATTATTTAGATTTTTTTTTGGAAAAGTATTTTATTTTTTTTTTCTAAATGTTCCAAATTTAGGGTATTTTTAATTTTTGATGGATAATAACTAAATATGTTTGTGGTTTTTTGTTATTAAACTATATAATAAAAAAGTACAACATTTGGGCTTTTATTTTAACCAAAAAATGTTGCGATTGTTTGTGCGCCTTTCTTTAAATTAAGATTTTATTAAAAGACTTGAGCAGCATTGTGGCGGAAATGAAAAACTGGAAATAAATGAATAAAATGGAAATAAATCTGTAAATTTTAAAATAAAATTGCCCGTGGCTATAGAGGATGTGTAGCTGAGTTTATGTTTTGAATTTGGAGTTAAATTAGTAATCTGCGCCAGAGCCCCAAGGCCTGAAAGTGAGGTAACTGGGGATGAGAAAAAACACCTGTTTGGTCAAAGTGTCAAATTTGTAATCCCTCTAACTCAGAGACTTTTTCACCGATATTGTTGAAAAATTGTGTCCAAATTAAATATTACGATCGGAAGACATCAGTTATAAAACTTTTTTCAACTTTTTTTCTTTTGTGAAAAGTTTTATATAAATTGTTTTCTATTTTTTTTACTTATTAAATCATAATCTTAAAAAAAACCAAGAAGAAAGTATGGTCGGTCAAGCCCGACCATATAATACCCTACACCAAGTAAATATGCAAAAACATTTTTCTTTTAAAATTTCAATAATTTATATTCGTGACTGATTTTCGGAATTGGGCTTTATATGGGAACTATGATCAGTTATGGACCGATCAGCATGAAATTAGGTCGTGTGATTTATATCTATATGGTAGTTATTTATGTTGAATTTTGTGTGTATACCAACATTTTTAAGAGATTTATGCCTGTTACAGTGATTTTTGGAAACGGGTCTATATGGGAGCTATGACTAATTATGGACCGATCGTAACAAAATTTGGTTACATAAATTTTGAATATATTAAACTAATTTGGAGCGAAATTTGTATAGATACATATATAAATTAAACATTTATGACCGATAAAGTCCAATTTCGGGAGGACATTTGTATGGGGGCTATGTGAATTAATGGCCCGATTTCAGCCAGTTTCAATAGGCTTCGTCCTTAGACCGAAATAATTGCGACCTGTACTTTGCGCAAAAGTACAGCCAGCCAGACGGAAGGACGGACATCGTTTAATTGACTCAGAAAGTGATTCTAAGTCGATCGGTATACTTTAAGGTGGGTGTTATATTAATATTTGTGGGCGTTACTAACATCTGCACAAAAGCATTATACCCTCCCCACTATGGTGGTGTAGAGTATAAATATATAGAAAAAATCTAACATTATTGCCTCTTTGGATGCTATTCAACCCACTGTGAGTTGTCATGTGCGTTGTCATGTCTGGTCACATATTCTGAAAGTTTTTCGGAGAATTCTTTCTTCAAGCGAATCAGCTACGTTAGGTACAGGTTCCATGTGATAGTCTGGTCTGATTTCTGCCGCTAATTATAGATTGGACACTTTTGTTTCCACAAAATACAGGGAATTACTTTTGCGTTTTGGATATATGGCCTTGCTGTCGATTTGGCTGATTTTTCTAATACTCTGCAGAATATTGTATGGCTCAATTTTTCATCGTAGGTAATGATTGAGTGCAAAATTATCTGCTACTGAATGAACCATGTAGCTGGAAAATGTTATGAAATTGCTACTCAAGCAGCTCCCAATACTTTTTCAAGGTATTCTTGAGTTTGAAACCAATCTTCATGAAGTAATGTCTACAATTCTTCGTCTTCAAAAATGTTTAGCTAGCCTGAGCGATCTTTTGACCAGCAATCGTTGCTCTTTCTATAGCAAGTTTTTACTAGCAATTGTGGCTGTTTCTATAATAACTTTTTACCAGCAATCGTTTCTCTTTCTATAACAAATTTTTACCACCAATCGTGGCTCTTTCTATAACAATTGTTTACTAGAAATCGTGGCTGTTTCTCTAACAAATTTTTACCAGCTATTGTGGCTCTTTATATAACAATTTTTTATCAGCAATCATGGCTCCTTTCTATAACAATTTCTTACCCGCCATCAAGCCTCTTTTGATAGAAAATTTTACCATCAATCGTAGATCTTTCTATAACAAAGTTGCCAATCGTGGCTCTTTCTATAAAATTTTTTTACCAGCAATCAGTGCTGCTTTCTATAACAAAGTTTTATCAGCAATCGTGGCTCTTTCTATAACAAATTTTTATCAGCAATCGTAGCTCTTTCTATAACAATTTCTTACCCGCCATCGTACCTCTTTTGATAGAAAATTTTTCCATTAATTGTGGCTCTTTTATTAGCAAATTTTTACCACCAATCGTGGCTCTTTGTATAACAATTTTTTACCAGCAATCATTGGTGCTTTCTATAACAAAGTTTTATCAGCAATCGTGGCTCTTTCTATAAAAAATTTTTACCAGCAATCGTGGATCTTTCTATAACATCGTTTTACCAGCAATCGTGGCTATTTCTATAACAAATTTTTACCAGCAATCGTGGATCTTTCTATAACATCGTTTTACCAGCAATCGTGGCTATTTCTATAACAAATTTTTACCACCAATCGTGGCTCTTTCTATAACAAAGTTTTACCAGCAATGGTGGGTCTTTCTATAACAAATTTTTACCAGCAATCGCGGCAGTTTTTATAACAAATTTTTACCAGCAATCGTGGCTCTTTCTATAATAAATTTTTACCAGCAATCGTGGCTCTTTCTGTAACAAATTTCTACCAGCAATCGTGGCTCTTTCTGTAACAAAGTTTTACCACGAATCATGGCTCTTTCTATAATAAATTTTTACCAGCAATCGTGGCTCGTTCTATAACAAAGTTTTACCAGCAATCGTGGCTCTTTCTATAACAAAGTTTTACCACGAATCGTGGCTCTTTCTATAACATAGTTTTACCAGCAATCGTGGCTCTTTCTATAACAAAGTTTTACCACGAATCGTGGCTCTTTCTATAACATAGTTTTACCACGAATCGTGGCTCTTTCTATAACAAAGTTTTACCACGAATCGTGGCTCTTTCTATAACAAAGTTTTACCAGCAATCTTGGCTCTTTCTATAATAAAGTTTTACCACGAATCGTGGCTCTTTCTATAACATAGTTTTACCAGCAATCGTGTCTCTTTCTATAATAATTTTTTACCAGCAATTATGGCTCTTTCTATAACAAATATTTATCAGCAATCGCGGCTCTTTCTATAACAAGTTTTTACCATTAATCGTGGCTCTTGCTACAAAAAATATTTATCAGCAATCGTGGCTCTTTGTGTAACAAATTTTTACCAGCAATCGTGGTTCTTTCTATAACAAATTTTTACCAGCAATCGTGGCTCCTTATATAAAAAGTTTTTATAAGCAATTGTGGCTCTTTCTATAACAAATTTCCTCCAGCAATCGTGGCTCTTTCTATAACAAATTTCCTCCAGCAATCGTGGCTCTTTCTATAACAAATTTCCTCCAGCAATCGTGGCTCTTTCTATAACAAATTTCCTCCAGCAATCGTGGCTCTTTCTCTAGCAAATTTCTACCAGCAATCGTGGCTCTTTCTATAGCAAATTATTACCAGCAATCGTGGCTCTTTCTCTAGCAAATTTCTACCAGCAATCGTGGTTCTTTCTATAACAAATTTTTACCAGAAATCGTGGCTTTTTCTATAACAAATTTTTACCAGAAATCGTGGCTTTTTCTATAACAAATTTTTTACCAGAAATCGTGATTTTTTCTATAACAAATTTTTACCTGTAAATCTTTCTATAACAAATTTCCTCCAGCAATCGTGGCTCTTTCTATAACAAATTATTACCAGCAATCGTGGCTTTTTCTCTAGGAAATTGCTACCAGCAATCGTGGCTCTATATGTAACAAATTTTTACCAGAAATCGTGGCTTTTTCTATAACAAATTTTTATCAGCAATCTTGGCTCTTTCTATGACAAGTAGTTACCAGTTGTTATGGAAATAAATGAAGAGTATAGAGTAACAAATTGCATTGGTATTCAGTGGGAACAATGTGTAAAATTCTTTAATTCCCTAACAGTTTCTGCATATTGCAGATGTGACTATTTTAAACTATAGCTAATCTAATAATTTCCGTTATAATAAGCAAATGTTGTTTAAACTAGAAAAAAACTAAAGTTAAAAAGAGTCCTTGACAAGCATTCGTCAAGCTTATTAACAATAAATAACATTTATCACCTAGAATAAAAAAAATGATGACATAACCATTTATGCAGATTTCTACAACAGAGTTTTGTCAAAACTACAAACAAGACTTGGAGGAAACAACAAACAGACAAACCCAAAAAAATAAACAGCAAAACTATCCCATGAAATCTAAAGAAAGCACGTAAACACATTAAGAAAAGATTTCTGGAAACGAGTTAAAAATCTATACAAAAATCTACTTAAACAGAAGAAAGGCCACAGAAAGAATTCTAAAAAAACCAAAGCATTGGCTACAACAAGATGTTTAAGCATAACAAATTGTTTTGTCATTTTCAAGAACAGATTTTCAAGATGATGCAAATATGCAAATTTGGACGGGTTTTGTTTAGGGAATGTAGAGTTAAAGTAAAGTAAAGGGATTATTTGTATTTAGGCTGGATGTGACAATGCACAAATTAAATTAACTACACTTTAAATGAATAAAAAAAAAATATTAAAATTGACTTTTGTAGGTAAAAACATCTTCCACAAGTGCTGACACTTTTATTAAGTGTTTGATTGAGAAGTTTTTCCCCTGTTTTTTTTTTTAAAAACAGTTCATTAATTTTGTATTTGTTGTGTTAAAAACAAAACCACCCTTAAGCAGGACATTTAAAGGAAATAATTGTTATTGTTATTTAAGTATTTAACATATTTATATCATTTATTATTAAGTGATCTGGTTTTGTTGTTCATTGTTTCGGCGACAAGAGGATCATATATAAATAAAAAAGATCAGTGTTTGGTTGTTACCTTAAGGGAAATTTGATAAATGATTGTTGTTGATGTTGATCTTGCAAACAAGAGGATTAAAGGCAATTGAGTTTTTAAGACAGAGAGTCTTAACTACGGGATTTAAAAGAACTTGTGATAGAAAGGGGAGAGTTATAAAATATTCTTTAAAAATTTAAGTAATTCCAATATTTTGTAGTTGTTTAAGTTATGCCATGATCACTTTCATTGCTTATTTTAAATTTTATTAAAATTTCATTTCCTAAATCTTTTGTTTTGTTCTCTATCTCATCTGCCAAGTATTTCACAATATTGCTTATTCTTTTCTATTATTAATATTATGAATTTTATTTCAATAAAAAAAAAAACTTCTACTCACGATTTTATCATCTAAACTACAAAATATTTTCTTCAATTCAATATTTTATAAACAATTGTAATCATGCTTTAACCATTTCATAGCCCAACAAAATAAATATAAAAAAAAAATATTGAAAATAAAAATAACAACAATGTACGCAAGTTTTATGTTAACTCATGCCACAAGTACTGTAAGTATTGTTGATATTTGTTAAGTTGTTGTTGCAATTGCAGTGTGTTTTTTTTTTGTTATTTTGTTGCAATTGAATTATTCATATGTTGATTGTATGACAATCAATTGAAATTGTTATAAATGTGTGTAGATGTCTACACACAACAACAATCAATAAGCAAAAAAAAAAACAACCAACCAACCAACAAATACATACATGATCATCAGATCGTACTCGTCTAAGATCAGCTTAAAGGAGAGTACAAAGTATGGGATGTTTGCTTCAATGCAGGGATAGACAGCTGGACGGACAGACGTTTGGATGCTAAGTTAAATAAACAGACTACTGAAGATGCAATATGAGCTGACATTTTGTGTAAAATATCTGATACTTTAACATTGACATGTGCCTGAAATAAAATTGAAAATTGTTTTTGATTTAAAATGATTTTTTTTTTGTCGTCGTTGTCATCGTTCATTCTTTCTTTTCATTTATGCGGTTTGGTTTTTGATTTAAGGAAGTAAAAGAATTGAAGGGGCTGGCTTTATCATGATGTAAGGATGGAGGTTTTAAGCAATCTAGATCGTTTTAAGCATAAAATATGGCTAAAACTTTATATTTGGAGTTGCATTTGGCATAATATTAATGCAGAAAATTACAAAACAGCGATTCGCAAACTTTTGTTAAGAAAATGGGTTAAAGAAATTTAAAATTTTTTCAAATATAATATCTTAGAGAAGTAGCCAACTACTGCTGCAATCATTAGCCTTCAATAAATTTTTTATTTCTGATCGCCACTTAGAGGATGACCCCTTTTTTGGGAACTGGCAAAATAGTTTATCGGAAGATAATTTTTAGCATTCGATTTGTATATAGTACATTAAAAGTGAAAAGCAAGAGCTTTTGGTGTAGAGCTAATTACAGTATTTTATATGAGTAGCAAGGCAATATATAAGTTCGTCATTCCGTTTGTAATTTCTACATCTGCATTGTTTTAGATAGCGGAGTCAATATAGACATGTCGTCTGTCCATTTATCTGTCTGTATGTTGAACTTAACTTTCATTAGTCCCCAAATAACTTACATACATGATATATATATCAATATATCCCCAATAGTCCCATTTCGGTTGCTACTTAAAATCGAAAAAATCGGTCTTGAGACAGCAGTACGAACTACCGGCAAAACTAGTAAAGAAAGCTGCAAGGAGAGACAAAAGAAACAAGCCAGAACAATATGAGAAAATTACACCAGACAATAAACTGTCTTACCAGTCGAAAGTGTAACAGGAGCCAACCAACCGATTATCGCAGTACAAACAATAATGCACAGACACAAAGATGGAGAGAACATTTCGAGGAAATAAGTAACGTCGCCAAAGAAGCAACAACTGAGGACAACGAATTTGAAAAGAACAGCTCTACAGAATATCAAGCAGCCCCCAGAACAAGTGAGACAAAGAAGGTCATCAATAAATAACAGGGCAGCAAGCTGAAATTCTTCGAGTTGACATAGAAACCAAAGGTGAATTTCTAAGACCGTATATCACATCAGTCGGGGAGGAGGAAAGGAACTTGGAAGAATAGCATTGTTTAGTTACCGAAAAGTGGCGACTTATTGCAATAACTGGAGAGGTATTACTCTGCTTAACACCATATACGAGATACTAGCAGTCATTTTACAGGGAAGGCTTCAAGGTACAATGCACAGTGGTTTAGATACTTTTTTTTTTGGAAATAATTCGGTATCTCGGGAACTATTGGAGATATTATTGAGTTGAATTACATTTGTTCAGCTTCCTGGGGGTAATACGGGCCAGTTTGTGCCCCCTCAAAGTTGGTCACCTCGGGTCTCAAAATTTTTAAAAAAATCCCCAAAAATTCATTTATGATAAAATGTACAAATTTGTCAAAGCGGGAAAGGTTTGTGGAACTTCTGAGGAGTAAATAAAGGCTTTTTATATAAGTATTTGATACTGTTGAAAACATTATGACCTGAGGATTGATATTTTAGTAAAATTAAAGAATTTTATAAAATTTTGGGACTTTATTTACCTTAAAAACTAAAAAAACTTTCATATTGTGATTTTCCACGAATAAAAATATAAAATTTGATTTAATGTAAAATTTTAACGGTTAAAGATATCATAACAAAATTGGGAACTAATTTAGATCCAAATGTCCTTAAATTAATGGCATTATAATTTTTGACATTTTTTATTTTCAAATACCGAAATTCCTAAAACGGGGAAAATATGTTCCAAAAACTGAGTTTTTTTAGAAAAGTGCCTACTGTGACGCTATTTACCGTGTGATAGTAAAACAACTTTCTAAGTATTTAAACAACATATAGGGTTATACAAATACGGAACTTCTTTGAGGATCGTTGCTTTGCCTTTTTAGAATTTTTTACTGAAACCTAAATATTTTTTTTAAAATTGTCCAAGTTTGGATAGGTCTGGGGGATATTCTGTCCGCTTAAGTGAGCCCAATTTTACTTTACATGCTTTTGCATTAAGTTTTCTTTCCGGAACATATAAAAATTGTATATAGTCCCAAAGAAAATTTGTTTCTACAAAAGAAAAAATATAGGGACTTTTTTAGGAAAAATCGTAAAAAATTAGGCCCATTTTACATGTTCCAACTTTGGATGCGTGTAACTTTTTACACGGACGAGATAACTGTTACCAAGTTTTTTTATTTTATTTAGAATTTTATTGCCAATATAGCTGATATTTTGAAAAAAAAATTCGACCCTCCGTAGGGCCGCGATATCTAAAAAACAAAAAAAAATCGAGCAAAATTAAAAAAAAAAATAAATAAACCTAAATATCTCTTCAACTCAAGGAGATAACCTACACATGTAAGCGTATTTTTTGTAGATCTTCTCAAGGACTATTTATATTTTAAATTTCAGCTCATTCGGATCATAAATGAATTTTTGGGGATTTTTTTAAAAATTTTGAGACCCTAGGTGACCAACTTTGAGGGGGCACAAACTGGCCCGTATTACCCCTAAAAAGCTGAACAAATGTAATTCAACTCAAAAACACCTCAGCTCTAACCACGTGAAATTTTGTAATAATATCTCCAATAGTTCCCGAGATACCGAATTATTTCCAAAAAAAAAAGTTTCTAAACCACTGTGCAATGGAGAACAATCTAAGGCATGAACAGGCAATTTTCCGACCAAACAGGAGCTGCAGGCTACCATTGCAACACTCTACAAATTATAATAGAACAATCCCTAGAATGTTTTACTCCAATGTATTTGTATCAGCAGGGATATCATATGGAAAGCATTGAGAAGAAAAAGAGTACCCCAGAAAATAACTGGAATCATCATAGCTATGTACGAGGAAGCTGGATTCTGAGTTCTTCACAAATGTTAACCATTTTACACAAAAGCTGGAATAAAACAATGATGCCCCTAGTCACCCCTGCTATGTACTAAAGTGCCGGATAACTTCATGAGCGAAGTCTGTTCAGAGAGTATATGAATCACATGAATCACAGTACCGATAACTCGAGGATTTGGATATGTCTACTCTCGCACAAGATCTCAAACATGCAAGCATAAGTAGACGATTTGGAAAGATTAGCACGCCATGTTGTTCTTAAGATAAATATCAAGAAAACCATAGCCATGAGAATTAACAAAGTTATCATGCTACAACGCCAACCAGTTGAAGACGTAGAAAGCTTCTGCTATCTAGCCAGTACATTATGAACGAATGGCGGCGCCGATGCAAACGTAAATAACAGGCTTAATATAGCGAGAGCTGCATTTGGACGACTACAACCAGTATGGAGAAGCTCACAAATATCCAGATGAACCTAGCTTTGAATATTCAACGCATGAGTAAAATCTACTTTGTTGTACGGAAGTGAAACCTCGTTAGCAGTGTTGCCAGTTTAGCCTTTTTGAGGCTAAATTTAGCCTTTTTATTTACTCTTTAGCCTTTTCTTAATTTCAAAATAGCCTTTTTTGAAATTAAAAAAGGCTAAAAATTTCGAGACTAAAGAGTAAATAAAAAGGCTAAATTTATATTTGTGAATCATTTTCATTTTAATTCATTACTGATTTTCATTTAGCTTTTCAACATACTCAAGAATTGTGCAGTATTAAAAGAACAAATAACAATTGCCAATATCAAGTGGTTCAAAATGAAACAGAGTATTTTATATCTGAAAGCTTAAATGTCTAGCAAATTCTCTTTCAAGACAAAATTGTTATTACACATTATATTCATCATTATATAATGGACAAGAGCCCCACAAACTCTTGAAGGCTTGTGATACTCGATGGCGATCAATAGCCGTTAAACGTCTTGTGGATCTATGCTTCGAGTTAAAACCCATTTTGTTTTAATTTCGTCAAACCAGCAATTCTAAAAAGCCAAACTTTTAAGTAATTAATACACTGATTATAATTTGACGTACCATCTTTTTTTAAAACCAGTATTGCACAAAGTACAAAAAGTAAATAAATCATTTGCTGTTTTCTGATTTAAAATTCAAGGAATTTGATCCATTATCGTCGCCAATTGAAAATTGTTTAATGTTTTTGACACATTTTTCATACTAGTTTGATGAATGAGAGATAAAATAAAGAACGTTTTAATTAGTAAAGATTATGACAAAAATAATACGACAAATTAAACTAATTGAGCAATTGCGACAAAGATTACCATATGAAAACTCTACGCAAAATCAATTTTTTTCCCGATGATAATAAAGTAGTAAAACCAAAAAAAATATATTATGTCATATTGATAGTGAAAAATTAAAGTGCTAATAAAATTACGAAGCTTAAGGCTCAGGGGCAGAATATATTAAACTACAAATGGACAAATATAGAACCAACAATGTCCATTTTCTGACATGGTTAATCTAGTATATAACTTTTTAGTACTTCCTTTAAGTAAAGCAGATGAATTTTATGAACATATTTTCTAATTTTTTATTTAAAAATAAATATAAACCAAAATTCTTAATTTATAATATTTTAGCTTTTTTTTGGCTTTTTTTCTAAAGAGGTTTAGCTTTTTCTGGCCTTTATTTGAAGCCAATATAGCTTATTTTTTCGCCAGCTCCTGGCAACACTGCTCGTTAGTATCGAACACCATCACGCAAAGGCTTCATCAACAAGTGCCTCAGAATCATATGCAGAATATTCTGGTGTAACAATATCAGCAACATGGATCTCTGGAACCTTACCAACGAGGAACCCATACTAACAGAAATCAACCTCTTTTACACATGCTCTACATATCGTATCGTTGGTTATACCCATTAAAGCCAGATGAGACCTCAACTCTGTATGAGCAGTTTAGGTTTAGAATTTCCCTTGCATTCTCTCGGTTCCAGTATCTTCAAACAATGTCGATCATTCTGCCAACTGTAGAAATCTGTCAACTTTTGACCTTTTCATTTAGTTCCCATTACTCCAGTTCATTTGTTAAACTTTATGAGGCGTTTAGTATATCCAGGGTTATGGTGTCTATGCATGATCCTATTGTTGGTAGTTTGTCCGCATATTCATTCCCTATAATGCTGTGATTGCAACCATATCTCAAGATTATCGCAATTCTTATTCTTACATTGTAAAATATTTCATAACTCTTTATTAGGATTTTAAAAACCGTTCTGCTATCCTCCAATACGAGTTGGAGCTTTGTTATCAATTGTTTTCAACCATTTAGTAGTAGTTTTCGTAATGGCGATTTTCTCAGCTTGGAAAGCAGGATCTGAGAGACTGAAATATTGCATAGAAAATCAATTCATTATCAATTCTTTCACATCCTTCAGTAGAAGTAGCAGACCAATTTGTATAATTTTCATATAATTTTCAGGGTTGTATAAAAATTGGCATGATATTGGCAATATTCCGGGTAATTTACCGGGACACTTAGTACTGAGAACATTGATTCAAGGCGATCCGGCACAGGTGACGTAATTGTGAAGAGATCCGCTAAAACCCTTTTAACTGCACGAACACGAAACTATGCCTAGTTGCTGATATTTTTTCAAACACGAACTGCGAATGACTAATTTTCGGTAGGATCACAACCTTTTGAGTAGGAAATCAGTTTCAGAATTTTCACTATCAGCTGGTACTGATTCCAATTTTGCTCTTATGATTAATTGAAATTTCACTGGTTCAATGAAACACAGTTAAGATATATTATCGACAATTTTTGCAATGGCATCGACATTATTTGCCTAAGAAACGTAGATTCCAATTAAAATGCCGAAAGAAATTGTTAGTCTCAGACCAAAGAACCTTTTCGTAGATAAAATTAGGTCTCAATTGAGCAGCAATCGTTGAACTGTAATCATAGTATTTATACAGTCTCTACGCATTTTTAATTGTAGGCTTTTATATTGTCTAAGTTCAGGTCAAATTATTAAACATTTATTTAGTCGAAATTGAGCTGCATGTAGTTTAATTTGAGATGCAATCGTAGGTCTCTATATAGTCTACGTTAATCTACAAACATAGAATATTGTGTAGTCTAAGTCGAGTTACAATCGTAGGTTTTTGTGTAGTCTCAGCTTTTCTCCAATCGAAGGTCTCTACGCAGTCTTAGTTGAGCTTAAATAGTAAGCTTTTAAATAGTCCAAGTTCAGCAGCAGTCCCAGATATTTTTGTAGTCAAAGTTGGGGAGCATTTCTGGGTCTGTATGAAGTTTAAGTTAAGCTTTATGTAGTCTAGGTTAGGTTGCAATCTTAGGCCTATATATTGTTTAAGTTGAGCAGCGATAAGAATTATAGATTCCAATTAAAATGCCGAAAGAAATTGTTAGTCTCAGACCAAAGAACCTTTTCGTAGATAAAAGTAGGTCTCAATTGAGCAACAATCGTTGAACTAAATCGCAGGTCTCTACGCGGTTTTAATTGTAGGCTTTTGTATTGTCTAAGTTCAGCTCAAATTATAGATATTTATTTAGTCGAAATTGAGCTGCAATCATAGGTCTGTATGTAGTTTAATTTGAGACGTAATCGTAGGTCTCTATATAGTCTAAGTTAATCTACAAACATAGATCTTTGTCTAGTCTAAGTCGAGTTACAATCGTAGGTTTTTGTGTAGTCTCAGCTTGTCTCCAATCGAAGGTCTCCACGCAGTCTTAGTTGAGCTTAAATAGTAAGCTTTTAAATAATCTAAGTTCAGCAGCAGTCCCAGATATTTTTCTAGTCAAAGTTGAGGTGCATTTCTGGATCTGTATGATGTTTAAGTTAAGCTTTATGTAGTCAAGGTTAGGTTGCAATCTTAGGCCTATATATTGTTTAAGTTGAGCAGCGATAAGAATTATAGATTCCAATTAAAATGCCGAAAGAAATTGTTAGTCTCAGACCAAAGAACCTTTTCGTAGATAAAATTAGGTCTGAATTGAGCAACAATCGTTGAACTGTAATCATAGTATTTATATAGTCTCAGTTTATTTTAAATCGCAGGTCTCTACGCGGTTTTAATTGTAGGCTTTTGTATTGTCTAAGTTCAGCTCAAATTATAGATATTTATTTAGTCGAAATTGAGCTGCAATCATAGGTCAGTATGTAGTTTAATTTGATATGTAATCGTAGGTCTCTATATAGTCTAAGTTAATCTACAAACATAGATCTTTGTCTAGTCTAAGTCGAGTTACAATCGTAGGTTTTGGTATAGTCTCAGCTTGTAGCCAATCGAAGGTCTCTTCGCAGTCTTAGTTGAGCTTAAATAGTAAGCTTTTAAATAATCTAAGTTCAGCAGCAGTCCCAGATATTTTTCTAGTCAAAGTTGAGGTGCATTTCTGGATCTGTATGATGTTTAAGTTAAGCTTTATGTAGTCAAGGTTAGGTTGCAATCTTAGGCCTATATATTGTTTAAGTTGAGCTGCGATAATAGGTTTTTATATAGTCTAAGTTGAGCTATAAGTGTAGGTTTTTATACAGTCTAGGCTGAGCTGCAATCGTGGGTCTGTATTTAGTCTAAGCTGAGCTAAAATCATAGAGTTTTATGTAGTCTAAGTTGAGCGGAAATTTCAAGTCTTTATATAGTCTAAGTTAAGTTGCAATCGTAGGTCTTTACATTGTCCAAATTGAACTGCGATAATAGGTTTTTATTTAGTCTAAGGTAAGCGTTAATCATAGGTATTTATGCAGTCTTAGTTGAACTGCAATCGAAGATCTTTCTGTAGTCTAATGTGGTATTTAATCATAGGCCATTAGTATACTAATTTGAGCTTTAATCGTAGATCTTTATGTAGCCTAATTTGATCTTGAATCATAGGTTTTTATGCAGTTTAAGTTGATCTTTAATCGTAGGTCTTTATATTGACAAAGTAAAGGTGCAGTATAATATCCTAATCGAAGCTGATCTTTATGTACTCTATAAAGAGCTATAATCGTAGTTGTTTATGTGGAGCTATGTTGAACTGCAATAGTAGGCATTTGTTTCGTTGATGATGCATTATTAGGTCCCTATTTAGTCTAAGTTGAACTATAATGTGGTCTTTAGAAAGTCTAAATTCGGTTGCAATTGAAGGCTTTTATATAGTCAAAGTTGATTTGAAAAAGTAGGACGTTATGTAGTCTAAAGGGAGTTACATTATTCGTTCTTTATGAAGTCTAATTTCAGATACAAACGTAGGTCTTCACGATGTCTAATAAAGTCTAAGTTGAGTTGAAATAGTAGGGCGTTATGTAGTCTAAAGGGAGTTACATTATTTGTTCTTTATGAAGTCTAGTTTGAGATACAATCGTAGGTGTTTAGGCAGTCTGAGTTGAGCTGAAAGCGTAAGCCTCTATGTAGTTTAAGTTGAGCTTGATTTGTTGATATTTTTATAATCTAAATTGAGCTTTAATTCTAGGTCTTATATATAATCTAAGTTAAGCTGCAATCACTGATATTTAGGTAGCAAAAGTTGAGCTGCAATATCAGGTCATTTTGTTGACCAAGTTGATCTGCACACATATCTCTTTATGTAGCTGCAGTTGAACTGCAATTCTAGATCATTATGCAGCGTAAGTTTAGCAGCAATTGTAGATCCTCATGTAGCACAAGTTTAGCTGGAATCGTCGGCCTTCATCTAGTCTAAGTTGACCTGCAAATAAAGATAAATAGAGATTGATGTTTCTTGATTGTAAAATCAGTTAAATTAATTAATTTCATAAATCCTGTCTGACAGTTAAATGACAGTGTCATTAAGTAAATAACGCATCAAACTGTATATTTTCTAGCTTAAAAATTATATGATCTTTATTACAGCTAACACAATTCTGTGCAAGAAATTTGTCTATAAACTCAAATTCTTTAATTAAATTAAAACTTAGCAGGAGAATAAACTCCAGCAAGTAATAAATTAATCCATACACACATAAATATATAAAATTATAAATAGAAATCATAATAATAAAAAAAAAATTTTCTTGTTACTCTCGTGGCCTGAATCAAATTACACAAATGCTTTAAGCCAAAAACTAAACAAGTGAATAAATGAAAAAAAAGAAATGAAATAACAAAATCCCCCATATAACAATTTTATTTCTAACGAATTAAATTAAATCATTTCATCAAGTTGGACGTACATACTACATGCCTGGACGTGTTGGTTTATAACATGGACAAACATACATGGAGCCATGTATGTTTGTAAATATGTTTGAGAGTGTGAGGAGTATTGTGTGCTACATTCCTTGAATTCACAAAGTGTAAGAAATTAATAAAATAAAGCACTTGGCATTTATGTGTCTTCACATATCACATCTAAATGACTGACTGAATGACTATCTAAAGCACTTGCATACATAGATACAAACTTATACAAAAGAGATGTGATGTGATATGAAATGAGATGAAATGATTTGTGTTTTAAAGCTTAACAAATATACACAGATACAACACAAACACACACACACTCATAATTTGGCGGGAGCTGGAAATTGAGGTAAGAAAATCTGTTTGTTTTTTTTTTTGCTCTTTCTGTATCTTGAAATTGTGATGATGATGATTTCATTTTAATAACACCCTGTCTTCAAAAAAAAAAAAAACAAAATAACAGACAACAACTACTCTACTCTACTTTAGTTTACATACGGCTATTAAACATAAAAATGATGGGACAGACAGCAAGACAGTTGGAATTATGGCTGAAGTATGTCCTCTCATATCCAAGCCTACATAGGCACACAGTCGTAACTGGGAAGCTTTAAATGCTAAAATTCATGGTAATATATCAGTCAACTTAAGAGTTTATTTCTACGTTTCTGCCATAGACATAGACATAATACTCTCTAACTCTAGTCGACACTCCAACTCAACTCAATTCACATGTCCAACTTAAACTCTGCTTGTCCAGCCTGTGCAGAGTCATTCGTCCACCAGCAGCAAGCAGCCAGTCAAACGATCATCAAGGAAGACTAATTTTAATGTTAGTGACCATAGTTTTTTTTCTATGTTTTTGTGTTTGAAAATAGTAAGTTTTTTTTTTTGTAGTTTTAAATCTAAGCAATTTTTGTTATGATTTTAATTAAGTTTATGAATTATGATTGCTTAGGTTGTGTATGTTTGATGTCCGGCTATAGTTAAAAACATACATTTAAATGTTAAGATGTTGGGTGGGAGAGAGAGAGAGTTCTTTGGAAGACATACCAGTATCCTCACAATCGTTCATTATAGACCTCATCAAGACCTACGATTGCAGCTAAACCTAGACTATTTAACGATACACGATTGAAGCTCAACTTAGACTATAGAAAGACCTACGATTGCAACCAAACTGAGACCACAGAAAGACCTGTGATTGAGGGTGAATTTAGACTATATAAAGCCCTAAATTTGAAGCTTAAATTGGACTACATAAAGACATAAGATTTAGGCTAAAAATGGGCTTCATAAAGACCCAGGATTGTAGCTTAACTTAGACTACATTAAGACCTACGAGTGAAGCTTAATTTAGACTACCTAAATACCTATGATTGAAGCCAAATTTAGACTACATAAAGTTCAAGGACTGAAGCTTAACCTAGACCAAATAAGGCCCACGATAGAAGCCTCAATTAGACTGCATAAAAACCTATGATTGAAGACCACGTTAGACTACATAAAGACCTACGATTGAGGTTTAACTTAGAATAAATAAAGACCTATATGTGAAGCTTAACTTAGACTATTAAAAGACCTACGTTTGAAGCATAACTTAGACTACATAAAGACCTAGGATTGGACATCAACTTAGACTACATGAAAATCTACGATCGACTACATAAAATCTTATGATTGTAGCTTAACTTAGACTACATAAAGATCTACGATTGATGCATAACTTAGACTACACAAAGACTTACGATTTGATCTCAACTAAACCTACGGTCGAAGTCTAACTTAGACTACATAATGATCTTTGATTAAAGCTTAACGTAGACTACATAAAGACCTATGATCGAAGTATAACTTAGACTACATAAAGACCTTTGATTTAAGCTTAACGTAGACTACATAAAGACCTACGATTGAAGCTTAAATTAGACTATATAAAGACCACAAAGACCTACAATTGTAGCTTAACTTAGACTACCTAAAGACCTGTAATTGAATCCTAATTTGGACTACATAAAGTCCTTCTATTGAAGCTTAACTAAGACTAAATCAAGAATTACAATTGAAGCTTAAATAAGACTTCATAATGACCTACAATTGAAGCTTAACTTATATTACATGAAGACTTGTGATTGTAGCATAACTTAGACTACATAAAGACCTATGATTGAAGCTTAACTTAAAATACATAAAGACCTACGATTAAAGCTTGTATTGCTTTACATAAAGTTCAATGATTTTAGCTCTCACAACAAAACATTGTACGATATAATTCCCAAATGGTTTATTTGTAAATAACAATAAATAAGTCTCGGAAATTGTATTATTATAATTGAAGAGCCGACAGACACAGTAACATCGGTTGTCTGTTCTCACAGTGGCTTCCCCTGTTTGTTCTCATAGAGGTTTATACAGTTTGTTCGCACAGTGGCTTCAACTGCTTGTTCTCACAGTGACTTCGTTTGTTTGTTCTCATAGTAGCTTCAGCTCCCTGTTCCCGTAGCATAAACAATCATTGTATTATTTAGAATTTAGACGTTAAGAATTAAACATGATCATAGTCTAAAAACCACCCCGATCAACAAGATCCCAAACCCGAATGCTGAACTCCGAACCTGTGTTAAGGCGATCCTGAATCTAAAGCCCAACCTGTTAGCAACTATCCCGATTATACAACCCGAAACTGTTAGAAAAGATCGCGATTAAAATCCCGAACCTGTGTTAAGACGATCCTGAATCTAAAGCTCAATCTGTTAGCGATTATACAACTCGAACCTCTTAGATAAGATTCCAATTACAAAACGTGATCCTGCGTTAAGCCGATTCTGAATCTAAACCCTAACCTATTAACAGCAATCCTGATTACACAAGCCGATCTTGAACTTAAATCGAATCCCTATTTTAGCCGACTGAATCAACGTAGCTATTCCATTGTAATTTATTTAATATATTGATTGTATTTGAAATTAAGAAATTAAGTTTTCAATAAAGTATTTTTATTAATTAAACCCGAAAAGGGTACACGATAATCGTCTTATTACTTAAAGTTTGTGGACCCGTAAGTAAGTCCTGTTACACGATTAAGTTACCTCAGCCGACGACAAAACCACATTTCAACATAGAAACTCCGAGCCAAAAGAATTGATTAACCAACAATGAATCCGGCCAATTTAGGATACTCTGTTCCAAAGTGAAGCATATTCCAGAGAGAGACAGAATTCTGCATCGATCGTAACAAATAGTAGTCAAACGCAGCAAAGTCTGGGGCCGAATTACCGCACTCGTGATCGAATGAACTATAGTATCGAAAAATAATTTCGATATCGTAACTATAACAAAATGTACTAAATTTCATACTCGATATCGAATGCCGTAATCTCAAATAAGAAAATTACGATCGATATCGAATGTGGTAATTCGGCCCCTGGACTATAAGGCTGGTGAAGCAAAACTTCTCAACCATTTATTATACCCTTCACCTTCGTGAGAAGGGTATATATAAGCTTTTCATTCCGTTTGTAATATCTACATTTTTCATTTCCGATCCTATAAAGTATATATATTCTGGATCCTTATAGATAGCGGAGTCGATTAAGCCATGTCTGTCTGTTGAAATCAATTTTCTAAAGACCCCAGATATCTTCGGAATCCAAATCTTCAATAATTCTGTCAGACATGCTTTCGAGAAGTTTGCTATTTAAAATCAGCAAAATCGGTCCACAAATGGCTGATATATGAGGGAAAAACCAGGACAACCTCGATTTTTTACCTATTTTTGACCAATATCTGGATTACTTAGTCATTAATATAGACAATATGGATATCTAATGATAGATATTTCTATGACCTTTGCAATGACGTACATATATAAAACCAAAGTAAGTTGGACCAACAACAAGGGGTGAAAATCTGAAAAATATTTTTTAACCCGATTTTTTTTATTTTTCAACAAAAGTTTTTTTTCGCTAAATATTAAAAAAAAATTTAAAAAACCAAAAAAAATTTTAAAATTTAAATAAAAAAATTTTTAAAATTTAAAAAAAAAATTTAAAAAATCAATTCGAAATTTTTTATTCAAAAAAATTATAAAACTGCAAAAAAAAATATTTTTTTTACCTAAAAATATTAAAAATTTTTATTTGGAGGATAATTTGGTACAGCCGAATATAGCTCTCTTACTTGTTTTTCAATAGTATTTAACAGGTATTGCAACATGTGGCCGAGCGTTGTCATGATGGCTTATTACGGTTTCAGGACTGTCCGCATATTCTGGGCACTTTTGGGCCAATGCTCGTTTCAAACGAATCAGTTGAATTCGGTGTAGTTGCCCTGTCATGGTCAGTCCAGATCTTAGCTGCTCATTTTGCTCCCACTAAATACAGAGAATTAGCTTACAGCCATGAATACATTGGCTTCACAATGCAATGAAAAATGGATCCTCTACGATAACTCGAAGTTCTCTTTCGTAGTGAATCCATTTTTCATCGCATGGTTCGGTGCAGAAATGGTTCGGTGCAGAAATTATTTTCATTTACAGCGTTCAACAGTTCAGACATACAAAGTCATCTTTCAAGTTATCTGAGCTTCAATTCCTATGGTACCAATTCGTATACCAGCTTTTGTATGAATCCTGCTGCTTGCAAATATCTTGGCAGCTACTGCTGCTTGAGTAGCTGCCAATGTTTTTGCAATCCTTTTTTCAGTCTGACAACAGTCTTCATGGAGTAATGCCTTCAATTCTGGGTCTTCAAGCATTTTAGGCTGACCTGGTCGATCTTAGTCTTCCGTGTCAAAATTATCACTTCTCTGCACAAACCATCTCTCTTAAGCTGGAACCGATGGAACACATTCACCGTGAGCTTTGGTGGCCAATCGCTGTGCTTTAGCAGCACTTTTTTATATTAAACAATTAAGAAAGTATGGTCGGTCAAGCTCGACCATATCATACCCTACACCAAGTAAATGAGTAAAAATATTTTTCTTTAAAAATATCAATAATTTATATTCGTGAGTGATTTTAGGAAGTGGGCCTTAGATGGGATCTAGGACCAATTATGGACCGATCACCATAAAATTATCTCGTGTGATTTATGTCTATATGAAAGTTATTTATGTTGAATTTGTGTATATACCAACATTTTTAAGTGATTTAAGCACGCTAAAGTGATTTTCGGAAGCGGGTCTATATGGGAGCTATGACTAATTATGGACCGATCGTAACAAAATTTGGTGACATGAATTTTGTGTATATAAAACTTATTTGGAGCGAAATTTGTGTAGATACATATATAAATTAAACATTTATGACCGATAAAGTCCAATTTCGAGAGGACATTTGTATGGGGGCTAGGTGAAATAATGGACCGATTTTAGCCAATGTCAATAGGCTTCGTCCTTGGGCCGAAAAAATAATATGTACCAAATTGTATCGAAATATCTTCAAAATTGCGACCAGTATTCTGCGCAAAGGGTTTACATGGACAGCCAGCCAACCAGCCAGACGGACGGACATCGTTTAATCGACTCAGCAAGTGATTCTAAGTCGAACGGTATACATTAAGGTGGGTGTTAGACCAATATTTTTGGGCGTTACACACATCTGCACAAACGCATAATACCCTCCCCACTATGGTGGTGTAGGGTATAAAAAGTAAAGCAAAACTTCCCGCATATGACGCTTTGTTGGTACAAAATTCGATATTTTCGAAGGAAAAAAAAACTTTGTTGTTTACACTATAATGTTCAGTAACTAAGTGAGAATAAATGAGAAATATGTATCCTTTAAATTGACATATAAGTTATTAAAAACATACAACAATACATGGCTTCGATTGAAGATTAACTCAGACAGCTTAAAACCCTATAGTTTCTGATAATCTAGGAAAAATACACAGAGAAAACATATTCTTTGTGGCAACCGAATTTATAGCCAATCAAATGATTCGGTTGCATACATTGTATTTCTCGGTTCTAGCAACAGAATATCTGTTATTAGGAAAGAATTTCGGTTGAAGCAACCAAAGTTTGGTTATACCTTATAACATTTCGTAGTCTCAACTGTAAAATTCGGTCGCCAAAGCAGAATCATTCGATTGGTAACAAATTCGGTTGCTACTACGAATCAGTTTTCTCTGTGTAGTCATTTGCAGTCATAGTAATTCGAAACTAGGACTGCTTAGATAATCCTTTGCCCCTACCCAATGTAATTGTAATATTTTCCTTAACATACACACACATTTTTCTCTATATATTCATATTTGTTTCTAAAGTGAACTCGTTTTGATAATGTTACAGGTTGCATGCCATTTGAATGCTTAACTTTTGTGGCTGGATGGCTGGCTAGATGGCTGGCTGGCCTGCTGCTAGTCAGTCAGTCAGTTATTTAGTCAGCCAGCTATTTCTATTTTATTACCATAAGCTGTTGCTTTTAATACACCACTGACAGTGATGAGTTGTTGCATTAATGTTGATGGTTTCTAACAATTTATTAGAGCACGCATGCAAGTCCAGCTTTAACTATAGTAAGCAGTCATCTAGCAATGCTAGAACTACTACTATTACTACTTCTTCATATTGTAGCAGCCTTGTACTACACAACACTTGTAATTGTTTTTAAAGAGCATTGTCATAATCAAGTTTTTTTTTTGAAGAAAGAAAAACATAAAATGGCATCAAATTAAATCTCTGTTTATACCCTACACCACCATAATGGGGAGGGTATTATGCGTTTGTGCAGATGTGTGTAACGCCCAAAAATATTGGTCTAACACCCACCTTAAAGTATACCGATCGACTTAGAATCACTTTCTGAGTAGATTAAACGATGTCCGTCCGTCCGTCCGTCTGGCTGTTTGGCTGGCTGTCCATGTAAACCTTGTGCGCAGAATACAGGTCGCAATTTTGAAGATATATCGATCAAATTTGGTACATATTATTTTTTCGACCAAGCCTATTGAAACTGGCTGAAATCGGTCCATTATTTCACCTAGCCCCCATACAAAGTACTTCCCAAATTGGACTTTATCGGCCATAAATGTTTAATTTATATATGTATCTCCACAAATTTCGTTCCTAATAAGTATTATATATACAAAATTCATGTCACTAAATTTTGTTACGATCGGTCCATAATTAGTCATAGCTTCCATATAGACCCGCTTCCGAAAATCACTTTAACGTGCTTAAATCACTTAAAAATTTTGGTATATACACAAAATTCAACATAAATAACTTTCATATAGACACAAATCACACGACCTAATTTCATGGTGATCGGTCCATAATTGGTCATAGCTCCCATATAAGGCCCACTTCCGAAAATCACTCACGAATATAAATTATTGATATTTTAAAAGAAAAATATTTTTACTCATTTACTTGGTGTAGGGTATTATAAGTACTTTCTTACTTGTTTTTTTTTTCAAGATGTTTTATTAGGCTTAAAATATTTTATATGTAATTACCTTAAACTTATTAAGTTTTTTATGAAATATATTTAAATTTGTTTTTAAATATTTTTTTTTAAAGAAAAATAAATTTTTGATTAATGTTTATTTTTGTGGTGGCTTTATTAAGTTGTTTTTTTCTTATAAATAAACAGGTTGTTTTAGGCCTCTTTTTTGTATTTGATTTTAAGGTCAAGTTTAAAGCTTAAGTTTTTCGTTTTTGTTATAAATGGTTTTTTAGAAATGTTTAAAATTGATTTGTAGTTTATGGTTTTATAAGTTAGTGCTATAAAATTGCTTTTAATTTGCTTAATAAATTGATTAAAAACCTTTAAGGCAAATTATAATTTACGGGTAATTAAATGCTATGAATAAAAATTAATTTTAAATAGTCAAAATTGTTACAATTTATTTTGTTATACCCTCCATAAAAAAAGATCATAGATAATTTTATCATTCCGTTTGTAACACATCAAAATATTTTTCGCTTATCCATATTCTGGGTCTTGATAATATTCTAAGAAGCTCTAGCAATGTCCGTCCGTCTGTTCTGTTTGCTATATTTCACACTAAGTTATTGATTTTCTGCAACAAGAAACAAATTTTCATTATAAATGGTTGAAAATTATTTAGAATAGCTTTATATTAAACCTTCTACTTTAGTTTTACCAATCAGACTATGTTTCCTTAACACATTACCAAATATATTTGGCATTAAATTAAACTGGTTTGAATATCCAATTTTATATTTAAATAACCTATGAAGTTTTGCAAATAATTATTCTTCTTTATCTCAATAATTTCTTTCAATTATAATTTTAATTTTCTCTCTTAACAGAACTCAATACAATAAACCATTTAAATAAAATACCATATGATAATTCATCAATATCTCTGCCATTTATCAACATCAATTGCCAATATATAGTAAATCAATCATAACACAAATATAATGATGAGCAATACGTTTTTTTCCTCCATAATTGAAAAAAGCCAACAAATTATGATTTATAAATAACAATTTTGCAACAACCTGTTCACAAATTTCCAACACAAAGGTCAAGTTTGAGAAAAGTAAGAAAAAAATTTTACATAATTATGATAGAATTCTTGTAATAAAGAAATATTTAACCTATTGACTTGTTTGGCAAAAAAATATAACTTTCCTTTAAATGATTTATGGCAATAACCAAACCAGTGAAGTTTTAAAACAAATTATTAAATAGTTAAACAAGTTTGCTGGTTTTTATGTTTGTAGAAAAGCGAAAAAAAGAACAATTTCAATCAAGTCTTTAGATTACAGGGGAAATATGTATAAAGATGTCTTTCTTAAAAAACTTGACAAAAACAGTTGATACTAAAAACTGAATTATGTTTGCAAGAAATGTGTCATAATCGTCAACATTTATGGAGTACGTACAACATGTTACTTAGAAGTCTTTGAAGATGTTAAAGAAAAAAAGTATTTGTTTTTAAAGAAAATTGAAAAAAATATGATTTTTATAGATATAGACAAAAATAATATGTCTTTTATTTTGTTACCTGAACTAGAACTGAACTAGAACTGAACTAGAACTGAACTAGAACTGAACTAGAACTGAACTAGAACTGAACTAGAACTGAACTAGAACTGAACTAGAACTGAACTAGAACTGAACTAGAACTGAACTAGAACTGAACTAGAACTGAACTAGAACTGAACTAGAACTGAACTAGAACTGAACTAGAACTGAACTAGAACTGAACTAGAACTGAACTAGAACTGAACTAGTAATATATTTTATAAAAGATCTACAAAATATTCTTTAACCCGAATTTTTTTTCATAAAAAAGTTTTTTTTTGTCATAAATTCTTTTTCCAAAAAAAAAAAAATTTAAAATTAAAAAAAAAAAATTGGGAAAAACTTTTGTTAAAAAAATTATAAATAAAACAATTTAGAAAAAAAAATGTTTTTTTGCATTTTTTTAAAAAAAAAATTAATTTTGTTTAAATAATAATATTTACTACAATAGAATTTTTTTACAAAATTTTATTTTCTCAGCTTTTTTTCCAACACTTTTTTTATGATTTTTTTTTTTAAAAATATAATTTTGCAGCTAAATTGTTTTTAATATTTATCTAAAAGTCGGTTTCTTCACAGCCCAAGGATATCCTTAAATTGTTTTTTTTTTAACTAATTGATTAAAAGTGGTATATTAAGGCCAAATATTGCTTCTCTTACCAACATTATAGAACAGCATCTGCTTAACAGTTCATTGATAGATCACTAGTATATGAAATTCAAAATATTCCAAATTGAATTGACTTAACTAACTTTTAACTTGTCATTACTTTATAAACAGACGTTTCTAAATTCCTTTTTTAAAACTCCCAGAACATGACTTAACACATTTTAAATAAGCCATTTTAGCACAAGAACAACATATTTGCCATAATTTCCTAAACATGAGTCATTTTCATATGGAATTCTTTAAACAGCACAATACACAACAATCACCTGTCAATCATTTACCACTCTTTCACTTTTAACACATTGTGAAGGTTATTTATTTAAGCCTCATTTATTTAATTAAATTAAATTCTATGTTTAGCTGAATAAAAAAAAAAACACACATTGTAGAGTTTATTTTCTATTTATTTATAAAACACAATTACAATTTATTTATCTATTAAACACTATGGACTAGCTGCAGTTAAGCATAAAAATAACTTCAATGCTATTCATCATTATCATCCGCATCCACTGTTGTCATTATTGCTCAACGCTTGTTTAGTTAACAGATTGTCATTGTCAACCAAGTCATTCTCTCGCTCTATCTGTTTCTCTCTCTCGCACTTGCTAATGTTTATAGTCGTATTAGCGTTTAATGTCAGTAATGGCTATTTAAAAGAATTTGGAATATTTCAAATAAAATCATGATCTTGAATTGTTTTAAAGTAATGAGTGTACATTATTAGTTTCATCTCTTAAACAGTCTCAACTCATTTGCCAGCAGCAATTTAGAGAAGCGGCGCCAACATTGAATTGTTATTTGTTAGCATAATTTACTCATACTATATTAAGAGCATCAATCAAATGGAAATGCTTGACAAAAAAATAATAGAAATAAAAATAAAATCTACAACATTAAAAGAATTCTAATTATGAAAGTAAATGATACTTTGTTTCTGCTTAGAAAACAACTCAACATTTTGTGCCACCAAATAGAGAAAGGAAATTAAATTGAACATTTTTTAGATGCCATAAATAGAAGTATGGAAAAATATTTATACAATTTAATAAATTAATAAATATTTACTCAATCACTCACTCATTATGCAGTGGGAAAATAAACAAAAGGAAGCAAGCATAACATAGTGATGAATCATAACAGCATTTATGCTGTAGAGAACCAGAGGAATTTGAAATACAACTTTTGCCACTTGCTTATTAATGGAAACTAAACTAGACAAAAGTTTTTAAGGGCACAATTGCAATGAATGTCTGAATAATCAATGAGCTTTTGTTAAAACCCATTTTTGTGAAAAGTTTTTCTGAGTGAAAACTGATTTTTTGGCTAAAAGCTTTATTTTATGAAAAAAACTTTATTTTTGAAAGAAGCTTTATTTGATGAAAAAAGCTTTAATTTTGAAAAAAAACCTTTATTTTCGAAAAAAGCTTTACTTTTGAAAAAATCTTTATTTTTAAAAAAGCTTCTTTGTAAAAAGCTTTACAGCTGGTAACTCTTTGCTATAGAAAGAGCCACTATTGCTGGTAAAACTTTGCTACATAAAGAGGCAAGATTGCTGCTAAAACTCTGTTCTAGAAAGAGCAACGATTGCTGGTAAAACTTTGCTACATGAAGAGCCAAGATTGCTGGTCAAACTTTGTTATAGAAAGAGCGACGATTGCTGGTAAAACTTTATTATAGAAAGAGTCACGATTGCTAGAAAAACTTTGTTCTAGAAAGAGTCACGATTGCTAGAAAAACTTTGTTCTAGAAAGAGCCACGAATGCTGGTAAAACTTTGCTACATAAAGAGCCAAGATTGCTGGTAAAACTTTGCTACAGAAAGACCCACGATTGCTGGTAAAACTTTGTTATAGAAAGAGCCAAGATTGCTGGTAAAACTTTGTTATAGAAAGAGCCACGATTGCTAGAAAAATTTTGCTATAGAAAGAGCCAAGATTGTTGGTAAAACTTTGTTATAGAAAGAGCCACGATTTCTGGTAAAACTTTGTTACAGAAGGAGCTACGATTGCTGGAAAAACTTTGTTATAGAAAGAGGAACGAATGCTAGAAAAACTTTGTTACAGAAAGAGCCAAGATTGCTGGTAAAACTTTGTTAGAGAAAGAGCCAAGATTGCTAGAAAAACTTTGTTATAGAAAGAGCCACGATTGCTAGAAAAACTTTGTTATAGAAAGAGCCAAGATTGCTTGAAAAACTTTGTTATAGAAAGAGGCACGATTGCTAGAAAAAATTTGTTATAGAAAGAGCCAAGATTGCTGGTAAAACTTTGTTATAGAAAGAGCCAAGATTGCTTGAAAAACTTTGTTATTGAAAGAGGAACGAGTGCTAGAAAAACTTTGTTATAGAAAGAGCCACGATTGCTAGAAAAACTTTGTTATAGAAAGAGCCACGATTGCTAGAAAAACTTTGTTATAGAAAGAGCCACGATTGCTGGTAAATCTTTGTTAAAGAAAGAGCCACGATTGCTAGCAAAATTATCTTGCAGTAAGAGCCACGATTGCTGGTAAAACTTTGTTATAGAAAGAGCCACGATTGCTAGTAGAACTTTGTTATAAAAAGAGTTACGATTGCTAGTAAAACTGTGTTACAGAAAGAGCCACGATTGCTAGAAAAACTTTGTTTTAGAAAGAGCCACGATTGCTAGAAAAAGTTTGTTATAGAACGAGCCACGATTGCTAGAAAAACTTTTTTATAGAAAGAGCCACGATTAGAAACACCTTATTGTAGAAAGAGCCACGATTGCTGATCAAAATTTGTTATAGAAAGAGCCACGATTGCTGATCAAAATTTGTTATAGAAAGAGCCACGATTGCTGATCAAAATTTGTTATAGAAAGAGCCACGATTGCTGATCAAAATTTGTTATAGAAAGAGCCACGATTGCTGATCAAAATTTGTTATAGAAAGAACCACGATTACTGGTAGAACATTGTTATAAAAAGAGCCAAGATTACTCGTAAAACTTTCTTATAGAAAAACTAAACCTTTTACAATTTACAACTCTTAAAAAGGAAACATTTTTCATTTAATACAATTTCCCTAGCAAACTTGTAAGAGTCCCAAAACCAGCAGCATCTTTTATAAATTCATAAACAAAAATGCTTCTTGCTACTTTTTTAGTTTATATATTACCATAAAAGTAAGAAGAAAAAATAAAAAAAAAAAAACTTCATCTAATGGTAATAATTTATGTCGCAGCCAATACTTTCACGCACATAACTTTACACCATTCTTTACGAGCAGCAATAAATTCTGCAATTTGTTTTCATTTCCAACAGGCTTTAACTCAATAAACCAATACCTACACACCGATACCATATCTTTTTTTTCAGCATTTTTCTGTGGCAAATAAAATTAAGTAGAAATATGTTTTAAGTCTTAAGCAAAATGTTTTATGAAAGAAGGAAAAGATGAAAAAAAAAACACAAACTAAAACAATAAACAGCATGGCAGGATTTAGTTGTTTAAAAGTGTAAGAGCAGCAGCAGCTCGGTTAAAATAAAGAAGTCGTTTCTCTGGCATTGTGACCGACCGGCCACCTTATTTGGCATTAAGCAACGCAAACAGGAAATACAAATTTGTCTTAAGAAAGAGAGAGAAAATAAGCAGAGAAGCTACGAAAAGACAAATTATGTTGGAAATTGGGTAACGAAATTTGCATATTATGGTTAGAATGGGTAAGAAAACAATGAACATTTTTTTGTATAGCAAATAAGTGTCTTAAGTCTTTTGTTTGGGGTGGAGGGGGTCTAAAGCATTTTTGGTATAATGCTGGTAATAAATGTTAAATCAATAATGTAAGTGAGAATAAAGCATATAGAAATTAATATTTTGGTGGAAAAATTGATTTAGTGCAAATAATCCATGAAAGAGAAAGAGCCACGATTGCTGGTAAAAATTTGTTATAGAAAGAGCCACGATTGCTGCTCAAAATTTGCTATAGAAAGAGTTACGATTGCTGGTCAAAATTTGTTATAGAAAGAGTTACGATTGCTGGTCAAAATTTGTTATAGAAATAGTCATGTTTGCTGGTCAAAATTTGTTATAGAAAGAGTTACGATTGCTGCTCAAAATTTGTTATAGAAAGAGCCACGATTGTTGCTCAAAATATGTTATAGAAAGAGCCACGATTGCTGCTCAAAATTTGCTATAGAAAAAGTTACGATTGCTGGTGAAAATTTGTTATAAAAAGAGCCACGATTGCTGGTCAAAATTTGTTATAGAAAGAGTTACGATTGCTGCTGAAAATTTGTTATAAAAAGAGCCACGGTTACTGGTCAAAAATTTTTATAGAAAGAGCCACGATTGCTGGTCAAAATTTGATATAGAAAGATCCACGATTGCTGCTCAAAATTTGATACAGAAAGAGCCACGATTGCTGCTCAAAATTTGTTATAGAAAGAGCCACGATAACTGGTCAAAATTGGTTATAGAAAGAGCCACGGTTGCTGGTCAAAATCTGTTATAGAAAGAGCCGCCATTGCTGGTCAAAACTTGTCATAGAAAGAGCCACGATTGCTGCTCAAAATCTGTTATAGAAAGAGCCACCATTGCTGGTCAAAACTTGTCATAGAAAGAGCCACGATTGCTGCTCAAAATTTGTTATAGAAAGAGCCACGATTGCTGGTCAAAATTTGTTATAGAAAGAGTTACGATTGCTGCTGAAAATTTGTTATAAAAAGAGCCACGGTTACTGGTCAAAAATTTTTATAGAAAGAGCCACGATTGCTGGTCAAAATTTGATATAGAAAGATCCACGATTGCTGCTCAAAATTTGATACAGAAAGAGCCACGATTGCTGCTCAAAATTTGTTATAGAAAGAGCCACGATAACTGGTCAAAATTGGTTATAGAAAGAGCCACGGTTGCTGGTCAAAATCTGTTATAGAAAGAGCCGCCATTGCTGGTCAAAACTTGTCATAGAAAGAGCCACGATTGCTGCTCAAAATCTGTTATAGAAAGAGCCACCATTGCTGGTCAAAACTTGTTATAGAAAGAGCCACGATTGCTGCTCAAAATTTGTTATAGAAAGAGTTACGATTGCTGATGAAAATTTTTTATGAAAAGAGCCACGGTTACTGGTCAAAATTTGTTATAGAAAGAGCCACGATTGCTGGTCAAAATTTGATATAGAAAGAGCCACGATTGCTGCTCAAAATTTGTTATAGAAAGAGCCACGATAACTGGTCAAAATTTGTTATAGAAAGAGCCACGATTGCTGGTCAAAATCTGTTATAGAAAGAGACACCATTGCTGGTCAAAACTTGTCATAGAAAGAGCCACGATTGTTGCTCAAAATATGTTATAGAAAGAGCCACGATTGCTGCTCAAAATTTGCTATAGAAAGAGTTACGATTGCTGGTGAAAATTTGTTATAAAAAGAGCCACGATTGCTGGTCAAAATTTGTTATAGAAAGAGTTACGATTGCTGCTCAAAATTTGTTATAGAAAGAGCCACGATTACTGGTCAATCCTTGTTAAAAATAGAGCCACGATTACTTGTTAAACTTTGTTAAAGAAAGAGCCACGATTACTTGTTAAACTTTGTTAAAGAAAGAGACACAATTACTGGTCAATCTTTGTCAAAGATAGAGCCACGATTACTGGTCCAACTTTGTTAGAGAAAGAGCCACGATTACTGGTCATTCTTTGTTAAAGATAGACCCACGATTACTTGTTAAACGTTGTTAAAGAAAGAGCAACGATTACTGGCCAAACTTTGTTAAAGAAAGAGCCACGATTAGTGGTCAAACTTTGTTAAAGATAGAGCCACGATTACTTGTTAAACTTTGTTAAAGAAAGAGCCAAGATTACTGGTCAAAGTTTGTTAAAGAAAGAGCCACGCTTACTGGTCAATCTTTGTTAAAGATAGAGCCACGATTGCTTGTTAAACTTTGTTGAAGAAAGAGCCACGATTACTGGCCAATCTTTGTTAAAGAAAGAGCCACGCTTACTGGCCAAACTTTGTTAAAGAAAGAGCCACGATTACTTGTTAAGCTTTGTCGAAGAAAGAACCACGACTGCTGGTAAAAATTTGTAGGCAACTAGTCAAATTTTGTTCAAGAAATAGCCCCGATTGCTGTTAAAAAATGTGTAAAGAAAAGCCACGATTACTGCTCAAACTTTGTTGAAGAAAGATCCACGATTACTGGTCAAAATTTGTTAAAGAAAGAGCCAGATTACTGGTCAAGCTTTGTCGAAGAAAGAAACACTATTGCTTGTAAAAATTTGTTATAAGAAAAGTCACGATTACTGTTCGAACTTTGTTGAAGAAAGACCCACGATTACTGGTAAAAATTTGTTAAAGAAAGTTTCACGATTACTGGTAAAAATTTGTTATGGAAAGAGCCACGATTACCTTACAAACTTTGTTATACTAAGAGCTACGATTGCTGATAAAACTTTGTTAAAGAATGAGCCACGATTGCTGGTAAAATTAGTGTTTGAAAGAACAATATTTGCTGGTGAAAATTTATTATATGTAGGATTTCTAGTAAAAATTTGTTTTGGAAATTTTTTTTTTTCAGAAATAAAAATTTAACAGATAATTTTGTTCATTTAGTTGTTAAGTCTTTGCTAAGAGCTACTGTCCGCTAAACATTTCTTTGCGTAGAGTATCATCAAAGTAAATCATTTCTTGGAAATTTTCTCTTATTTTAATTAAAATAAATTAAAACACCTTTAAAAAAACTATTAAGAAACAATTTGTGATCATCAATATTTAGCATAATATTCCCCATTACCCTATTAATAACTAATAATCTAATCAATATTCCTACTAAAATTTTCAATTATTTTCAACTAATCGTTTAATTACCAAACCCAAAGAAATAATTAAAATAAAGTCTGTGTTTTAAAGTTATATGATTTCAATAAATAATTTTCCCACTATATAAAATAAACGTATCATAATTTGTTTAAACCTAAAGTTTTAAATACAATTTTAAGTTAATCAAAAATTCCATACACATTTTCCATAGCAAGCAGTTAGATAGACAGACGCAAAACATGAAAACAAAATGCAATTCATAATTTTCTAAATATTACATGGCCCACATTGCTTTCTGGCTGTCTGTCTGTCCAGCCTTTGGTCCGTCCGTCTAACACTCTTTCTTCACAAAGAATCCGAACAGTTTTATTTCTTTCCCACACTAATTTTTTTTTTCGGCACTCTAGTGCAGTACATAGATACAAATATTATAAATACACATGTCTATGTTACTGTCTCTGTCTCTGTCTGTGGCTCTATGTCCGAGTCTGAGCAAGTGCAAGCTTTAGGTAAAAGTAACTTGATGTTTAGTTTATGTATTGCATTTATTAAAAATGGAAAAAAAGTATTAAGTTTTTTTTTTTTTCTTAACTTTAGATAAATTCTAACATTATTGTGTGCGTTACAACATGCCTGTGCTACAACATGTAGCATAAATGCAGGAAAACATACCATGAACAACATGCATGATTATATTACTAAATGTTGCTAGATATGAGCTGAAGTGTTTTTTGTATGAGTGTGAATATATTTGCATTTCTAAGCAATAAAATTCATATTTTCTAAGAGTTTTTATTCTTTTCCTCCAACAACTTTAAACACTTGCTGGCAGCCACAAAAGGAACTATTAATGTTTAAAAGAAAATGTTAATTTAATAAAAATTTATAGCCCTAAGTTGTATAAATGTAAAATTTTAATAGAAATTTGTTAAACAAATCAATATTTTATTTGTATTAAATAAAATAATTTACACAAAATTGGTGTAAACAATATTTAATTAAATAAAAACAATAAACTAAAATTTGAATTTCAAACATTCCATCTCAAACATGTTTTAGACTTTATACCCACCCCAGTTTAATTTTTTGTTTGCCCATTATTTCATAATTTATATGTCACCTTAATTTAGATAAACGCTCTAATTTTTCATGCATTTTAATCTAATATCATAAATCTTTCACCTTTTTTTTCAACTCTGCTGGTGTTTTTGAAGTATATGTGTTGTTTTTAATGTACCATTTTTGTTGAAGCAACAAACATCAAAGGTTTCTTAAGCCGACAAAGCCTACTAAAAATTCCAAAGCAAATTTCAAGTGAAATATATATGACTTTTTCTAAATGAGATAAAAGTGGAATTTAAAAAGCCCTACATAACAGCATATTATTTAAAGTCATAACAAAGTTTTACTAGCAATCGTGGCTCTTTCTCTAACAAAGTTTTACCAGCAATCATGACTCCTTCCACAACAAAGTTTTACCAGCAATCCTGGCACTTTCTATATCAAATTTTTACCAGCAATCGTGGCTCTTTCTATATCAAAGTTTTGCCAGAAATCGTGGCTGTTTCTACAACAAAGTTGTACCAGAAATCGTGGCTCTTTCTATAACAAGGCTTAACCAGCAATCGTGGCTCTTTCTATAACAAAGTTTTTCTAAAAATCGTGGCTATTTCTGTAACAAAGTTTTATCAGAAATCGTGGCTCATTCTTTAGCAAATTTTTACCAGCAATCGTGGCTCTTTCTATAACAAAGTTTTACCAGCAATCGTAGCTCATTCTATAACAAAGTTTTACCAGCAATTGTGGCACTTTCTATATCAAATTTTTACCATCAATTGTGGATCTTTCTTTAACAAAGTTTTATCAGCAATCGTGGTTTTTTCTATAACAAAGTTTTACAAGCAATCGTGGTACTTTCTATATCAAATTTTTACCAGCAATTGTCGCTCTTTCTATAACAAAGTTTTACCAGAAATCGTAGCTCCTTCTATAACAAATTTTTGCCAGCAATTGTGGCTCCTTCTATAACAAAGTTTTGCTAGCAATCGTGGCTCTTTCTATAACAAAGTTTTACCAACAATCGTGGCTTTTTCTATAACAAATTTTTACCAGAAATCGTAGCTCCTTCTATAACAAAGTTTTGCCAGCAATTGTGGCTCCTTCTATAACAAAGTTTTGCTAGCAATCTTGGCTCTTTCTATAACAAAGTTTTACCAACAATCGTGGTTTTATCTATAACAAATTTTTACCAGCAATCGTGGCTCTTCCTATAAGAAAGTTTTACCAGCAATTGTGGCTCTTTCTATAACAAATGTTTACCAGCAATCGTGGCTCTTTCTATAACAAAGTTTTACCAGAAATTGTGGCTCCATCTATAACAAAGTTTTACCAGCAATCGTGCTTCATTCTATCTCATTTGTTTACCAGCAGTCGTGGCTCTTTCTTTAACAAAGTTTTACCAGACATCGTGGCTCTTTCTTTAACAAAGTTTTACCAGAAATCGTGGCTCTTTCTTTAACAAAGTTTTACCAGAAATCGTGGCTCTTTCTATAACAAAGTTTTACCAGCAATCGTGGCTCATTATATCTCATTTGTTTACCAGCAATCGTGGCTCTTCCTATAAGAAAGTTTTACCAGCAATTGTGGCTCTTTCTATAACAAAGTTTTACAAGCAATCGTAGCTCTTTCTATCTAAATTTATTACCAGCAATCGTAGCTTTTTCTATCTAAATTTATTACCAGCAATCGTGGCTCTTTCTATAACAAGGTTTTACCAGCAATCGTGGCTCTTTCTATAACAAAGTTTTTCTAAAAATCGTGGCTTTTTCTGTAACAAAGTTTTACCAGAAATCGTGGCTCTTTCTAGAGCAAAGTTTTACCAGAAATCGTGGCTCTTTGTATAGAAAAGTTTTATCAGTAATCGTAGCTCTTTCTAGAACAAAGTTTTACCAGAAATCTTGGATCTTTCTAGAACAAAGTTTTACCAGTAATCGTGGCTATTTGTATAACAAAGTTTTATCAGTAATCGTAGCTCTTTCTAGAACAAAGTTTTACAAGCAATTGTGGCTCTTTCTATAGCAATTTTTTACCAGAAATCATGGCTCTTTCTATAGCAAAGTTTTAACAGAAATCTTAGCTATTTCTATAACAAAATTTTTTTAGCATTCGTGGCTTTTTCTGTAACAAAGCTTTACCAGAAATCGTGGCTCTTTCTATAGCAAATTTTTAAGAGCAATCGTGGCTCTTTATATAACAAATTTTAACCAGCAATCGTGACTCTTTCTATAACAAAGTTTTACCAGCAATCGTGGCTCATTCTATTTCATTTTTTTACCAGCAATCGTGGCTCTTTCTATAACAAACTTTTACCAGCAATCGTGGCTCTTTCTATAGCAAATGTTCACTAGCAATCGAGGATCTTTCTGTAACAAATTTTTACCAGCAATTTTGGTTCTTCATCTACTAAATTTATACCAGTACTCGAGACTATGCCAGCGACATTGATAACTAATAACTCTAGTTTTTTTACTGTAGCGCCTTCATTGTTATAATAATGATGATGCCCTGCTTAAACAAATTAAGGCACGCGTTATAAAGTTTTTTTTTTCTTTCAAGCCACACAAAAGAAACTGAATCATGTTAAATATTTTTGAAAATTAAATATTAAAATCTGCCTCAAAAAAATAAAAAAAAGTGTATAAAAGAAATAAAAAGAAAATATTAAGCGCATGACATCACAAGGCAAAAATGTCAAAATGAGTTTAATTGGCGAAGTTATGAATGTATAACATTAAGGGATTGGCAAACACATTCATCTATAACAAAAAAAAAAAAACAGCAAAGATCTTACACACAAATTTCTTAAATAGTAGGTGCGTTTTTTCCAAAAAAAAAACAAAAAAGTGATCAAAATCTTATACGCAATTTCAAAAACCGCCAGCAACAATAACAACAACAACTTTCTATTACTCACTTAAAAAAGACAAAACTGGGTTTGAGATGTTTAGCTGTCTTTTTGTGTTTTTTTACTTTTGACTTATAAACATATTTGACCTCCTGTGGTTGGTTTGTTGGTTGTTTGGTGTATTTTGATAAGCACGTGATGTCTTTTTACAGACAACAAACCATTTTCAACTAAAATCCCCAAAACATTTGTTTGTTACCAACATACATACATATATTTGTCTCTCTATAAACTATTTGGTGAACAGTTTAACAGTAAAACTTTAAAAACTTTAAAAGAAATATACGCCAAAGGTTGTCAACATTTTCAGTTTGTTGTTGGTTTGTTTTTGTTAAATAATGTTAACAGATTTACAACATCTTCTTCGTCTTCATATTGTGGTTTTCCTTTTAGCCATCATCTCTGTCATTGGCCAAAGTAACACGCAGCCAAATAAAAGAGACACCAAAAACAAGCAACTCCTTTTGAGCTGTCAATCAATTGTGTTAATAGTTTGTTAGATTTTATTTATTTTTTCGCAATTTCAGTTTGTTTTTTTTTTTGCGTTTCTGCAAAGGTTTTCTGTGCGTTTATTTTAGCCAACATTTGTAAATATTTGCCATGTTTATTCAAAGTTTTTAAGTTTGTTTTTCTATTTCTTTATTTACAAAAATGTCCATTGTATTTGTCAGTTTTAAAGTAAACAATAATAAATTATCTTGAAAGATGTGTTAAAATAAGTTAATTTTTCCATGAAATGGGTGGTATTTGGAGTTTATTGAGTGGATGGTTACAGAAAAGGGGGCCAATTCCAAAGTAAATTACAGTTATTGTTTAAATTTACAAACTAATGGTCAAAATGATATGAAACAATGAATATCAATTGAGTACTAATTTGAATTTAAATATAGTGTAGCAGAAATTTAATGCTGTATTTTCAAAATTAGTCCTCTGGAGTTGAAAAAATCTAGCTCTTTCTATATAAATTTGTTGCCAGAAATCGTGCCCCTTTCCCTATCAATTTGTTCCCAGCAATCCTGCCTCTATATCTCTCAAATTTTTGCCAGCAACTGTGGCTCTTTCTCTGTCAAATTTTTCCCAGCAATCCTGCCTCTATCTCTTCCAAATTTCTGCCAAAAATTGTGGCTCCTTGTCTATAAAATAATTTCCATCAATCGTGGCTCTTTTTACATCAAATTCTTTAAAGCAATCATGAGTCTTTCTCTATCAATTTGTTGCCAGAAATCGTGAATCTTTCTCTTTCAAATTTTGCCAGCAATCATGGGTCTTTCTCTATCAATTTGTTGCCACAAATCGTGAATCTTTCTCTTTCAAATTTTGCCAGAAATCATGGATCTTTCTCTATCAATTTGTTGCCAGCAATCGTGCCTCTTTCCCTATCAAATTGTTCCCAGCAATCCTGCCTCTATCTTTCTCAAATTTTTGCCAGCAATCGTGCCTCTTTCCCTATCAAATTGTTCCCAGCAATACTGCCTCTATCTCTTTCAAATTTCTGCCAAAAATTGTGGCTCTTTGTCTATAAAATAATTTCCATCAATTTCCGTCAAATCCTTTCCAGCAATCATTAGTCTTTCGCTATCAATTTGCTGCCAGAAATCGTGAATCTTTCTCTTTCAAATTTTTCCAGAAATCATGGGTCTTTCTCTATCAATTTGTTGCCAGCAATCGTGCCTCTTTTGCTATCAAATTGTTCCCAGCTATCCTGCCTCTATCTTTCTCAAATTTTTACCAGCAATTGTGCCTCTTTCTCTATGAAATTGTTTCCAGCAATCCTGCCTCTATCTCTTTCAAATTTCTGCCAGAAATTGAGGCTCTTTCACTATAAAATTGTTTGCATCAATCGTGGTCCCTTTTCCATCAAATACTTTAAAGCAATCATGGGTCTTTCTCTATCAATTTGTTGCCAGAAATCGTGAATCTTTCTCTTTCAAATTTTGCCAGCAATCATGGGTCTTTCTCTATCAATTTGTTGCCAGCAATCGTGCCTCTTTTCCTATCAAATTGTTCCCAGCAATCCTGCCTATATCTTTCTCAAATTTTTACCAGCAATTGTGGCTCATTCTCTATCAAATGGTTCTCAGCAATTCTGCCTCTATCTCTTTAAAATTTCTGACAGAAATTGTGGCTCTTTCTCTATAAAATTGTTTGCATCAATCGTGTCTCTTTGTTTATCAAATTGTTTCCAGAAATCGTGCCACTTTCTCTATCAAATTGTTCCTAGCAATCCTGCCTCTTTCTCTTTCAAATTATTCCAGCAATCCTGCCTTTTTTTCTCTTTCAAATTTGTCCAGCAGTCGTGGCTCTTTCTCAATCAAATTGTTGCCAGCAATCGTGTTTATTTCTCTGTCAAATTGGTTCAGCAATCGTGGCTGTTTCTATATCAAATTGTTTCTAGCGACAGGACTCTTCCTCAACAAATTTTTTCCCAGCTTTATTAATTTGTTGCAGTTTTCACATGTAAGAGGCGTAAGTTGAGTTAGCCCCTTTTCTAAATTATTTATAATTGCTTCGTTTACTTAAAGTAGGGTCTTTACACTTCTCTACACTCGCTTTTGTCAACACTTGTTGGTCTAGACTTGGGTTTCATCTACAATTTCATTGTCCTCTTTTGTTTTGGCTAAAAATGGTGTTTAGGTTGTTTTTGCAAATGTTTTTATTGCAAATTTTTTTGTTTAGTTTGTGTTGTTTTATTTTTGGTTTTATTTCGCCTTTGTATTGGCTGCCAGTTGCATTTTATTATTCATATAGACTTGTTTCTTCTATCAATTTAATGCATGCACCTGTTTTATTAAATGTGGGATGTTGTTATTTCGGTTGTGTTTTTGGTTTTTTTGTAATTTATTTCAAAATTTTTATTTTGTAATAGAGTCATTTCAAGTTTTTAGCCAATGCGAATGCAAAATTTGCAGAAGGTTGGGTTTGTTTTTTTTTTTGATTGTGATTAAGGAGACATTTTGTAAATGTGTTGAATTGAGGTGTATGGCAATAAAAAGTGAAAGCTGGTTTTATGTGTTTCGAAATAATGTAAGGCAAATTATTGTACTCCAGCTGAAGGTGTTTAAAATTATTTTAATTTTATATATTAGCTACTTTTGTAGAAATTTATGGACAGTTTTAATTTTTTACAGAAATTAGTTGTTTATTTTCTTTAGTCTATCATAATTTCATATAAAATTTAATAATTTATCGATGGGAATGACTCCTGCACATATTGTACATTCTTTTATATGCATTGGAGTAACTCCAATATAGACATTAAAGTATTCAGCCATATATGAGATAGTGTTTGGATAATTGAAGATTGAAAAGATATTTCGACACTCGAAAAATCATGAGAAAAAATATTCAACAATATGGTAGTTTACCATACTTCCCACAACTTCAGAAACTCATATTCCAAGTGCTATGATTGAAGAACACTGATTCAATACCAGTTATTTTATATCGTCTGGTCCAGAAGACTAATTTATGTAAACATCCGCCAGCAATCTTGTAATAGCGATAGCAGGAAAGAATATATTTGTCACCTGTCTATCTCAGGCAGTGGTTGATTGCTTTCCTTTTCCTCATTCGAATAAAAGTTATTCGAATAATCGAGTAAATTTTTTTTTTTCAATAATTCAATAATTGTCGATTAATAATTATTCGAATAAACTAATTTTCGAGCTAAAATTATATATTTTTTTGCAACTTTTTATAAAATATCAAAATATATTGTTGGTCTTTTTATTTAAAAACTAAATATGTGTCAACAAATTGGTGACCCCGCATTTTAAAGATTTTAAGTAACAAAGATGTCAACTTCCGAAGACGATTTTTCATCTCTACTATCAAATTATCCTCATTTGGAAATTTCAAGAGTCGTTGTTAAAGCACCACCATTTTGGGGTTCAGATCCATTGCTTTGGTTTAAACAAATGGAATCGCAGTTTATAATGGCTGGAAGACGCAACGGAATTTCACACAATTGTGGCATCAATAGAAAGCAATATTCTCTAGAAAGTGCAAGACATCATAATCAATCCTCCGACTGCTAACATGTATGAAACCTTGAAAGCAAAACTCATTAGTTCATTTTCCGACTCTGAAGATAAGCGTCTCAAGAAACTTTTGACAGAAGTTGAATTATCGGATAGAAAACCATCAGATTTGTTAAGTCAAATGTGTTCCTTAGCTCAAGGTAGATGATATTTTAAAACAACTTTGGATGCAGCGGCTACCATCTCAAATGAAGGCAATTTTATCCGTCAGTGAAGATTGCTTCGAAAAACTAGCCACCATGGCAGATAAAATTTGTGATTGCTCAGATACTGAACTCCATACGATTTCCACGTTATCAGAAAACCGTACAAGCAGGCTCGATAATATTGAACGGCAGCTGGAAAGTCTGTGCAATAAAATGGAATCTTTCTGAAGATCGAGAAGTAAGAGCAAAACAACAGGTAAACGTAGTCTTTCCAACAGCCTCAAAAGCTTTACCTCACCCGCTTTATGGTCCAAACCGTGCACCTTACGACTACTATTTGCTTCGATCGATGGAGAACGCTCTCCTTGGGTTATGCTTCATTTTGGAATAGAGTATCCGAAATTGCCTTGATTTGTTCTTGGCTTCAAAATATAAGCAGCTCTTTTGGCTCGGAAACAATATGTTGACAGATACGAAATGCTTTTGTTTACACATAGTTTTTTTTACTAATACATTCTCACCACTTAGGTTTCTGACAACTGAATCTATTGTATTCTAAAAAAATTTCGATATTGTCTTTATTATTTAGTAATTTTTTTAAGTTAAAGAATATTCTCATTATTTTCTTAACCCTTATCTTATCCTCAAACATCTTATGCTTTGTGTTGTTTACCACACATATGTTATTTCATATGTCTATCTCAGGCAGTGGTTGATTGCTTTCCTTTTCCTCATTCGAATAAAAGTTATTCGAATAATCGAGTAAATTTTTTTTTTTCAATAATTCAATAATTGTCGATTAATAATTATTCGAATAAACTAATTTTCGAGCTAAAATTATATATTTTTTTGCAACTTTTTATAAAATATCAAAATATATTGTTGGTCTTTTTATTTAAAAACTAAATATGTGTCAACAAATTGGTGACCCCGCATTTTAAAGATTTTAAGTAACAAAGATGTCAACTTCCGAAGACGATTTTTCATCTCTACTATCAAATTATCCTCATTTGGAAATTTCAAGAGTCGTTGTTAAAGCACCACCATTTTGGGGTTCAGATCCATTGCTTTGGTTTAAACAAATGGAATCGCAGTTTATAATGGCTGGAAGACGCAACGGAATTTCACACAATTGTGGCATCAATAGAAAGCAATATTCTCTAGAAAGTGCAAGACATCATAATCAATCCTCCGACTGCTAACATGTATGAAACCTTGAAAGCAAAACTCATTAGTTCATTTTCCGACTCTGAAGATAAGCGTCTCAAGAAACTTTTGACAGAAGTTGAATTATCGGATAGAAAACCATCAGATTTGTTAAGTCAAATGTGTTCCTTAGCTCAAGGTAGATGATATTTTAAAACAACTTTGGATGCAGCGGCTACCATCTCAAATGAAGGCAATTTTATCCGTCAGTGAAGATTGCTTCGAAAAACTAGCCACCATGGCAGATAAAATTTGTGATTGCTCAGATACTGAACTCCATACGATTTCCACGTTATCAGAAAACCGTACAAGCAGGCTCGATAATATTGAACGGCAGCTGGAAAGTCTGTGCAATAAAATGGAATCTTTCTGAAGATCGAGAAGTAAGAGCAAAACAACAGGTAAACGTAGTCTTTCCAACAGCCTCAAAAGCTTTACCTCACCCGCTTTATGGTCCAAACCGTGCACCTTACGACTACTATTTGCTTCGATCGATGGAGAACGCTCTCCTTGGGTTATGCTTCATTTTGGAATAGAGTATCCGAAATTGCCTTGATTTGTTCTTGGCTTCAAAATATAAGCAGCTCTTTTGGCTCGGAAACAATATGTTGACAGATACGAAATGCTTTTGTTTACACATAGTTTTTTTTACTAATACATTCTCACCACTTAGGTTTCTGACAACTGAATCTATTGTATTCTAAAAAAATTTCGATATTGTCTTTATTATTTAGTAATTTTTTTAAGTTAAAGAATATTCTCATTATTTTCTTAACCCTTATCTTATCCTCAAACATCTTATGCTTTGTGTTGTTTACCACACATATGTTATTTCAAACTTTATGACAGAATTATCACAATTTACGGCAAAAACTATTGTTCCTAATGCAAAATACATTAAAATTTCATATGTGTGGAAAACCACACAAAGGAAAAGCAATCACATTTTATAAATATCTCGTTAGTTTTGAAGCAATGAACAAAATTTCTTTACAAACTTGGTGTATTAAAGCATCTTCTTCGGATTTCCATAATCCTTATTTTATTCTCTAAAAATGTACGCTGTTTACCTTTATGTGTGGTTTTCCACACATACGGAATTTCCAATTTTTTGGCTCTATCAGCACACTTGAAGACAAAACCTAGTGTTCCTGGTGAAAAATACTTTGAAATTGCAAATGTGTGGAAAACCACACACAATATAACAATATTTCTTTAAAAAAAATTTAAATATTTTTTGTCTTGGGATTACTTGACATAATTAATTTACAGGAATTGTTATCTTCGCAGTAAAAAAGCTCAGAATTCATGCAAACCATGGCAATTTTCTAGTAAAACCTTTAATATTAGCTAGATATGATAATTTAAAAAAATTTTTGAGAATTTGAAGGGGTGTCATCAAACATTTTGTTTGGCTGAAAACTACAGCAGTTTCGTCTTTAAGATATTTCTAGACTCCTCAGTAAAAATTAGTTTTACTTATGATGAACCAAATTATCCTAAAATGGCTTAATTTTCAAACATATACCCCTTATAACTAAAAGCCAAAATAAGGAGAGAGAGAAAAAAGGAAACTTTTTTTTTATGATGTTATTGTACGCATAAATACACTTCAGTGTGGAACTGCAGCAGTCCATGCTATGTACACTAAAACAAACATTAAAAGACAATTGCTGTGTGCTGTGCAGATGATAATGCCAAAACAAAAATACAAAACATTTCACCTGTCAGTACAAACATTTCATTTATGCCATCATTTAGACATACAAATAAAAATCGTTGCAGAAAAAAAAAAAAAAAAAGGAAAATAAAAGAAACAAACAACAACTACCATGTAGCAAATGATGAACAAACATACACAGCCAGGATGAAAATGAGCCAGGGGAAAGGTGGTCGATCGTCTCCAAGACAAAGATGGAGATGATGATGTACGTATTAAATAAATGTTAACATATGATGTGAAGACAGAAAAATAAAACATTGATGAATGTTTCAAGCTCGCCTGAATGTTTTCTTTTCAACATGTTCTTTTCTCTCTACTAGATATTTACTACTACGGCAGTTGCAACATAATGAAGCAGTTTGTTTAAAAACAGCAAAAAGAGACACAAGGACGGACACGAGCAGGGTTAGACAAACAGCCAGACAGACAGACAGACCGAGAGTTGTAATAAGTTTTTGATCATAAGCTAAAATGATTAGTATGATGACTATAAATACTTACAACTAGGAAAAGTGAAGGCTTGCAGTGCACTGTACTGCAATGCACTGCACTGGCTGGCAAGAATCTGTATTGTGCAGAGCGGTTAAAAGATGATGATGACAATATCAATAAGCAGAGTGATAGTAATTGTTATGTTGTTGCTACTAGTGTTAAGTGCAAATTGTTTTAGAGTTTATAACTGCAGGCCATAATCAAACAGTCAAACAGCCACTAACCATTTCTTGCTGCTGCTCATCCAGCCAAGTTTGTTTTTTTTTTTTTTAAAAAAAAGAAAAATTGCCTTCAGGCTTTAATGGAAATTTTAAATAGAAACCAAAAACAAAAAAAAAAAATAACAAAATTTAGCATGTGTTTATTAATTTATGATTAGATTTTAATTATATGTATAACACCAGATTGTCTTACATAAAATGAGCCACACTTATTCATCAGCAAATCAGCCAACTTTATCAACAGCATAACAAAAATATTCAAGAAAATTGCTGTGTTTTTTTTTAAAACAGAAAATTACTTTTTAATTTGAGTCTCTTTAAAATACCAGCTTAACATGTAAAGAAATAGACGTAGCAAGAAAATATCTGTGTAATATGTATTTGTTGGCCTGCCATAGAATATTTAAATCTTTTTAACTATTTTAATAGTGACTTTAATTTTGTTTCTGCTTTGCTTTCCACCAGCAACCAAGAGAACAAAAAAAAAAAAAAAAACGTCAACTAATTTAAATTCTTTATGGAGTATTTGTATGCCAAAACAAATTAGGAATGAAAATGAATGAGAATTTCAAATACAGCAAATAAATAGCAATAAAGTTGGAAATCAAAAGAATTGAAAATTCTGTAAATTGAAATTATTATTGACTCAAATATAGGCAAACAAATGTGCACTGGAACTTTATGTATAAAATTATAAATTTAACCTCTGTAGAGCAATTATCTATATCGCAAGACTTTGATCTTGATAGAGCAACAAATAATAATGGTAGCATGTTGCTGCATACGTATACAAATATTTGCAGCCTGCAAAGAGCAGCAGTGGCGGCGACGCTGGCAACATTCTGCAAACAAATGAAGTGCTGTATGAAGCAAGAGGCAAGAGCGACTTGCGGAAATCCTTTAAATGGGAATATAAATTTAAATTCCAGGTCTTTCTGAAGTCTATAACAAGTTTCAGTCATAGCTCTTAATTCAGCTTATGATGAGCATCAGTTGTAGACTTTTATGGAGTCTACAATCAGCCTCAATTTTAGGTCTTTCTGTAGCCCATAATGAGCTTCAATCGTAAAACTTTATGTAGTTTAAGTTGAGCCTCAATCTAAGCTCTTTATGTAGTCCAAGTTAAGCTGCAATCGTAGGTCTTTATAAAGTCCAAGTTAAACTTCAATCTCAGGTCTTTATAAAGTTTAAGTTAAGCTGCAATATTAGGTCTTCATAAAGTCCATATTAACCTGCTATCTTAGGTTCCTGTAAAGTCCAAGTTAAGCTGCAATCTTAGGTCTTTATAAAGTCCAAGCTAAGCTGCAGTCGTAGGTCTTTATAAAGTCCAAGTTAAACTTCAATCTCAGGTTCCTATAAAGTTCAAGTTAAGCTGCAATATTAGGTCTTCATAAAGTCCATGTTAACCCGCAATCTCAGGTTCCTATAAAGTCCAGGTTAAGCTGCAATCTTAGGTCTTTATAAAGTCCAGGTTAAGCTGCAATCTTAGGTCTTTATGTTGTCGAAGTTAAACTTCAATCACAGGTTCTTATAAAGTCCAAGTTAAACTGCAATCTTAGGTCTTTATAAAGTCCAAATTAATCATCAATCTCAGGTCCCTATAAAGTCCAGGTTAAGCTGCAATCTGAGGTCATTATAAAGTCCTAGTTAAACTTTAATCTCAGATCCTTATAAAGTCCAAGTTAAGCTGCAATCTTAGGTCTTTATAAAGTCCAAGCTAAGCTGCAGTCGTAGGTCTTCATAAAGTCCAAGTTAAACTTCAATCTCAGGTTCCTATAAAGTTCAAGTTAAGCTGCAATATTAGGTCTTCATAAAGTCCATGTTAACCCGCAATCTCAGGTTCCTATAAAGTCCAGGTTAAGCTGCAATCTTAGGTCTTTATAAAGTCCAGGTTAAGCTGCAATCTTAGGTCTTTATGTTGTCGAAGTTAAACTTCAATCACAGGTTCTTATAAAGTCCAAGTTAAACTGCAATCTTAGGTCTTTATAAAGTCCAAATTAATCATCAATCTCAGGTCCCTATAAAGTCCAGGTTAAGCTGCAATCTGAGGTCATTATAAAGTCCTAGTTAAACTTTAATCTCAGATCCTTATAAAGTCCAAGTTAAGCTGCAATCTTAGGTCTTTATAAAGTCCAAGCTAAGCTGCAGTCGTAGGTCTTCATAAAGTCCAAGTTAAACTTCAATCTCAGGTTCCTATAAAGTTCAAGTTAAGCTGCAATATTAGGTCTTCATAAAGTCCATGTTAACCCGCAATCTCAGGTTCCTATAAAGTCCAGGTTAAGCTGCAATCTTAGGTCTTTATAAAGTCCAGGTTAAGCTGCAATCTTAGGTCTTTATGTTGTCCAAGTTAAACTTCAATCACAGGTTCTTATAAAGTCCAAGTTAAACTGCAATCTTAGGTCTTTATAAAGTCCAAATTAATCATTAATCTCAGGTCCCTATAAAGTCCAGGTTAAGCTGCAATCTGAGGTCATTATAAAGTCCTAGTTAAACTTTAATCTCAGATCCTTATAAAGTCCAAGTTAAGCTGCAATCTTAGGTCTTTATAAAGTCCAAATTAAACTTCAATAAAGTCCAAATTTAACTTCAATCTCAGGTCCTTATAAAGTCCTGGTTAAACTGCAATGTTAGGTGTTTATAATGCCCATGTTAAGCTGCAGTCTTAGGTCTTTATAAAGTCCAAGTTAAACTTCAATCTCAGGTCCTTATAAAGCCCAAGTTAAGCTGCAATTGCAGGTATTTGTGTAGTCCAAGTTAAGCCGTAATCGAAGGTCTTTATGTACTTGAAGTTAAGCTGCAATATCAGGTCTTTATGTAGTCCAAGTTAAGCTAAAATCGGAGGTCCAATTTAAGCTGAAATTTTAAGTCTTTATGTAGTCAATGTTAAGCTGCAATTGTAGATCTTTATATAGTCCAAGATACGCTGCACGTTGGTCTTTTTGTGGTCCAAGTTAAGCTGCGATCATAGGTCTTTATTTAGCCAAAGTTAGGCTGCAATCGTAGATCATTATTTTGACCAACTAAAGCTCTAATCGTAGATCTTTATGTAGTCGAAGTTAAGCTGCAATCATAGGTTTTTATGATGTCCAAGCTAAGCTGCAATCGCAGGTCTTTATGAAGGCCGAGTTAAGCTGCAATGCTTGGCCTTTATAGAGTCCAAGTTAAGCTACAATAGCAGGTTTTTATAAAGTCCGAGAGAAGCTGGAATCGTAGTTCATTATGGGGTCCAAATAAAGCTGCAACGAAGTTCATGTTAAGCTGCAATTGCAGGTCTTTATGTTGTCCAAGTTAAACTTTAATCACAGGTTCTTATAAAGTCCAAGTTAAACTGCAATCTTAGGTCTTTATAAAGTCCAAATTAATCATTAATCTCAGGTCCCTATAAAGTCCAGGTTAAGCTGCAATCTGAGTTCATTATAAAGTCCTAGTTAAACTTTAATCTCAGATCCTTATAAAGTCCAAGTTAAGCTGCAATCTTAGGTCTTTATAAAGTCCAAATTAAACTTCAATAAAGTCCAAATTAAACTTCAATCTCAGGTCCTTATAAAGTCCTGGTTAAACTGCAATCTTAGGTGTTTATAATGCCCATGTTAAGCTGCAGTCTTAGGTCTTTATAAAGTCCAAGTTAAACTTCAATCTCAGGTCCTTATAAAGCCCAAGTTAAGCTGCAATTGCAGGTATTTGTGTAGTCCAAGTTAAGCCGTAATCGAAGGTCTTTATGTACTTGAAGTTAAGCTGCAATATCAGGTCTTTATGTAGTCCAAGTTAAGCTAAAATCGGAGGTCCAATTTAAGCTGAAATTTTAAGTCTTTATGTAGTCAATGTTAAGCTGCAATTGTAGATCTTTATATAGTCCAAGATATGCTGCACGTTGGTCTTTTTGTGGTCCAAGTTAAGCTGCGATCATAGGTCTTTATTTAACCAACTAAAGCTCTAATCGTAGATCTTTATGTAATTGAAGTTAAGCTGCAATCGTAGGTTTTTATGATGTCCAAGCTAAGCTGCAATCGCAGGTCTTTATGAAGGCCGAGTTAAGCTGCAATGGTTGGCCTTTATAGAGTCCAAGTTAAGCTGCAATAGCAGGTCTTTATAAAGTCCGAGTGAAGCTTGAATCGTAGGTCTTTATGGGGTCCAAATAAAGCTGCAACCGTAGGTCTTCATGAAGTCCATGTTAAGCTGCAATTGCAGGTCTTCATGTTGTAAAAGTTAAGCTGCAATCTTAGGTCTTTATGTAGTCCAAGCTTAGCTGCAATTGTAGGTCTTCATGCAGACCTAGCTAAACTGCAATCGTAGGTCTTCATGTAGCCCCTGCGCTCATCTTCATTAATAGTTCATACTCTATGTAGGGCACCAAATACCCCAAGAAAATTTAAGTTCTAGTTGACTTAAATCCTACAGCCTTATGCAGCGGCATTTTGTCTTCTCTATAAAAGAGTTACAACCAAACTAACAGCAATACGATTGGCAGCAGCAGTATCAGCCACAGCCATAGCAACAGTTGCAGCCCAAGACAACCTTGCATATAGACGAAATAAATAAAAAAAAAGATGCATTGAAACAGAAGTATGAAGACAAAAATGAAAATTTTTCGTACTGGCTTTTGTAGTTGAGCCGACAAAGGTTTGGGATGAAGAATTTTTCCGTACAATTTTTTCTTGTATTTAAAAGCTCATAGTCACAGGCTTCTCATACTACAAACTACAAACGACTGCATCAAGCACTAATATTGTTTATATATAGACGAATATGTTTTGCGGTTTTAGTGTTGATATCCCACCTCTCTAAGAAATTGGCTAGGCCAAAATGTTTGCCATATTTTTCCTACTTTACCAACAAATCAAACAAAACCAAAAAAAAACGCTCCCAATTCTCTAAGGAAGTTATTTTTGTTTGTAGGTTTTCGGCTTCGTGCTATTTAGAAATATGTTTAGTATGAATCATGCTTCCCATACCAGGTAATTTTTGTTTTGGTATTATTTTATAGAAATATTTTCCATTAACTAGAAGAGCTAGTTTAAGTTGTTTTGGTGGTAGCAAGTTGTTTGTATGTATAAGTATATAAAATAAACCCTTGAATAAAATTATTTCTTTAGCTGGCTTGTGCCTCAATTTGTTGTTGCCTTTACTTATGGTACACAAATTTTATACAGTAGCGGCATTTTTGTAACAAAAATAAAAAACCACAAATAATGGTTTTGACCGCAGCTTAACTACAAATGGGAAAAAAGCAGATCAAACAAATTTAGTTTTTAGGTTTTAATATAAACATTACTTTTTCTGCATGCAGATGCTGCTTGCTGCCTGCTTACTTTGATTTAATACAAAAAACCCCCGTTTGTATATTAAGATCAGGAGAAGAAATTACTTAAAATTAGGGAAAACGTGAGCAAAAGTGTTGGTTTTTCCATTATGCTAATGATTTTTGATGGTTTGTTTCGGTTTTGGTTTTAATGTTTCTTTTTTTGTTTTGTTTTAATGTTGCAAAAGGTAGCAATATGGTAATTTTTCAAATTAATCTAATTTGTTGTTTTTGCTTAACAAAGTTCATTTCTCAAGTCTTTTGTTTTGTGGAGGAGAAAATTTTCATTTAAAATGAGTTGGGAAAAATGTCTGTTTTTTTGGGGAAAATTTGCAAAATAAATTGATTCAAGTTAAAACAAATATAAAATAACAATTTCAATATTTTATAATATTCTCAAACAATAATCGATTAATTTATTCGGTTAGTGTATTTTTTAATTTGTGATATCGTGAGTAGTTGAAGATTTGCAAAGAAATTGGCTATTTAAGTGCTAATTTTATTCGATTAATTTGTAAAATAATTATTTTTAATTGGCTCTAAAGTTATAATCAATTAATTTACTCAGTTTGTGCATAAAATGTCTGTAAATGTCTATTTAAATTTTAACAAGTAAGAGAGCTATATTCGGCTGTGCCGAATCTTATATACCCTTCACCAAATTTTACTTCAAAATAAAAAATTTAAATATTTTTAGGTGAACAAATTTTTTTTAGGTTTTTGGAAAAAAAAATTTAGAATTGTTTTTTTTTTTAAATTTTTTTAAATTTAAAAAAAAAAAATTAGAATTGTTTTTTTTTAAATTTAAAAATTTTTTTTTTAAATTTTAAAAATTTTTTTTGGGTGAAAAAAAAAATTCGGGTTAAAAAATATTTTTTTCGATTTTGACCCATTGTAGGTCCAAATTACTATGGTCTTATATACGTCGTTAAAAAGGTCTTTGAAATATTTGTTATTAGATATCCATATTGTCTATATTAATGTCTTAGTAATCCAGATATATGTCAAAAATAGGTCAAAAATCGAGGTTGTCCTGGTTTTTTCCTCATATCTCAGCCATTTGTGGACCGATTTTGCTGATTTTAAATAGCAAACTTCTCGAAAGCATGTCTGACAGAATTATTGAATCCCGAGGATATCTGGGGCCTTCAGAAAATTGATTTCAACGGAATGGCAGACAGACAGATATGGCTTAATCGACCCTTCTCACGAAGGTGAAGGGTATAAAAAGTCGTTCTAACATAAATTTTAAAATATTTTATTCGAATAAATTTAATCGCTAATTATTGTAAATACTTTCAAACATTTTACTTAGTTCTTTTGTTTCAATAAAAGTTATAATTTTATTTAAAACTTTATTAACTATTTTAATCGGATAATTTATTCGGCTCGTTTATAAAAAAATTCTAATTTTTAATTTGTGACATTTGATTATTTTTTAAAATAATAATTTTAAAAATTATTCGATTAAGTTTATCGGATTTTTAGTCGAATAATAAAAATCGAATAATTTTTTTTTTCGAAATTTATAAAAATTTATATTTTATTCGATTCTAAAAACATAATCGCATTCACTTCAAATTTTCGGATTTTTATTCGAATAAGAAAATAAATTTTTAAATATTGTATTCGAATAAATTTAATCGCGTAATTATTGTAAATCCTTTCAAACATTTTACTTAGTACTTTTGTTTTGATAAAATTTATAATTTTATTTAAAACTATTATTATTAATTATTTTTTTAACCGATTATTTATTCTGCTCGATTATAAAAAAAATTCTTATTTTTAATTTGTGACATTTTTTAAAATAATAATTTTAAAAATTATTCGATTAATTTTATCGGATTTTTATTCGAATAATAAAAATCGAATAATTTTTTTTCGAAATTTAAAAAAAATGTATATTTTATTCGATTCTAAAAACATAATCTCATAATTAATTCATTTAAAATTTTCGGATTTTTATTCGAATAAGAAAATAAATTTTTAAATATTTTAATCGTAAAAATTTAATCGCGTAATTATTTTGTTTTGATAAAATTTATAATTTAATTTAAAAATTTATTAACTATTTTAATTGGTTAATTATTCGGCTCGTTTATAAAAAAAATCTTATTTTTAATTTGTGACAATTGATTATTTTTTAAAATAATAATTTTAAAAATTATTCGATTAAGTTTATCGGATTTTTAGTCGAATAATAAAAATCGAATAATTTTTTTTCGAAATTTTTAAAAATTTATAATTTACTCGATTCTAAAAACATTAAAATTTTCGGATTTTTATTCGAAAAAGAAAATAAATTATTAAATATTTTATTCGAATAAATTTAATCGCGTAATTATTGTAAATACTTTCAAACATTTTACTTAGTACTTTTGTTTTGATAAAATTTATAATTTTATTTAAAACTTTAAAAAGAATAATTATTAATTATTTTAATCGGTTAATTAATTCGGCTCGTTTATAAAAAAAATTCTTATTTTTAATTTGTGACAATTGATTATTTTTTAAAATAATAATTTTAAAAATTATTCGATTAAGTTTATGGGATTTTTATTCGAATAATAAAAATCGAATAATTTTTTTTCGAAATTTTTAAAAATTTATAATTTACTCGATTCTAAAAACATTAAAATTTTCGGATTTTTATTCGAAAAAGAAAATAAATTATTAAATATTTTATTCGAATAAATTTAATCGCGTAATTATTATTGTAAATACTTTCAAACATTTTACTTAGTACTTTTGTTTTGATAAAATTTATAATTTTATTTAAAACTTTAAAAAGAATAATTATTAATTATTTTAATCGGTTAATTAATTCGGCTGGTTTATAAAAAAATTCTTATTTTTAATTTGTGATATTTGATTGTTTTTTAAAATAATAATTTTAAAAATTATTCGATTAACTTTATCGGATTTTTATTCGAATAATTTTTTTTTTCGAAATTTATAAAAATTTATATTTTAATCGGTTAATTTATTCGGCTCGTTTATAAAAAAATTATTATTTTTAATTTCTGATTATTTTTTAAAATAATAATTTTAAAAATTATTCGATTAAGTTTATCGGATTTTTATTCGAATAATAAAAATCGAATAATTTTTTTTTCGAAATTTATATTTTAGTCGATTCTAAAAACATAATCGCTTAATTTATTCACATAAAATTTTTTTCACTTAAATTTGATTGTTAATGTTTTATTCGTTTTGAAAAAATAATCGTTTAAATTGCTCGATTCAATTTTTATTCGTATAATTAAATTAAATATTTTTTTTCCAAAATTTCTACAAATTTAAAATATAAATTGATTCTTTAAATATAATAGTAAAATTTGTTTGTTTAAAAAATGTTTCTTTATTATGATTTTTAAATATTTTATTCGATTAATTTCATATTTTTTAAGAATTTCCTGAAAATTTGCATTTTAATTTTCTATTCGGAAATATTTTGAATATTCTTTAAATATAATTTTTAATATTTTATTAGTTTTTAATATAAAAATCGTATAATTTTTTTTTTGAATTTTGTTCGAATCGATTTTTTTTTAAATTTCTACAAATTTGTTCTATTAAAAAATTTAAAATATTAAATTTTGCAAAAATATGACTTTTGAAACATTTTATTCGATTCTAATATAGTATTAAAATTTCCTAAAATTTACATTTTAATATTTATTTGGAAAAAACATTTTTAGAAAATTCATATTTGTATGCGAATAATTAAAAAAATCAAAGTTATTAATTGAATTTAATTTGGATATAGTTTATTCGAATCTCAAATTTTATTCGTTAGGTTAATCGATTTATTTAACAAATTCTTAAAACAATTTTATCATGATTTATTTTCGAGAGAATTTTAATATTTTACAGTTTACAAAATTAACTAAAATCATATAATTCATTTATAAATTTTAAAATTTTTTAATATTTTATTCGTTTCTAAATCCTTTAGAATATTCGATTAAGTTTTTTTTTAAATTTTTTTATTAAAAAAAGTTTGAAAATTTAATTATTGAAATATTTGATACGAATCGAAATTATAAACAGGTAATTTTATTCGATTAATTTAATAATAATTAAAATTATTCGATTTAATTTATGAGACTTTTAATAGAATAATTCTAAAACAAATTTTTGAAACATTTTATTCGAATACCAAATATTAATCGATAATTTTATTCGATTAATTTAAACGATTTTTTTTTCAAATTCTTCAAAATTGTTAAAAACATTTTATTTCAATAAAATTTTTATTTTTGATATTTTATTCGGGTTAACTTATTCAATTTTTTTATATGAAAAATCAAATTAAAATTAAATAAATTCGATTAATTTTTTTAAAAATGTTTTGAAGAAAATTTAATTTATTAATATTTTATTTGAGTTTGAAAAATTATTCGATTATGGTATTCAAATATTCGAGGTTAAAAAATTATTCGTTTTATTTAATCGGTTTTATTTTAAGAAAATTTATATCGTTATTTAGTAAAAAGATTCTAAAATCTGTATAAAATTTATTTTTGTTATCATTTTTATTTTATTCTAATAAAATTTTGGCAATTTCTTCTTAAGCTTAAGTAAAAAATATCAACCTCAATTACTACTTACTTTAGATTTATTAACCATTTAGTTATGGTAAAAATTGTTTAAATAATTAACTAAGATGTTATTTCCATTACGCAAAATAAAAAAAGTGTAACAATTTTGTTTGCCACCAAAAATATATTTTTCCATAATACAACAATTTAAAGCATTTGGTTTTACTTGAATTCCAACTTGAATTCTATTGGCAATTTTACATTTCTTAAAACAGTTTCATTTTATTACAAGGTTTTATTTACACAGTAGGTTTTTTTTTTTAAAAAAAAACTTTGCATTTAAAATTCTTAGCCTTTCTAAGACAGTTGTTTCAGTGTTTTTGTTAGTTTGTAGGCATTCAATTCAATTTTGATTTACAATTTAAATTGCAAAATTATCTTAATGTATTTTGACAAGAAATAAACAAAAAAAAACAACAACAGCAACAACAACCTAAAACTATAACAAATTTGGAAAACTTCACAGGCCAACAATAAAACCAAACAACTAAGCGAAAAATTGAAGCACAAAAACAAAAAACCTTACCACACCTTTTACAGAAGACCCAAAACGGACATGGAGACCAAAACTGTCAGCACTTAAAATAAGATTATACCATAAAAAGACAAACATACTACAACACACTAAAACTGAAACCGAATAAAAAAAGAATTTCAAACTGATTTAGTTTTTAAATTCAATTTGAAGTTTTTTTCAGTTGTTCGCAGCTCTGCAAACAATAGGGGAGTTGTCTGTTAGTTGTTAGCTGTTGAAGCATGTAATACATCTAAGTCAGTAGCCAACAACCAGCAAATCAAATAAAATGAAACAAAGTCTGACAAAAAAATAAAATAAAAAAACACTAAAACTGAAGCTTAAATTCAATCATGTACCAGCAATTTTAAAACAATTTTCAACTTACTGACAGTTTTGCTACTGTGCCAACTTTAGCTTGAGATTGTTTTGGTTTTTTTTTTTGTTCTTCTGTTTGTTTGTTTGGTTTGATCGCTTGTTTTGAAGCCACTCTTAGAGCAGAAATAGTCTGTTTGATATTGGTATGATCTTATAAGAAAATTACACATAACTACAGATATTTGTATGGGTATAGAGAAGTATGTGTCCAATGACTTTGGTACCAATCTGTCCATCATCATTACCATCAAAATGCAATATATATTCTGAAACAAACAAACAAATAAAATCTATATAAAAAAAATACAGACTCTAAGCTTAAATAGAGAATAAAAAAAAGGCACAACTTCTACACTAAACTTAGGCTTAAATCAAAAACCAATACAATCAATCGATAAGGTGGATATTTTTGCCAGGACAGACAAGTTAATGAAATACAGTGGGAGGTAAGGTAAAGGACTTAAATAAGACAATAAGAAAACATCAACGTTTAAGAGATAAAAATTAAAAATAGAAGTAAAATCATAAGTTACTAAGTAAATAAAATATAGTAGTACATCATGGCGTATGATTAATATTGATTAACAGAAAATATCTAAAGATTACGAAATTTGCCATATAACCATTTTATAGATTTTTCTTTAAATTTTGAAATAATCTTAAAGAATCAATATTATAATTACTAATTAAAAATAATTGGTTATTTATTATGTATAAGAAATAATGCAATTGGTTTTCATGGCGTATGATTAATATTAATACGTATAAAATATATAAGAATTACAGCAAAAATCTTGCAAAATTAGTTCATGAGTGATAAGTTTCTTACAATTGTTATTTATAGAATTTTTAAACGTTTGTATTGAAATTTGACAAATATTTCAGTGGGAAAGACTAATTATCATATGAGACATGTATGTACTTATGTAAGAAATTACATCACGACGTATGATTAATGTGTAGTAATGGAAAAAAATATTTAAAAAATATTTCTGAAATTTATGCTTTAAAATATTTGAATTGTCTGAAAAATTATATTCGTTTAATTTTGATTAAGTTTTTTTAGAATTTTATTCGCATAATTCTCCAAAGATAATATAAAACAAGTAAGAAAGTATGGTCGGTCAAGCCCGACCATATAATACCCTACACTAAGTAAAAGAGCAAAAAAATTTTTCTTTTAAAATTTCAATAATTTATATTTTTGAGTGATTTTCGGAAGTGGGGTTATATGGGGGCTATGACCAATTATGAACCGATCATCATGAAATTAGGTCGTGTGATTTATGTCTATATTAAAGTTAACTATGTTGAATTTTGTGTGTTTACCAACATTTTTAAGCGATTTATGCACGTTAAAGTGATTTTCGGAAGCGGGTCTATATGGGAGCTATGACTAATTATGGACCGATCGTAACAAAATTTGGTGACATGAATTTTGTGTATATAAAACTTATTTGGAGCGGAATTTGTGGAGATACATTTATGACCGATAAAGTCCAATTTCGGGAGGACATTTGTATGGGGGCTAGGTGAAATAGTGGACCGATTTCAGCCAGTTTCAATAGGCTTGGTCCTTGAGCCGAAAAAATAATATGTACCAAATTTTATCGAAATATCTTCAAAATTCCGACCTGTACTCTGCGCACAAGGTTTACATGGACAGCCAGCCAGCCAACCAGACGGACGGACGGACGGACATCGCTTAATCGTCTCAGAAAGTGATTCTAAGTCGATCGGTATACTTTAAGGTGGGTGTTAGACTAATATTTTTGGGCGTTACAAACATCTGCACAAACGCATAATACCCTCCCCACTATGGTGGTGTAGGGTATAAATATGTAGGAATTTACAAATCGACATTTGAAATATTTTATTCGAAACTCTAACGATAATTTTATTCGATTTATTTATTTATTTTTATTCTCAGAAGTCATAAATGTTCTAAATAAAAAATTTAAACAAATCCGTCTGTTTATAGAAATAATATTTTTCACTGAAAAATTAAAAAAAAACAAAAAAAAAAATATTGAGAAAATTGAGAACAAAAATGAAATGGAATATTTTCAAAACATTTTTTTATACCCTTCACTTTCGTGAGAAGGGTATATATAAGTTTGTCATTCCGTTTGTAATTTCTACATTTTTCATTTCCATAAAGTATATATATTCTGGATCCTTATAGATAGCGGAGTCGATTAAGCCATGTCCGTCTGTTGAAATCAATTTTCTGAAGACTCCAGATATCTTCGGGATCCAAATCTTCAATAATTCTGTCAGGCATGCTTTCGAGAAGTTTGCTATTTAAAATCAGCAAAATCGGTCCATAAATAACGGAGATATGAGCAAAAAACCGGGACAACCTCGATTTTTACCTATTTTTGATCTATATCTGGATTACTAGGTCATTAATATAGACAATATGGATATCTAATGATAGATATTTCAAAGTCCATTGCAACGAGGTAGATATAGTATGTTGGACCTACAATGGGTCAAAATCGGGAAACATTTTTTTAACCCGAATTTTTTTTTTATCAAACATTTTTTTTGTCATACATTTTTTTTCCAAAAAAAAAAAAATTTAAAAAAAATTTATAAAAAAATTTGTAAAAACTTTTTTAAAAAATTTGGAAAAAACTTTTTTTAAAAAAAATTAAATTTTTTTTTTTTGAAAAACAATTAAATTTTGTTTACCTAAAAATATTTATTTTAAAGTATAATTTGGTTTTGTAGATAAGGCTATAGTAAGTTGGACCTGCAATGGGTCAAAATCGGGAAAAATATTTTTTAACCCGAATTTTTTTTTATCAAAAAATTTTTTTGTCATAAATTTTTTTTCCAAAAAAAAAAATAAAAACTAAAAAAAAAAAAATTAAAAAAACTTTTTGAAAAAAATTTGGAAAAACTTTTTTTAAAAAAAATTAAAAAACAATTTAAAAAAAAATTTTTGAAAAACAAAAAAAAAAATAAATATTGTTTACCTAAAAATATTTATTTTAAAGTATAATTTGGTGAAGGGTATATAAGATTCGGCACAGCCGAATATAGCTCTCTTACTTGTTTTTTTTTAATTTTGTTTACCTAAAAATATTTAAATTTTTATTTAAAAGTATAATTTGGTGAAGGGTATATAAGATTCAGCACAAAAATTGTTAATATTATTTAACCAATGTATTGAATTCTATGCTATGCTATGAATTCTCAATTTTTTTTCTAAATGTAGGGCAATTTTACTCTGAATTTCACTAAAAATTTATTTTTTAAATTTTGATTTTACAGGTTTTAACTATTAGTTATTGTTTGTAAAAAAATTATTGGAAAATCAAATAAAAACATTAATTTACATTCTCTCGGGAAATATTAGAGATATCGTAACAAAATTGCAGGATGCCGTTGCTCAGCTTTGTAGGTGAAATGCGGGCCAGTGGGCGGCATCCCAAAGTTGGTCACCTCTGCTGTCAAATTTTGTTTAACCCTGCTGTTAGGTTAAGCCCATTTGGTCCAATTTTTTAATTGTTTCCTTTGTAATTTTTGAAAGGTGATATATACTGACCTGACTAACATTTTTAGCTCAGGTGGTATTTTTATAAACCAATGCTATATACAAAAATTCAAGGATCTGACTTAAAACAGGACTGAGAAAAATAAAAAAGTTTATTTATTTGTTGTAATTTTTTTGATCCTTTTTGGTTCTTTTGGTCTACTTTTTTTTAAAAATATCAGCTATATATGCAATAAAATTCTGAATAAAATAAAATCAAAATGATAAAAATGATTTCCATATTTTTTACATTTTTACCCAATAAAGTCCTTATATTTTTTCTTTTGTAGAAAAGAATTTTCTTCGGAACAATATACAATTTTTATATGATCCAGAAATAGAACTTAATGCAAAAGAGTGTAACGTCAATCTTGTTTCAGTTAAGCGGACATACTCCCTCCCATACCATTCCAAATTCGGCAAATTTTGTAGAAAAAATTAGGTTTGAGTAAAAAATTCTAAAAACGAAAAGCTGCGATCCTCTAAAAAGCTCCATATTTGTATAGCCCTATATACTATATTCTTATGAAATAAATGCAAAGTTTGTTTTACTGTCACACATTAAATAACGTCACTGTGGGAACTTTTATAAAAAAAAAACTTAGTTACTGGAACATATTTTCCCCGTTTTAGGAATTTTGGTATTTCAAAATAAAAATTGGCAAAAACTATAATGGCATTAATTTGGATATCAGTTTCAAATTTTGTTATAATAGCTTTTACCATGAAAAATCATCATATCATATTTTTTATACCCTAAACCACCATAGTGGGGAGGGTATTATGCGTTTGTACAGATGTTTGTAACGTCCAAAAATATTAGTCTTACACCCACCTTAAAGTATACCGATCGACTTAGAATCACTTTCTGAGTCGATTAAACGATGTCTGTCCGTCTGGCTGGTTGGCTGGCTGTCCATGTAAACCTTGTGCGCAGAGTACAGGTCACAATTTTGAAGATATTTCTATAAAATTTGGCACATATAATTTTTTTTTCGGCCCAAAGACGAAGCCTATTGAAACTGGCTGAAATCGGTCCATTATTTCACCTAGCCCCCATACAAATGTCCTTCCGAAATTGGACTTTATCGGTCATAAATGTTTAATTTATCTATGTATCTACACAAATTTCGCTCCAAATAAGTTTTATATGTACAAAATTCATGTGACCAAATTTTGTTACGATCGGTCCATAATTAGTCATAGCTCCCATATAGACCCGCTTCCGAAAATCACTTTAACGTGCATAAATCGCTTAAAAATGTTGGTATACTCACAAAATTCAACTTTCATATAGTCATAAATCACACGACCTAATTTCATGGTGATCGGTCCATATTTGGTCATAGCCCCCATATAAGGCCCACTTCCGAAAATCACTCAAAAATGCTCTTTTACTTAGTGTAGGGTATTTATAGTAGGGCTTGACCGACCATACTTTCTTACTTATTTGTTTTTTTTTTAGTTTTTAAGGTAAATATTGATCGAAAAATCCACAAAATTATTTTATTTTATTAAAAATATCAATCTTCAAGTCTTAAGATTTTCACCAATACGAAAAACTTACATAAACCTTGTCCCCTTTCAAAAATTTTAAAGTTTTTATTCAATTCACCATGAGTGGCAAGGGTATATATAAGTTTGTCATTCCCTTTGTAATTTCTACATTTTTCATTTGCGACCCCACAAAGTATATATATTCTGAATCGTTATAGATAGCGGAGTCGATATAGCCATGTCCGTCTGTCCGTCTGTGTGTTGAAATCAACTTTCTGAAGCCCCCAAATAACTTACATACACGAATGATACCTCAATATCTCCGAGATTCTTCCGGCTCGGTTGTTATTTAAAATCGAGAAAATCGGTCCACAAATGGCTGAGATATAAGAAAAAAACCAGGACAACCTTGATTTTTGACCTATTTTTGAACCATATCTGGATTACTAAATCATTAATATAGACAATATGGATATCTAATGATAGATATTTCAAAGACCTGTGCAACGACGTATATAAGACCATAGTATGTTGGACCTACAATGGGTCAAAATCGGAAAAAATATTTTTTAACACGAATTTTTTTTTTCACCAAAATTTTTTTTTCACTAAATACATAATAAAAAAAAAAAAATTAAAAACTAAAAAAAAAAATTTTTTTAAATTAAAAAAACAATTTCAAAAAAACAACTGGAAAAAAAATTTAAATTTTTTTTACCTAAAAATATTTTAAATTTTTATTTTAAAGTATAATTTGGTGAAGGGTATATAAGATTCCGCACAGCCGAATATAGCTCTCTTACTTGTTTTATATATTGCATGCAAAATGTAACCAACCTTTCTTTTAAGGCAGTAAGTGTTTGAATTCATAAGTTACATTTGATATTACACCTAATGGCCCCCATTCCGATTACGAACCTGCAAAAAAAGTAAATCAAATCGAAAACACCTCAGCTCCATCATTGTGAAATTTCCAATAATTCCGGAGATACCGAATTATTTCCAAAAAAAAAAAATTGTTTCTAAACCATTGTGCGACAATGGGCCATAATCGGAAAAAATATTTTTTTAACCCAATTTTTTTTTTTTACAATGTAAGATTAAATAAAAAATGTGTTCAACAACAATTTCATTCAAAACAAGTAAGAGTGCAATATTGGCTGTGCCGAATCTTATACACCCTTCACCAAATTATACTTGAAAATTTTAAATATTTTTAGGTAAACAAAATTTAATTTTTTTCATTTTCTGTAAAAAAATTTTTTCGATTATTTTAAATTTTTTAAATTTAAAATTTTTTTTAAATTTTAATTTTTTTTAAATTTTAAAATTTTTTTTTGTTTTTTAAATTTTATTTTTGTGAAAAAAAAATTCGGGTTAAACATTTTTTTTCCGATTTTGACCCATTGTAGGTCCATCTTACTATGGTCTTATATACGTCGTTGCAAATGTCTTTGAAATATCTATCATTAGATATCCATATTGTCTATATTAATGTCTTAGTAATCCAGATATAGGTCAAAAATAGGTCAAAAATCGAGGTTGTCTTGGTTTTTTCCTCATATCTCAGCCATTTGTGGACCGATTTTGCTGATTTTAAATAGCAAAATTCTTGAAAGCATGTCTGATAGAATTGTTGAAGATTTGGATCCCGAAGATATCTGGGGACTTCAGAAAATTGATTTCAACAGACAGACAGATAGACGGACATGGCTTAATCGACTCCGCTATCTATAAGGATCCAGAATATATACTTTATAGGGTCGGAAATAAAAAATGTAGAAATTACAAACGGAATGACAAACTTATATATACCCTTCTCACGAAGGTGAAGGGTATAAAAATAGTTCTCAATCTTCATCTTAAATTATACTTTGGTGAAGGGTATTCAAGATTTAGCACTGTCGAATATAGCTGTCTCAATTGTTTCAATTAATGTATTGAGGTTGGAAAATTTAACATTTCTTAACTGTCCCTACCTACCACCTACCACTGTTACCTAATAACAAAATAATAAAAAAAACGCACTCCGTTTACTATATTATTCTTGTTGATGTTATTTTTTTTCTGATATCTATTTCATTTTTGTTCTTTACATTTTTTCCCCCCATTTTTTTTTCATAATACTTAATGGAAGTAGTGGGTATTAAGTATGAAATATCAGTATCAAGTAGCAATCACTGAACACCCAGTAGCTGCAGTAACAATCTATTACTGCGCTATACAATAAGTATAAGGCAAACCGGCAAACAGCTCTTGGGTGCTGTTTTAGTGCTGTAGTCCAAACTAAAGTATAGCAAAAGTGTATGTAGTAGTAGTTGGTGTAGAAAAATATCTATCTATAACTATATATTTATTTATAAGTAGTAGAAAGAAAAAAATAAAACGAAGAAAAAATGCTTTAAGAGTAGATGCCAAGGCAATTACTTTGTAATTTAAGTTATTGATTGCCACGCTGTTGCTTTGCGTTTTGTGAAATCGGTAAGACTGCTAAGACAATTTTTCTTACATTCTGCTGCTACTTCCTTCACTCAACTCAAGTTTGGAGTACAAACTACATACATAAGTATAACTATAGCTGTAGCTATAAGTGTAAAATCAAGCTGCCAGCCTACTGTAAAGTTAATCTTTAGATTATTTCATTACATTTTTCAATTACTATTTATTGTAACAGAGTAGGAATGAACGAACGAAGAAAAAACTATTAAATAGTATGATATTAAGTTATTTATGGGTGGTTCCATGTTTTAATGATAATGATTGGTATTAATTAAATGCTATATTAATTTAGTTATTGTTAGGCTAATGTAAGACAAATTATTGTAATTTATTTAATATTTTATTGGGAGTTTATAATATTATTGGAAATTAAGTAAAGGTTTGTTGAGGTTTGGGCAATAGAAAATTGTTAGTTTGTGGTAAATTATTTTTCTGTGGAAACTCCTTAAGTTTTTAATTAAATTCTGATTGATAATTCACTTTCAAAGAATTTACTATAAAAGTGTGAACAGGTTATTTTGATATTTATGAAGTACACTACTTGCAGCAGGTCTTTATATTTAAAATGGTACTCATTTGGTAGCAAACTAATTATACCCTACACCACCATAGTGGGGAGGGTATTATGCGTTTGTGCAGATGTTTGCAAAGCCAAAAAATATTTGTCTAACACCCACCTTAAAGTATACCGATCGACTTAGAATCACTTTGAGTCGATTAAACGATGTCCGTCCGTCCGTCTGGTCGGCTGGCTGGCTGTCCATGTAAACCTTGTGCGCAGAGTACAAGACGCAATTTTGAAGATATTTCGATGAAATTTGGTACACATTCTTTTTTCTACTCAAGGACCAATTGTGTTGAAACTGGCTGAAATCGGTTCATTATTTCACCTAGTCCCCATACAAATGTCCTCCCGAAATTGGACTTTATCGGTCATAAATGTTTAATTTATATATGTATCTCCACAAATTCCGCTCCAAATAAGTTTTATATACACAAAATTCATGTCACGAAATTTTGTTCCGATCGGTCCATAATTAGTCATAGCTCCCATATAGACCCGCTTCCGAAAATCACTTTAACGTGCATAAGTCGCTTAAAAATTTCGGTATACTCACAAAATTCAACATAGTAAACTTTCATATAGACATAAATCCCATGACCTAATTTCATTGTGATCGGTCAATAATTGGTCATAGCCCCCATATAACGCCCACTTCCGAAAATCACTCAAAAATATAAATTATTGAAATTTTAAAAGAAAAATGTTTTTGGTCTTTTACTTAGTGTAGGTTATTATATGGTCGGGCTTGACCGATCATACTTTCTTACTTGTTTTTGTTGTCCTTTTTAGCAAATAATCTTTAATAAACAATTTTTTTGACAGAAAAAATGTATACAAAAAGCTTCTTTATGAAAAATGATTTTCTTTTAATAACAAATTAATAAAAAAAAATTTACAAAACTTGTGCCAGTATATGATTTTTTCATTTAATAAAACCAAAATAGCAAATATAAATAAAAGCTTTTGTTTATAGATTTCATTAAATGTAGCTTTTTGAATATTATTCCAGAAAACAATTTTTTAAAATTCTTAAAAGCTTTACTATGAAAACAGCTTGTTTGTGAGAAAGCTTTTTTTGGGCAAAAAAGAAATATTAACACATTTTCCCAATAAGTCTTTATTACGAAAAAAGCTTATTTATGCAAAAACATACTTTAATTTAAAATAAAATTAAAAATAAAAATTTTTTCACCAAAAAAAAATGGTTTAATTTGGTTTTAATATTAGTAAACACTACTTTTTTGAAAAGAGCTTTCTTTATAAAATTATGTTCTTTTATAAAAAAAGCTTTTTTCACAAGTTTCCAAAAATAGAATAATGTTTTATAAAAACCATTTTCTTTGAAGACAAATTGAGAAAAGTATTTCTTGTTTTGAATAGAAGCTTTTCACATTCAAGAAAAAAGCTTTTTTCACAAAAAATATTTTTTTTTAATTTGGTTTAAATGTCCGTCTGTTTGTCCGTCTGTTGAAATCAACTTTCCGAAGCCCCCAAAATAACTTACATACACGATTCAAACATCAATATCTCCGGAATTCTTCCGGCTCGATTGCTGTTTAAAATCGATAAAATCGCTCCACAAATGGCTGAGATATAATGAAACAACTAGGACAACCTCAATGTTTGACCTATTTTTTACCTATATCACGATTACTAGTCATTAATATATAGTAGACAATATGGATATCTAATAATAGATATTTCAAAGGCCTTTGCAATGACGTATATAAGACCATAGGAAAATCGGAAAAATATTTTTTAACCCATTTTTTTTCACCAAAAAATTTCAAAAACAAAATAAAAACAATAGAAAAAATTTTTTTTACAAAAAATTAAAAAAAAACTTTCGGAAAAAAAATAAATTTTCTTCAAAAAAAGTTGAATATCTAAAAATATTTAAAATTTTTATTTTGAAGTATAATTTGGTGAAGGTTATATAAGATTCGGCACAGCCGAATATAGCTCACTTACTTGTTCACAAATAAATTTGTTTTAAAAATTCTATTATGAATAAATCTTTTTAATAAACAAGTACTTTCTTTTGAAGCCAAATTAAGATAAAAGCGTTTTGATTAAACTTTTATCAGCATTATATTTTTATTCCAAAAGATTGCTTTTTCTCACAAACAACTTTTAAAATTCATATTCAAAGCCAACTTTTTTAACAACATTTTATTCCACGAAAAAGCTTGGTTTAAAAGTTTTTCTTTTTACTCTTAATTTAGCTATTTGGTGAAAAACATTTCTTATTATACAAAAGCAATGAAAAAACTTTGATATGACTAAAATTTAAGAAAAAAGCTTTTTTACATATTCGTTTATTGTAAACATTTCCCGCCAAAGAAAATTTCTGAAAATTAATAAAATATAAGCTCTTCAAAACGAATTTTTTAAACAGTATTTTTCATCTAAAAGCTTTTTAAAAATATCTGTTCATTTTACAAAAAAAACTTATGGAGTAAAAAACATTTTGTGCAGAAGAAGATCAAAAAAACTTTTTTACATATTTTTGTATGTTATTTTTCTTTGTGAGACTTTTTATAAAGTAGCTTTTTAGTCAAAATTTTGTTGGAGTAAAATAGTATTTGCACAAAAAACTCATTTCAATAAAAAGCTTTTTACATAAATAACTTAAAATATTTTTATACAAAAAGAGTATTTTTTTTGCATATTTTTATACATAAAGCTCTTCACAAAAGTAAAGTAAAAGAAATGTAAATATGTATAATTTTTTTTTCAAAAAGCTCTTCTATATGAAGCCTTTTGATGGTATCTTTCTTAAAAAGTAGCTTTTTATTAATTTCGGTTGGCTTGGTATTTTTACAAAAATAAATTAAGAACATAAAAACCTCCTTTTAATAAAAGGATTATTATAAAAATTGCTTTTTTCAAAACAAAAATTTTTGTGAAAAAAAACTTGTTGGTAAAAATTTTATTTTTGAAAAAAAGCTTTTTTACATCTTTTCTCCAGCTAAATCTACTTTGACCCGGAAAATTATTTAATATTAAAAACAAATATAAAATTTTTATATGTAGGTTTTTACAAGGGAGCTTTCTGCAAAAAAAGCTTTTTAGGCACATTGTTTTCTACTTAATAAAGTTTCTTTTTTTTTAAATGTTTCCACCAAAAACTTTTTTTTAGAAAAATTCTTAAATTTTCCCAAAAATGTTTTTTTTTTCAAAAACGTAAACGAAAAGCTTTTTGTAAAACTACTTGTATTTTTCGAAAAAGGTTTTCTTAAAATGTTTTTATAAAAAATTTGTTTCTCTTGAAGAAATATACAAAAAGCTTTTACAAAAGAAATATTCTTCACAAAAAGCCATATTGAACAAGTAAGAGAGCTATATTCGGCTGTGCCGAATCTTATATACCCTTCACCAAATTATAATTCAAAATAAAAAATTTTAATATTTTTAAGTGAACAAAATTTTTTTTTCAGTTTTTTTCAATTTTGGAAAAAAAATTTTCAAATTTTTTAAATTTTTTTTGGTGAAAAAAAAAATTCGGATTAAAAAATATTTTTTCGATTTTTGCAAAGGTCTTTCAAAAATCTATCATTAGATATCCATATTGTCTATATTAATGTCTTAGTAATCCAGATATAGGTCAAAAATCGAGGTTGTCCTGGTTTTTTCCTTATATCTCAGCCATTTGTGGACAGATTTTGCTGATTTTAAATAGCAAACTTCTCGAAAGCATGTCTGACAGAATTATTGAAGAATTGGATTCCGAAGATATCAGGGGTCTTCAGAAAATTGATTTCAACAGACAGACAGACAGACAGACAGATGGATATTGCTTAATCGGCTCCGCTATATATAAGGATCCAGAATATATATACTTTATAGGGTCGGAAATGAAAAATGTAGAAATTACAAACGGAATGACATACTTATATATACCCTTCTCACGAAGGTGAAGGGTATAAAAAGCTGTTTTGTAAAAGAAATGATTTTTTATTCAAAACTCTCATTCTTATGAAAAATTCATTGGAAACATTCTTAAATTTTCCCAAAAATTGTTTTTATTCAAAAACTTGTTTGTAAACGAAAAGCTTTTTGTAAAACAATTTGTATTTTTCGAAAAAGCTTTTCTTAAAACAAAAAATATTTTTATAAAAAATTTGTTTCTCTTGAAAAAATATACACAAAAACCCATATTGAAAAAGCTGTTTTGCAAACGAAAATGTTTTTTTATTCAAAACTCTCATTCTTATGAAAAAAAAAATGTATAAAATTTTTTTTCTCTGGAAAAGGAAGAATGAAAGCTTTTCCTCAAAAAAGTTTTCCTTTTTGCTAAAATTTCAATTTTTTTAAAGCTTCTTGAACAATTAATGTTTTGTTTGTAAGGAAAGCATTTTTACAATAAAAGCTTTTGCTAAAGAAGATTTCTCATTTCTCAAAAATTGCTACAATTTTTCAAAACAGAACTCTTTTAGTTTCATGTAAGGTTCCTTAACTGCTATGTAGGCTTGTAAAACAGCTTTTTCTTATCTTATTATTGTATATATTTAACATAACATTTTCATTTATTAATTATTTTTTTTTTCTAAAATCTACAAACATTTGTAAGTTAACAGTTTTTAATATAAATGTGTGTCTTCTATATTATATTTTTCTTTAACATGATTGCATGTCATGTCAAAAACTCTAATCCAGATCACCTCTCAACACTTTACAAACTGTTTGTCTACATTTATTTTGTTTTACAAGTATTTTTAAGCTGCTGACATTTATGGTTAAATTCAATTTGATTCTTGTGGTCGTTTTATACATAACCATTACGTTTGTTTTCTATTTGTTTTTTTTTTTTTAAATTTTTATTTATTTTACTTTGCTCGAGTATTTATTATAGTAAATTTATTTATTATACTTTTAGATTTGTATGCATTTTGTCTGAGAGAGTCTTAGTGGTTTTATTACCTCTAGTTGCTTTATGATTGATTTCCAATTTTTATAGTAATACTTGTTTTGTTTTGTTGTTGTGTTTTTTTCCTCCACATATTTTTACTTCTATTATGTATTTTTGTGTTATTTTTATGCAATTTTTTTTGTTGTATTGTAAAATTAAATTAAATAATTGGTTTCACACATGCATTGAGTAGGAAAAACGAAACTGTAGTGGAGCTTATTGGAAAAAAACACATGTTGTATGATTTTGTTTCTGTAGCTTTTTTGTTTTATTTTGCCAGTGAGAATCATAAAAGGTTTTAAAATTTAAAACTTGTCTGGTGTTGTTTGCTTTTTGGTTTTTCTGAAGTATAATTTAAAAATTGCAGTTTATTTTTTTTGCGATTTTTTTTTTTTGTTTATGGTTTGGCTGTTTGGCGTTTTTGGTAAGAGAGAAGTTGTTGAAAATCATGTTAAATGTTATACCATAATACCATAAATTCTTGAAAGTGATATTAATATGATTAGACAAGTCGTTATATATAGAATGTTGAGATTTTTGTACAAAAATTGTTGTGGCAAATAGAAAAAAATCAAACAAAAATTGGAGAAAAATTTTAGTCATTTAGTTAGAAGTGAGGTAATTTATGGTAATGAAATGACTAGAATTTACAAAAGTGTGAAAGAAATAGGAAGTCATAGATGGCTTTTTAGCACGCTGCTTAAAGATTATTTGTGGTTTTATTTTTATTAAGATTTTTGAAGTTTGATATCAACGAAACGAAAGAATTAAGCAACAAGACTGAAATTAATTTAACAATTTTTCATGCACAATTTTGCAATATAAGATGTGAGAATAGATGAGAGATTTTGAAAGTATATTTGGTTAAATTGGTAGCGTTGTTCAAGCATGATGATATGCCAAAATTTCAAATTTCGTTGGACAGTTAACCCTTTCGTAAAACTGGGCGAATGGATATCAATTGTGGGTACTCTACTTGAGCCAGAAATAAATAAAATCTTTGTCGTTTAGTGAACACTTTAATATGAATAATTAGTTTGAAACCTTAAAATTAAGAAAATTTGGAGCTGTGTTTAATTTCAGAAGTACTACAGGATAAATTGACTGCTTTGTTGGTGCTACGCGTCTATACGGGAACTTTATGGGTCTGCTAAGACAGATGCTCTGCTCGGACTATATGTCTGACTAAGTCCCTATATGAATATCGTAAGCCGTTGGCTTTGATGGAACATTATTGGGATTAGCTACGTGTCCTGGTAGCTGTGTTAACAAGACACTGGAAGATTGAACAACATTTTCATGACTTATGCAGATGTTTTAGTGATGTCAACGAGGATGAATCGGTAGAGCTTTATTGTGAGTAAGAACCCCGTTGATTGGCAGTCCGTTTCAGCACAATCTGATGCATCTAGCGGGGAAAGATATGGTATTCGTTCATTCGTATATGATACTGGTTTGGCATTGAATCGCAAATGTCTTAAATTGGGATACTGATATTATTTTCTGGTATCAAAAATTTACTTAATCTTAAACCCAAATAAGTCGTCTATCACAGGGTAAATTCTTTTATAACTGAAATTTACTGTGATTCTGCAAAGAAAGTTACGCATCAAAGTGAATATCACGGGTTGGGCCAGAGTAGATTTATGTTTCCTCAAGAGGCCGAGATGTTAGTATCGGTTTCTAGCTACAAAAATTTTAGTATCGGTTTCTAGCTTGTAAACTGAGTATATTCTGCCACTGAATGTAATGAATCATGATCCCATATCAGATGTAAATCACAGGTTGGCTGCCTTTATAATTGGAATTTACTGAACTCCTGGATAGTAACTTATGCATTAAAGTGAATATCACGGGATGGATAAAGAAGGCCAGAGTACGTTTTTGTTTCCTCAAGGGGAACAAATGTTAGTATCGGTTTCTAGCTACGAAGATCGTAAACTTGATATATTCTTCTATTGTTTGTCTGATTCTCCTACATTAAAGAATGACTAATCGAAAAGAAATTAACAATCTACGAGCACATTGCAATACACCATCGGATGAAAAGAATATAGATACATTAACAAAATTTGGTAGGCAAGGAGATGACGATGATATCTATGATTCACAGTGGATTCACATTTTCCTTAACAGAAATATTTTGTTCTTTATATGGGATAGGAGCCCATTGCCAACTAAACAGATTCATTCTAAGTGTTCCCAGCTAATTCATATTATGTTTCAGAGTTTAAATCGATTTGAACAAGCCTGATTTCAGGTGTCGTTTCAACTTCTGTGTTTTTCTCCACTGAATTGACACTATCGTAGGCTTGAAGTAATTCTGGATAATAAAAACCATGTTGACCTTCTTTAAAAGAATACCACATCACTGCTTATTTGCTTTCGATACCATTTTCTATCATGATGTATTCAATTGATTTTTTATGCACCTTATATCGGCTTTCCTTTGGTACGTATACAAGAGCAGCACATCCAAAAACTTAAAGAACTAATGTCATCTATTCTCGAGGTTTCGAGATTCAAATTGGCAGATGGATTATACTTTCCTGTATTCCTTGCAGGAGATATTTTACACAGATGGTTGACTTGTAAATATTGCCTTAAACTGTAGATGTATATCTCCACATCAAGAAGCCGCACCAGAGAAAGTAAGAAGTACACAGTAGTGTTCTTCAAACAGAGATTCAGGTGATTAAAACAGATTGCAGACCAACATAGACAGATTTTAGAAAAGGTTGTAGACCTACAATTAAAACTAAATAATGTAATACAGATTGTGGAGAAGAACGTAGACCTACGAATGAAACTAAATTAAGACAGAATGCTGACCAACATAGAGACCTACGATTAAGGCTAAGTTAAGGTGAATTACAGAGCAGAATATAGACCTAAGATTGAAACTAAATTAAGACACATTGCAGGCCAATGCAGATACCTGCAATTAAAGTAAATTATGACAGATTGTATAGGAGAATGTAGACCTATGATTGAAGTTAAATGAATACAGATTGCAGACCAACATAGAGACTTAGCATTAAGCTAGTATTAATGCTAAATCGAGACAATATGGGGACCTATTATTCCAACTAATTTAGGAATTTAAAATGCCTTGCGATTGGAGACAATATATAGATTGCGATTTAATCTAAATTAGACCTAATATTTAAGCTAAACTGAGCCATTTAAAGCATAAATATTGATGTTTAATTAGGGCTATATAGAACCTATTATTCATGCTAAGCTGGGACTCTATAAAGACCTACAATTGAATTTTAAATTAAGAATATACGAAACTAATATATGACTACATAAAAACCTTCGACCGAAACTAATTTAGGACTATAAAATCACCTATCATTGAAGCTAAGCCAGGACTATATAAGTCAGTGACTTTTTGAATTTCCCGAATCTTAAAGGAAAGATAAGTACTGCTCATTTCAATAGGCATCTGTCATTAGACTCCTCTCAAAATTTGAGTAAGCTGTGGCATTTAGTTTGTGTGTGACAGCCATTGATAGCATATCGTGGCATGAGGAGAAAATGGAAAAAAATGAATTTCATGTGCACCATCACTCAAACCAAGTCTAAGCTTTATAAATACTATGGGAACTCTGCACCATCAATTTCAATGGTAAAAAAGTGTTTTACTGAATTTCGTTGTGGCCATACAAGCACGCCCAGTTGAGGTCTCTATACGATATGGTGTTGGCCGATCGGAGATAGAAAGTGGGATTTGAACGTGGCCCCATCTTGCGGAAAGGAATTGCTCACAATCGACCACAAACGCAAATGTTTGACAACTTCGCAGTTATTCAACCGCAATATGGACGATTTTCAGCTTCGATTCATAACCATGAACGAAACACGGATAGAACACAGTACACCAGTGACGAAACTGCAGTGAATACATAGAGTTTCTCGGCGAGAATCGGAGCCAAGGAGGCCAAGGTGTTTTTGTCAACCTTCAAAAGGGTAAAACCATCAATGACGAATATTATGCCAATTTATTGGGTGGACTTAATGAGGATTTGAAAAAAATACAGGATTTGGCCAAGAAAAAATTATTTTTCACAAAGGACAATGCAAGGGTGCAGATATGTGCAGTTTCCATGCCAAAAAGTTAGGCTACAAATTGCCCAGATTGTCTATTTCTTGTTTCCAAACCTGAAGAAATGGCTTGGTGGAAAGAAATGTGACTCCAACGATGAAATATTTAAACTCACAAACAAATAACTATTATGATGACCTCGACAAATCTAATTTTTTGGGAGGGATAATTAAATTGAAGAAATGCAGTACAAATTGTATAGAACCCAAAGCAGAATATGTTGAGAAATAAAATGATTTTTTTTATCTAAAAACCTGTATAAACTGATAAAGCCTATTATTCATGATAAAGTGGGACTATATAAAGACTTAAAATTTGAAGATTGATCTGCAATTAAAGCTTAACTGGAACAGGGACTCTAAAAACACATATATTTAAAGCTAAGCTGTGACTATATAAAGACCAATGATTGAAGATAAACCGGGGCTGCAAAAAGTATTATGACTTAAGCTGTACTGGGGCTATATAAAGATCTTAGATTGAAGCTAAATTGAGACTTTTTAAAGACCTACACTTTTGAATTTGAAACAGGTCTTACGATTGACGTTCAAATGCTGTCGGAAAAGGCATCTATAGGCTTTTTAATGCAGAGTTTTTACACAGAGAAAACAGATTCGTAATGGCAACCGAATTTGTTGCCAATCGAATGATTCGCTATACATAAAATTTTTCGGTTATAGCAACTGAATATCATTTGATAAAGAAGAATTTCGGTTGAAGCAACCATTTTTTGGTTACAAGTTCTAAAATTGTGTATCCACAACTGTAAAATTCGGTCACCAAGGCAGAATCATTCGATTGGCAACAAATTCGGTTGGCATTACGAATCTGTTTTCTCTGTGTAGTGATCAAGATAGACTGAGTTGGATTGTCTTCTCTATAATAAAGTCACCATTGCAGACTTGGAATTGAATGGAACTATATAAATACTTACGATTGATGCTAAACTGGGAACATTTAAAGGCCATAAAAATGAAGCTAAACTGGCTCTACATCGAAGATAAACTGAGACTTTTAAAAGATATACGATTGAAGCTAAACTGGGGTAGAATAACCTACGATGGAAGCTAAACAGGAACTCCATAACAACCTATGGTTGATGCTAAAAAGGGACTATTTAAAGAAATACGACTGAAGCTGAACTAGGACAATAGAATTACCTACGATTGAGGCTTAACTGGGATCAAAATAACCTATGATTGAAGCTAAATAGTGACTATAAAAATACCTGCGATTGAAGTTAAATAGAAAAAGCTATGATTGAAACTTAAGAGAGACCACGGAATTACCTATGATTGAAGCTAAGCGGCGACAACATAAACCTTCTACAAATAAAGCTAAACTGGGACTCTATAAAGACCTATAGCTGAAGTTAAAAATATTTTCTCCATTGGTATCTGGTGAAAAGCACAATTTTTTAAAATACCTTTTCTTATACGGGGGAAGAAATAGTCTTACATTGAACAGATTTTGTATATTCATTCAAACATTGCTTTAACGTTATCTCGAGAATGAAAACTACTAGTTTAATTAAAGAAATTTTCATATTTTTTCCCAACAAAATATGGAGCACAAATTAACAATAGCACGATTCAACAATTTAATTTTGCAGTTATCTTTATTTTTTGAGCGGAAAAAGTAAGATTTTTACTGTACAAAGTTTTTCCCAAAAAAGGACTCATTTGTTGCAGCATACCATGCCATGCCATGCCACAACAATGTTTCCATTACACACTAGTTACTTGCAATAGCCGAGAAGAATCAAACCATACAAGCACCATTTAATTTTAATTTAATTCATTTCCAATTTAGTTGCTCCGTTATTTTAATTACAGTGTAATAATTATTGTCGGCATTCGTTTACATGGCCTTGATTATAATATTTATGCTGTATGTTGCATCTTCTTCACCAGCATCAGCTTCACAATCATCATCAACATTATTGGTTTTGTTTTATTTATCATAAATCTTAAGTGTCGTTTATGTCTTCTAGCAAACCTTTTAAGGATTGTTTTTACCAATAATTAAATCCTCTCACTTTTACAGCAATATTTTGCCACACTATCTAACAGCAAACATGCCACAAAGCCAGCCTTACAGTGTAACAATGTTTTCTTAGATAAATAGTAATAGTACTTGTATCTGAGTATATATTTATGTATGTATGTTGGTTTGATTGTTTGTCTAGAGATATTTAATGTGGCAATTACTTGCAACTTTATGAATCCTTGTCATGTGTTAACTTTGTTACTTTACTAATTAGTGTCGTCATTTCAAACATGATGATTGCTGCTAGACTTACAGTCCAACCATCCGTCCGTCCGTCCTTCCTGCCACTTTTGAACGTCTGTCTGTTTTAGCTTGACATACCAAAGATTTTACACCAGCCTGATGTTTTACGCACTATATTTTATTTATTTATGTTGAGGCATTGATAATTAAATGTTTGTGGTGTTTTATTTTACTTTATATTGTTGTTATTTTTTTCTTTTGCTAAAATTTTTATCAAATAGCAAACTGTTATAATATTAGTTTCTTTCACAACTTGTTACATATGTTTGTTCATAGTTGTGGTGTTGCATTTATAAAATCAAATGATAATGACAACTACTACAACTATAATGATGATGACCATGATGATGATGTTGATGACGTTGATTACGCATTTCGCATTAAGTTTCTTAGATACCAGTATTAATAATGACCATATTTGTTTTAATTTAATTTGATGCTTAAATGTTGCCACAAGTAATAAGTACGTAGTATTGTGGCTGGCAAAAATAATAATCAGAACGTCTGAGCAACAATTTTAAGATCAAACGTTTCAACGAGCATTATATTGTTGACATTTTTAGAGCATTTTAACTGGTTGTTTTGCCTTGATTGAGAGACAACGCAATAAATGCTAATTAATGGCTGGAAGTGAAACCTGAAATCATATTTTGTTGTCATTTAATTGGCTTAATGTTGCAAGGTTGTTGGTGTTGGGTATGCAAGCAGGTCTGGATAAAGGGTGCCTTAGTTTTAACGGTTTCATGCGGTATGAAATACTTAAAACAGAGGCACCCTTCTATACAAAGACAAAAGACCAACGTCAAAGAATTTCGATTCAAGCTAAACAGGGACATTACAAAGACCTACAATTGAAGATAAGTAACTACTACAGAAAGACCTAAAACTGAAGTTAAAGAGAGCCTATATACAAATATAAGATCGAAGCTAAAGAGAGCCTTCAGAAAGACCTACGATTTAAGCTCCAAAATACCTAAGATTTAAGTAACGAGAGCCTGAAAAAAACCTTCGATTAAAGCCAAACATAGAGTACAGAAAGATCCAACATTTGACTATAGAAAGACCTACGTTGGAAGCTAAAATTTTACTATAAAAAGACCTGCGTTTGAAGCTAAAATTTGACTATGCGATGACTTATATTTGAAGATAAAATTTGACTACAGAAAGAAATAAGATTGAAGCTAAAATTTAAATATAGAAAGACCTAAGTTTGAGGCTGAAATTTAACTAAAGAAAGACATACGTTTGAAGCTAAAATTTGACAATAGAAAAACTTAATTTTGAAGCAAAAACTTAAGTATAGAAAGAAATGCATTTTTAGCTAAAATTTGGCTATAAAAAGACCTGCATTTGAAGCTAAAATTTGGCTATAGAAAGACCTACGTTTAAAACTAAAATTTTACTATAGAAAGAAGTACTTTTGAGGCTAAAATTTGACTATAGAAAGACCTGCGTTTAAAACTAAGATTTCACTATAGACAGACCTATATTTGAAACAAAAATTTGACTATAGAAAGTCCTATGTTTGAAGCTAAAATTTGACTATAGAAAGACCCACGTTTGAAACTAAAATTTAACTATAGAAAGACCTACGTTTGAAGCCAAAATTTGACTATAGAAAAACCTACGTTTGAAGCTAAAATTTGACTATAGAAAGTCCTACGTTTGGAACTAAAATTTCACAACAGAAGGTCTTACGTTTGAACTAAAATTTGACTATGGAAAGGCCTACGTTTGAAACTAAAATTTGACTATAGAAAGAAAAATGTTTGGAGCTAAAATTTTACTACAGGAAGATATACGTTTGAAGCTAAAATTAGACTATAGAAAGACCTACGTTTGAGGCTAAAATTTTACAATAGAAATATCTGTGTTTGAAGCCAAAATTTGACTATAAGAAATACCAACGTTTTAAGCTAAAATTAGACTATAGAAAGACCTACGTTTGAGGCTAAAATTTTATAATAGAAATATCTGTGTTTGAAGCCAAAATTTGACTATAAGAAATACCAACGTTTGAAGCTAAAATTTGACTATAGAACGTCCGACGTTTGGAACTAAAATTTTACTGCAGAATGTCTTACGTTTGGGCATAAATTTGACTATAGAAAGGCATTGTTTGGAAACTAAAATTTGACTATAGAAAGTCCCACGTTTGGAACTAAAATTTGACTGCAGAAAGCCTTACGTTTGAAACTAAAATTTGACTATAGAAAGGCCTTCGTTTGGAACTAAAATTTGACTATAGAAATACCTACGTTTGAAGCCAAAATTTAACTATAGAAAGTCCCACGTTTGGAACTAAAATTTGACTGCAGAATGTCTTATGTTTGAAGCTAAAATTTGACTATAGAAAGACCTACGTTTGAAGCCAAAATTTGACTATAGAAAGTCCCAAGTTTGGAACTAAAATTTGACTTCAGAATGTCTTACGTTTTAAGCTAAAATTTGACTATAGAAAGGCCTTCGTTTGAAACTAAATTTTGACTATAGAAAGGCCTTCGTTTGGAACTAAAATTTGACTATAGAAAGACCAATGTTTGCAGCTAAAATTTGACTATAGAAAGGCCTACATTTGAAGCCAAAATTTGACTATAGAAAGTCCGACGTTTGGAACTAAAATTTGACTGCAGACTGTCTTACGTTTGAAGCTAAAATTTGACTATAGAAAGTCCCACGTTTGGAACTAAAATTTGACTATAGAAAGGCCTACTTTTGAGACTAAAATTTGACTATAGAAAGATCAATGTTTGAGGCTAAAATTTTACAATAGAAATACCTGTGTTTGAGACCAAAATTTGACTATATAAACTTTGACTATAGAAAGACCTAAGATTGAAGCTAAAATTTGACTATAGAAAACCTACGTTCGAAGCTAAAATTTTAATATAGAAAGACTAAAGCTATAGAGCGTGCTACGATTGCAGCTTGACTTGGTCTACATAAAGGGCTACGATTGCAGCTTAACTCCGACTTCATAAAGACTAACAACATAAAGACATAAAGACCTACGATTAAAGCTAAACTTGAGCTGCATATATTGTTTCCCTGCTAAACCAATCTGCCCTCGTTAATAAAACTCTGTAACAACAAAAAAAATCATCTTTCTACTACAATTTTCTCACTTTACCATTCTCCGCCATTAATTTGTCAAATCAAATGCAACTGCCAATATTCATGTATTCACATAAAATACATTTGTAACTTTATTTTGAAATTATTTATATCGCAATGATGCCTGTAATGTGTCCAGACAAAAAACACCTCATAATTTAACATTAAACATTATTACGTTTTTTTCCCCACCATTCAGATGCTCTTTTAAATTGTCATAATGTCGAGCATAACGATAAAAATGTCACACTTAAAAAAAATGGAGGCAGTGTTAGCAACTGCAAAGAGCAACCACAAGCAAACAAACCAAAAAAATAAATAATCATAATTTAGCATTTAATTGAGACAACAAGTTGAACAACAAGTTCATTTTTTTTTCTTCTTCTTCAACAAAATTATACTTTTATGCAGACACCTCTGGTTGTGGCTTTATAAGATGTTGGTTGGTCTTTTGTTGCCACCTTGAGGTATGGCCAATTTGTAGAGGTGCATGGTGTATAGTGTTACTGTTTATTGTGGTGTGGTTTAGTTGGGTTTGTTATTTCCCGCCAAGCTTCAGTTGTTACCAATAACAAAGTGTTGATATTTTTGTTTTAATTTATTTGATTAAACTCAGGCGAATGGAATACATAATAAACTATTGTTGTGAAGAAAATAATAGAAGGGAAGTTGGTCAATATGAGAAACGGACTAATTTAGAAATGAAGAAATTGGCGCTAGAAAACAACAGGTTGAAACCTCTATTATGAAATTGGAAAGCTCTATAATTTATAATTCCATAAATATATATTGGCTTACCTTCCCATTCTCTTACAATTCTGCTGCCTCCATTACCCATCTATATGAATATTTATATCAGATTCATTGCAAAAAACCCTGAAAAATAATGTGTTTTTCTAAATGACTTTATTTATTTTAATAGCTTTTGCATGTTTAGCCGACAACATTTCATCATAGAGGCACTTAATTTATATATTAAACGTTGCTGCTTTTTCTAATAGAAAAAAAAATTATATATTTATGTTATTCTGAAATGTTTGTATCACATTCACTATTGATGTCCTTTGATTATTTGTTAATTACAGCTAGAGGTGATTTTTTAATAGAAAGAAATGTCTGAGAATTTTTTAAGTGCTGCACAATTTATCTGGGAAATATTTGATAAATGACAAGCGGCTGTCTTTTGAAAAGTGAAGCTATGTTATTATGATAAAGTGGGTATGTGTAAAGTCAAACTATTGAAAACAAATGGAGGTTCAATGAGTGAAAAGTGGGACTACATAAAATCAAACGTAGGATGCTAATGAGTAAAATTTTAGACCTAAAAAGAATTACGATTGAAGCTAAACTGAGACTATATAAGAAAATACGATCGGAGCTAGACTAAAACTACACAAATACCTTCGTTGTAAGCTAAAGTGAGACTATATAAAGGCCTAAAATTTAAGCTAAACTGGAAATATAGCATAACAGCCTACAAATGGAGCTAGACTGGAGCTATCTAAGGACTTTTAACTGAAGCTAAACTGAGACTATTTTGTAGAGATAGACATACGAGTGAATCTAAAGTGGGACTGTTAATATATTTAAGCTTGAAGCTGAATTCGGACTACAGAATGACCTACGATTAAAGCTAAACAAGGACTACAGAAGGACCTAGGAATTAAGCTAAACAGCTACCATAGAAAGACCTGCAATTGAAGCTCAACAGGGACTATAGAGAGAGCCACGATTGAAGCTGAATAGTACTACAGAAAGACCTGCGATTGAAGCTATGCAGCCACAACAGAAAAAATATATACATTTGAGGCAGAACTTAGGAGGAATCTAAGATTTAAGCTAAACTAAAGCTGCATTTATTGTATGAATGGATTCGATGGAAACTAAACTGATACTATATAAAAACCTACAATTAAAGCCAAACAGCCTACAAATGGAGCTAGATTGGAGCTATATAAGGACCTTTAACTGAAGATGAACTTAGGTTATTTGAATACCTATGAGCCACGCTTAATTGAAACTATATAAGAGAAACTAAACGGAGACTAAATAAAGACCTACGATTGCTTCTAAACTTTGACTATATAAAGGCCTACTATTGAATGTAAACCCCAACTGTAAAACGGATTACGACTGAAGTTGAACTGAGATTGTAAATTGAGCTTGAATTGATGCTAAAATTTTAATATATAAAGACCTACAATTGAAGCTGCACTGATGTTTTAAAAAGACTTACGTCTGAAGCTAAACTGTAAAGAGAATTAGGATTGATGTAAGAAGAAGTGGAACTATATAAATACCCATGATTGAAGTCAAATTGAGAGTGTGAAAAGTCTAAAGAGTGAAGCTCAATTGTGACTTTGTAAAGGTCTACGATTAAATCAAAATAGTGACTATAAAGGTTGTTCCAATATGGACTTCCAAAATTTTACGGTTTACAGCGATCATATTGTTAAAGCTACAGCTATCGAATTGGCTGTCATTTATTCTGGATATAGCGTTCCACAACAAGCGTAGATGTTAATTTTACGGGCGCCATAATCGTCCTACAGTGAGGACTATTTATTCGCATTGTGGTGTACAAATTTGAAGTCACTGGTTCAGTAGACAATGAACCAAGACGACGAAATGCAAGATCTGCAGAAACCATCGCCGCTTTCCGTAGGAGTGTTCAGGAAACTGCGTGCTAGTCGATTTCGCATCGCTCACAAGAACTCCGCCTTTCGAATGCAACAATTGGGCCTGCATAACTGAGCCTGCAGCAGTAAGAAATTCGAATGGCCCAAGAGATAATGGTGAATGCTCATAGACAATGGCGTGTGTTAGGTAAATGTTCCATGGACCATGAATGTTCACTGACCCATGAAATCATCTTCAGAAATGAGGTTCATCTAAGGATGAATGATTCAACGTCAATAAACAAAATTGTGGAATTTGGCACAATACCAATCCACATGAGATCCCCGAGGGTCCAATATATGACGAAAAGACATTGTTTGATGTGGATTTTGGGCTGGAGGCGCCATCGGTATGTATTCCTTTAAGAACAACATTGGCTAGGCCATCATCCTCAATGGTGAGCGTTATAAGTCGATGATTTCCAACTTCTTTTGGCCTGAAAATGAATGATGTGGACACCAATAACATGTGTTCTAACTGCACAGCGCTGCGAGATGACCATGCCCTCAAATCTGCATGACTGATTTGAGGGCATGGTCATCTCACGTGGTGGAGATGCGAAGTCGCCACCGATGTTGGACGATTTGACCCATTTAGACTTTCTCCTGTGGGATTTTCTTAAGTCCCATGTAAATGAGATTAAGCCACAAAATAAAGCGGCATTCAAAGCCAACATAACCCATGATTTCCATACGGAAGACAAAGATCGCCCAGGTCAACCAAAAAAGTTGGAAGAGCCAGAATTGGAGGCATTACTTTATGAAAATTGTTGTCAAACTCAACAAGATCTTGCAAAATCAATAGGAAATACTCAAGCAGCAATTTTACGTGCATCCAAAAGCAGTGAAATTTGGTACGATACAAACAGAAACCGAGAGACCTTGAAAGAAAATTTTGCATGTCCGAATTTCTGCTTAAACGCTATAAAAGAAAATCAGTTTTGCACCGCATCATTACTTGCGATATTAAATGGATCCATTACAATAACCCGAAGCGTAACAGATTGTATGAGAAGTCCGGCCAACCAGCCGAAGCGACACCAAAGCTGAATATCCATATCATTACGGTAATTCTCTGTATTTGGTGAGAGCAAAAAAGTTGTATGTCTGGTTAGAATATGCAGCCAGACATGTAACCGTAATATTCCATCATGACAACGCACGGCTACATGTTGCAATAGCTGTTCAAAAGTATTTAGAATAAAGTGGTTGGGGAGTGTTGCCTCAACCTCTTTATAGTCCAGGCCATGCTTCGTCCGACTACTTTTTGTTTCGATAAATGCAGAGCGCTATCTTTGGGATAGTCTTTACTTTGGAAAATAGTTTCCGATATTGTTGGGATTCGTTCTAGGCCTCAAAAGATGATCAGTTCTTTTGGCTCGGAATTCATATGTTGTCAGTTAGATGGGGAATGAACTTTCTCCATCTTTGTGTACAACATATGGATTCCGATAAATAGGAAATACTTGGAATAAATTTGTATTGTACACATATTTCAAAATAAAAGCTAAAAATTTGAATAAATCCTGCACTTTTATGTCATACAATATAGAATGACCTGTAATTTACGAAAATATTCTATAATATATGCCACAATAGGAATATATAAAGGTTTGTAATTGTAGCCAATAACTTAGCTTTTGAGATCTTTTACTCTGCAATCAGTTCTTTAAAACTCAGGAACTTGTATACCACCTTGGGCCATAAACAACACCTCATTTTCATATTTATCAAACAATTTATAGAAAGAACAAGCTTCTCCCAACTTACACTAAATGTCATCAAAGCTTAACAGATTGTTAACGAAATCCATACACAAAAAATTTACTACAAGAAGCAATCAAATGATAAACACTGTTGTATAGAAGTAATTTCTCAAACCAAACATTTGAATGCAAACACTCACAAGAGCAACGAAAACTGCAGATATTTTGCAACAAAAATGGGGACCACACCAAGTCTGTGAATGAATAAAGTGTTGCAGAAATACAAAGGGGCAGCAGAGCAGCCTAAAGCCTTAGAAGACAACCACCGAGTTTTCTTTATTTACGATATTCTAAGCAGAAGTCCAAGAGTTAAGAGACAGAAGGAAAAAAAACTGAAAAAAAAAGTGTAGAAAAATTAATGGTTTGCATGTTGGTCATTTGTCTTCATTTAAGGCCGCCAAGGAGTAACACAAACACACATATAAATATTTGCATTAAACATGCAATGGACGTTTTTTATTAAACAGCAATATCTTTTAACTAAAAACTTCAGCTATATAGAGCGTTTTTTCTTGGGACTTTGGAAATAAATTAATTACACTTTAAAAGGTCTCCACTATAAGGCTTGAAATTTTTGCTGTTGCACATTCAAATGACTTATTAAGCAATTACATGCGATATAACACTACAATTCCTCTTTCATTTAGCCATTATTAGTTTTTACTCCGCCTTACAGCTTTATCTCCTCAAGAATTGGTTTTTGTGTGCCACTGCCAAAGTGTGAGAGATGTCACACATGCTGTGTTTTTTTTTCTGTTTGCAGAAAATGATGTGCCAAATGCTTTAAAATTAACAATGAGAATTGTGTCAAATTCTTTGTTCGGTTGCCTGTTTTTCCCAAAGAATTTTTAAGGTGCTTCTTGTAAATACATGTGTTGTTTTTTCTGGTTGTACCTGCAACATCTCATCATCATCAGCATTTGTAAAGTTGAAAACAGAAAAAATAAAAAAATTATGAAGAAAACATCAAGCACGTTTTTTCGCCTTTTACTCTTTAGTGGCAAAGAAATAAAAATAGAAATAACATTGTTTTCTTAGAAATTTAACTTTCTACTCTATAAATCTCACCACAATGACAAAATATTTGCAAATCGTATACAATTTTGATGCCTGTTTGTTTGTTTATTTATTTGTTTGTTGGGATTTTGTGGTTTGAATGTGACTTTAAAGCTCCGGGTAGTAAAAGAGCCGCCTTTCGATACACATCTATTTACAAATGCTGGGGAGAAAAAAACGTAAAACAAAAATAAGACTTTTTTTACAAAGAAGCTAGAATTTTTGGTACCCTACAAATGGACTTTAAGTTCTTCAATTCTACTTCAGGTTCTAGTTCAGTTCAGTTCTAGTTCAGTTCTAGTTCAGTTCTAGTTCAGTTCTAGTTCAGTTCTAGTTCAGTTCTAGTTCAGTTCTAGTTCAGTTCTAGTTCAGTTCTAGTTCAGTTCTAGTTCAGTTCTAGTTCAGTTCTAGTTCAGTTCTAGTTCAGTTCTAGTTCAGTTCTAGTTCAGTTCTAGTTCAGTTCTAGTTCAGTTCTAGTTCAGTTCTAGTTCAGTTCTAGTTCAGTTCTAGTTCAGTTCTAGTTCAGTTCTAGTTCAGTTCTAGTTCAGTTCTAGTTCAGTTCTAGTTCAGTTCTAGTTCAGTTCTAGTTCAGTTCTAGTTCAGTTCTAGTTCAGTTCTAGTTCAGTTCTAGTTCAGTTCTAGTTCAGTTCTAGTTCAGTTCTAGTTCAGTTCTAGTTCAGTTCTAGTTCAGTTCTAGTTCAGTTCTAGTTCAGTTCTAGTTCAGTTCTAGTTCAGTTCTAGTTCAGTTCTAGTTCAGTTCTAGTTCAGTTCTAGTTCAGTTCTAGTTCAGTTCTAGTTCAGTTCTAGTTCAGTTCTAGTTCAGTTCTAGTTCAGTTCTAGTTCAGTTCTAGTTCAGTTCTAGTTCAGTTCTAGTTCAGTTCTAGTTCAGTTCTAGTTCAGTTCTAGTTCAGTTCTAGTTCAGTTCTAGTTCAGTTCTAGTTCAGTTCTAGTTCAGTTCTAGTTCAGTTCTAGTTCAGTTCTAGTTCAGTTCTAGTTCAGTTCTAGTTCAGTTCTAGTTCAGTTCTAGTTCAGTTCTAGTTCAGTTCTAGTTCAGTTCTAGTTCAGTTCTAGTTCAGTTCTAGTTCAGTTCTAGTTCAGTTCTAGTTCAGTTCTAGTTCAGTTCTAGTTCAGTTCTAGTTCAGTTCTAGTTCAGTTCTAGTTCAGTTCTAGTTCAGTTCTAGTTCAGTTCTAGTTCAGTTCTAGTTCAGTTCTAGTTCAGTTCTAGTTCAGTTCTAGTTCAGTTCTAGTTCAGTTCTAGTTCAGTTCTAGTTCAGTTCTAGTTCAGTTCTAGTTCAGTTCTAGTTCAGTTCTAGTTCAGTTCTAGTTCAGTTCTAGTTCAGTTCTAGTTCAGTTCTAGTTCAGTTCTAGTTCAGTTCTAGTTCAGTTCTAGTTCAGTTCTAGTTCAGTTCTAGTTCTGTTCTAGTTCAGTTCTAGTTCAGTTCTAGTTCAGTTCTAGTTCAGTTCTAGTTCAGTTCTAGTTCTAGTTCAGTTCTAGTTCAGTTCTAGTTCAGTTCTAGTTCAGTTCTAGTTCAGTTCTAGTTCAGTTCTAGTTCAGTTCTAGTTCAGTTCTAGTTCAGTTCTAGTTCAGTTCTAGTTCAGTTCTAGTTCAGTTCTAGTTCAGTTCTAGTTCTAGTTCAGTTCTAGTTCAGTTCTAGTTCAGTTCTAGTTCAGTTCTAGTTCAGTTCTAGTTCAGTTCTAGTTCAGTTCTAGTTCAGTTCTAGTTCAGTTCTAGTTCAGTTCTAGTTCAGTTCTAGTTCAGTTCTAGTTCTAGTTCAGTTCTAGTTCAGTTCTAGTTCAGTTCTAGTTCAGTTCTAGTTCAGTTCTAGTTCAGTTCTAGTTCAGTTCTAGTTCAGTTCTAGTTCAGTTCTAGTTCAGTTCTAGTTCAGTTCTAGTTCAGTTCTAGTTCAGTTCTAGTTCAGTTCTAGTTCAGTTCTAGTTCAGTTCTAGTTCAGTTCTAGTTCAGTTCTAGTTCAGTTCTAGTTCAGTTCTAGTTCAGTTCTAGTTCAGTTCTAGTTCAGTTCTAGTTCAGTTCTAGTTCAGTTCTAGTTCAGTTCTAGTTCAGTTCTAGTTCAGTTCTAGTTCAGTTCTAGTTCAGTTCTAGTTCAGTTCTAGTTCAGTTCTAGTTCAGTTCTAGTTCAGTTCTAGTTTAGTTCTAGTTCAGTTTTAGTTCAGTTCTAGTTCAGTTCTAGTTCAGTTCTAGTTCAGTTCTAGTTCAGTTCTAGTTCAGTTCTAGTTCAGTTCTAGTTCAGTTCTAGTTCAGTTCTAGTTCAGTTCTAGTTCAGTTCTAGTTCAGTTCTAGTTCAGTTCTAGTTCAGTTCTAGTTCAGTTCTAGTTCAGTTCTAGTTCAGTTCTAGTTCAGTTCTAGTTCAGTTCTAGTTCAGTTCTAGTTCAGTTCTAGTTCAGTTCTAGTTCAGTTCTAGTTCAGTTCTAGTTCAGTTCTAGTTCAGTTCTAGTTCAGTTCTAGTTCAGTTCTAGTTCAGTTCTAGTTCAGTTCTAGTTCAGTTCTAGTTCAGTTCTAGTTCAGTTCTAGTTCAGTTCTAGTTCAGTTCTAGTTCAGTTCTAGTTCAGTTCTAGTTCAGTTCTAGTTCAGTTCTAGTTCAGTTCTAGTTCAGTTCTAGTTCAGTTCTAGTTCAGTTCTAGTTCAGTTCTAGTTCAGTTCTAGTTCAGTTCTAGTTCAGTTCTAGTTCAGTTCTAGTTCAGTTCTAGTTCAGTTCTAGTTCAGTTCTAGTTCAGTTCTAGTTCAGTTCTAGTTCAGTTCTAGTTCAGTTCTAGTTCAGTTCTAGTTCAGTTCTAGTTCAGTTCTAGTTCAGTTCTAGTTCAGTTCTAGTTCAGTTCTAGTTCAGTTCTAGTTCAGTTCTAGTTCAGTTCTAGTTCAGTTCTAGTTCAGTTCTAGTTCAGTTCTAGTTCAGTTCTAGTTCAGTTCTAGTTCAGTTCTAGTTCAGTTCTAGTTCAGTTCTAGTTCAGTTCTAGTTCAGTTCTAGTTCAGTTCTAGTTCAGTTCTAGTTCAGTTCTAGTTCAGTTCTAGTTCAGTTCTAGTTCAGTTCTAGTTCAGTTCTAGTTCTAGTTCTAGTTCAGTTCTAGTTCAGTTCTAGTTCTGTTCTAGTTCAGTTCTAGTTCAGTTCTAGTTCAGGTTCTAATTCAGGTTCTAGTTCTAGTTCAGGGTATAGTTTAGGTTCTAGTTCTGTTGTAATAGAGTCTTCTTAATTCGTTTCCAATAACTACTTCTTGTTATTTACATGTCATTTAATTCTAAAAACCGCCAACCTTACTTCCCAGTTTCATTGCCAAAAAGTGAGTAAAAAACGAAAAAAAAGAACAGACGGATCAAAAAATCACTTTAAAATGTGGGCAAACATAAACCATTGTCTAGTTTAACTTCGATTATATAAAGTTAAAGGAAAACAACAGCTTCTGCTGGTTCCACTGCATTAGACAAGACACACATATATATTCCATGAAAAATCGTACACACACAGCAGCTCTCAAATAACTCCCTGGGGATTAAAACCAAAAACTAACTTTGTGTTTAGTTTTTTTTGAGTTATAACCTCATTGCTGGTCTTTTGCGCCTGTTTTTTTCCAATGCCTCTTTTTTTTCGTTTGCATACAAATTGTTGTACTTACAACCTAAAATTTATTACTCTAAGTCGCTTTTATTTCATCCTCGAGTGCACTGGTGCTTGCATTAAAGTCACACATTGTGGAGCATCATTGAATTTGTTTGTTACAATAATACCACCATTACCACTATTGCCACCACTGCCACAGTGCTGTTTGTTCACGCTTAGTGCATTAGCTGCTTGAGCTGTAGTCACTCGTAAGTAATGGTAGCAAAAGGCTAAGATTTCCTTTAAGCTTTTTGGCTGCTACTTTATATGTAGAAGACATCGTTATTGCTATGGGTTTGTTTGTTTTGTTGCGAAAATTTCACATATTTATCAAAATATTGTTACATTTATGTTGTTTTTAAGAAAATTTATGTGTATGCGCCTGTATTTTATTTATTTATCTCATTGAAAATGGCTCTTATAACATCCATGCATTGTGTATCTGAGTGAGAGAGTGCTTTTGCTGCGCTTTTCAACTGTATTTTGCATTTTATTGTAACACGATGATCTATAACGGTTTCATTTTTATGGTTGTGGCCAAAAAGAGTCAAAAAGCTGAATTTCTTCAAAAGAAAAAAAAAAACATTTTATGGTGGCTCATTGTATTTGAATAGAGTCACATAAATTAAATTATATAGTATATTTAAGTAAAAGGTATTGATGTTTGAGTTTAAGGATTATGAAAATGATTTAAAAAGAAAATGGTAACAAAGCAGCAAGAATTGTTAACCAGACTTTGAGGAGAAGCAATTTGGAGCATAATACGGAATGTTATTAAGTTAAGGATAATTAATAGTTGGAGATTATATGCTTACAATCAAGAATTTTAATTTTATTAAATTTTCTTAGAAAATACTTTCTCAATCCAGGTTAGTGCCTATGCGGTTGAGTAGATTCCTGGCCAAACAAAAAGCCAAACTCACATTGTTCACATTTGTTTCTAGAACCTGAACTAGAACCTTAACTAGAACCTTAACTTAAACCTAGAACTGAACTAGAACTGAACTAGAACTGAACTAGAACTGAACTAGAACTGAACTAGAACTGAACTAGAACTGAACTAGAACTGAACTAGAACTGAACTAGAACTGAACTAGAACTGAACTAGAACTGAACTAGAACTGAACTAGAACTGAACTAGAACTGAACTAGAACTGAACTAGAACTGAACTAGAACTGAACTAGAACTGAACTAGAACTGAACTAGAACTGAACTAGAACTGAACTAGAACTGAACTAGAACTGAACTAGAACTGAACTAGAACTGAACTAGAACTGAACTAGAACTGAACTAGAACTGAACTAGAACTGAACTAGAACTGAACTAGAACTGAACTAGAACTGAACTAGAACTGAACTAGAACTGAACTAGAACTGAACTAGAACTGAACTAGAACTGAACTAGAACTGAACTAGAACTGAACTAGAACTGAACTAGAACTGAACTAGAACTGAACTAGAACTGAACTAGAACTGAACTAGAACTGAACTAGAACTGAACTAGAACTGAACTAGAACTGAACTAGAACTGAACTAGAACTGAACTAGAACTGAACTAGAACTGAACTAGAACTGAACTAGAACTGAACTAGAACTGAACTAGAACTGAACTAGAACTGAACTAGAACTGAACTAGAACTGAACTAGAACTGAACTAGAACTGAACTAGAACTGAACTAGAACTGAACTAGAACTGAACTAGAACTGAACTAGAACTGAACTAGAACTGAACTAGAACTGAACTAGAACTGAACTAGAACTGAACTAGAACTGAACTAGAACTGAACTAGAACTGAACTAGAACTGAACTAGAACTGAACTAGAACTGAACTAGAACTGAACTAGAACTGAACTAGAACTGAACTAGAACTGAACTAGAACTGAACTAGAACTGAACTAGAACTGAACTAGAACTGAACTAGAACTGAACTAGAACTGAACTAGAACTGAACTAGAACTGAACTAGAACTGAACTAGAACTGAACTAGAACTGAACTAGAACTGAACTAGAACTGAACTAGAACTGAACTAGAACTGAACTAGAACTGAACTAGAACTGAACTAGAACTGAACTAGAACTGAACTAGAACTGAACTAGAACTGAACTAGAACTGAACTAGAACTGAACTAGAACTGAACTAGAACTGAACTAGAACTGAACTAGAACTGAACTAGAACTGAACTAGAACTGAACTAGAACTGAACTAGAACTGAACTAGAACTGAACTAGAACTGAACTAGAACTGAACTAGAACTGAACTAGAACTGAACTAGAACTGAACTAGAACTGAACTAGAACTGAACTAGAACTGAACTAGAACTGAACTAGAACTGAACTAGAACTGAACTAGAACTGAACTAGAACTGAACTAGAACTGAACTAGAACTGAACTAGAACTGAACTAGAACTGAACTAGAACTGAACTAGAACTGAACTAGAACTGAACTAGAACTGAACTAGAACTGAACTAGAACTGAACTAGAACTGAACTAGAACTGAACTAGAACTGAACTAGAACTGAACTAGAACTGAACTAGAACTGAACTAGAACTGAACTAGAACTGAACTAGAACTGAACTAGAACTGAACTAGAACTGAACTAGAACTGAACTAGAACTGAACTAGAACTGAACTAGAACTGAACTAGAACTGAACTAGAACTGAACTAGAACTGAACTAGAACTGAACTAGAACTGAACTAGAACTGAACTAGAACTGAACTAGAACTGAACTAGAACTGAACTAGAACTGAACTAGAACTGAACTAGAACTGAACTAGAACTGAACTAGAACTGAACTAGAACTGAACTAGAACTGAACTAGAACTGAACTAGAACTGAACTAGAACTGAACTAGAACTGAACTAGAACTGAACTAGAACTGAACTAGAACTGAACTAGAACTGAACTAGAACTAGAACTGAACTAGAACTGAACTAGAACTGAACTAGAACCGGAAATAGAACCTGAACTATAACTAGAACTTGAATTGGGCTAGAACCAGAGCTAGAATCTGAACTAGAACCTGAACTAGATCCTGAACTATATTTAGAAGAGTCTAGGTTACTCTCTGCTAATACTGTAAGGCATATTCTTTTAAATGTGGTTGGCATTTGCATCTCAAAACGTATTACGACTTTCATAACTGTCATCATGTTTGCTTCTTTTGTTTTGAGTATTCCCTTCTATTAGATTGTATGCCATTTTATAGCCAATATGTGCTAAATTATTCTTAATCATTTTGCATTAATTAATCAACCTGTTGATTATTTTCCTGATTTTAAACCTAGTTTGTAAAAAATCAATTAATTAATCTCAATTTTCATATTAAGTCTTAACTAAACTCTATGTTAAACAAATTAAATGTTTAACAGATTACTGTACTAATACTTAAATTACTATACAATAAATAACAACAACAACAACATTAATATAGAATAGCTAGGAAAAAAATATAGTTTAATATAAATCATGCCACTTACAGATGTCTAAATGTAATTTCCAGTGTTTTTTATGTGTTTTTTTTTTGTATTCTGCATTTGTTTTTTTCTTTTCTTTAAGATCAACATCAATCTTATTTAATCCGACTATTATCAATGACAAATCTTTAAACATTTTCACACAATATGTCGCCAACACAACACACTAAACACAAAGTGAAATAACAGCAATAACCACTAGCAACAGGCGAAAAAAAGAAGACGAAAGACGAGAGGCAATATAGAAAAAATAAAAAAAAAGAAATCAGAAAAAAACTTGCAACAATTAATAGACCACCTTAGACAGGAGAGAAATATAAAAAAAGAGACGAAGTGAACATAGAACGATTTTTACAACATTTTGTCGCCATTAGCGTCGGTCGCAAAACAAAAATCAATATAAACATAGAAACGACAACAAATGACAATCAACTGGAGGCCTCAGCGAAGAAACAATAGATGGCTAAAGCAGCAAAGAGTTGCAGCAGTGGCGTTGGCAGCAGCAGCGATCGTATAAAACAACATCATATGTAATGTGTGAAACAAAGCGATCAAATTGCCAATAACAAACGATCGATTAAAATGAAAATCGCAACAACAGCAACAGCAGCAACAACAAAAAACAAATACGATGACGATCACTATCTAAAACGATAATAAAATGCATTGAAATCAATAAGATCAAAGCTGAGATTGAGTGACATTTAAACAACCACAAGAATTACAAGTAATGTAAGAAAAAAAAAACAGCAACAAACTGCCACTATGTTTATATGAGAGGCACATGGAGGGGAGGTGGAGAAGATTTTGTTGAAAAAAAAGAGGGGCAACAGAATGAACGTACGTTATGTTGACATGCGTCAATGAAAGAGTGTAATGTCATTTGTATGCAACAATAACAAGCTTTTTTGTTTCCAAAGCATACAAAACCAAACAAAACCAAATGTCCAGTCATGATCACCCCGTTGGAGTAGTAAATACAACAGTTTTACACGATCTCTTTAGACTACTTTCAAGGCATTTTATTGTTGATAATCCCCCAAAGACTAAGTTAGTCAGTTGGTCGGCTGTTCTGTTTCTGCAGTTGCTTCCAAATGCTGCTTAACATGGCTACAACTTAAGGCCTATTGAGCAAACAATGGCAACAGTCTTTAAAAACTTAAAATCAAATCAAAAGCTGTAGAACTAAGAACAATTGCTGACTTCTCTACATATGTTTCAAGTGTTTAAAGTTTACTTTTGGCCACTTTACTGCACAAGCTTTAGGTTTTTTTAACCCAACCTTCAGTTTCATTTCATAACAACAAAAAAAGCAACAAAAATAACCCAAAGCCTCAAATTCTAAAACAATGACAATGTAGCTATTACTTACTACTGCCTGCTGCTCCTCAAGTTGATGTTGCCAATACTGATCATGATGATCTTCAAATAGATGTTGCTGGCTTTTGGTAGAGATTTGTTTTAATTACATTTGCAACAAATTCAACATTCAATTGCAAATTGCCACAGCTATAGTAACAAAAGCCAAAGCGGTTTGTAGCTCTATTCTATTCTAGATTTCAGTTTATTCTTACTGCTGTTTACTTTGTCAATACACAATACGCTTTTGCAAAACATCAACAACTTTTTGCTGTTTGGTTATTGTTAAACTAGCAAAATGTACTCGAGGGTATTGCAAAAAAAAAAATCAAAAAGAAACCAAAAAAAAGATACCAAAGAAGATGATCAGCAGCAGTTTCAGCCTCTGAAGAAGATGAGTAGATGTTATTGAAGTAGTAGTAGTCGTCGTAAGTTGAAGAAGTTTTTGAAATGCAATAACAATAAAAACTACATCAAAAGTTTGTTAAGTGATTGTTTGTTAAATTTTTTTTTATTTGGTGTGTGATCTAAGCATTGAAAAACACCGGTAGGAAATTGAAAGCCAAGAATATTGCACATTTTTTTTTGGAAATTTGAACCAAAATTATATTTTTCTAATAAACGGAAATTATGTCAGAAGTCCTCTTGATGTAGTTCAAAAGGTATTGTATAAATTCCATCACCGATTTTTTGTGTAAGTTTAAAATCAAAACAATGACATTTTTACAATATTTTCAAATTAATATATTCATCTAACCAGAGCACCCTGACGGCAAAGTTTTGCAAAAAATCATAAACGATGACTTCAAAAAATATAATTGTTTAGCAAAATGGCAATAGATGGCAATAAACTATGTTTTAAAGACTATAGAAAATGTGGTTAGTAAACTAACCACCTAACCGCAAAGAGTTAAGCAGTCTTAGCTACTAGATCATGAAATCTAGATCTGTATTTGAGTGGAAAAATCTAGAGCTGTCTTTGAGATCATATTGAAATGAGAATCTACCCAAAACGCATACATATTTCTTAATTTAGGGATATTGTAATGGCTAAATTTTTTATAGTTAAAATGAAACTGATTCGGTACGCAAAGAGGCGAGATCTCCGTGTGCCAAAGTAGTAAGTAGCCCAAAAAATCTCTATGCGAACAACACCTTCGTACTAATGTTCTTACTGCTCCCCGGGATAGTAAAAGCTTGTGATCATTCGTTAACATAGTAAAGGGTAATGCTAGTTCCTCAATTCCGACTCTTTTAAAGAATGACCAAACATTCACTGATCGGTCGATAAAGCTAACCTTATCGCTGAATTATTCGCAGGTAATTCTCACTTGTCGGAAAGTGATCCACTACTACCCGAATTCGAAAGAGTATTAGTGACTATGCCAGATATATTCCTTGGAGATCGTGCTGTAAAAAGGGTTTCATTGGATCTCAACATAAATATGCCTAGTGGGCCAGATGGCATAGCTGCGCTGGTCTTGAAGATTTGTCCGTTCATTTACTAACTTTTTTAGCACTTCATACCGTGCCGGTGTATTTCCTCTGTATTTCCAGGTTGCACTTTCTGCACTTTCCAAAGTTATGGAAAGTATGGTAAACTACCATCTGGTTAAATATTTAGAGTCCAACAATTTACTAAACGACCGCTTTATGGGAGACGTTTTATTCACCGTTTTGGCGAAAGTGAAGTGGTGGGTCTAGATATTTCCAATTCGTTCGAAAGAGTGTGGCACAGTCCAATTTTATCAAAACTTATTGCTTTTGGTGTCGAGTTCTTATAGATGGGATTTCATAAAACGAGTTGAAGATAAATTCAAGAATACCGCAAGGCTCCATTCTTTCTCCTACTCTATTTCTTAATTTTCTTAATCATCTTCTACGTCAACCTTCCAACCCTATCACTTCTTTTGCAGATGACAGCAACATTTACTATTCATATTCATTCAGTTACAGACCAAGCCTGTAGGGACCTTCTGGCAATCTCTCAATGGGGTCCTGCGAATATTGTTGCTTTCAACGCTCGCAAGACTCAGTGTTGCATGTTGAGACAAACAAACGACAGACCATGTCACTTTATCTGTATTTATAGGTGGTGTAAATATTGTGGATTAAGACGCTCTTGATGTTATGGACATGAGAATACAATGGGATGTACGGTGGTGTAAACATATTTTTCAAGTGTCGAAAGAAGCATTCAAGTGTCTCGGATTTCTAAAAGGGTGTAGGAATTACTTCACTCCATCTGATCTCCTCACTATTTACGCTCCCATGTATGTACCGGTGAATCAAAGTCTATTTTGCAGCTTCTCGACCGCGGAGAGGGGAGGGCGAAGGTGATTATTGGTGACAGTTTGGTATTCAACTCTATTGATTCACTGGAGCAGATTTGCAATGTGGGCTGCATTTCACTCTTCTAGCGGTACTACAATGTAATGTTTTCTGATCAAATTAGGGAACTTGTTCCTGATACCCGCAGATTTTTATGTAATACACATTTTTCATCAAGAACACTTCACTTCGTGGTCGATTGGCCAGTGAAACGCATAACACATTACAGGGAAAATTCGATATTTAGCCGTACTGTACGCATGTGGAACAAACTTCCCGCTGAAGTGTTTCCTATCATTTTCAATGTAGGAAAGCTCAAATCGAATCTCCACAAACACTTTTTTTGGTTGCCCCGATATACCAGTCGATAGTGTGCTAAACTATTAATCTGAGGGTTGCGGGTTCAATTCCCGCCAGAGACTCTGGGTGTATTTGCAGACAAGCAAAACGCTTCGCAGTTTGTGCTAAAAAAAACTACTCTCCCTCTCTTAGCCTATTTTCCTAGTTCCAACACAATGCTTTGCATGAGTAGGGGTCCAATGATGCTGGTGCAAGAAGAAAAAAATAAACCCAGGTACGGAGACTATAATGGAAAAACCTCCCTTTGATGTCTTCATTAAATTAATCTCTGTTATGCTGGCTCTAAGTTTCAGAGAGTGAGGCATACTAAGGCATGATCGTTTTGGTCATGACATTTGCCGTAAAAAAAGTAAGAAGTCCAATCTTTAGGTAGTAAATGGATTATGTAATTCCTATACACAACTTCGATGGGAACTCTAGCAACAGAATTCCGACACGAGTTATCTCGAGCTACAAACTCCCATCTCCAGGGAGATGTGATCTCAGCTTACACTGAGGGGCACAGCCTCGGAATTTTTATATTTACATGCTATCGATGCCGTCGCGATAAGAATATGATAATTGAATCTTGAGATTCTGACTGTTTATATCTGCATGTTCTAAATTATATCAATCAAATTTAAGAAAATATTTTACAAAATAATAATATTTATTAGTTAAATATAGTAATAGAAAAAATTGGACTAAAATCTATAATGGTTTTCAATCATAATACCAAAAATAATAAAGAAAAGTAAAATGTTCATACAAATTTTTGCAATTTAAGGAAATATTTCATAAAATAATAAAATTTATTATTGAATATACATATAATAGTTATGGAAATATTAAAAAAAAAAAAAAATTTTATTTTGAAATATTGAGCAATTTGAATAGAAAATATATTTAGTTGTTGATATTAGTTCATATTGTATGTATTATATGGTCAAGCCCGACCATATAATACCCTACACTAAGTAAAAGAGCAAAAACATTTTTCTTTTAAAATTTCAATAATTTATATTTTTGAGTGATTTTCGGATGTGGTCCTTACATGGGGGCTATGACCGATTATGGACCGATCACCATGAAATTAGGTGGTGTGATTTATGTCTCTATGAAAGTTTGCTATGTTGAGTTTTGTGAGTATACCAACATTTTTAAGCGATTAATGCACGTTAAAGTGATTTTCGGAAGCGGGTCTATATGAGAGCTATGACTAATTATGGACCGATCGTAACAAAATTTGGTGCCATGAATTCTGTATATATAAAACTTATTTATAGCGCAATTTGTGGAGATACATTTATAAATTAAACATTTATGACCGATAAAGTCCAATTTCGGAAGTACATTTGTATGGGGGCTAGGTGAAATAATGTACCGAGTTCAGCCATTTTCAATAGGCTTGGTCCTTTGACCGCAAAAATAATATGTGCCAAACTTTATTGAAATATCTTCAAAACTGCGCAACTGTACTCTGCGCACAAGGTTTATATGGACAGCCAGCCAACCAGACGGACGCACGGACGGATGGACATCGTTCAGAAAGTGATTCTAAGTCGATCGGTATACTTTAAGGTGGGTGTTAGACTAATATTTTTATGCGTTACAAACATCTGCACAAACGCATAATACCCTCCCCACTATGGTTGTGTAGGGTATAATTATCAAAATAGATTAATTTTATTTTTTTTTTGCTCACTTTTGTAATTTAGGGAAATAGAAATTTTTATTTTTTTTTTAAATCTACAATTTTATATTCCAAAAATTAGTAATAATTCGTAGGAAAATTTTGAAAAAAGTGCTTAGAACTCATGATATGGATTTTTAAAATTTAGGAAAACGAAATTGGCGGGGAAGTTGTATGTTGGAAGTATAAATATTCACACAAATCATCATAATTACTACCACTATACGGTATGTTAAAATATATTTGAGAATGAAAAGCGAATGCGAATGATGACTGCAAGAATGTTTAAAAGTGATACGTTAAATGGAACTGTGTGTGTCAACGTGCTAACACAGGTTGATGGCTAAATCAATATGTTAGGAGGACGGAATTTTGGAAGTCTAAATTTTTGCAATTCAATGAAATTTCAAGGGGGAATATCTCAAGGATGTATCTCTGGCAAATCTAGTGAGGGACTGCAAAGAAAGGGCGATTTATAAGATGTTTATAATTACATTAATTTCCTAAAGTGTGGTTTTTAATATCTGATAAATATCGAAAACCGCTTTCGAAATATTAAGATATCTCTTGAGGTATATACAATTTAAAAACAGTCTTCTTCAGTTAAAATTCCTCATGGGTGATTTAGTCACATGCAAACTGCTGCTAGCGCTACTGCCACCGCAGATAATAGTTACAACTGTCGTTTATACAAAAATTACTTTGGTGGACGTTTTGGCTAGAAATGATTCTTAACATTTAAGCTATGAAAGACCAAGAAAAGAAAAAAAAAGAAGAAAAAAACTACTAAAAAAGCTTTGTATTTTGTTGTATTATTCTACAACTGGCTTGTACTTTATCTTCTTCTTTTGTTAAATTTTTATTAAAACAGAGTTAAGGTTTTATAGCGATAGACAACTCAAAAAGTCAAATGCAATGACGCCAATATGTTCTAAATGTTGAGCAGCGGCAAATTGGGTGCAGCGTCAGTTAAACACCGGTAAGAAAAAGTTTTGTTTTGCTGCCACAAAAAAGCGGCTAAATTTTCTTTGATCCATATAAAAACAAACTATACTTACTACCACTGCTATCTACTTTACTTCTACAACTTCTTACTACTACTGTTATATCAATTGCTATGGCAATATTCTATAGAGAGAGGGTTAACAAATTTCCCTTAGTATTATATACTTGAAAATATCCCCTCCACCCCTTTTGCTCCTAGCTCAATGCCTAGCCATTTCATTATGTATTGTTGGTTGGTCGGTTGTTTGTTTGTGTTTGGTTTTTGGTATTGGCAAACTAATGCTGTCATCTTTTGTCTTCTTTGGCACTTTAGTTTTGCCGCAGCGGTCATGCTGGCGACTCAGCTGGCAGTTGTGCGACAATTCACGTTTCTTCTTCTTCTTATAAATACTTTTGGCTGCTTGTTACACTCTTGTTACCGCGCGCTCAAGTTTTATATGGTGACATTAAATGTCAGTTGGCCTAGTCAAAAGATCTAAAAGACGAGTATAAAATTGCTTTGCTTTGGTTTGGTTTGCATTGCTTTAGTTCAGTTTGATTTCGTTTGGTTTTCATTTGATTTTAGTAGTCTGCTATTGTAGTTACAATTGTATTTTGTGTTGCGTTGTTAGTTTTTTTTTTTTTTTTGTGTGATTTTAAATGGCGCTTAATGTTAATTGTTGTTTTACAATTACCAGCAATTTTAAGCCATGTTCAATTGGTTTGAAGTAACCAACCAAACGAAACAGTCAGGCAACTAACCATTAAGCCACCTTTCTACCCCGCTGTTGTTCCTATGGATTACACTCTGTTCATCCAAACGCTCCTTCGTCCGTCCATCAGTCTGTCTGTCTATGGGCAAGTATGTGTTGCTGAAACTTCTAATAGTTGTTACTGATGTTGTTTTGATTTTGTCTCATGTTTTTTGATACCCTACACCATTCAGAGATGGATCATCAGTATACCAGATCTTTTGCTATAACAATCAAACCAGGATCGTCTTGTGACTCGATATAATTCTATAGAAAAGTGTCATACTGGATTCTGTTCTATAAAAAAGTTTCTATTTGGGACACTGTTCTATAGAAAAGTATCTTGTTGGGACACTATTCTATAGAATTATGTCCTGTTGGGACACTGTTCTATAAAAAAGTGTCCTGTTGGGACACTGTTCTATAGAAAAGTGTCCTGCTGGGACACTGTTCTATAAAAAAGTGTCCTGTTGGGACACTGTTCTATAGAAAAGTGTCCTGTTGGGACACTGTTCTATTAAAAAGTGTCCTGTTGGGACATTGTTGGGAAAAGTGTCCTGTTGGGACACTGTTCTGTAGAAAAGTGTCTTGTTGGGACACTGTTCTATAGAAAAGTGTCCTGTTGGGACACCGTTTTATAGAAAAGTGTCCTGTTGGGTCACTGTTCTATAGAAAAGTGTCCTGTTGGGACACTGTTCTATAAAATAATGTCCTGTTGGGACACTGTTCTATAGAAAAGTGTCCTATTGGGACACTGTTCTATAGAAAAGTGTCCTGTTGGGACACTGTTCTATAGAAAAGTGTCCTGTTGGGATACTGTTCTATAGAAAAGTGTCCTGTTGGGACACTGTTCTATAGAAAAGTGTCCTGTTGGGACACTGTTCTATAGAAAAGTGTCCTGTTGGGACACTGTTCTATAGAAAAGTGTCCTGTTGGGACACTGTTCTATAGAAAAGTGTCCTGTTGGGACACTGTTCTATAGAAAAGTGTCCTGTTGGGACACTATTCTATAGAAAGGTGTCTTGTTGGGACACTGTTCTGTAGAAAAGTGTCCTGTTGGGACACTGTTCTATTAAAAAGTGTCCTGTTGGGACATTGTTGGGAAAAGTGTCTTGTTGGGACACTGTTCTTTAGAGAAGTGTCTTGTTGGGACAATATTCTATAGAAAATTATATTGATGGACACTATTCTATAGAAAAATGTCTGAATGTTACAATTCCTCAAAATCCCTGTAGTTTATATTAAAGTCGACCTTGCTGCTAATTTAAGTTTTGTTTATTTATTTTCCTTTATTATTGTTTGTGCTGTTTGTTTTTGTTGGTGTCGAAGCTCATGTGTATAATTTGAGTTTTAGCCTGATGTGCGATTTGTATTGATTGGCGGCTAATTGTCGAGTTAAGTTGTTGCATTTTTAAGTTTTTTGTTGTTGTTGTTTTTGTTTTTGCAACTCCTTTTCATTTCAATTCGATTCATTACTTTTGTGGATTCCTTTGCTTTCGTTAACTTGTCTCCATTTAGTTTCGTTTACACCATTAAACATTGTTTTTTTGTTGTTTAAGCCAGTATTTGTGGTTGGTTGGCTTATTGGGTTACTGCTTGACTTTTTACATTCATATCTGTGTTTAACTGTGCTTGTTGCATGCCTGAGTATTTAGTAGATAGTTCCGTCTTTAGTGTTGTTGTGTTAGTGTTTTTTTGTCTATATTTAACGCATGTCGCTTCGGCAATTAGAGTAATCCAAGCCGTGCAACGACGGGATATTGAAAAATTGCAAACAAACAGTTTGATACAATGTTGTGCGCTGATGTAACTAAAGTAAAGGCCAGTTGTACATGGTATATTCATAGTTTCACAATAGGAGAGTTTTAATTAGAAGTATTTGCTTAAATTCTGAAAATAGTATTTAGTATATCAGCTGTTCAAAAAAGCCTTGTAATTGGTGTGAGAAATATTAAAGTGCATCTTTATATGGATTAGTTCCATTTTATTTTAAAATTTGGTGAAAAGAAGCAGCACAGTTAGTAAGCTTGTAAAATTAGTGACTAGGCAAAAACTCCCATATTCTGACACGATCCCTCCAGTGCTGGTTATCTTCCCTAATAATAAGTCTGCGGTAATCATGGAAAGTCAAAAAATCCTAATTTGGAAGTATGTACATTAGCCAATGACTAAATAAGTCCTCCAGTAATCTGACACGATCTCTCCAGTGTAGGTCATATTTCCTAATAATAAGTCTGTGATGCTAATGGCGGGTGAACCTACAAGAGTGTTGTCGATGTTAGGACCTTCTCGAGGAGTGAGCTATTCTCAGTTCTATCTCAAATAGCTTATTAATCTTTCCGTGATTTCTATTTAGAGGCTATATTGTTGCACACATTCACCGTAAATTTTTTGCGAAAAATTTCCACTAAAAATGTTTTTCAATAATCGATCATTTCAAATTTATGGAAATTATACTTACTCGAGAACAATACAAGAATATACAGTGGGACCACTGCTGACATTTCATGAACTGGCAATATATTGTACCGCCTCCATAAAAATTTACTGCACAATATATACTAAAAATGTTCACCAACAATTTTTTCCAAAAATGTTCTCTAAAAATTGTACATCAAAAAATGTTTCACCAATAATTTTCTGTAAATATTTTCACTAAAGTTATTTTACTAAAAATATGTCACCAAAAAATGTTTACTAAGAAATTTTTCACTAAAAATATAAAGTAATTTTTTTTGGTAAAAAAAATGTCCCGAAAAATTTTCACCAAAAATTTTCATTAAAAACATTTCACCAAAAATGTTCACTAAAAAAATATTGATTGCATTAAAAATATTTTTCAAAAAATTATTACTAAAAATATTTCCCCTCAATTTTCTCAAAAATTTTCACCAAAAAAAATTTTAATAAAAATATTTTACCAAGTTTTTCACTAAAAATATTTCAAAATTCTAAAATTTTAAAAATGTTAAAAAATTTTTTTCGAAAATTTTGAAATATTTTTTTGAAAATTTTTTGGAGAAAATTTTGGTGAAATATTTCACCAAATTTGTAAAATATTTGTGAAATAATTTTAGTGAAATGTTTTTTGAAAAAATTTTATTTATCATTTTTGGTGAAATATATTAGTGAAAATTTTTGACATTTTTAAAATTTTAGAATTTTGATATATTTTTAGCGAAAAACTTGGTAAAATATTTTTATTAAAATTTTTTTTGGTGAAAATTTTTGAGAAAATTGAGGGGAAATATTTTTAGTAATAATTTTTTGAAAAATATTTTTAATTTTCTCCAAAAAATTTTAATAAAAATATTTTACCAAGTTTTTCACTAAAAATATTTCAAAATTCTAAAATTTTAAAAATGTCAAAAATTTTTTTCGAAAATATTGAAATATTTTTAGCGAAAAACTTGGTAAAATATTTTCCAAAAAATTTAAAAAAAAATATTTTACCAAGTTTTTCGCTAAAAATATATCAAAATTTTAAAAATGTCAAACAAATTTTGAATTTTTAGCGAAAAACTTGGTAAAATATTTTTATTAAAATTTTTTGGAGAAAATTTTGGTGAAATATTTTTAGTAATAATATTTTTAGTAAGTTTTTCGCTAAAAATATATCAAAATTCTAAAATTTTAAAAATGGCAAAAATTTTCACTAATATATTTCACCAAAAATGATAAATAAAATTTTTTCCAAAAGCATATCACTAAAATTATTTCACAAATATTTTACCAATACCATTTTTGGTAAAATATTTGTGAAATATTTTTAATGCAATATATTAGTGAACATTTTTAAAATTTTAGAATTTTGAAATATTTTTAGTGAAAAACTTGGTAAAAAGTTATTACTAAAAATATTTCACCAAAATTTTCTAAAAAATTTTGACCAAAAAATTTTAATAAAAATATTTTATCAAATTTTTCAAAATTCTAAAATTTTAAAAATGTCAAAAATTTTCACTAATATATTTCATTAAAAATATTTCACCAAAAATGACCAATAAAATTTTTTACAAAAACATTTCACCAAAAATGTTTCACTAAAATTATTTCACATATATTTTACCAATAATGTTCACAAAAAATATTTTACCAATAAAATTTTCATCCAAAATTATCCCTAAAAGTTTTCTCATACATTTTTTTTTTACAAAAATGTTCACCAAGCATTTTTCCAAATATGTTCACTAAAAATGCTCTACTAAAATTATTTCACCAAAAATGTTCACTAAAAATATTTCACCAACAAATTTTTTCAAAAATGTTCACCAACAATATTTCACTAAAATTATTTCACCAAACATTTTTAGCCAATAGTATTCAATAAAAATATTTCAAAAAAAGTCTTAGCTATCAAATTAGTATTGAAAATTTTTACCTAAATCATTTCACCAAAAATGTTCACTAAAAATTCTTTAGTAAAATTATTTCACTAAAACTATTTTACCAAATACTTTCTCTAAAAATGTTTCACTAAAAATTCTTTACTAAAATTATTTTAATAAAAGTATTTCACCAAACACTTTCTCTAATAATGTTCACTAAAAATATTACACAAAATATGTTCTCTACAAATGTTCACCAAAAATATTTCACTAAAATGTTTCACTAAAATTATTTCACTAAAAATATTTCACCAAAATTTTCTGTAAAAATATTTCACCAAAAATATTCACTAAAATTATTTCACCAAAAATGGTCTCCACAAATGTTCACCAATAATTTTCAGAAACAATATTACACTAAAATTATTTCACTAAAAATATTTCACCAAATAGATTTACTAAAAATATTTCACCAACATTTTTTTCCAAAAATGTTCACCAAAAATATTTCACTAACATTATTTCACCAATAATTTTCAAAAAAAGTTTTAACAAAAAAAATGTTCACCAAAACATTTCACAAAAATGTTCTATAAAAATACTTAAAAAAAACTATTTTTACTAGAATTACTTCATCAAAAATGTTCACTTGAATCCATTTGATGTTAGTCGAATCGATATTAGTTTTGTAAATTTTAATATCGATGGTCTTCTGTCGTTTTAATAAACTTTTCGAAGCTCTACATAAGTAACTAATATTATTATATAGCCTAAGAATATATACATTCTAGAAAAAAAATAATAAATTGTGTAAAAAAAAGTAACAGAGCTATATTCGGCTGTGCCGAATCTTATATATCCTTCACCAAATTATACTTTAAAATAAATTTTTTTAAATATTTTTAGGTAACAAATTTAATTTTTTTAATAGTTTTTCAAATTTTTTTAATTTTTGGAAAAAAATTTTATGACAAAAAAAATTTTTTCATGAAAAAAAAATTCGGGTTAAAAAATATTTTTCCCGATTTTGACCCATTGTAGGTCCAACTTACTATAGCCTTATCTACATCGTTGCAATGGACTTTGAAATATCTATCATTAGGTATCCATATTGTCTATATTAATGACTTAGTAATCCAGATATAGATAAAAAATTGGTCAAAAATCGAGGTTTTCCCGGTTTTTTGCTCATATCTCCGTTATTTATGGACCGATTTTGCTGATTTTAAATAGCAAACTTCTCGAAAGCATGTCTGACAGAATTATTGAAGATTTGGATCCCGAAGATATATGGGGTCTTTAGAAAATTGATTTCAACAGACGGACAGACATACAGACAGAATAATAACTTGTTTTAATCTCTCATTCATTATATTTTTCTTAACAAATAATCACAATTTTTCATTTTAAACAAATCATTCACTTTTGATCTCAAATGTCAAAATAAACCAACTAATTATCTCCTTTCTTACCAGCACACCAAACATAATGATCTCTAAAGATTGATCTTTCTTTCTTTAAGAAAACATCATTAGTGAGTATTGAAATGTTAACCATTCTATTTAGACTTTTTTCATACTCTTACTCTCCATAAGCTGCAAAAAACATTTATTTAAAAAAGCCAACAAAAAAGAAAAATAAATAACGACAATATATAGATTTTTGCAACAAGTTCATCATCAGCAAGACGGCACCAAAAATGGTTTTACAAATGTTGTACATTTTTGGTCAAAATGAAACATCAAAGTTATTCTAACGCAATAGAGTAACTGCAGAGCCGTAAAACGCAATAGAAAAATGAAAAGAAAAACAAGGACATGCTACAAAAAAAACTATAACCAAGCACACCAAATTAGATCAGATTTTTATAACGATAAAATCTATTTGTAACTCATAAAGGAAACTACAACATAAAGGCAAAAAGGAAAATACTGCTGGAAAAGTTTTTTTTTTCTAACAATACAAGATCAACAACAATACCAACCACTTAGAGCAGTGTAAGGCGATCTTATGTGTTTAGTTCAATAGAGTTTTAGTGAATGCTTTATTTTACTGTGAATTTTTTTGTTTGGTTTGCATTATTGTTAGTGATATTTAATCATAATGTCAAGATTTATGTTTAGCCTTTATTGGCTTATAAATCATATGAGATGTTTTGCTTTAGCTGTTTTGGGTTTGTTTAAGTCAAAAAAAAGAGGGTCTTTTATTTCTGCAGTGCGGAGTATGAGTACGAGTATTCAAAAAAGCTTATAAAGATCGCTTTGATCGCTTTTTGTTTGTCTACTTTGGGATTTAATATGATCTCATGACAAAACAAAGATGTTTGTGGTACTGTTTTTATACCCTTCACCTTCGTGAGAAGGGTATATATAAGTTTGTCATTCCGTTTGTAATTTCTACATTTTTCATTTCCGGCCCTATAAAGTATATATATTCTGGATCCTTATAGATAGCGGAGTCGATTAAGCCATGTCCGTCTGTCTGTCTGTCCGTCTGCCTGTTGAAATCAATTTTCTGAAGACCCCAGATATCTTCGGGATCCAAATCTTCAATAATTCTGTCAGATATGCTTTCGAGAAGTTTGCTATTTAAAATCAGCAAAATCGGTCCATAAATAACGCAGATATGAGCAAAAAACCGGGACAACCTCGATTTTTGACCAATTTTTGACCTGTATCTGGATTACTAAGTCATTAATATAGACAATATGGATATCTAATGATAGATATTTCAAAGTCCATTGCAACGATGTAGATAAGGCTATATATAGTAAATATTTTTTAACCCGAATTTTTTTTCATCATAAATTTTTTTCCAAAAAAAAAAAAAATTTTGAAAAAAAATTTAAAAAACAATTTAAAAAAAAAATTTTTTAAATATATTTTGTTTACCTTTTTTTTAACTTTTTATTTATTTATTGAATCTGCCTATATCATTAGGCCTAACAATAAGTGATTAAATCTTATAACTAAAATTAAAACTAATTGCTCTCTAAAGAGATCATTGTTTGATGGATGGACCTGATCTTAGCGGGGTGGTAGATCTCCTCTACAAAGCCTTGATCTGGTTTGGCTCTGTGCGAGAAGCCGAGCAAGCGGATTTGGGTGTGATTGCAGTTTCAGTATATATTTATCGCGGACTTTCTTAAACTCATCCTTCACTAGTGGCACTTCCAAGTCCCTGTGGATGTTTTCATTTCTTATGTACCATGGTGCACCCGTCATGGTCCTAAGAATTTGTTTACCTAAAAATATTTAAAAAAAATTATTTTAAAGTATAATTTAGTGAAGGGTATATAAGATTCGGCACAGCTGAATATAGCTCTCTTACTTGTTTTTATTATTATTGCTATTATTGTTGTTATGGTTTATGGGGAGACAGTGGTTTGGGAATGATAATTTAGCAAGTATTTTTCAAAATTCCTAAGGTGAATAAACAAAGACGTACGATATTAACTATATTTATTGCTATTGTCACTGGCATATTTCGGGAAGTGTACGATTTTTATGATTTCCAGCATTTCATTTTAGTAGGAGCAATTTCCCGCCTTTAAGAGCTTTCTATTCTTAAGATTTTCAAAATATTATATTTTTAAACAATTATTGGCAGCTTCTAATATGTTCTTTTAACATTCTTCAATATATTGTGTCACTTCAAAGCACTCTATTATGACTAATCCTCAAGTTAGCTATATTTCTTATCAAATCTCCAATAGACCCATTAATTTGCCACTCAAAAAGTTTTGTCCTCCCATTTTTACAAACTGTAACGTTTACTTAGATTTTTCCAAAAATATTCTTTTTATTTCTGTTCTCCCAAACCACTGTCTCATACTGCACAGATTTTATTCCGTTGTTTGTTGCTTTAAAGGCTTATCTGCTGTTGCTTTATTTTCTCGTTAAAAAACATTTGAATACAAATCACGTTCACATGTGCTGCAACATGTGCAGCAGCTAGCTGCTCATCGCCAAAATATAAGAAAAACCAAAATGAATTTACAAAAAAAAAAACCATCGATTGCATCTATAAAGTTGAGCTTTCAACATTATTTGAGCCATAAAGTGTAACCGACCATATTACAGGTTGTTGGTGCAAGTTATTTTTTATGCACAGCATTTTTTAAAGGCGTTTTCGTATACCCTACCTAAGGAGTATAAGAAGTTAGGGTGAAGTTTTTCTTTTGAAGTATTAAATATAGAAGATTTAAAGGAAGTTCTTCCTTAGGCTGCGTTTATTATGACTTTCCTAAAGAAATCGGTTTCAAGATAAGGGACTGAGATGCTTCCTGTACTTTCCAGCTGCACAGAGAAAACAGATTCGTGATAGCAACCGAATTTGTTGCCAATCGAATGATTCGGTTGCAGACAGTTCTAGCAACAGAAAGTCAGTTGATAAAGAAGAATTTCAGTTGAGGCAACCAAACTTTAGTTACCCCTTACAAAAGATAGAATCATTCGATTGGCAACAAATTCGGTTGCTATCACGAATCTGTTTTCTCTGTGTGCTCTTTTCACACCAGCTTATACAAATGCATTGGCGACTGTCATCTGAATCCTGATTGTCCTTTTAGTTACTTAATATTATATGACTCCAGAAAGACGATATCATATTGCCACATATTGTATTACTTTAAGAGATTTCTGCCATTAATTATTGACTTTCTCAGTATCTTCATTGTTGAATTGCAGGAACCAGAATCCAAGCAAAATATTTTTTTATAATATCCAAGTTCATCATTTGTCAGATTTCACCACTAACATATTGAAATCAATCTTGTAGCAGGGAATATCCATGTCAAAGCGGACAGCTGTCGGATTAAACATCTCTGGTTTTAACGAAATTTACCACATACATAATATGTTTCTATATCAGTGACTTTTTCAATGGAAACTCATTCTGATGTAAAAATATCGAGATTTGAAAATTGAAAAATTGTCTAAAATTTACACACATAGTTGTCCATTTTAAAGGAAAAGATATTGTCCTTAAAATAGTGTGAATAAAATTGATTACTTCCAAAAGGTTAGAGGTCAATTTTCGGAGTCTATATTTCAATGTGAAAAATATCAAAGATCGCGGTATTAAAAATTCAAAAAGAAAATGGTATGAGGACACCTAAAAAAAATTTCGATGGAGACTTGATTAGTTCAGGAGTTATAAATAAAAACGTTATTAAAAGTAAATTTTTTCATACAAATTTATATAGAAATGTAAGCACTTGTGTTTTACCGCATAAATTGAAATTGATTTAACTGTGTTTTGTTTTCTAATTTGCTTAAATTTGTATATGAATTTTGAATTTTTAACACATTGAAATATATTCTCCGATAATTGGCCTTTAACCTTTTGAAAGTAAACAATTCTATTCACACTATTTAAGGGATAACATCTTTGCCTTTAAAATGGAATCAAAAATTATGTTGGACTTTGAATAGTATTTTTTTGAGCGATATGTTTAAAATGAAAAAGTTCTCCGATGAAATAGTCATAGATTTGAGGAGCCCTTTGGAACCGTAATATGTGTGCTAAAATTCATTAAAATCGAAGATGTCAAATCCGAAAATAGCAGTTTTCTGTCCGTTTTGATATGGATTCTCCCAGCAGACTTTTCCAAATGCCAAATGGTTAATGCCATGATTAAACCCTCAGGTTTTCGCTGAGATTCGAGCTCATGATGTTCCCTAAAATCTCTATTAAAATCTCTATTGTAAGTCTAGGCAAAAGCATAGACTTCAATTTATTTGTGATAAGAGACTCAGAAGAATATACAGCATATAAGCAAATTGTTGGCGATGATAGTTATGGGCAGAGTTTAGATACGATCGAAGGACTTTCTTGGCTTAGCGTCAATCGAGGTCTTAATTCAAATCAATATTTATGTGGCTTTGGATTGCATTCATTTGGGATTTTACTTTAACTGCAGTCGAAGATCTATATGTGGTCTTGGAGTAGCTTCAATCTCAGGCCTTTATGTTGTCTTGGATTAGCTTCATTCGTAAGTCTTAATGTGGTATTAGAAGAGCTTCAATCGTAGGAATTTAGGGGTTTTGGATTAGCTTCAATCGTATTTATGTGGTCGTGAATTATCTTCAAACTTAGTTTTTTATGTGGTCTAGGATTATCTACAATATATGACCTACTTTAACTTTAATAATAGATCTTGGATCAGCTTCATTCTTAGGTCAATATTGTTGCTTGGATTAGCTTCAATTGTAGGTCTTTATGTGGTCTCAGTTTATCATTGATCTTAGGCCTGAAGTTGGTCTTGGATTGGAGTTAATCTTGGTTATAATCAAGCGTCAATCATAGCCTAAGTTCGTCTTCTTCTTAGGTATTTGTGTAGCCATGTTTGGTGACAATATAAGGTTTTTGTATAGACTTGCATTAGTTTCAATCGTAGGTCTCCATATAGTCTTGAATTAGTTTCAATCGTAGGTCTCCATAAGGTCTTGAATTAGTTTCAATTGTACGTCTCCATGTAGTCTTGAATTAGTTTCAATCATAGGTCCCTATGTACTGTTGGATTTGACCTACAGTCTCTATGTAGTCTTGAATTGGTTTCGATTATAGTCGTGATTTAATTTCAATCGGAAATTTCCATGTAGTCTTGAATTAGTGTCAATCGTAGGACTCTATGTAGTACTGAATTAGTTTCAGTCGTAGGTCCCCATGTACTGTTGGATTAGTTTCACTTGTAGGTCTCTATATAGTCTTGAATTAGTTTCAATCGTAGGTCTCCACGTTGTCTTGTATTAGTTTCAATTATAGGTCTCCATATAGTCAAGAATTTATATCAATCGTAGATCTCCATGTAGTCATGAATTAGTTTCAATCGTAGATCTCCATGTTGGCTAGAATTAGTTTCAATTGTAGGACTCTATGTAGTCTTGAATTAGTTTCAATCGTAGGTCTCCATGTTGTCTTGAATTAGTTCCAATCTAAGGTTGCCTTGTAGTCTTTCATTAGTTTCAGTCGTAGCTCTCCATGTAGTCGTGAATTAGTTTCAATCATAGGTTTCCATATACTCTTGAGTTAGTTTCAATCGTGGGTATCTATATAGTATTGAGTTTCATTCTTATGTTTCCATGTAGTCATGCGTTAGTTTCAATCGTAGGTCTCCATGCAGTTTTTAATTAGTTTCAATCGTAGGTAGGTTTACTTTAATCTCACTCATACTTTAGCTTCAAACATTGGCATTGTGCTGATTGAGTTAAATTTTACTTTAAGTGAAGCTTCAATCTCTGAACTTTCGGGGATCTTGGCTTAGCTTCAATCATGATCTTACTTCATCTTCAATCTTATGTCTATGTAGTCCCCAATATTAGGTTTTTATTATTCCAGTCTATATTTATACAGAAGTCTGGAACTCTCTACTTAGACAATTGTAAGCGATATTGCTGTGTGAAGTTAAACTGCAAGTTGTATTCTATGTCAGCAGTGGCGCCCTGAGACTAATGGTGTTGTTCTAATAGCAAAAAATTAGCTGCTGTTTTCACAATAAAAACTTGATTGTGAGATCTTCGAGCAGTTATGTGTCTAGTACCGATTGTCATGGGTACGGGTGAGATATTGTTATTGCTACTAATTTAGAGAGTTTGGTGTAGGAGATTTTTCTTCGATAATGATTACTACGGTGACGATAATGAACTGCGAATATTTTAACAAGGAAGTATTAAAAGGTTGGTGATCAATAGCCAAACACGAATATTTCCTTACATACAAATTTTAAGAATACATTGTGCATGAAATGTGTCAGTTGTTGTTCTACTTTAGTTCATGAATATGAAAAGTATTGTTTTGTCAGAGTTAACAGCGGAGATAAGATCAATATGTTGTAGCATTCGGACCTGTCTTTGTATCTTAGTATTTGTGGAAATTTGATGATTAGTTTCGAATTATTTTGCGAGCCGTGTCATCATTCTCAGATACTCATGTGTAAACTACACCGAAGGGTTGGCTGAAATCTGTGTTTAGGAGAAGAGGGCGAACAAGGCTAAGTAGAAGTATTTCAAGATTAGACCCACATGAGTTCATAACTATTTCATATCTTTCAGTATATTTTCAAGAGTTGTTAAATACATTATTTGGAGTGAAAAGATTTAGAAAATCTTTAGTTTCATATAGAAAATTTAGCCTTCATTAATGACGGCTATTGTCTGTTAAAGAAAATTTGTGTTTCCTTAAAAAGAATATTGGTTTCTTATACAAAATTTAGCTACAAACCAGATTATAGGGCATTTCAAAATTCTCTCTTGATTCTACTCGAAACCTAATCAATTTTCATTTACAGTTGAAACTAATAGTGGGGGAAAATCACCCATGTGTTTTGTACGTCGATGTTGTTGTTGTTTCTTTTTTTATTTTACATTTATTATGTGGCGATCAGTTTGTTTCAGCGTTGTTAAGCTCTGCGTGATTTTCCACCTCCTCTACGAAAATGATTTCTTAGTTTTGATATCAATTTTTGCACGTTTTGTTAGATTTTTCAAAACATACAAACACTAATGTAAAGAGCGCTTAGATTTTTATTTGAAAAATTGTTTTACAAACGATACGAACAGCAAAAAAAAACCAACATTATCAGCCTAACACTCAGGTTACAATATGTGCGTTTTTTTTTTCTTCTTTCTATATATAATTTTAGTTCAGATATCAGCCAACCACATCAGTTTATGGTGAGGCCTCTACGAACTTTATGCATGTCTGAATGTACGGTTGGGTGTAGTTTATAAATTTGGTTTGTGGCCGAAATAAAAAAAAAGAGAGATCTCCGCCATCGCTTCAAACGTAATGGGGTGCCATTAAATACAAAAAACCAATTTGCATATCGCTTAAATAATGTTGATAACCATGATTGTGCTGAGTGTAAAAAGATAGTCGTCGTCGTTTTCAATTTAGTTTTTAGTGAGAGAGAGCATATATGTAATGTGATCGTGAGCTAAGAAAGAAGGGGGAGAGGGTTTTGTTTGGTTTTAGGTGGTGTGGTGTCTCTATGTGCCTGTGCCACATCGGTCATATGTAATATGTAGATTTATATGCTACTAAAGGTGCGAAAATGATAACAATCTACAACACTCAACTATAAAGATACATACGTTCAGACATACGCTGTTTTGTTATAATGCCTGTTTATTTGTTTCTTCTTGACTGGATTGTGCTGTTATGTGTAGTGGATGGTATCATGTGGTGTTCATGTGAATTAATTTGTTTTTAGTTAATTTTTTTCACCTTCTTGGTTTAACTGAGTTAAAAAGCGGTGCGCCAAGGCTTCATCTAAGGGAGGGGTAAAGAAAATTATGTTTTTGCTAATTGAAAATTTAGCTGTCATTAAGAGACAACTTTAAATTGTTATAGAGAATTCCGCTATCTTTAAAGACAGCCAAATTTTCTATACGAAAACTGTCTTAACAAAGACAATTTTCTATACGAAAACTGTCTTAACAAAGACAATTTTCTATAAGAAAACTGTCTTAACAAAGGCAATTTTCTATAAAGAAAACTGTCTTAACAAAGACAATTTTCTATAAAGAAAACTATCTTAACAAAGACAAATTTTCTATAAAGAAAACTATCTTAACAAAGACAATTTTCTATAAAGAAAACTGTCTTAACAAAGACAATTTTCTATAATGAAAACTGTCTTAACAAAGACAATTTTCTATAAAGAAAACTGTCTTAACAAAGACAATTTTCTATAAAATTTTCTATAAGAAAACTGTCTTAAGAAGACAATTTTCTATAAGAAAACTGTCTTAAGAAGACAATTTTCTATAAGAAAACTGTCTTAAGAAGACAATTTTCTATAAGAAAACTGTCTTAAGAAGACAATTTTCTATAAGAAAACTGTCTTAAGAAGACAATTTTCTATAAGAAAACTGTCTTAAGAAGACAATTTTCTATAAGAAAACTGTCTTAAGAAGACAATTTTCTATAAGAAAACTGTCTTAAGAAGACAATTTTGTATAAGAAAACTGTCTTAAGAAGACAATTTTGTATAAGAAAACTGTCTTAAGAAGACAATTTTGTATAAGAAAACTGTCTTAACAAAGACAATTTTGTATAAGAAAACTGTCTGAACAAAGACAATTTTGTATAAGAAAACTGTCTTAACAAAGACAATTTTCTATAAGAAAACTATCTTAAGAAGACAATTTTCTATAAGAAAACTGTCTTAAGAAGACAATTTTGTATAAGAAAACTGTCTTAAGAAGACAATTTTGTATAAGAAAACTGTCTTAACAAAGACAATTTTGTATAAGAAAACTGTCTGAACAAAGACAATTTTGTATAAGAAAACTGTCTTAACAAAGACAATTTTCTATAAGAAAACTATCTTAAGAAGACAATTTTCTATAAGAAAACTGTCTTAAGAAGACAATTTTGTATAAGAAAACTGTCTTAACAAAGACAATTTTGTATAAGAAAACTGTCTTAACAAAGACAATTTTGTATAAGAAAACTGTCTTAACAAAGACAATTTTGTATAAGAAAACTGTCTTAACAAAGACAATTTTGTATAAGAAAACTGTCTGAACAAAGACAATTTTGTATAAGAAAACTGTCTTAACAAAGACAATTTTGTATAAGAAAACTGTCTTAACAAAGACAATTTTGTATAAGAAAACTGTCTTAACAAAGACAATTTTGTATAAGAAAACTGTCTTAACAAAGACAATTTTCTATAAGAAAACTGTCTTAACAAAGACAATTTTCTATAAGAAAACTGTCTTAACAAAGACAATTTTCTATAAGAAAACTGTCTTAACAAAGACAATTTTCTATAAGAAAACTGTCTTAACAAAGACAATTTTCTATAAGAAAACTGTCTTAACAAAGACAATTTTCTATAAGAAAACTGTCTTAACAAAGACAATTTTCTATAAGAAAACTGTCTTAACAAAGACAATTTTCTATAAGAAAACTGTCTTAACAAAGACAATTTTCTATAAGAAAACTGTCTTAACAAAGACAATTTTCTATAAGAAAACTGTCTTAACAAAGACAATTTTCTATAAGAAAACTGTCTTAACAAAGACAATTTTCTATAAGAAAACTGTCTTAACAAAGACAATTTTCTATAAGAAAACTGTCTTAACAAAGACAATTTTCTATAAGAAAACTGTCTTAACAAAGACAATTTTCTATAAGAAAACTGTCTTAACAAAGACAATTTTCTATAAGAAAACTGTCTTAACAAAGACAATTTTCTATAAGAAAACTGTCTTAACAAAGACAATTTTCTATAAGAAAACTGTCTTAACAAAGACAATTTTCTATAAGAAAACTGTCTTAACAAAGACAATTTTCTATAAGAAAACTGTCTTAACAAAGACAATTTTCTATAAGAAAACTGTCTTAACAAAGACAATTTTCTATAAGAAAACTGTCTTAACAAAGACAATTTTCTATAAGAAAACTGTCTTAACAAAGACAATTTTCTATAAGAAAACTGTCTTAACAAAGACAATTTTCTATAAGAAAACTGTCTTAACAAAGACAATTTTCTATAAGAAAACTGTCTTAACAAAGACAATTTTCTATAAGAAAACTGTCTTAACAAAGACAATTTTCTATAAGAAAACTGTCTTAACAAAGACAATTTTCTATAAGAAAACTGTCTTAACAAAGACAATTTTCTATAAGAAAACTGTCTTAACAAAGACAATTTTCTATAAGAAAACTGTCTTAAGAAGACAATTTTCTGTAATAAACTAAAGGCAGTCAAATTTTCTATAAGAAAATTGAACTGTATTTAAAGACAGTGATATTTTCATATAGAAAATTGAACTGTTTTTAAAGGCATTGAAATTTTCTATAAGAAAATTTGACTGCCTTTAAAGAGCGTAAGATTTTCTTATAGAAAATTGAGTTGTTTTTAAAGACAGTGATATTTTTTATAGAAAATTTGTCATTCAAAATCGCTTTATTTTCTCACACAAATTTCATGGAAAATCTTTCCACAATCTTTGTCATTTTTATTCAAATACAAATTTTTATTGTTATTAAAGCAAAACTATAAAAATGTCACTTTAATACGGTGACATTGCTTAAAACCATATATGTAAATACTGCTGAGAACTTTCTAAATTTCATTAATTCTTTCGCAACATATTTCTGTTACCCATTTTGGCACAATAATTGTCATAATAGCCGGCGCTCAATATCCCCAATTGCAGCAAATGCTCTCACAGAGACAAACCAAAAAATACCACAATGACTGACTGACATTTCAATCTACATAACTGTCTTTCTAACTATAAAATCTGTTTCTCAGCCAGCTTTACTCACCAACTTTCCCACTTGATACTCAATGATATTAATAATTTTTACTACACATTTTTAAGGCCTTTTTTAAAATCTTGCCAACAAACGAAAAAAAAAATAAAATAAAACTCAGGCAGAATTTCATAAATAGACATAGCCAAATCCCAAAAAGTATTAAATGCATCAAATGCTGAAAAAAAGAGAGAATATAAAAAAAGATCAACATCTAATCAATAAATCAACTTTACCAAATAGTTGTGCGCCAAAGTGGTGGACAAGTTTGTATGGAAAAAATTCAAAGTAAATCATACTGTGATATTTATCAATTTTGTAATATATTTTTTAGTTTATTTATTACAATTTCTAAATCGCATTGTGGTTTAATACTTCGATAACTACTACCACCACTACGAGCTGGTACTAATTTGGTCATTAATTGCATTTGTGTTGAGAGTACTCACGACTAAATTCTTGAAATACCCAAAAGGCATACCAAAAGCTCATAAATAATACACCACTCTAGCCACTTGAATCCAACAAAGAAGATGATGAGTACAAATAAAAAATAAAATAAGAAACTTATCTAGCAACGATCGATATTTAATAAATGTGCCAAAACAAGACATAGATGGTTAAAACTACAATGACGGTGTCTATGATGCTATGATGACGACCGATGATCACATGATGATGGGGATCATCATCAGTTTAATAAAAAAATACAAAATTAAAGGAATATATATTGGTTAAGAGAAAAAGTTATAAAGAAAATTATCTTTATTTAAATACTAACTAAATTTATATAAAAAACTAAAGCTGTGTTTCTGGTAGTAGGTGGGTCGCTATTTCTTCACAGGAGAATACATAAAGCGACTCGGGTGTGCCTGGAACATAGAACGGGACACTTAATTGACCATGTGGCGTTAAGTGATAAATGGAAGTGTTCTCTATTAGATGTGTGTACCGGTAATAGAGGAATCAAGCGACTTATATACGTAAATAAGCTGAAGGACAGAGAAGCTTATTTACGCTGAATATTCCGAAGCCATGAGAAAGGCAGTTGGATCATGCCAAGAAGGTGAGCTAATGAAAAGGAATAGGCTAAAGTCTATATTTATGGAACCTGACACTCGAATTCTCGGCCATAGGGAACGTATGCAAAAGGAAATGAAATCTGGCTAGTAATCTAACTACGGAAAAGCACGAAATCTGATTAAAGCTGGAACTCGTAGTGTTAATCTTAAATTGCAGACACGTTACAACGAGCTCGATAGAAAAGTGAAACGTAAAGCTCATCATGATTAAAGTAGGAGGGCTGGACGAAATCAGCAAAGTATAGATCTCATAGGAAACATATGCTTATACGACATCGCAAAGGCCCCTGAGAGGTGCACATGTCGAAGTTGCCAACAAGTTAAGGTATGTGCCGTTCACTATAGCCGAATGCTCTCGGGGAATGTCCGTCGTCTACAAGCGGAACGGGTATGTAAGTCTCACGCTACACCATGGAGGAGATCGCGAATTCAATTTGTAGTCTCAAAGGAAACAAATCCCCAGTTCTTGACGGAATCTCTGCTGAGCTCTTAAAGTCCGACACTCAGAGAGAGCGAAAATCCCGACGAATAGCTGGCTGTGGATGAGCTAATAAATATACTAAAAAAGTGCGATCTCACAGACCCTACTATTCAAAATTATTACCAGCAATAGTGGCTCCTTCTCTTCTAAATTGTTGATAGCAATCGTGGCACCTTATTTTCAGAATTATTGCCAGCAATAGTGGCTGCCTCTCTTCTAAATTATTGCCAGCAATCATGGCTCCTTCTCCTCTAAATTATTTCCGGCAATCGTAGCTTCTGCTATTCTAAATTACTGCCAGCAATCGTGGCTCCTTCTCCTCTAAATTATTGCCAGCAATCGTAGCTCCTTTTCTTCTAAATTATTGCCAGCAATCGTGGCTCTTTGTCTTCCAAATTATTGCCAGCAATTGTGGTTGCATCCCATCTAAATTATTGCCAGAAAACATAGTTCTTCCTCTTTTAAATCTTTACCAACAATCGTGTTTCCTTCCCTTCTAAATTATTGCGAGCAAACGTTGCTCGTTATCCTCTAAATTATTGCCAGTAATCGTGGCTCCTTCTCTTCTAAATTGTTGCCAGCAATCGTGGCTCCTTCTCCTCTAAAATATTGCCAGCATTCGTGGCTCCTTCTCTTTAAAATTGTTACCAGCAATCGTGCCTCCTTCTCTTTTAAATTAGTACCAGCATTTGTAGCTCCGTCTCTTCTAAATTATTGACAGCATTTGTAGCTCATTCTCCTCTAAATTATTGCCAGCAATATTGGCTCCTTCTCTTCTACATTATTGACAGCAATCATGGCTACTTCTCTTCCAAATTACTGCCAGCAGGCGTAGCTCCTTCTTTTCATAATTATTGCCGGCAATAGTTGCTCTTTCTCTACTACCAGCAATCATGGCTCCTTCTCTTCTAAATTATTGCCAGCAATCGTGGCTCCTTTTCTTCTAAATGATAACCGGAAATCGCGGCTCCTTCTCTTCTGAAATATAGCCAGCATTCGTAGTCCCTTCCCTTCTAAATTATTTCCATCAATCATGGCTCCTTCTCTTCGACATTATTGACAGCAATCGTGGCTACTTGTCTTCTAAATTACTACCAGCAATCTTGACACCTTCTCTTCTAAATTACGGCCAGTAATAATGGCTCCTTCTCTTCTAAATTATTGCCAGAAATCATGGCTCCTTCTCCTCTCAATTATTGCCAGCAATCGTGGTTCCATCCTTTCAATATTATTGCCAGCATTTGTAGCTCCTTCTCCTCTAAATTATTGCCAGTAATATTGGATCCTTTTCTTCTAGATGATTGCCAGTAATCGTGGCTCCTTACCTTCTATATTATTGCAAGCAATCGTGGATCCTTCTCCTCTAAATTATTGCCAGTAATCTTGACTCCTTCTCTTCTAAATTACGGGCAGCAATCATGGCTCCTTCTATTCTAAATCATTGCTAGCAATCGTGGCTCCTTCTCCTCTAAATTATTGCCAGCAATCGTGGCTCCTTCTCCTCTAAATTATTGCCAGCAATCGTGGCTCCTTCTCCTCTAAAATATTACCAGTAATCGTGGCTCCTTCTCCTCTGAATTATTGCCAGCAATCGTGGCTCCTTCTCCTCTAAAATATTGCCAGCATTCGTGGCTCCTTCTCCTCTAAATTACTGCCAGCTATCGTGGCTCCTTCTCCTCTAAATTATTGCAAGCAATCGTGGCTCCTTCTCCACTAAAATATTGCCAGCAATCATGGCTCCTTCTCCTCTAAATTACTGCCAGCTATCGTGGCTCCTTCTCCTCTAAATTATTGAAAGCAATCGTGGTTCCTTCTATTCAAGATTATTGCCAGCAATCGTGGTTCCTTCTATTCAAGATTATTGCCAGCAATTGAGGCTCCTTCTCCTCTAAATTATTGCCAGCAATCGTGGCTCCTTCTCTTCTAAATTATTGCAGGAATTGTGGCTCTTTCTCTTCTAAATTATGGCTAGAAATCTTAGCTCCTTCTCCTATAAACTATTGCCAGCAATCATGGATTCTTCTCTTCTAAATTATTGCCAGCAATCGTGGCTCCTTCTCTTCTAAATTATTGCCAGCAATCGTGGGAGAGAAGGCTCTTATAAATGACTACCAGCAATCATGGTTCCTTCTCTTCTAAATTATTGCCAGCAATTTTGTTGTTTGATGTACCCATGCATACAGAAATGTTCCTCACCGTGAATTGTCCCATGCTCACGGAACGTTTCCCGAACTGAATACCTATTTGGATAAAACAATTTTATAATTTAAACGTGTTGCTGCTATATTCGTCCATGGTGATAAGGCAAAACAAACATAAAAACCGACAGCCAATTTGACAGATTTAGCTTCAACAATATGGCCGCTATCAACTGTCATAGTTCGGAAGACCCGCCTAAACTTTTCCCTTTAACCAATAGAGATTTTAAACTAAAAAACCAACACAATAAACAAATAAACATACATTTTATTATAATGTTGTATGTAGACGTAAGTATAAACGGTCTTTTTAAACATTTTCATAAGGTCTACTTTTGGTAAGATTAAGTACGAAGCAACAGCTTATAAAACCAATAAAAACTGTGAGGCTTCTAACCAAATAAATAGATACTATTTACGTATGTATTAGATATATTTATATAAGGCCTGCAATCACAATTCGAGCAAACGTTTAACAGAGCTGTTGTTTTTTCTAAATGTCTCCTATTTTCTAATATTTATTTATATTTTTTTTTTCTACGAACATTTCATTTGCCATCCATATTGTCAAAACATTAGATGTCAACTTATCATTATCAATATGGTCATGCGCTGGTGTTTTTTAAACATTTCTACAAAGTAATCAAATACTTGCAACCATAATAAAAAGCACACAGTATCTAAGCAAACGCTTACAGACAGATACTTTTGCCAGTCTTAAGCTACACGCACAGTTTGTAACCATTTTTGCTGAAAATGATCGATGATGATGCTGCTTTTAGTATTTGGCTTCTATGTCTTAAGTTTTTTATTGGAAAAAAAAACATAGTTAGACAAACAAACGGCTTCTGTTCTCTATTCCTATTGTATAGTAAAGTAAAGTTGAATTTGGTACCGCGTTATCGTTTTGTTTTATTGAACTTTTTTTGTTTCTTTCTTCAAGTTTTGTATGTGAAGTTTATATTGGTCAATTGACTTTTTGAATATGCAGCACATGTTGCAATCAAATTGCTGTAAAGCGTCAAATCTTTTACTTTTTTTGTCATCTTCTTATTTATGATCATGTCTTTTCAAATGTGACATTTTATTTAGAAGACAAAAAAAAACAAAAAGAAGGAATTATTAGAAAAAACGAAAGAAAAACTTTTCAATATTATTGTTTTTGAATGTAGGCAAGTATAAAGGAAATTGTAGTGAAATGTAATGAAGGCTAAAAGTTTGACAAACGGAAGTGAATGTATGTCAAGATCAATTTAGATTGAAATTAGAAGAATTTAAAGGTCTCAACATCTCTTTAAAAATCATAAATTCTGAGATCTAAACTTCTTATTCAAACATGATATTTGACACCCTAAGATAACATATAAATTTGTTTAGAAATACCACTACAACACTGGTGGCTTGAAATACCAACAAGTGACCATTTTTAGTCTCGTTTTTTATACAAAAAGTAGTACAATATTCCATAACTCTCTACAATAAAGGCGCTAAAATTAAATACCCTTTTATTGCAAAACATTTTCCAATAACTCATAATAATAATAATTCTTACAAGTGATATTAATTTTAAATATTTATTTCATTTAATAAAGGAAAAACATTCAAAGATAACCAAGTAATAAAAAAGAATCAATAATTTTTAAAATAAGAGAGCACGAAATAGCATTGCTACCGTATATGCTGGGTTAAGCTGTCAAATAGAAATTGATCGATTGCAAGAAAATGCCTTCATTGATAAATACACAATAAATCATTGTGTAATTTATAGTTGCTACGCGCAAATAGCAGTAAACGACATTTAAGGTGACTTACCATAATTTCACGCTCCACACAACAACAACATTAAGTAGCAGCAACAACAACACTTGCAACAATAACAACAAAATCATCATATACCTACAAGCTAAGATTGCCAGCAACATTGTTTAACATTAGATCACCATCGTCATCTAAACATCAGCAGCATCATCGTCATCATCAGCAGCAGCAGCGGCAACAACAACATTAAGTGACGCCAGGATTGTTTTTCTAAGATTCAGATACATATCGATCGATCGAATTGAATGCAAACATTACATGTTGCATAAACAAAAAAAAACAAAAGAAATTCACGTACTCGCAGCAACGAAAAATGAATCTACAAGTTGAGATAATTTTTTTTTTGCTCAGGGTTTTGAAAACATACCGAGATTGTTTGTTAGTGATTTTCACATAGTCTTTAAGTACTTAAAGCAATTATATGTTTGTTGGTTTTGCTGTTGCATTTATTTGTCTAACTGTCCGTCCGTCTTTCCAAATAAACACCTAAATACACAAATCGTTGATAGTTTTTCATACTCATCGTACACCCATCATCATCATGGGTAGATAATTGGCATACTAAGTTGCTCGACAGGTTTGCTAAGGACCAGACATAGACTAGACATAGACTAGACATAGACTAGACATAGACTAGACATAGACTAGACATAGACTAGACATAGACTAGACATAGACTAGACATAGACTAGACATAGACTAGACATAGACTAGACATAGACTAGACATAGACTAGACATAGACTAGACATAGACTAGACATAGACTAGACATAGACTAGACATAGACTAGACATAGACTAGACATAGACTAGACATAGACTAGACATAGACTAGACATAGACTAGACATAGACTAGACATAGACTAGACATAGACTAGACATAGACTAGACATAGACTAGACATAGACTAGACATAGACTAGACATAGACTAGACATAGACTAGACATAGACTAGACATAGACTAGACATAGACTAGACATAGACTAGACATAGACTAGACATAGACTAGACATAGACTAGACATAGACTAGACATAGACTAGACATAGACTAGACATAGACTAGACATAGACTAGACATAGACTAGACATAGACTAGACATAGACTAGACATAGACTAGACATAGACTAGACATAGACTAGACATAGACTAGACATAGACTAGACATAGACTAGACATAGACTAGACATAGACTAGACATAGACTAGACATAGACTAGACATAGACTAGACATAGACTAGACATAGACTAGACATAGACTAGACATAGACTAGACATAGACTAGACATAGACTAGACATAGACTAGACATAGACTAGACATAGACTAGACATAGACTAGACATAGACTAGACATAGACTAGACATAGACTAGACATAGACTAGACATAGACTAGACATAGACTAGACATAGACTAGACATAGACTAGACATAGACTAGACATAGACTAGACATAGACTAGACATAGACTAGACATAGACTAGACATAGACTAGACATAGACTAGACATAGACTAGACATAGACTAGACATAGACTAGACATAGACTAGACATAGACTAGACATAGACTAGACATAGACTAGACATAGACTAGACATAGACTAGACATAGACTAGACATAGACTAGACATAGACTAGACATAGACTAGACATAGACTAGACATAGACTAGACATAGACTAGACATAGACTAGACATAGACTAGACATAGACTAGACATAGACTAGACATAGACTAGACATAGACTAGACATAGACTAGACATAGACTAGACATAGACTAGACATAGACTAGACATAGACTAGACATAGACTAGACATAGACTAGACATAGACTAGACATAGACTAGACATAGACTAGACATAGACTAGACATAGACTAGACATAGACTAGACATAGACTAGACATAGACTAGACATAGACTAGACATAGACTAGACATAGACTAGACATAGACTAGACATAGACTAGACATAGACTAGACATAGACTAGACATAGACTAGACATAGACTAGACATAGACTAGACATAGACTAGACATAGACTAGACATAGACTAGACATAGACTAGACATAGACTAGACATAGACTAGACATAGACTAGACATAGACTAGACATAGACTAGACATAGACTAGACATAGACTAGACATAGACTAGACATAGACTAGACATAGACTAGACATAGACTAGACATAGACTAGACATAGACTAGACATAGACTAGACATAGACTAGACATAGACTAGACATAGACTAGACATAGACTAGACATAGACTAGACATAGACTAGACATAGACTAGACATAGACTAGACATAGACTAGACATAGACTAGACATAGACTAGACATAGACTAGACATAGACTAGACATAGACTAGACATAGACTAGACATAGACTAGACATAGACTAGACATAGACTAGACATAGACTAGACATAGACTAGACATAGACTAGACATAGACTAGACATAGACTAGACATAGACTAGACATAGACTAGACATAGACTAGACATAGACTAGACATAGACTAGACATAGACTAGACATAGACTAGACATAGACTAGACATAGACTAGACATAGACTAGACATAGACTAGACATAGACTAGACATAGACTAGACATAGACTAGACATAGACTAGACATAGACTAGACATAGACTAGACATAGACTAGACATAGACTAGACATAGACTAGACATAGACTAGACATAGACTAGACATAGACTAGACATAGACTAGACATAGACTAGACATAGACTAGACATAGACTAGACATAGACTAGACATAGACTAGACATAGACTAGACATAGACTAGACATAGACTAGACATAGACTAGACATAGACTAGACATAGACTAGACATAGACTAGACATAGACTAGACATAGACTAGACATAGACTAGACATAGACTAGACATAGACTAGACATAGACTATGTCAGAAATTAACTTCTGACTGCTTATAAACCGTGTTGTGTGTAGGGTCACTGAGTATTCCTCTATACTGTTTCTAACACTCTTACTTGTTGTTTCAATTGATGATGTTTGTTGTTTTTTTATTTCAGTTTTCAATGTTTAAGTTTTTCACCAAACTAAAACTAAATCGAAGTGACATTTGACGTGACAGTAATCAACAACGTGTCAAAATTAAATAACTGTCAGTTTAAATATGGCCACAAGAATTAGCGTCATGCATAGTGATATTGTCTATAGTGTTATTGGTGGTGGTGCTGGTGCTAGTTCTGCTGCTACATGTCTATACGACTGCCAGCCTAAAAACCATCAGCATCATCATCACCATGGCCAGCTAGACTAGGCCTTACATTGCCATCATCATCATCAGCAGCAAGCAGCAGCAAATTGCAAGAGAAGCAGCAACATCTTTTACAACAACATTTATGTAGCATTATCAACATGCAACAAATGGTCACTACAATATCAGGAATGTTATAATTTATTTAAGCAAACCGAACGTTTACAAAAAATTTACTTTTTTTTGTATGTTAGTAAGTCTTCTTGCTTTTATTAAGACTGGAATGATTAGAAGCTGCAACATTAGCTGTTGGTGCTGCCATACAATAAAACATTTTTGTTTTCTTTATAAAAGGAGTCTTGGTGCAGAGAGAGAGAGAAAAAAAGAAAGTGTGGGAAAAATTTGTTAGTAAAATTTTATTTAATTTTTTGCAACTTTTTAATCTTCTAAATATGAATATTTCTGAAATACAAACCGAACCGACTGGGATGGCTAGTAGGCTGAAAGAGGCTGTTATGACTGCTTTTGGTTAGAAGCCAGTTTACATGGAAATGTTGCAATCGATATGTAATTGCAGTTGCAACTGCAATTTTGGGTAGCTTTTGGTAGCACTGAGCCAAGTAAAATAGTTTGACTAGGCGAGTGAGTTTTGTTAAATGTAGAAGAGAAACAAGAGCATTACAAATCAGCATGCGTAAGCACGTTTATGGTCACCGATTAGTCAATGTCATCATACATTCATGTTGCACATTACGGCTGGTGCATGGTAAAACTATAAACGTTTGTTGTTTCTAAGTTTCTATGCAAAAATTTTTATATTTTGCCATGCCACAGCACAGCACATTCTCTTCTACATAGTTTGTGTGTGTGTGTCTGTTTTATAGTTTTGTGGCATGAATGAGCTTTTGTATGTATATTACAGTTTTATTTGTATGAATTTTATATGAATGAGTGGCACATGCAACAATTCTTTTTATGTTTAAATTGAATTGTACATGTTGGCATTTGAAATGGTCTTAAATTGTAATTGTTCTTGTTTTTTTCTTATTTTTTTGAAGAAGATGCAGATGAAGAGGTTTTCCAGTTTCATGGCTCATTCAGGCCAGGCCGCCTGTGTGATTTGTGAGATTTTATTGTAGAGTTATTTGTATGACTTTTTGGAAAAGCGTTTAAATATTGTTTCCACATGAACTATAAGGAAACATTTTATTATGTTAGCGTTGAATGCTGCAATGTAATAACTGAGAAGCATCAATGTAGAATTTTATCCCTTACGAAACCTTTTAAAAACCTGAAGAATAGAAATTGGTCTGCGTTCTTCAATACCATAAACTACTCTTGATTTTTGAATCGGTATGACCCGGACTATCTTTCAAGAAGAAGGAAATTTCGATGTAGTCAAAATAATATTAAGTAAATGTAATATGTAACTAGAAACAAAAGGATAATCATCATAATAAAGCGAATATAAATATTATCGAAACCAAAATAGGAAAATTGAACTCTACCCAAAGTTTCAATAACCTCCAACACACAGTTGAACGAAAAAGAATCAACAGATTCAGCAAAATCTTCAAAGACAAAACCTTCAACAACTAAGTCTCCATTACTCCTAACATCAATTAGGACATAAACTCTACACACAGTTTCGTAGTAGCAACCGAATTTTACAATTGTGACTACAAAATTTTAGAAAGGGTAACAAAATTTTGTTTATTTCAGCCGTAAGTTATTCTTATTAACTGATTTTCTGTTGCTAGAATCAAAAAATCCAATGTGTGCAACCGAATCATTCGATTGGCAACAAATTCGGTTGCTATTACGCATCTGTTTTTTCTGTATACCAAGAGAGGCCTTTAAACTATTGTCTACATATCCAGTATTCTTAAAATACTCCACACATCTTTAGTGTCCAAACCACAAAACATTTTAGAATAATAAAGCCTCTTTTTCTTACGAATAATGCCTTTTTACTTCAGAAAGACGACACATACCAGAACGGTAGGCAAGTTGACTAAGAGACAGAGCATATTAAATTCAGCTAGAATTTTTTCAAATATACCCATCATTAGAAATAGCTAATACCCATCATGTCAACAGAAAATCAAAATGTAGGTCTCTCAATAGTCAAATATTAGCCTCAAACTTAGGTCGCTTTATAGTCAAATATTAGCGTCGAAGGTAGGTCACTATAAAGTCAAATATTAGCGTCAAACGCTAATAGCCAAATATTAGCGTAAAACGAAGGTCTCTCTATAGTCAAATGTGGGTCTTTATATAGTCAAATATTAGCGTCGAAGGTAGGTCTCTATAAAGTCAAATATTAGCGTCAAATGTAGGTCTCTCTATAGCCAAATATTAGCGTCAAACGTAGGTCTCTTTATAGTCAAATATTAGCGTCGAACATTGGTCTCTTTATAGACAAATATTAGCGTCAAACGTAGGTCTCTTTATAGTCAAATATTAGCGTCAAACATAGGTCTCTCTATAGTCAAATATTAGTGCCAAACGCAGGTCTCGCTATAGACAAATATTAGCGTCAAAGGCAGGTCTCTCCATAGACAAATATTAACGTGAAACGTAGGCATCTCTATAGTAAAATATTAGCACCAAACGCAGGTCTCTCTATAGACAAATATTAGCGTCAAACGTAGGTCTTTCTATAGTCAAATATTAGAGTCAAACGTAGGTCTCTCTGTAGTCAAATATTTGGTCTCTTTATAGTCAAATATTAGCGTCAAACATAGGTCTCTCTATAGTCAAATATTAGCGTCGAACATAGGTCTCTCTATAGTCAAATAATAGCGTCAAACGCAGGTCTCTCTATGGACAAATATTAGCGTCAAACGTAGGCATCTCTATAGTCAAATATTAGCACCAAACGCAGGTCTCTCTATAGACAAATATTAACGTGAAACGTAGGAATCTCTATAGTCAAATATTAGTGTCAAACGTAGGTCTCTCTATAGTCAAATATTAGTATCAAACGCAGGACTCTCTATGGACAAATATTAGCACCAAACGCAGGTCTCTCTACAGACAAATATTAACGGGAAACGTAGGCATCTCTATAGTCAAATATTAGTGTCAAACGTAGGTCTCTCTATAGTCAAATATTAGAGACAAACGTAGGTGTCTCTATAGTCAAATATTAGCACCAAACGCAGGTCTCTCTATAGACAAATATTAACGGGAAACGTAGGCATCTCTATAGTCAAATATTAGTGTCAAACGTAGGTCTCTCTATAGTCAAATATTAGCGTCAAACGTAGGTCTCTTTATAGTCAAATATTGGCAACAAAAGTAGGTCTCTCTATAGTCAGATATTAGCACCAAACGCAGGTCTCTCTATAGACAAATATTAACGGGAAACGTAGGCATCTCTATAGTCAAATATTAGTGTCAAACGTAGGTCTCTCTATAGTCAAATATTAGCGTCAAACGTAGGTCTCTTTATAGTCAAATATTGGCAACAAAAGTAGGTCTCTCTATAGTCAAATATTAGCGTCAAACGTAGGTCTCTTTATAGTCAAATATTTGCAACAAAAGTAGGTCTCTCTATAGTCAGATATTAGCGTCAAACGTAGGTCTCTTTATAGTCAAATATTGGCGACAAAAGTAGGTCTCTCTATAGTCAGATATTAGCGTCAAACGTAGCTCTGTTCATATTAAAATATTAGTCTCAAATGTAGGTCTCTTCATAGTCAAATATAAGCGTCAAACATTGGTCTCTTGGCACTAAATATTAACGTCAAACTTAAGTATGTATATAGTCAAATATTAACATATTTGGGAACCTAGTCATATGTTTTACTCAAGCTTCCATATTCCATATTAAATCTTATAAAGTGTTCATTCATAATTGTCTAATATATTAAGCTCAAAATAGAAAATTTGGCAAAATCCGAAAATCCGTTAAATCAAATGCTCTTTCTAAACAAAACAAAAAATTATCAAAGTGCTAAAGTGTTTTATCGAAATAATAATGAAAACCACTCCCATTGATTCCACACGATTAAACACTGACCAGTTTGCAACAAATCTACTAAATACATTAAAGCAGACTACTCAAGCACTTCAGCTTGACAAAAAGTCACATTTTAACAGCTGCCGGGAGCATACGTACAACAAATACGCAATAATTGTTTGAACTACATGCCACATACAATGTTGTGCAAACGTATTTATGAGTATTTTTATGTTTTTGTAAAAATGTTGTGACAACAAAAGAAGGTGCTAAATGGGCAGCAGACACAAACAAGAATATTGTTGATATTGCAATAGATTTTTGGTGGATATTTCTGTTGCTTTTGTTTGAAGGTTCATAATAAAATAGTTCATTATATTGTGTGTTACAAAGTTCTATATTCATTATTCTTATTGTTGTTATTAACACCTCTTTAGTTTAAGGACTTTGAGAGTTAGAAGTTCTAGCTATTGTTATCCTTGTTATTGTTTGTAAATACATACACTACATTGAGTCTTTTGTTAGAGTAACTATAGTTTGTTTTGTGGTATGTAGCAAAGATTATCACCATTACCCATCATCATCATGATCATGTTTATGGCAGCTAGTCATGCTCTTAGTCTCACTCAGTCTTATGATCGCTATTGTCATTAAATGTTGTTGTTAAATGATGATACCATTGTTGTTTTTGTGCTGTGTGTATGTTTGTTGACATTAAAACAAATTTATTGATTAATGTATTTTGAAATGCCATTATCATTTAACTATTGTATTGTTTTGTTAAACTAGTTGAAAAAGTCATAAATTATCAAACAGCACACAAACAGTCTTTTCATTTCATTTTAGTTTTCCGATTTTGTTTTTGTTTTTTTTTCCTTTTTTATGGTCTTTATAATATGTTGAAAGTGAAAATAAATCTAGGGTTATAAGACCATATTTTATCGATTTTGATTTTAGTGTTCATCTTTCATGTCTTTTGTTGAAGTTTGCTGCTGCTGCTGTTGTTGCTGTTTGATTATTTGTTTGTTTGTTGCAGTGTTTTATGCCACTCAACAGCTGTAACGAATTGTCAACAATATTATGATCATTATTTTGCTATAAATTTTAAAATTGCTGTTTTATTTTGTTTATATTTGCAAATATCTTTCAAATTTGCTAGGTTTAGGGAGTAGTGTGAAAATTTTAATTTTTTATGCTTTGAAAGAAATTTAATTTAAATGGATTTTAATGAGAAATTTTTTAGAATTATATTTAACGAACTAAGTTAATACAGCTTGAACTTTGTTAATGATTTAGCGGGTAAACAGATGCAAAACTATAATACAGAGATTTAGAGATATTGATTCATTGTAGTTTTAAAAGATAGACTCGAAACCATTTACTATAAAGAATTGTTTGTCTGTCTGAATACTGCACAATTTTCTATAGAAAATCTTTTCAAGCAGCAGTTTACTATAGAAATTGTAATCTCTAATAACAATATCTAATAAAAAATAATGTTGTCTAGGAAAAATTTTCTATAAAATATTTTCTCTGCAGAAAAAATTGTCTTCAGAAATTTTTTTCTAGCTACTGTTTTCAGTAAAAAATTGCCTGTCATACTCTCAAATATTAGCATCAAAGGTAGGTCTTTTTAAAGTCAAATTAGCATCCAAAATTGATATTTTTATAGTCAAATATTATCATCAAATGGAAGACTTTATATAGTCAAATATAAGCATCAAACGTAGGTCTTTATATAGTCAAATATTAGCATAGAACGTAGTTATTTTTATAGTCAAATATTAGCACCCAGCATAGGTCTTAACAAAACCAAATATTAGCATCAAAATAGGTCTTTATACAGCCAAATATTAGCATCAAAAGTGGGTCTTTATATAAACAAATATTAGCATCAAACGTAAGTCTTTTATAGTTAGTATAAGCAGCAAAAGGTAGGTCTTTATATATTCAAATATTAGCTTCAAATGTAGCTCTTTATATAGTAAAATATTAGCAGCAAACGTAGCTCTTTATATAGTAAAATATTAGCATCAAACGTAGCTCTTTATATAGTAAAATATTAGCATCAAATGTAGCTCTTTATATAGTAAAATATTAGCATCAAACGTAGCTCTTTATATAGTAAAATATTAGCATCAAATATAGCTCTTTATATATTCAAATATTAGCACCAAACATAGCTCTTTATATAGTAAAATATTAGCATCAAACGTAGCTCTTTATATAGTAAAATATTAGCATCAAATATAGCTCTTTATATATTCAAATATTAGCACCAAACATAGCTCTTTATATAGTAAAATATTAGCATCAAACGTAGCTCTTTATATAGTAAAATATTAGCATCAAATATAGCTCTTTATATATTCAAATATTAGCACCAAACATAGCTCTTTATATAGCAAAATATTAGCATCAAATGTAGCTCTTTATATAGTAAAATATTAGCATCAACTGTAGCTCTTTATATAGTAAAATATTAACATCAAACGTAGCTCTTTATATAGTAAAATATTAGCACCAAATATAGCTCTTTATATATTCAAATATTAGCACCAAACATAGCTCTTTATATAGTAAAATATTAGCAGCAAACGTAGCTCTTTATATAGTAAAATATTAGCATCAAACGTAGCTCTTTACATAGTCAAATATTAGCATCAAACATAGCTTTTTATATAGTCAAATATTAGCATCAAACGTAGCTCTTTACATAGTCAAATATTAGCATCAAACATAGCTTTTTATATAGTCAAATATTAGCATCAAACGTAGCTTTTTATATAGTAAAATATTAGCATCAAACGGAGCTTTTTATATAGTAAAATATTAGCATCAAACGTAGCTCTTTATATGGTAAAATATTAGCATCAAACGTAGTTCTTTATATATTCAAATATTAGCACCAAACATAGCTCTTTATATAGCAAAATATTAGCATCAAATGTAGCTCTTTATATATTCAAATATTAGCACCAAACATAACTCTTTATATAGCAAAATATTAGCATCAAATGTAGCTCTTTATATATTCAAATATTAGCACCAAACATAGCTCTTTATATAGCAAAATATTAGCATCAAATGTAGCTCTTTATATATTCAAATATTAGAACCAAACATAGCTCTTTATATAGCAAAATATTAGCATCAAATGTAGCTCTTTATATATTCAAATATTAGCACCAAACATAGCTCTTTATATAGCAAAATATTAGCATCAAATGTAGCTCTTTATATATTCAAATATTACCACCAAACATAGCTCTTTATATAGCAAAATATTAGCATCAAATGTAGCTCTTTATATAGTAAAATATTAGCATGAAACTTAGGTCTTCATATAGTCAAATATTAGCACCAAACGTAGGTCATTATATAGTCAAGTATTAACATCAAATGCAGGTTTTTCTATAGTCAAATATTAGCATCAAACGTAGCTCTTTATATAGTAAAATATTAGCATAAAATGTAGGTCTTTATATAGTCAAATATTTTAGTCAAACGTAGGTATTTATATAGTCAAATATTAGCACCAAATGTAGGTCTTTATATAGTCAAACACTAGTAGCAAACGTAGCTCTTTATATAGTCAAATATTAGCATGAAACGCGGGTCTTTAAATACTCAAATATTAGCATCAAACTTAAGTCTTTATATTGCAAAATATTAGCATCAAATGTGGGTCTTTTTGTAGAAAATTTTATAGCAAATGTTAGTTTCTATGGCAGATTTTACTGCTGTATATAATGCACTAAATTTAAATATTTCAATTCTCTAAAGTCTACTACAAAAAGTTTGTAATAAATATGTAACAATTTCATCTTAGTCTGGAAATGTTTTCCTTTGAACACAATTCATATTAATCATGCAGATGCTTGTCATTTTTTCAAATTTATGCCACATATTATTTAAACAGGTCTATGCTTTAGAAGCATTTTATTTGTAAACGGGTAACTTAACTTTCAACTGTTTTGTTTATCATAAATTACTTTTTATTTGATTTTTTTTTTTATAAATTTTTAATGGTTCATTAATTTTTATGTTGTCTGCTGCTATATATTAAATTGATAAGATTTTATTACCTAAAGATGATAAATTTTTATTAACATTTATGCTAATATTTGGAGCACAGTAAATTAAAATGAAATAAATTAAAATGTAGGCTTCTATATCTTCAAATAAAATAAATTTGTCAGTAACAAGATTCAGATTACAGAAAACTGTCAGATATTTATGTAAAACATTTTGCTGTTACACTTCAAACACTGTTACTTATGGGATTACTTGAGTCGTGATGCAAATATGTTCGAATGTTAAGGGAGCTAACAGAGGTTGTAACTGTAAAATGATACTGTTAATGAAAAATAATTAATGTTGGAAGACTTCTGTTATTCTTATTCCAATTTGAAAAAATTTGTAGTAATTTTACTATCTTTCGAAGACTCTTTATTATATTTTATCACAAAAAAACTTCTCTCTTCCGTCACACTAATTATTTTCTTATGGTTATTAATATTTTCTATATGGAACAATTTTCTAGTTATTTGAAAGAAAAAACCTGTGATATTTCTTATTGACATACGTCTAAGGATTTTACGCTTTTTGCCGAGCATACTTCAAAAATGTCAATATAATTGTCAATGATAAATCTACAAAAATAGTACCGCTATTATAATATCAACTTAAAGTGTCTAAGTGAGTAGTAGTCGATTTTTTTTTCTTCCAATTGTTACTTTTTCTATTAATTTCCATGATTTTTTTATTCGTATTTGTACATCCATATTAGCCTGTATTGTAAAGACACCTAGAGCAAAGATGTTAAACCATTTTTGTCATATTTAACACCAATGATCATAACCATATGTGTGCTGCTAGATAATAGCTTAAAGTATGATAAAAAAAAAATAAAAAAAAGAATTGAAACAAAAAATTTTTATATAGTAGTAGTTTGTACAAAGAGAGAAATGTTGCGATAGCAATCAGCAATGTAATGGTTTTATCTGATTTACGCACTTCTTATTGTTGCAACAGACACAGTTAATTAATACATCTCTCTTTTAAGCTAAAAAGCCATACATACCATTTGTAGTAGACGGTTGGTGGTTGTTTGATTTTAGTGGCTTTACTTAAATGTAATAAGAAACTAGAGGAGAACTATTGATGGGGATAAGAACGACTAACAAAGAAGGCTACAATGATATTTATGGAGTTACGTTTAACCTTTGTACTCTGATCTTTAAATAGTAAATTCTGTGTTATAAATTTAGATCTTTATATAGAAAAATATTAGCAATAAACGAAGGTCTTTATAAAGTCCAATACTAGCCAAATTTTAGCTTCAAAGTTTTGTCATTCTATAGTCAAATTTCAACCTCAAACATAGGCCTTTCTATCGTCAAATATCAGTTTCAAACGTAGGAGTTTCTATAGTAAAATTTTAGCCTCAGATGTAGGTCTTTCTTTAGCCAAATACTTGCTTCAAACTTAGGCCTTTCTATACTTAAATTTTACCGTAGTTCTCTTTATATCCAAATTTTAGCTTCAAACATTGGTCTTTATAAAGTCAAATTTTAGCTTGAAACATAGGCCTTTCTCTAGTAAAATTTAAGCTACAAACTTAGGCCTTTCTATAGTCAAACTATAGCTTCAAACGCAGTTCTTTCTATAGTCAATATTTATCATCAATCGTAGGTTCTTCTATAACCAAATTTAAACTTCGAGCATAAAATTTCCGCTTCAAAAATAGGTTTTTCTATAGTCAATACGCAGATCTTTTTATAGTCAAATTTTAGTCTCAAATGTAGGTCTTTCTGTTGTCAAATTTTAGCTTCAAACGTGGGTCTGTCTAGAGTCTAATTTTAGGTTCAAAAGTGTGCCCTCCTAAAGTAAAATTTAAGCTTTTGACGTAGGCCTTTCTATAGCCAAATTTTAGCTTCAAACTTAGGTCTTTATATAGTCCCTTATTGGCTTCAAAGGTATATCTTTCTATAGCTAAATTTTAGCTTCAAACATAGGTCTTTATAAAGTCTCATATTCGGATATATTCGCTACAAACAAAGGTCTTTCTATAGTGAAATTCTATCTTCAATCTTAGGTATTTTTATAGTAAAATTTTAGCGTCAAGCGTAAGTCCTTCTATAATCAATTTTTTGCTTTAAGCGTAGGTCTTTCTATAATCAAATTTTTGCTTCGAGCATAGGTCCTTTTATAATCAAATTTATGCTTCAAGCGTAGGTCTTTCTATAATGAAATTTTTACTTCGAGCGTAGGTCCTTCTATAATCAAATTTTTGCTTCAAACGTAGGTCCTTCTATAATCAAATTTTTGCTTCAAGCGTAGGTCCTTCTATTATCAAATTTTTGCTTCAAACGTAGGTCTTTCTATAATCAAATTTTTACTTCTAACGTAGGTCCTTCTATATTCAAATTTTTGCTTCAAGCGTAGGTCCTTCTATAATCAAATTTTTGCTTCAAACGTAGGTCCTTCTATAATCAAATTTTTGCTTCAAACGTAGGTCTTTCTATAATAAAATTTTTGGTTCGAGCGTAGGTCCTTCTATAATCAAATTTTTGCTTCAAGCGTAGGTCCTTCTATAATACAATTTTTGCTTCAAACGTAGGTCCTTCTATAATCAAATTTTTGCTTCAAACGTAGGTCTTTCTATAATAAAATTTTTGGTTCGAGCGTAGGTCCTTCTATAATCAAATTTTTGCTTCAAGCGTAGGTCCTTCTATAATAAAATTTTTGCTTCAAACGTAGGTCCTTCTATAATCAAATTTTTGCTTCAAACGTAGGTCTTTCTATAATAAAATTTTTGGTTCGAGCGTAGGTCCTTCTATAATCAAATTTTTGCTTCAAGCGTAGGTCCTTCTATAATAAAATTTTTGCTTCAAATGTAGGTCCTTCTATAATCAAATTTTTGCTTCAAACGTAGGTCTTTCTATAATAAAATTTTTGGTTCGAGCGTAGGTCCTTCTATAATCAAATGTTTGCTTCAAGCGTAGGTCTTTCTATAATCAAATTTTTGCTTCGAGCGTAGGTCCTTTTATAATCAAATTTTTGCTTCAAGCGTAGGTCTTTCTATAATTAAATTTTTGCTTCAATCGTAGGTCCTTCTATAATCAAATTTTTGCTTCAAGCATAGGTCCTTCTATAATAAAATTTTTGCTTTAAGCGTAGGTCCTTCTATAATCAAATTTTTGTTTCCAGCGTAGGTCCTTTTATAATCAAATTTTAGCTTCAAGCGTAGGTTCTTCTATAATCAAAAAGAATTTGTTTTGTTGCTATATATTTTAATTTATACCAAACTTTATATTAAACTCAAAGTACCCTTTAAATAACTTATAGTATCAAGTATAAATAACAACAAAAAGTAAAATTAAATACATAAGGTGTTGGTGGTTATGGTCAAGCACAATTTTGCTGTCTTAGTTTTAGTTTCTGTTTTTGTTTGTTTTTGGTTTTGTTTTGTTATACAAACTGTTATTGTTATAGTTGTTTTCTTAGTTTTTAACAAGAAAAATAGTTGGGTATCAAAGCTGTGAAAATTGTTTGAAGTTTTTAACAAAACTACCATATCTTTGCAACACATACTACAAAACATTGCTTTATTTCTATTAAACATTTTGTTTAAAACTTATACAGACCATCTCTGTTGTTTTGCTGTCTGTTTGCTGGTGCAGAAAAAAAATTGGTTCGTGTCTTTTGACCACTTTGTGTTACAAATATAACAAAACAGTCAACAACAAGCCACAACAGACACCAACCAGCAACATCAAAAATAAAGAAGAAGAAAAAAAAACCAAGATTATTTACTTTAAAGTGTTGCGCTCTGCATAAATTTATGTAATCGTTTGTTACCATTTTCAGTTATTGCTCGACATTTTCAGTTAATACGCGTGCTTTTTGAAGTTTGGTTTGTTCTTCACGTTCATGTTGTTTTTTCTATTTCTATTTGATTTTTGTTATGTTATGTCTTAAAGCGGGGTTACTCTAGAGTATTGTTTGTTAATATGTTGTCGTCTTTTATGGTGGTGAATATGTTGCGGTATTCTGCGTGTTTTTTTTTGTGTGTCTGCATGGTATGCCTGCTATGGCCTACACATAGTTTATGGTTACATATAGTAAATGAACAATATATTGCTTGAAAATGAAGCTGCTCAAGAGAGCAAAAAAAAAATCTGTAAATGTCTTAAAAAGTATAATTACATTAGTGCTAAAAGTTTGCAAACCTAAACGCGAACGTGTTGTAATGACAAATGAACTGAATTTAGTGATGTTTAAGGAAAACCAAAATACTCGTAGTATGAATCATTACAAATGGTAGTGAACTTAATGAAAATAATGTTGTTTTTTTTTTTTTTGTTCGAGGGAAATCAAAAGATTTGAGAAACAAACCTAATAATGAGTAATCTTATGTTTTAACAAAAATTGTGTAAATTTTAACTTTAGTCCGTAATATTCTGCTGATTAAAACAAAAGACTTAAGATAAACACATGGATTAATAAAATATATTACATTTATGGGAGGAATACTTTAAATTTATGAGAGAATTATTAATTTATATAAGCATTCATAAATAAATTGGGAATAATTTCACTTTTGTAGTTCATTATTTTATTGTTAGTTAGATTACATAAATAAATTATTTCGAATTGGGAATTATTTAATTTTAATTGGGAGTTATTTCGAATTTTGTGGTACTAATTTTTGACTTACTACACCGCACATTGGTATGAGAATAAAAAAATATGGAAATAAATCTGTAACTTTTAAACCCTTACGCCGATTTAAATGAAATTTCACATGCGCAAAGAGGTAGTGTAAGTTTTGAATTTGGATCTCATGAGCCCACCAGGAGCGGGACCAGGGGTTCCCAAAGTAGGACACCTCGGGTATGTTCAATTTTTAAAATGATCCTATTTCTTTCACATTTAGAATCTCCTCGTCGAGCACTACGTCGTAGCTATCAATTATCTCTTATAGCTTAGGAGATATTCGCATTTGAAAATTAAATTTTCAACATTTTTATCCACCCTACTCCAGTTTTTTGGTGACCGCGGTTCCAAATATTCCCCGATTTTATCCATTTTTCTTTTATAGAATTAACAATAGATCTGTATATCAAATAAAGAAAGAAGTATTTAAAAATCATGGCTGAGTCCAAAGTTATATTCGTTTGAATGTAAAAAAATTAAAAAAGGCGATTTTTCGCAATTTTTTGGGGAAAAAGTACTTTTATTCTTTTTAAGTTATCTAAAAAAATTCTAAGAGGATGTATAATGAATTTGTACTTTTTGAAAAGCTAACTTTACGCCAAATATTCTAAATGTAAAAAACCTTTATAATTTTTCATACCGATGGGATCAGGTCCATTCAAAAAATGCTTATTTTTTATGTCAAATTCAACATTAGGGCAAAAATTCTCAAATCGCATACTCGATATCAAAATATAGTAACCTATTTTAGATGGCCCAATAAGTTCTTGATTATTTTGTAAAGGGTTCCGATAACCCCGCCCCTGGTATGGATATTGTAGCCAAACAACGAAAAAATCCCATTTTTGGGATTTTTCAAGATTTTTTGGGAATTGCGGGATACTTGATAACAAATTTCAAAATTTGTTTTTATTTTTCCATTTTGAATAGAAAAATCTACATGAATGTGAAATTTCATTCAAAAATATTCATAAATAAACATTTTATTTCAATTTGAAAAATTTGTATCTATGCAAAATTCAATAAAAAGCATTTTTTGTCATATTTTTCAAAAAAGTATTCGATGAATTTTTTAATTGTCAAAAGTTATATACATTTTTGAAAAATAGACAAAATCCTCTATCCATTGATATATAACATGTCTACCTTATGTTTTTTACGTGTCAAATAAATTAGGGAAAACTAAACAACTCGCTGAGAATTTACCTAGCACTGTTATTTACATTCATAAAAGTGTTGTTATGTAGGCAACATGCTTTTTTATGAATTTCTATGTTAGGTAAATTCTCAGCGAAAAATCGTAACACAAACGAAAAAATAGGATCATTTTAAAAATTGATATATATCCGAGGTGTCCTACTTTGGGAACCACTGGTCCCGCTCATGGTGGGCTCATGAGGTCCAAATTCAAAACTTAAACTCGACTACACTTCCTCTTTGCGCATGTGAATTTCCCTCTTTTTTTATTCTCATACACGACACGAATCGGATAATACACGTCTGAAACAATAAATTAAATGGAGAAAAACTGCGTTTTCAGTTTTTCATTGCGTGATCCTGTTTCCTATTAAAAGGACTTCAAATTTTCAGAGGAGTACATTTTTTAAAATACATCTGATCATTCCACTATGTCAAATTTGGTGTCAAATGATCAAGAAGAGTTGTAAAATATTTCGTATTATTTTTATTTTATCCTGTAGGGATCGGAAGATGTCAAAAATGTCCTTTCAAATTTTTATCCTTGAATATCCTTTTAGATTTACATAAACATTACTACGAGATCAATATTGAATTTAGAACTCCGAAAAATACAAACTACGGTGAATTTAAAACTTTTCAGCAACTTTTCGTGGTTTTTTTATGAAAGCAAATTTTTAACAAATTTGGAACGGTGAAGGTCCAATGCCTTCTCGAAAATATTTATTTCCTTCCTATATTCAATTAAGAGACTATTGCACAGAAGTTTTCATTTACAGTCTACAGTTACTATTTAATGACTAATATGGCTCATTTTACAGCCATATACATTTACACTAAACAACACCACAGATACTAAAATTGTAATCTATATTACTAATAACTTTCAAAAAAAGCCCATAAAATCCCCACCTTAATCAGATCACTTGTTCGTTAAAAAAAAACAGAAAACAACAATTTATATGTTGCACTTCATGCTTTTTTTTATTATTAACTATTATTGTTTTTATGGTAAAATATGAGAGGGAAAAAAGTAGAATCAATACCATAAAAATGACTTTAGTTTTGAACTAATAACAACTCAATAAATAATAAAACAACAAGCAGCAGCAGCCAACATGTTTGGCAGCAGCACTCCAGACCATGTTAAAACAATATAGTTAAACACAAAACATGCTACACATTTAACTACATTTGGTGCAACTAGCAAAGCAAACAAAAACAAGTAAGAGAGCTATATTCGGCTGGGCCGATTCTTATATACCCTTCAGCAAATTATACTTTAAAATAAAAATTTTAAATATTTTTAGTTAAACAAAATTAAAATATTTTTCAAACTTTTTTTTTAAATTTTTGGAATTTTTTTTTTTCCAAATTGTTTTTTAAATTTTTTTTTTTAGTTTTTAAAACTAAAAATCTTTTTTTTTTTTTTTTTTAATTCTAGTGAAAAAAAAATTTGTTGTTGAAAAAAAAAATTCGTGTTAAAAAATATTTTTTCCGATTTTGACCCTTTGTAGGTCCAACTTACTATGGTCTTATATACGTCATTGCAAAGGTCTTTGAAATATCTATCATTAGATATCCATATTATCTATATTAAAGACTCCAGATATAGGTCAAAAATTAAAATTTTTTTCCAAACTTTTTTAATATTTTGGAAATTTTTTTTTTTTTAATTTTTAAAAATTATATTTTAAAATAAAAATTTTAAAATTAAAATTTTTTTCCAAATTTTTCTTATTTTTTTTCTAATTTTTAAAACAAAAAATTTTTTTTTTTTTAATTTAAGAAAAAATTTCTAGATTTTTAAATTTTTTTTTTGGTGACAAAAAAAATTCGGGTTAAAAATATTTTTTTCCGATTTTCACCCATTGTAGGTCCAACTTACTATGGTCTTATATACGTCGTTGCAAAGGTTTTTTAAATATCTATCCATATATCCATATTGTCTATATTAAGGACTTAGTAATCCCGATATAGATCAAAAATTAAAAAAAATAATTTTCAAACTTTTTTAAATATTTTGAAACATTTTTTTTTCGATTTTTTTTTTTTAATTTATGAAACTAAATTATATTTTAAAATAAAAATTTTAAATATTTTTATGTAAACAAAATTACAATTTTTTTTTCCAAACTTTTTTTACTTTTTTTTTCGAAATTGTTTTTTAAACTTTTTTTTTAATTTTTAAAAATCTAAAAAATTATTTTTTTAAATTTAAAAAAAAATTTTATTTTTTTAAAATTTGGTTTTTAATATTTAGTGAAAAAAAAAATATTTTTTTCCGATTTTCGTAACCACTTTTTTTTAGCACAAATTTGTTTGACGTGTTCACTCTTACAAGTGTTTTGTAACATCAAACAGCATGGAATAAAATAAAACTAAATTTTTTGTTTTGAATCATCCTAAGTAAAATATGTTTTTGAAATAAATAAAAGAATTCAAATGTATTTTATTTAGTGGTTACGTCTTTTTCGTCAAATAAAAAAAAAAAATTAAATTTTTTTTCCCAACATTTTTTTGGAACTTTTTTTTTTAAATTGATTTTTTAATTTTTAAAACTAAAAATTATTTTTTTTTAAATTTAAAAAATAAAAAAATTTTAGTTTTTTAAAATTTTTTTTTTTAATATTTAGTTTTAAAAATTAAAAAATCAATTTAAAAAAAAAAAAATTCCAAAAAAATGTTGGGAAAAAAAATTTAATTTTTTACCTATATCTGGATTACTAAAGGTAGGGTGAAAAAAAATTCGGGTTAAAAAATATTTTTTTCCGATTTTCACCCATTGTAGGTCCAACTTACTATGTTATATACGTCGTTGCAAAGGTCTTATCATTAGATATCCATATTGTCTATATTAAAGACTTAGTAATCCAGATATAGGTTAAAAGTCGAGGTTGTCCTGATTTTTTCCTTATATCTCAGCCATTTGTGGACCGATTTTAAATAGAAACCGATTCCGGAGATATTGATGCATGGATCGTGTATGTAAGTTATTTGGGGTCTTCGGAAAGTTGATTTCAACATACAGACGGACAGACGGACATGGCTATATCGACTCCTTTATCTATAACGATCCAGAATATATCTATATATCTATATAAATATATAAATGTCTTTGTAAGTTTGTTGGTTTGTTGGTTTGTTTGGCCATCACGCCTAAACGGCTGAACCGATTTTATTGAAATTTGGGACATATATAGATCCTTACTTGGAAGCGTCATCTATATAAATATATAAATGTCTTTGTAAGTTTGTTTGTTGGTTTGTTTGAGCATCACGCCTAAACCGATTTTATTGAAATTTGGGACATAGATAGATCCTTACTCCTTACTTGGAAGCGTCAATAGGCTATATCGTTTTTTAATACTTGAACTAGAAAGAGATTTAAAGGGGGGAAAACCGTTAAAATTGGTACCTTTAGTTCTTAAACAATCAAGAGTAAACGGCTGCACCGATTTGATTGCAATTTGGAACATAGATATTCGTTTACCTGGAAGCAATAATAGACTATATAGTTTTTCTTAACTTGGACCACAAAGGGACGAAAGAGGGCAAAATTTGTACCACCCATACAAAGTAAGTAGTTATTTTCGAATATCTGCAGAACTAAAATTGTGACTATATTCAAACTTTATACGAATCAATTTCGTATCACTGTTTGAAGTTTAACTAAAAATGGGACGGATCGGAACAGGGGGTGTGACACCACCCATACAAAGTAAATAGTTATTTTCAAATATATGGTGAACTATAATTGTGGAAGTCTTGAAATTTAGTCCGAATAGAACCCTTATCATTTTATATAGTTTGGCTGAAAATGGGCGGTATTAAATTAATGGGCGTGGTACCTACCAAACAAAATAAATAGTTATTTTCGAATATCTGGAGAACTGTAAATGTGAAAGGCTTCAAACTTCATATGAGTTAATTTCCTATCAGTGCAAGAAGTTAATAAAAAAAATGGGAAGGATCGGATCTAGGGGTGAGTCACCTCCCATACAAAGTAATTAGTTATTTCTAAATATCTTGAGATCTATAATTACTAGATTCTTCCAACTTTGTCCGAATAGCTCTCTTATAATTTAACATAGAATGAAAATGGGCGGCAGTGGATAAGTGGGCGTGGAACTTTCCATGTAAAGTATATAGTATTTTCGAATATCTGCAGAACTATTATTGCGACAGACTTCAAACTTTATACGAATCAATTTCTTATCAGTATATGAAGTTTATCCAAAAATGGGACGGGTGGGAACAAGGGGTGTGGCACCCTTTCTTAATTTCTGGCATAACAGGACACTGGCATCAATGTAATTTACACAAAGTTTAAAGACTCTTACAATTAGTTTCACTTGATATTCGAATATTTATATATTTTATCTACAATGGTAACAAAATAACTCATTTGAAGCATTACTTTAACTATTATAATAAATAGCTTTCATATCATTATAAGGAGTCTAACTAAAAATAGGCGAATGTCTTAAAAAAAGCTTCAAGATTTTTTAAAATCACTGGATATTTTTTATACCTTCAACGGCATAGTATGCAATTAATCACAAACAAGAAATTCCGGTATTAATTATATTCATAATATAAAGTTGATTTCAATGTACAGACACACATGACGTCTACGCTATCTATAACGATCTAGAATATGTATAATTTATGGTGTCGAAAATTAAAAATGTATAAGTTACAAACGGAATGACAAACTTATATATATCGTTGCTACTCAAGGTGAAGGGTATAAAAACTACCGAAGAAACACCATATAAAAAGTAGCATATATAAAACAACAACTGCTACTACTACTACTTGTACTATTGCTGCTGCTACACTGTTACTACTGCTGTTTCTACTACTGGGTATGAGAAAATTATGTTCAACACTAGTTAGTTCCCACAACATGGCAAAAATTATTATTATATTCATATATACACACACAGCAAGAACATCATCAACGAGCCATAAATATACGATTTGTAACAAACTATAATTTTTACAAACTTGCTACAATAAGTTGGGGGTACATGGCCAATATTAAGCCATAGTAATCAGCTACTTTCAGCTTGTCATATCTTTATATCTTGGAAAAAGTGTGAGAGAGTGAACCCAGCGAAATACATGCACTGTTGTAAAGTAGAGACAGTAATCAAAATATCTTTAAGCTAACTTCGCCTTACCAATATCCACCTGACGACATATGGATTTCCAGCCAAATGAACTGCTCATCGGTTGAGGCCAAGAATGAATCAAGCCAATTTTGGATACTCTGTATCCCAGAGAAAGCATTCTGCATCGATCGAAACAAATAGTATTTGGACGGGGCAAGGTCTGGACTATAAGGCGGATGAAGCAAGCTCTTGTTGAGTTTGACAACAATCTTTATGGAATAATGCCCTCAATTTTTGGTCTAAAAATTGTTTTGGCTGGTATGGGCGATCTTTGTCTTCCGTGTCAAAATCACCACTTCTGAACCACACAAACCATCAGTCGCACGTTGAAACTAATGGAACACATTCACCATAATATTTGGTGATTAACCGATGTGGCCACCGTGAGAACCAAGCGGTATTTCTAATAAATCTGATCATATTTACACTTCTCTGAGACAGTTCAGATCATGAAAAAGAGCTCTACCAATGTGTAGTAGTCTACGTTCTTATAAGGCCGGACAGTCATATAGAAGGTGTTGTAATGATTCTTCCTCATCTTCTGTGTCTCTCAAAGCTCATTGATCCATAAAATTCAATGCGGTCACCAAGGGAGTTTAAATATCCCTATGTGCAAGAGTTATGTCCAGGGACGACCCGTTGGTTGCGCATTCATCAGAAACTTCATCTCTTCGGATGTCCTCATGTCGTGGAACCTATATAAACTCGAGGTAATGTTGTGTCGTCAGTTGCGCCAGTGAGTGGATACAATTGAGAAGACATTTCGACCTAATAAAGTTGGAACTAAGAGTCTTGATTGAAGTAAAATTCAGTTCCCGGATACTTCTCGCGGTTGTGGAGATGGTATAGATCTCTGACTGGAAAATCGTGCAAGTATCGGGCAATAGAATCCAGTTCATGGGAGAAAACTTCCGATCCCGTGCCTTTTTCTGTCTTTGAACCATTAGTGTAGATTGAGATCACAACGTTTCTTAGGACAGAATTAGCGGCCCAACCATATTTTGTCGGTATACTGATCCTTAATGTTCTATCAAAATTCTGTAGTCCCCTTCTTGCCCCATGATTTTGTATCATCCTCACTACATTCGAGTTCGTCAACTAGCGCCCGCAAGATCTCCTCCAGAAGCAGCCATATGGACGCTGTAATTTTCCCTCAGGTTGACTACAATCTGTGATGTTAAGCTAGTTGATGGTTTTAGCCGCTTACTCTTAGACACCTGCGTTTTACCTGACCTTTGCCGCTTATTACTAGGCTTGCTTGCTGGAACTTTGGCAACAATCGCGGTAGCTCGTGTGCAGGAGATTGCGGACAGCACCTTGGGTGTTGTGCTTGCAGACTGCATTGGTCATCACTTCGCTTTGGTCCCGACGTGGCCCTCTTTGATGTAGCTGCGTGTACGTCAAGATCCTCTGATACGGTGATCGTGTTCGGTCCAGTGTTGGCATTAGGTACATGTTTATATCTGCCAACCAGGAAGACGGACAGACAGACGGACATCTTTTTCCTACCCACTATGGTGGTGTAGGATATGAAATTTTTTTCCTACCACAACTTTTGCTGGGTTTCGTTTCACACCATCACCAGCAACCAACCCGCCAAGCTAAGAAACCAAATAAATTGGCAGCATAAAATCGGCACAAATTTATGCTAATGTTGAACAAAACTAACATGTTACACATTTTTCCTTAACGATCTTGGCCAAGATATTAAAGAAAGTGATCTGCTTAACTATAACTATAGACTGTTCACTAGATTGAGTTGAAATTTAATATGCCTACAAAGGATAATGATGATTTTTTAGAAAGAAGTAACCAGAAAGAAAATATAGATATTAAACACAAAACACTTTATACATAAGCCAACAATTTTAAGGTGTTAACTTGAAAATTACTTACTTACTATTCTCTGTGAAAATTGCAAGTTTTGCATGTTAGTCATATGTTTAGTTTTTTTGCTTTTATTTTTCCTCTATACAATAAAGAAATTGTTACGCCTAGATAGCACATGAAGATGCTTCATTTCTTTTAACTAAGATTGCGTTTTTGCAGTAGCTATATATGTTCTTTTCATTTTATTTTGTGTGTGAGCTCTTAATAGAACTTACTATCGAAGCAACAAAATTGTAACTAATAAGAGAAACAATATTCCTATGTATGATTATAGTGTATAGGAAAATAATACAAATACTAGTACTACAGATATACTAGACACTTAAGAATATGCTGTTTTTGTGTTGTCTGCGGAAAACATTTTACAAGTCAGCAATTGCTTCTATTTTGTGTTTAATAATACCCGTACAACATTGTGAAGTACACACATTTTTTGTTTTGATATCGATTGCATATTTGCTGATGTCGAATGCCGCAAATTGTTGCAAAAAAGTTTTTTTTTAAAGCAGTAGATGGCAGATGATGACTAGAAAATGCTCTACAGCATTTTTGTGTAGCAACCTTTCACACACCCAAGTGAAAATTCAAAATTAAAACCACTGAGTAACGTGAGAAGCCTATGGCTTTCACAACCACTCGCACTTTCAATCTCTGATCGGCCAACACAATATCGTGAATTTTTTCAATTGCTGCAGGTGTAGAGACCCCAACTGGGCCTCCGGAATACTTTTCCTATAGAAAAACTGTCTTCAGAAGTCACTGTTTTCCTATAGAAAAACTGTCTTCAGAAGACACTGTTTTCCTATAGATAAACTGTCTTCAGAAGACACTGTTTTCCTATAGAAAAACTGTCTTCAGAAGACACTGTTTTCCTATAGAAAAACTGTCTTCAGAAGACACTGTTTTCCTATAGAAAAACTGTCTTCAGAAGACACTGTTTTCCTATAGAAAAACTGTCTTCAGAAGACACTGTTTTCCTATAGAAAAACTGTCTTCAGAAGACACTGTTTTCCTATAGAAAAACTGTCTTCAGAAGACACTGTTTTCCTATAGAAAAACTGTCTTCAGAAGACACTGTTTTCCTATAGAAAAACTGTCTTCAGAAGACACTGTTTTCCTATAGAAAAACTGTCTTCAGAAGACACTGTTTTCCTATAGAAAAACTGTCTTCAGAAGACACTGTTTTCCTATAGAAAAACTGTCTTCAGAAGACACTGTTTTCCTATAGAAAAACTGTCTTCAGAAGACACTGTTTTCCTATAGAAAAACTGTCTTCAGAAGACACTGTTTTCCTATAGAAAAACTGTCTTCAGAAGACACTGTTTTCCTATAGAAAAACTGTCTTCAGAAGACACTGTTTTCCTATAGAAAAACTGTCTTCAGAAGACACTGTTTTCCTTTTAGAAAAACTGTCTTCAGAAGACACTGTTTTCCTTTTAGAAAAACTGTCTTCAGAAGACACTGTTTTCCTTTTAGAAAAACTGTCTTCAGAAGACACTGTTTTCCTTTTAGAAAAACTGTCTTCAGAAGACACTGTTTTCCTTTTAGAAAAACTGTCTTCAGAAGACACTGTTTTCCTTTTAGAAAAACTGTCCTCAGAAGACACTGTTTTCCTTTTAGAAAAACTGTCTTCAGAAGACACTGTTTTCCTTTTAGAAAAACTGTCTTCAGAAGACACTGTTTTCCTTTTAGAAAAACTGTCTTCAGAAGACACTGTTTTCCTTTTAGAAAAACTGTCTTCAGAAGACACTGTTTTCCTTTTAGAAAAACTGTCTTCAGAAGACACTGTTTTCCTTTTAGAAAAACTGTCTTCAGAAGACACTGTTTTCCTATAGAAAAACTGTCTTCAGAAGACACTGTTTTCCTATAGAAAAACTGTCTTCAGAAGACACTGTTTTCCTATAGAAAAACTGTCTTCAGAAGACACTGTTTTCCTATAGAAAAACTGTCTTCAGAAGACACTGTTTTCCTATAGAAAAACTGTCTTCAGAAGACACTGTTTTCCTATAGAAAAACTGTCTTCAGAAGACACTGTTTTCCTATAGAAAAACTGTCTTGAGAAGACCGTTTTCCTATTTTGACAGGAGTCAACTGACAGATGCCTGTTGGCAGGAGCAGTGTTGTCCTTTCAGTTGAGAGTCGGGAATTCAAAAATGAGTTATTGATCGAATTGTTACAAACAGATTGACAAAATCAATATACCCCCATCTTATTGGATGATGAGTATAAAAATCAAAGTCTCTATAAAAGCCTAAAACAACAACCACCGCAAAAAAGGAAAAAAAAAATATGCCGAACAGAGTTGTAAATCAGAAGGTGTTATCGTTTGAATAAATATTGATATTGTTGGCAGCAATTTACGTTAAACAAGCAACAAGTAAGCATTTACTTAATACAACTCATGTCTGCAGCAACAGCTAAGAGAACATATTGCAACATGCAACAAACTTTGTTACACAAACAAATGAAACCTACACTCAGACTCAACATATATTGAGGACTATCTCTGTACTAGCTGCAATGTTTGTTATGTGTATCAGGTGGTAAGTTGCAAATAAGTTGTTTATTGTTAAGATAGGTTTTTTCTTTGCTTGTTGCTGGTGTTATTTGTTAGCTTGTTGTTGTTTTTTTCTGCAACATGTAAAGTGTTTTTGTTTTTCTTACTTTGTAGTTGTTTTATTTGTTGTTTTTGCTGCTGTTGAGTTGTTTTTATTTAAAGAACATTTTGCTGTTTTCTTCCTTTAAAAGGTGTGGCTCGATTATGTCTAATATATGATAGTTTTTGTTTTTCTTTGTTAACACCCTAATTTTGTTTTTCTTCTAAAAGCTTTTTTTCTGCAATTTGCTATTAATATATTTTTAAAATTGAAAAAAGAAATGGAGGTGTAAGTGCCGGCATATTAATTTGTTGTAAGTAAATTGAAAATAAAGGTAGTTGGTTTATGAAGCAATTATTTTCTTTGAATTTTTTTTAACTATAAATTAAGGTAAATTAATTGTTGTTTAAATAAGCAATTTTATTAATTACAAGTGGCTTTAAAGGCCTTTAACTCTTTGCGGTTTAGTGGTCAGTTTTCTAACAACCTCTTCTAGAATCTTTAAAACATTTTTAGAGGCATCTATTGTCTTTAATTTAAGTTTCCCGAGCAATTTTAAATTTTGTGTGACCATAAAAGACCTGTATACTAAGTTTTACAAACTTGGAATTTTGAGATTTTGAACTATTTTATTATTTTCCCCACCCTGTGCTAAAACAATTTTTAACCCATATCTTCCCAGCAAACAGCCTAGAAACTAACAAAGACGATTTAAATATTAAGCCTATTTTTAAGCATGACAAGCTCAACTTCAACTCAAATTCATTATGAATTTTCAACTGTCTAGTTATATTTCAAACTCAGTCACAGCAGCACTATGCAGTCTACAGTAATTAGCTCACCATATAAGCGTAAGGTTTAATTAAAATGAAATCAGTGGCAGCAGCAAACACACCAAAAATCTCTAAGCTAGATATACAAATGCCAACACAAAAATACAGGCAGCTAAATATTCCAGCTGTGCGGACTGTGAAATCCCAATTGCTCCAAATCCACGTAGAAACCCTGAACAAACAAACATTTGAATGAATCTATACAACTTTATATATGAGGCAGACAAAAAATTTGTAACACTAGTCAACTAAAATGTCTAACTAAGAAGGATTAAAAATTTATTATAAAATATCAAATATACACAGTCATTTGTAGAGCATTTGCACAAATTTACAAACACTGCAAGAGCACTGGCATTTTGTGCTTCAAGATGCCGTTTGTGTGCTTTATGCACTTGTTAGTTTGCTGCTTAGATTTTTCGATTTTCTTTTTGCTCCAGGATGATATTTCTGATGATCATGCTGATGATGACGATGACGTTGCTTAGTTGCTTTAGCGATTTCTTGTATGTTTGATTATCATCTTTATATTTGAGATGAGATGACCATGGGAAGATCGTGTATGTACGCACGTAGTAGTTATATGTGGCGATTAAAATTGGCATTTTGACAGACGTATAATTAGTGCAGCTGCCTTGCTTAAAATATATACAGATTGTTGCTGTTATTATTATTATTATTATTATTATTATTACTATTTGTATTATTGTCTCTATCGGAGATTGAGAAAATTAATACACTTCTTTTTTACAGAGTTATTTTCAGCTTTTATTTGATTAACATTTGACATGAAATGGATTTGTTTAAGAAAAAGAGACATTTAAACGACATATGGGAATAAGAAAAACTAGGCCTATTAAGTTTGTTATCTCGATCACAGAAATAAATTAAGACACTTTTGCTATTGCAAATTGCTTGAGAAAGACAAACAATTTTCTATAGAAAATTGCTTGAGAAAGACAAACAATTTTCTATAGAAAATAGCTTTAGAAAGACAAACAATTTTCTATAGAAAATATAATGAGAAAGACAAACAATTTTCTATAGAAAATATCACGAGAAAGACAAACTATTTTCTATAGAAAATATCACGAGAAAGACAAACAATTTTCTATAGAAAATATCACGAGAAAGACAAACAATTTTCTATAGAAAGTCACGAGAAAGACAAACAATTTTCTATAGAAAATAGCTTGAGAAAGACAAACAATTTTCTATAGAAAATAGCTTGAGAAAGACAAACAATTTTCTATAGAAAATAGCTTGAGAAAGACAAACAATTTTCTATAGAAAATAGCTTGAGAAAGACAAACAATTTTCTATAGAAAATAGCTTGAGAAAGACAAACAATTTTCTATAGAAAATAGCTTGAGAAAGACAAACAATTTTCTATAGAAAATTGCTTGAGAAAGACAAACAATTTTCTATAGAAAATTGCTTGAGAAAGACAAACAATTTTCTATAGAAAATTGCTTGAGAAAGACAAACAATTTTCTATAGAAAATTGCTTGAGAAAAACAAACAATTTGCTATAGAAAATTGCTTGAGAAAGACAAACAATTTTCTATAGAAAATTGCTTGAGAAAGACAAACAATTTTCTATAGAAAATTGCTTGAGAAAGACAAACAATTTTCTATAGAAAATTGCTTGAGAAAGACAAACAATTTTCTATAGAAAATTGCTTGAGAAAGACAAACAATTTTCTATAGAAAACTGCTTGAGAAAGACAAACAATTTTCTATAGAAAATTGCTTGAGATAGACAAACAATTTTCTATAGAAAATTGCTTGAGATAGACAAACAATTTTCTATAGAAAATTGCTTGAGATAGACAAACAATTTTCTATAGAAAATTGCTTGAGAAAGACAAACAATTTTCTATAGAAAATTGCTTGAGAAAGACAAACAATTTTCTATAGAAAATTGCTTGAGAAAGACAAACAATTTTCTATAGAAAATTGCTTGAGAAAGACAAACAATTTTCTATAGAAAATTGCTTGAGAAAGACAAACAATTTTCTATAGAAAATTGCTTGAGAAAGACAAACAATTTTCTATAGAAAATTGCTTGAGAAAGACAAACAATTTTCTATAGAAAATTGCTTGAGAAAGACAAACAATTTTCTATAGAAAATTGCTTGAGAAAGACAAACAATTTTCTATAGAAAATTGCTTGAGAAAGACAAACAAATTTCTATAGAAAATTGCTTGAGAAAGACAAACAATTTTCTATAGAAAATTGCTTGAGAAAGACAAACAATTTTCTATAGAAAATTGCTTGAGAAACACAAACAATTTTCTATAGAAAATTGCTTGAGAAACACAAACAATTTTCTATAGAAAATTGCTTGAGAAACACAAACAATTTTCTATAGAAAATTGCTTGAGAAACACAAACAATTTTCTATAGAAAATTGCTTGAGAAAGACAAACAATTTTCTATAGAATATTGCTTGAGAAAGACAAACAATTTTCTATAGAATATTGCTTGAGAAAGACAAACAATTTTCTATAGAAAATTGCTTGAGAAAGACAAACAATTTTCTATAGAAAATTGCTTGAGAAAGACAAACAATTTTCTATAGAAAATTGCTTGAGAAAGACAAACAATTTTCTATAGAAAATTGCTTGAGAAAGACAAACAATTTTCTATAGAAAATTGCTTGAGAAAGACAAACAATTTTCTATAGAAAATTGCTTGAGAAAGACAAACAATTTTCTATAGAAAATTGCTTGAGAAAGACAAACAATTTTCTATAGAAAATTGCTTGAGAAAGACAAACAATTTTCTATAGAAAATTGCTTGAGAAAGACAAACAATTTTCTATAGAAAATTGCTTGAGAAAGACAAACAATTTTCGATAGAAAATTGCTTGAGAAAGACAAACAATTTTCTATAGAAAATTGCTTGAGAAAGACAAACAATTTTCTATAGAAAATTGCTTGAGAAAGACAAACAATTTTCTATAGAAAATTGCTTGAGAAAGACAAACAATTTTCTATAGAAAATTGCTTGAGAAAGACAAACAATTTTCTATAGAAAATTGCTTGAGAAAGACAAACAATTTTCTATAGAAAATTGCTTGAGAAAGACAAACAATTTTCTATAGAAAATTGCTTGAGAAAGACAAACAATTTTCTATAGAAAATTGCTTGAGAAAGACAAACAATTTTCTATAGAAAATTGCTTGAGAAAGACAAACAATTTTCTATAGAAAATTGCTTGAGAAAGACAAACAATTTTCTATAGAAAATTGCTTGAGAAAGACAAACAATTTTCGATAGAAAATTGCTTGAGAAAGACAAACAATTTTCTATAGAAAATTGCTTGAGAAAGACAAACAATTTTCTATAGAAAATTGCTTGAGAAAGACAAACAATTTTCTATAGAAAATTGCTTGAGAAAGACAAACAATTTTCTATAGAAAATTGCTTGAGAAAGACAAACAATTTTCTATAGAAAATTGCTTGAGAAAGACAAACAATTTTCTATAGAAAATTGCTTGAGAAAGACAAACAATTTTCTATAGAAAATTGCTTGAGAAAGACAAACAATTTTCTATAGAAAATTGCTTGAGAAAGACAAACAATTTTCTATAGAAAATTGCTTGAGAAAGACAAACAATTTTCTATAGAAAATTGCTTGAGAAAGACAAACAATTTTCTATAGAAAATTGCTTGAGAAAGACAAACAATTTTCTATAGAAAATTGCTTGAGAAAGACAAACAATTTTCTATAGAAAATTGCTTGAGAAAGACAAACAATTTTCTATAGAAAATTGCTTGAGAAAGACAAACAATTTTCTGTAGAAAATCGCTTGAGAAAGACAAACAATTTTCTATAGAAAATCGCTTGAGAAAGACAAACAATTTTCTATAGAAAATCGCTTGAGAAAGACAAACAATTTTCTATAGAAAATTGCTTGACAAAGACAAACAATTTTCTGTAGAAAATTGCTTGACAAAGACAAACAATTTTCTGTAGAAAATTGCTTGACAAAGACAAACAATTTTCTGTAGAAAATTGCAAACAATTTTCTATAGAAAATTGCTTGAGAAAATCAAACAATTTTCTATAGAACGGCAAAGAGTTTTCTATAGAAAATTGCTCGAGAACGACAAACAGTTTTCTATAGAAAATTGCTTGAGAACGACAAACAAATTTCTATACAAACAATTTTCTATAGACCTTAGTCTGTGAAATATAGTTTTCATGTGAGAAAGAAGCTCTGAAGTATTGTAAAATGTGCTTTAAATTCGGCTTCACTCTTCTAAATATGCCCATATGTAGAGGTGATTTTTTGCTCATAGAAATTGATAATAATTAAAATTCAATTTCAGAAGACAATAATGATTTATGGCACAAGATGTGACATTAAAAGCAAAACTAAATTAAGCTCGTACAAATACTACATTTTCATTATATTACAAATTTGTATTAACAAATAAAATAATGATAATTGTTTACAATTGTAAAGCAAATATAAAGTTGCAGAGCCATAACATATAAAAAATAAAAATATTTACATAAAAGGTCTCTGTATTAACACAACGAAGCCTTTTACAACTTAGCAAATGTTATAAAAAACATATCACAAGAATATCTAGTTTCTACTTATAATGCCACAACAGACGTTGGTAAATAACGCATTATTTATTGGCATTTTCTAGAACATGTTCTTCTTACCATATAAGGCCGCTTATACAGATAATAAAGGCTGCATAGTGTAGAACTCATTGCATTAGTAACAATGTAATACAGGGTAAATCCCAAACCACTAAACCACTCAATTAATTACAAGCTCAATTAAGTTTTAAGTTGAATATAAAGAAATATAAAACAAGTAGTTTTGTGTCATTAAGTCTGACACCTGTAATAGAACACTTTATACAAAATAATACTTTGTATTTAATTAAACAAACTCTTTGACTTTCCATCATGTATTTAGTCACCTCTTCTCAATAATACATTCTTATCTTGCCACTTCTTTTGGGTGAACGATGATACGTTTTTTTCAATTTTTTTTATTGTTGTTGAAGTGAATGTCATAAACGTCGGTATAACATTAAACGTTAACCAGAAGATTAACGCATCTCATGTTTAACTAAACAAAAAATATGTAGCTTTTGAATTACTTTTAGAATTTCTAAAATCTTGCTAATGTTTTTTCTTAATTTTTTTAGGAAACATCATTAAAACAAACAAAATTATAAAAATAATTGTCAGTATTTGAAAAATGTATAATTTTGTTAATTGAATTAAATGCTTAAACAACAGAAATTTTAAAATTAAATTACAAAAGTTTAGACAATTCACTAATGAGCTTAAAAACAATACACCTAAAATACAGACAACATATTTGGAAGAAATGGTTTTACTTGTTGTAAGAGTTAAAGACAAGACACACTTCTATATAAAAAGTATATTTCACAGACCGTTTTGTAAAGGAAAAGTGTCTCTAGGAAAACAGTTGTTGAAAGACAGTACAAAAAAAATATACTCAATATATTTTGAATAGAAAATTTTTTGTCTTTGTCAAGCAATTTTCTACAGAAAATTGTTTGTCTTTGTCAAGCAATTTTCTACAGAAAATTGTTTGTTTTTGTCAATCAATTTTCTACAGAAAATTCTTTGTGTTTGTCAAGCAATTTTCTAAAGAAAATTGTTTGTTTTCTACAGAAAATTGTTTGTCTTTGTCAAGCAATTTTCTACAGAAAATTGTTTGTCTTTGTCAAGCAATTTTCTACAGAAAATTGTTTGTCTTTGTCAAGCAATTTTCTACAGAAAATTGTTTGTCTTTGTCAAGCAATTTTCTACAGAAAATTGTTTGTCTTTGTCAAGCAATTTTCTACAGAAAATTGTTTGTCTTTGTCAAGCAATTTTCTACAGAAAATTGTTTGTCTTTGTCAAGCAATTTTCTACAGAAAATTGTTTGTCTTTGTCAAGCAATTTTCTACAGAAAATTGTTTGTCTTTGTCAAGCAATTTTCTACAGAAAATTGTTTGTCTTTGTCAAGCAATTTTCTATAGAAAATAGTTTGTCTTTGTCAAGCAATTTTCTATAGAAAATAGTTTGTCTTTGTCAAGCAATTTTCTATAGAAAATAGTTTGTCTTTGTCAAGCAATTTTCTATAGAAAATAGTTTGTCTTTGTCAAGCAATTTTCTATAGAAAATAGTTTGTCTTTGTCAAGCAATTTTCTATAGAAAATAGTTTGTCTTTGTCAAGCAATTTTCTATAGAAAATAGTTTGTCTTTGTCAAGCAATTTTCTATAGAAAATAGTTTGTCTTTGTCAAGCAATTTTCTATAGAAAAGAGTTTGTCTTTGTCAAGCAATTTTCTATAGAAAATAGTTTGTCTTTGTCAAGCAATTTTCTATAGAAAATAGTTTGTCTTTGTCAAGCAATTTTCTATAGAAAATAGTTTGTCTTTGTCAAGCAATTTTCTATAGAAAATAGTTTGTCTTTGTCAAGCAATTTTCTATAGAAAATAGTTTGTCTTTGTCAAGCAATTTTCTATAGAAAATAGTTTGTCTTTGTCAAGCAATTTTCTATAGAAAATAGTTTGTCTTTGTCAAGCAATTTTCTATAGAAAATAGTTTGTCTTTGTCAAGCAATTTTCTATAGAAAATAGTTTGTCTTTGTCAAGCAATTTTCTATAGAAAATAGTTTGTCTTTGTCAAGCAATTTTCTATAGAAAATAGTTTGTCTTTGTCAAGCAATTTTCTATAGAAAATTATTTGTCTTTGTCAAGCAATTTTCTATAGAAAATTGTTTGTCTTTGTCAATCAATTTTCTATAGAAAATTATTTATCTTTCAACAACAATTTTCTATGAAAGCGGTCCTTATTCCACAAAATTTTATACAGAAGACTTGTAATCCATTTGGAGTTTCTGTTATTTCTTACTGTAGGGTAATCTCATGTTGTGTGGAATTAAAACACCAACAAATTGGTTTATAACCTTTAAAATTATAGCAATTTGTAGGCAACTTTGTTAACATTTATGTGAATTTTTTAATAATGTTTCCTAATGCACGTAAAAGCTGCTCATTTTAACTTAGTGTTGGCTTATTTTCATCTATAGTTAAAAACCAACATAATGCAGGAAATTATAGTTTAACAGACAATTTGTAAAGTCATAATCTGTAAATAATGTTTAGCCATAATTTTGTGAACCACAATGTTATTATGTTTTTTTGTAGAAAACTAAGTAAGACTCCCATGTAGCTAAAAATTGAACAAACAATAATAATTTTTATAGGTCTCTTACAGTTTAAAGTAAGGAAAACTAAATTTTAATAACCATTGATACCTAAGTAACAATTGCAAGTTTATGGTTAATATTGCTAAAAAGAAAAAACAGAAAAAAAACATGAACAACAAATTATTAGTTATTAATAGACAATAAAACTGCAATGACTCTTACAAAAATATAAAGAAAATTTTTATATATTTTACAAGTGTCTTTGTTTGGCCATATACCTGTTAGAGATTGTTTTAGTTTCAGTTTTAGATTTTTTTATTTGCTCTTATGATTGCCTGCAAGTGCTTGTATAGAAATTGTTATTATTGGTTTCCTTTTTTAAGAAAATAATGCTCTAAATTTGGCTTTTTTATAGAAAACTACATCCTAAGCCTTTTTTTGTTTTGTTTTTAAGTTTTCAATTTAGTCTATCTGTTCATCTTTCAGTTTCAGTTTAAAGTCGATTTCATTTTAAGATCTATTTTATGCTTTATGCATGTCAACCTATTAGGGCATAATAGATTTTAATAGGGTTTCTTTTTGGCTTCATTTTAAAACTGATATTTATGCCATTACATTCATAAAAGGTCAATTTTATAAAAGACATTTAAAAAAATAGATTAACAATGGCATAATACTGTAAGACTTATAAGTTTAATAGCCCAGAAATTGTGACAGTTTTAAGGAAATTATTAATGTAGTTTTATTTGCAACGAATATTGTCAACAAAAACTGATAAGATTTGCTTTATTTAGCAAGAGTTTTTTTTGAAAGAAAGCATAAGACTTAAGACCTTATTAGAGGAGCTTTAGTTTAAAAGAGATACAGATAAAAAATAAATGAATTATTTTAACTGGTAAGTTAAATAATGATATGTTGTATATTTTGTAATTTTAAAAACAAGTAAAATTATTATATTCGGTTGTGAGGAATATTATATACCAATCAAAAAATTGTTGTTACCAAAGTAGTATGCTTTTTGCATACATTAAACTGATCTGTTTAAAAGTTTTGTTTCGATATCGATATTTATAAGTTATTAATGATCGTTAATGTGTTTTTCGAAAGTGGTTTTTATATGGCAGTTATGACCAATTATCGATCGATCATCATAAAATTAGAAACCACGATTTGTTTTGTTTATGAGGATTATTGGTGAATTTCAAACCGAACTAAAGTAATTTTCGGAAGTGGACCAAATACGGAGCATAAGATCAAATCTTTGGACTTTTGACAAAACATCTTAAATGTAATTTTCAAATTTTTCATAGAGCGAAAGACCTGTCCAATTTATCGATAACACCGTCCGACAAATAGAGAAAAAATTCGTTAGACACAAACCGGATGATATACGTCTGAAACTATATATGTGTCCTTTTTTAAGGACTTCAAAGTTTCAAAGAAGTACATTTTTCAAAAAATATTTAAAAATACTCCTGCTATTCCAATAATGACAAATTGTATGTCAAAAGAACAAGAAGAGTTGTAAAATATTTTGTATTATCTTTATTTTATCCTATAAGGATCAAAAGATGTCAGAAATTTCCTTTAAAATGTTTATCCTTTAATATCCTTTAAGATTGTCCATAAATTCCTTTTAAAAAAATAGTTCGTTAAAGACCGTCCGTCTGTCCTTCCGTCTGTCTGTCTGTCAGTTTTTTTTTTGCGCTGGAGGTGTGGAATCTTCATAGATGCATTCAATGCGTATTCAAAAACATGCACGATTCGCAAAATGCTCCTACGTAATAAACCATACCCCCGCCCCTAACTTTCCCGAACCCCGCGGGACTGCCAATTAGTATTACTTCGCGGGGGAGATATGCCATTTTTAGGCTATTCTCCGATTTATTGACATATTATACATGTCTCGCCATCACGGACTTTCGTCCAATTTCTCCTTCTCTCAGTGTTGAGTTTACATGAGTAATAAATGCGTTAACTGCATCCCATTTATCCTTGGATCTTAGCATTATGCTGATTATGTTGTCAACTGTCAATCGTTCGCCTAAATAAGATTCCAGTGACGTTCGATTTCCGAAAAATCGTGGGCATCTAAATGTAACGTGTTCTGCCGTTTCATCTTCATCGATGCATTGTGGACATCTGGGACTACTGTCATGCTCAAAGCGGTGCAGATAGCTCCTATAGCCACCATGTCCCGTAAGGAATTGGGTTAAGTTGTAATTCACCTCTCCGTGACGACGATTTAACCACGTACTTATGGAGGGGATAAGTCTGAAGGTCCATCGACCTTTGAGAGAGTTCTCCCATCTCCTTTGCCAGCTTTGAACACACTTTTCTCTTTCGATTTGTGGAATTTGGTTTCTGGAAGCCTCCGGATTTTCAATTACAGTTTTGTAAACGTTCGATATTTCCTTTGCTGTTATATCTATGGGGCCGATTCCCGCCACTACATTTGCTGCATCCGCTGATATTGTCCTAAAACCGCTACTGACCCTTAAGCAGCTTCTTCTAGATAATGATATCATGTCTTTTTTGGACGTTTTGTTGATAGCTTTCGCCCAAACTGGCGCTCCATATAGGAGTATTGAATTGGTGACCCGTGAGATTAGTAATCTGCGGCTTTGTCGTGGCCCACCGATGTTCGGCATCATTCTGGCTAATGCATTTGTTACACCTGCTGTCTTCTTGCATGCATATTCCATATGTCTTTTAAAATTTAGACGGTCATCTATCATGATGAAAGTACTTTATTGCCTCCAATGAAGCTATTGTGGTCGCCACTTATAGGAACAAGCTCTGTTTTGTGTTCGGCTAGATGCAGGTTTACTGATGTCAGCCAATTTTTAATCATACTTATTGTTTCTTTCGCGTATAGTTGGACTTCGTCAATGTATTCAAATAATTCAAATTTAAAATATTTTTTAACACTTAAGTAGTTAAGATAGAACGATGAAATTTTGGCATGTGGTATTCAATATTTGGATCTTTAACTCGCTATTTTTTAAAAAAAAAATTATTGGAAATCTAAAAGGATATTCAAGGATAAAAATTTGAAAGGACATTTTTGAGATCTTTTGATCCTTACAGGATAAAATAAAGATAATAAGAAATATTTTACAACTCTTCTTGATCATTTGACACCAAAGTTGACATAGTAGGATGATGAGAAGTATTTTAAAACATTTTTTAAAAAATGTACTCAGGATCACGAAATGAAAAACTGAAAACGCAGTTTTTCTCCATTTAATTTATTGTTTCAGACGTATATCATCCGGTTCGTGTCTAATATTGAGTGTCGTACGGTGTAATTATTTCATTATTTGTCCTTAAATAACTTTATTATTTTTCTCAAAGAATTATACAAAACTTTCGAAATTCTTTAAGAAAAAATAATTATCGCTAAATTCGAGAAAAACCATAAGTATTTCTGAACTCTATTGGCTCCAATAAAACAGAATTGCAATGTGAGAATCCCAGCATATCTTTGGTGTAACATATTGTAATTAAGCCAAAAAGTTACCTTATTTGACTTTGTATTATCAAAAACAATTTAAAATTATTATATTACTCATAACATAACATGACTATGACACTAATTGTAGTCTCCACTTACTTTTAAATAATTATATGTCACCTAAAACGAAAGACTTAGCATACAAACAATTCCTCTAAAAAAAAATATTCCCATATTTAAATTAAATCTTTTCAATACTTTGTATATACTTATGTCTTTTACTTAGCCAAATAAATATTTATAGTAATTTCTGTTTAATTTTTTAAACATTATTTATTTTGACTTAATTTCATGTCAATTACATGATAAACTATTTACGGTATGTTTTCTTAATGTTTGACTTCACTTCCAGCTTAAACAAGCAAACCAACGACTGAACAACATCTTAACCATGTGACTGTTGTATTCTACATACTTTTGCTAACCATAATGTGGTTGGTTGTCCAACTCTTGATTCCTGGAGTTTTTTTTTTTTTATTTTATTTTATGCTTTACTGTGGTATTTTTATAAATGGGTAGGCAGCATAACAAATGTTCATTTATGTTCATCTCAGATTTTAGCATACGTTATGTAGAGTTGTTTGAAGAAAAAAATATAAAAATAAAAAATAAAACATTTCCATTTACTGTCATTATGTTTAAAGCAATTACACTTGTTAGTTTGTAAAAGATGAAATGACCAATATACTTAGTTGCTACATTTAAAAGATACTGTGGCAACAGACATAAACTACAAATGATGGCCTGGACAAGTGTAGACAGTTTTAAAAGGAGCCTGGTTTTTTTTCTGTTTAGTATAAGAAATAGTTTTTTGAAACTAAAATAAAGTTATGTAAATAGTTTGTGTAAATAATTCAAATAAAATAATTGAAAACTTAAGATTATTTACACAATTTACTAGTTTTTATTTATTGTATAACTTTGTTATACCCACGAACAAAAATTACCGAAATATTGGTGCTAATAATAAAAAGTTAGGGTCCCTAAAAAGTTCAGGAACAATCTAATTATTTCCGTTCATCCGTCTGTCACACTAAGGCCTCGAGGGAAGAACATAGTGGATGGAATTATCTCCTAATATTGTTTGTTAAATATTTTGGATGAGAAATGGTCAAAAAATGTAAGACAACCTGCAAACATTTTGGTATTTTCCATTCCTAAAATAAAATAACAAATTCTGTTGAAAATAGTAAGTATTGGTCCACGATTTATACTAACTATAGCTTCGAAGTAATTAATTAATTCAATTTGAGCTTTTAATTCACCATAATCTTAATTCGGAATTAAAAAACAAGTAAGAAAGTATGGTCGGTCAAGCCCGACCATATACTACCCTACACTAAGTAATAGAGCAAAAACATTTTTCTTTTAAAATTTCAATAATTCATATTTTTGAGTGATTTTCGGAAGTGGAAGAGCCAGCCAGCCTCAGAAAGTGATTCTAAGTCGATCGGTCTTATTTAAGGTGTGTTAGACTAATATTTTTGGGCGTTACAAACATCTTTGAAAAAAGTGTCTTGTTGAGACACTATTCTATAGAAAAGTGTCTTATTGAGACACTATTCTATAGAAAAGTGTCTTATTGAGACACTATTCTATAGAAAAGTGTCTTATTGAGACACTATTCTATAGAAAAGTGTCTTATTGAGACACTAATCAATAGAAAAGTGTCTTATTGAGATACTATTCTATAGAAAAGTGTCTTCTTGAGACAATATTCTATAGAAAAGTGTCTTGTTGAGACACTATTCTATAGAAAAGTGTCTTATTGAGACAATATTCTATAGAAAAGTGTCTTATTGAGACAATATTTTATAGAAAAGTGTCTTATTGAGACACTATTCTATAGAAAAGTGTCTTGTTGAGACACTATTCTATAGAAAAGTGTCTTGTTGAGACACTATTCTATAGAAAAGTGTCTTGTTGAGACACTATTCTATAGAAAAGTGTCTTGTTGAGACACTATTCTATAGAAAAGTGTCTTGTTGAGACACTATTCTATAGAAAAGTGTCTTGTTGAGACACTATTCTATAGAAAAGTGTCTTGTTGAGACACTATTCTATAGAAAAGTGTCTTGTTGAGACACTATTCTATAGAAAAGTGTCTTGTTGAAACACTATTCTATAGAAAAGTGTCTTGTTGAGACACTATTCTATAGAAAAGTGTCTTGTTGAGACACTATTCTATAGAAAAGTGTCTTGTTGAGACACTATTCTATAGAAAAGTGTCTTGTTGAGACACTATTCTATAGAAAAGTGTCTTGTTGAGACACTATTCTATAGAAAAGTGTCTTATTGAGACACTATTCTATAGAAAAGTGTCTTATTGAGACACTATTCTATAGAAAAGTGTCTTATTGAGACACTAATCAATAGAAAAGTGTCTTATTGAGATACTATTCTATAGAAAAGTGTCTTCTTGAGACAATATTCTATAGAAAAGTGTCTTGTTGAGACACTATTCTATAGAAAAGTGTCTTATTGAGACAATATTCTATAGAAAAGTGTCTTATTGAGACAATATTTTATAGAAAAGTGTCTTATTGAGACACTATTCTATAGAAAAGTGTCTTGTTGAGACACTATTCTATAGAAAAGTGTCTTGTTGAGACACTATTCTATAGAAAAGTGTCTTGTTGAGACACTATTCTATAGAAAAGTGTCTTGTTGAGACACTATTCTATAGAAAAGTGTCTTGTTGAGACACTATTCTATAGAAAAGTGTCTTGTTGAGACACTATTCTATAGAAAAGTGTCTTGTTGAGACACTATTCTATAGAAAAGTGTCTTGTTGAAACACTATTCTATAGAAAAGTGTCTTGTTGAGACACTATTCTATAGAAAAGTGTCTTGTTGAGACACTATTCTATAGAAAAGTGTCTTGTTGAGACACTATTCTATAGAAAAGTGTCTTGTTGAGACACTATTCTATAGAAAAGTGTCTTGTTGAGACACTATTCTATAGAAAAGTGTCTTGTTGAGACACTATTCTATAGAAAAGTGTCTTGTTGAGACACTATTCTATAGAAAAGTGTCTTGTTGAGACACTATTCTATAGAAAAGTGTCTTGTTGAGACACTATTCTATAGAAAAGTGTCTTATTGAGACACTATTCTATAGAAAAGTGTCTTATTGAGACACTATTCTATAGAAAAGTGTCTTATTGAGACACTAATCAATAGAAAAGTGTCTTATTGAGATACTATTCTATAGAAAAGTGTCTTCTTGAGACAATATTCTATAGAAAAGTGTCTTGTTGAGACACTATTCTATAGAAAAGTGTCTTATTGAGACAATATTCTATAGAAAAGTGTCTTATTGAGACAATATTTTATAGAAAAGTGTCTTATTGAGACACTATTCTATAGAAAAGTGTCTTGTTGAGACACTATTCTATAGAAAAGTGTCTTGTTGAGACACTATTCTATAGAAAAGTGTCTTGTTGAGACACTATTCTATAGAAAAGTGTCTTGTTGAGACACTATTCTATAGAAAAGTGTCTTGTTGAGACACTATTCTATAGAAAAGTGTCTTGTTGAGACACTATTCTATAGAAAAGTGTCTTGTTGAGACACTATTCTATAGAAAAGTGTCTTGTTGAGACACTATTCTATAGAAAAGTGTCTTGTTGAAACACTATTCTATAGAAAAGTGTCTTGTTGAGACACTATTCTATAGAAAAGTGTCTTGTTGAGACACTATTCTATAGAAAAGTGTCTTGTTGAGACACTATTCTATAGAAAAGTGTCTTGTTGAGACACTATTCTATAGAAAAGTGTCTTGTTGAGACACTATTCTATAGAAAAGTGTCTTGTTGAGACACTATTATATAGAAAAGTGTCTTGTTGAGACACTATTCTATAGAAAAGTGTCTTGTTGAGACACTATTCTATAGAAAAGTATCTTATTGAGACACTATTCTATAGAAAAGTGTCTTATTGAAACACTATTCTATAGAAAAGTGTCTTATTGATACACTATTCTATAGAAAAGTGTCTTATTGAGACACTATTCTATAGAAAAGTGTCTTATTGAGACACTATTCTATAGAAAAGTGTCTTATTGAGACACTATTCTATAGAAAAGTGTCTTATTGAGACAATATTCTATAGAAAAGTGTCTTGTTGAGACACTATTCTATAGAAAAGTGTCTTGTTGAGACACTATTCTATAGAAAAGTGTCTTGTTGAGACACTATTCTATAGAAAAGTGTCTTGTTGAGACACTATTCTATAGAAAAGTGTCTTGTTGAGACACTATTCTATAGAAAAGTGTCTTGTTGAGACACTATTCTATAGAAAAGTGTCTTGTTGAGACACTATTCTATAGAAAAGTGTCTTGTTGAGACACTATTCTATAGAAAAGTGTCTTGTTGAGACACTATTCTATAGAAAAGTGTCTTGTTGAGACACTATTCTATAGAAAAGTGTCTTGTTGAGACACTATTCTATAGAAAAGTGTCTTGTTGAGACACTATTCTATAGAAAAGTGTCTTGTTGAGACACTATTCTATAGAAAAGTGTCTTGTTGAGACACTATTCTATAGAAAAGTGTCTTGTTGAGACACTATTCTATAGAAAAGTGTCTTGTTGAGACACTATTCTATAGAAAAGTGTCTTGTTGAGACACTATTCTATAGAAAAGTGTCTTGTTGAGACACTATTCTATAGAAAAGTGTCTTGTTGAGACACTATTCTATAGAAAAGTGTCTTGTTGAGACACTATTCTATAGAAAAGTGTCTTGTTGAGACACTATTCTATAGAAAAGTGTCTTGTTGAGACACTATTCTATAGAAAAGTGTCTTATTGAGACACTATTCTATAGAAAAGTGTCTTATTGAGACACTATTCTATAGAAAAGTGTCTTATTGAAACACTATTCTATAGAAAAGTGTCTTATTGATACACTATTCTATAGAAAAGTGTCTTATTGAGACACTATTCTATAGAAAAGTGTCTTATTGAGACACTATTCTATAGAAAAGTGTCTTATTGAGACAATATTCTATAGAAAAGTGTCTTATTGAGACACTATTCTATAGAAAAGTGTCTTATTGAGACAATATTCTATAGAAAAGTGTCTTATTGAGACACTATTCTATAGAAAAGTGTCTTATTGAGACACTATTCTATAGAAAAGTGTCTTATTGAGACAATATTCTATAGAAAAGTGTCTTATTGATACACTATTCTATAGAAAAGTGTCTTATTGAGACACTATTCTATAGAAAAGTGTCTTATTGAGACACTATTCTATAGAAAAGTGTCTTATTGATACACTATTCTATAGAAAGGTGTCTTATTGAGACACTATTCTATAGAAAAGTGTCTTATTGAGACACTATTCTATAGAAAAGTGTCTTATTGAGACACTATTCTATAGAAAAGTGTCTTATTGAGACACTATTCTATAGAAAAGTGTCTTATTGAGACACTATTCTATAGAAAAGTGTCTTATTGAGACACTATTCTATAGAAAAGTGTCTTATTGAGACACTATTCTATAGAAAAGTGTCTTATTGAGACACTATTCTATAGAAAAGTGTCTTATTGAGACACTATTCTATAGAAAAGTGTCTTATTGAGACAATATTCTATAGCAAAGTGTATTATTGAGACAATATTCTATAGAAAAGTGTCTCAATAAGACACTTTTCTATAGAAAAGTGTCTTATTGAGACAGTATTCTATAGAACAGTGTCTTATTGAGACAATATTCTATAGAAAAGTGTCTTATTGATACACTATTCTATAGAAAAGTGTCTTATTGAGACACTATTCTATAGAAAAGTGTCTTATTGAGACACTATTCTATAGAAAAGTGTCTTATTGAAACACTATTCTATAGAAAAGTGTCTTATTGATACACTATTCTATAGAAAAGTGTCTTATTGAGACACTATTCTATAGAAAAGTGTCTTATTGAGACACTATTCTATAGAAAAGTGTCATATTGAGACACTATTCTATAGAAAAGTGTCTTATTGAGACAATATTCTATAGAAAAGTGTCTTATTGAGACACTATTCTATAGAAAAGTGTCTTATTGAGACAATATTCTATAGAAAAGTGTCTTATTGAAACACTATTCTATAGAAAAGTGTCTTATTGATACACTATTCTATAGAAAAGTGTCTTATTGAGACACTATTCTATAGAAAAGTGTCTTATTGAAACACTATTCTATAGAAAAGTGTCTTATTGATACACTATTCTATAGAAAAGTGTCTTATTGAGACAATATTCTATAGAAAAGTGTCTTATTGAGACACTATTCTATAGAAAAGTGTCTTATTGAGACAATATTCTATAGAAAAGTGTCTTATTGAGACACTATTCTATAGAAAAGTGTCTTATTGAGACACTATTCTATAGAAAAGTGTCTTATTGAGACAATATTCTATAGAAAAGTGTCTTATTGATACACTATTCTATAGAAAAGTGTCTTATTGAGACACTATTCTATAGAAAAGTGTCTTATTGAGACACTATTCTATAGAAAAGTGTCTTATTGATACACTATTCTATAGAAAGGTGTCTTATTGAGACACTATTCTATAGAAAAGTGTCTTATTGAGACACTATTCTATAGAAAAGTGTCTTATTGAGACACTATTCTATAGAAAAGTGTCTTATTGAGACACTATTCTATAGAAAAGTGTCTTATTGAGACAATATTCTATAGCAAAGTGTATTATTGAGACAATATTCTATAGAAAAGTGTCTCAATAAGACACTTTTCTATAGAAAAGTGTCTTATTGAGACAGTATTCTATAGAACAGTGTCTTATTGAGACAATATTCTATAGAAAAGTGTCTTATTGATACACTATTCTATAGAAAAGTGTCTTATTGAGACACTATTCTATAGAAAAGTGTCTTATTGAGACACTATTCTATAGAAAAGTGTCTTATTGAAACACTATTCTATAGAAAAGTGTCTTATTGATACACTATTCTATAGAAAAGTGTCTTATTGAGACACTATTCTATAGAAAAGTGTCTTATTGAGACACTATTCTATAGAAAAGTGTCTTATTGAGACACTATTCTATAGAAAAGTGTCTTATTGAGACAATATTCTATAGAAAAGTGTCTTATTGATACACTATTCTATAGAAAAGTGTCTTATTGCGACACTATTCTATAGAAAAGTGTCTTATTGAGACAATATTCTATAGAAAAGTGTCTTATTGAGACACTATTCTATAGAAAAGTGTCTTATTGAGACAATATTCTATAGAAAAGTGTCTTATTGAGACACTATTCTATAGAAAAGTGTCTTATTGAGACACTATTCTATAGAAAAGTGTCTTATTGAGACAATATTCTATAGAAAAGTGTCTTATTGATACACTATTCTATAGAAAAGTGTCTTATTGAGACACTATTCTATAGAAAAGTGTCTTATTGAGACACTATTCTATAGAAAAGTGTCTTATTGATACACTATTCTATAGAAAGGTGTCTTATTGAGACACTATTCTATAGAAAAGTGTCTTATTGAGACACTATTCTATAGAAAAGTGTCTTATTGAGACACTATTCTATAGAAAAGTGTCTTATTGAGACACTATTCTATAGAAAAGTGTCTTATTGAGACACTATTCTATAGAAAAGTGTCTTATTGATACACTATTCTATAGAAAGGTGTCCTATTGAGACACTATTCTATAGAAAAGTGTCTTATTGAGACACTATTCTATAGAAAAGTGTCTTATTGAGACACTATTCTATAGAAAAGTGTCTTATTGAGACACTATTCTATAGAAAAGTGTCTTATTGAGACAATATTCTATAGCAAAGTGTATTATTGAGACAGTATTCTATAGAACAGTGTCTTATTGAGACACTATTCTATAGAAAAGTGTCTTATTGAGACACTATTCTATAGAAAAGTGTCTTATTGAAACACTATTCTATAGAAAAGTGTCTTATTGATACACTATTCTATAGAAAAGTGTCTTATTGAGACACTATTCTATAGAAAAGTGTCTTATTGAGACACTATTCTATAGAAAAGTGTCTTATTGAGACACTATTCTATAGAAAAGTGTCTTATTGAGACAATATTCTATAGAAAAGTGTCTTATTGATACACTATTCTATAGAAAAGTGTCTTATTGAGACACTATTCTATAGAAAAGTGTCTTATTGAGACAATATTCTATAGAAAAGTGTCTTATTGAAACACTATTCTATAGAAAAGTGTCTTATTGATACACTATTCTATAGAAAAGTGTCTTATTGAGACACTATTCTATAGAAAAGTGTCTTATTGAAACACTATTCTATAGAAAAGTGTCTTATTGATACACTATTCTATAGAAAAGTGTCTTATTGAGACACTATTCTATAGAAAAGTGTCTTATTGAGACACTATTCTATAGAAAAGTGTCTTATTGAGACACTATTCTATAGAAAAATGTCTTATTGAGACACTATTCTATATAAAAGTGTCTTATTGAGACAATATTCTATAGAAAAGTGTCTCAATAAGACACTTTTCTATAGAAAAGTGTCTTATTGAGACACTATTCTATAGAACAGTGTCTTATTGAGACAATATTCTATAGAAAAGTGTCTTATTGATACACTATTCTATAGAAAAGTGTCTTATTGAGACACTATTCTATAGAAAAGTGTCTTATTGAGACAATATTCCATAGAAAAGTGTCTTATTGAGACAATATTCCATAGAAAAGTGTCTTATTGATACACTATTCTATAGAAAAGTGTCTTATTGAGACACTATTCTATAGAAAAGTGTCTTATTGAGACACTATTCTATAGAAAAGTGTCTTATTGAGACAATATTCTATAGAAAAGTGTCTTATTGAGACACTATTCTATAGAAAAGTGTCTTATTGAGACAATATTCTATAGAAAAGTGTCTTATTGTAACACTATTCTATAGAAAAGTGTCTTATTGATACACTATTCTATAGAAAAGTGTCTTATTGAGACACTATTCTATAGAAAAGTGTCTTATTGAAACACTATTCTATAGAAAAGTGTCTTATTGATACACTATTCTATAGAAAAGTGTCTTATTGAGACACTATTCTATAGAAAAGTGTCTTATTGAGACACTATTCTATAGAAAAGTGTCTTATTGAGACACTATTCTATAGAAAAATGTCTTATTGAGACACTATTCTATATAAAAGTGTCTTATTGAGACAATATTCTATAGAAAAGTGTCTCAATAAGACACTTTTCTATAGAAAAGTGTCTTATTGAGACACTATTCTATAGAACAGTGTCTTATTGAGACAATATTCTATAGAAAAGTGTCTTATTGATACACTATTCTATAGAAAAGTGTCTTATTGAGACACTATTCTATAGAAAAGTGTCTTATTGAGACAATATTCCATAGAAAAGTGTCTTATTGAGACAATATTCCATAGAAAAGTGTCTTATTGATACACTATTCTATAGAAAAGTGTCTTATTGAGACACTATTCTATAGAAAAGTGTCTTATTGAGACAATATTCCATAGAAAAGTGTCTTATTGAGACAATATTCCATAGAAAAGTGTCTTATTGATACACTATTCTATAGAAAAGTGTCTTGTGGAGACACTATTCAGTCTTGAGTGGCACAGAAACAATAATGTGGTATTTGTACCAAGACAGGCAAATCCTCCAAACTGCCTTGAGCTAAGGCCGATAGAAAGATATTGGGCTCTTGTTAAAAGAGAATTGAAGAGCATAAAAAAGGTGTCCAAAAGTGTGGTAGATTGTTCGAACAAAGTGACAGAAAGATCTATAAAGGAAGGGTTTCCGAAAAAGGTTCAAAATTTTATCACTAGTGATTAAAACTATAAAAATATTTTTTTTTTGTAAATTGTAATAATAATTTCAATCAAATAAGAAAATATCAAAACTGTAAATTTAGTGGTTTCATTTTTATTGACATATATGTATGTATGCTAAGAATTTTTCGATCTCAGTCCTTATTGTTTAGAAAAATGTTTTCAGGAGACACTTTATTGGTCGAATATGATTAGATTTATTACAATTTAGTAATTTCTTTAAATTCTATGAAGCCTAGTACATAAAAATAACAAACCAACACATTAAGGTAAAGAGCCGTAAATGGAAGTATGTGTCTCAACTCTTTTGATTTTTTTTTTATGGTTCATAAAATTTTATGACAAATTTCTTAACATTTATAGACAATTTTGTTGAATGTTGACAAAGTAGTCTCTTCGATTTAATTAGTATTTTTTTTCAGCAGCTAGCAGCATAAAAATATTTCCCAGACTTTGCTACAGTTTCCTTAAACCAAGGCAAATGCTAACAAAATTTTGTGTTCGTGGAGTGTTATTGGAAGAAAAAAGTGTTTAACATGATTTTTGCATTTGCTGCGAATATAAATTTGTTGTTGTTGCCAACACTATAAACCGGCAAATGGCATTAAACAACGCATTTTGTTTGTAACAAAACTAAGTGCAATTTTAATGACTCAGAAATTAAATGCGGGTTAGTTTTGCTTTCGTTTTGTTGCATCTATAGCTGCAACATTTACAAAAAAATAGAAAAAAAAAAAAAAACTAAGCAAAACGAGAACTAATCGCCAACATGAGCAACATTATACAGTTTTCCTCCTTTACTGTATAAACTTCCTTCTTGCAGCATTTGTGCTTCATTTGTAGCCAGTGTTACATGATTTGAACAACACTTAATGTAAATGTTCCGCATTTAGTTTTAGTTTGGTTTGTTTTGTTTGTTTGTAAGTAAAACTAAATTAGCTTAAAATTGCATGCATTATGGCCAAAATGTTGTGCGAGTGCAAAAGCGGCTCTCTTCTTTCTATTTTTTTTTTGGATGGTTTCTTTTTTGTCTGTTGTTTTAGTGCTGTGGTTTTTTATTGCGAATTAGTAAATAATGTTGTTGTTTTTATGTTGCAGCAAATTATGCTGGCATTGACATGAAATGGTTGCATTAATGTTTAACAAAAAACACAAACAAAACAAAATAAACCAAAACGAAATGGAATTAAAAATCTTGCCGTTTATAAAACAAACAAAAACACTCACTCTAGTTTGCAACTATCATCAGCAACATTTTGTAAAGCTTTAGAAAGGTAGCAATTGTTTTTTTTCCTAGCAGCAGCTACTTACCCTCACAATTTTCAGCGGCTTTTCTAGTGTTTTTGCTTGAAATTGCAAATAAACTTACTACAAACCAACAACAACAAAAATACGTAAAATTAAAATCAGAACGTGAGACACTTAAGATAAATTGACTTTCGCCTTAAACTATTCTTGTTTCTTAAGAAATAACAACCATCATAGACATTTCGACTGCGTTTTAGTTTTTGTAAGTTTTTTTTTACTTAAAATCAAACTAATTTCGTTGCTGTTTGTCTAACACTTTGTGTTTGGTTTGAAGGCTTTGATTGCACTAACATTTGTTTTAGCCATGTTCTTTTCGACCATCATAAAATCATTATAAGGAAGCTCAATTGTTTGGTATTTACATTCATTTCAAATATAAGCCGTTACTCTTTCACCTGTATAAGTTTGTTTAATGCATCAAATTGTAGTTTTGGTTACTTTTTTTCTCTCCTCTTTTTCTAAATGAAATATGCGGGGTGGCATTGCTGGGGATTTAGTGGGGAAAATAAATTAATCTTATGGTAGAAATTAAAAAATTAGAGTTGAAGCAAAATCAATTTTAAATAGAAAAATTAAGAGTCTTGAACTAAATTTTCATTTAAAAAAAATCTCTAAAATTTATAATATATCATCAAAAATTATGAATGATTTTTTTATACGCTTCGTCAATTTTAAACTTAGATTTTTTAGAACATTTATATGATTCAAATCCTGTATTCAATACTTTTAATTTCGAAATATCAGGACACTTTTCTATCGAATAGATTTTTTTCAAGACACTTTTCTATAGAATGGAGACATTCTTCTATAGAATAAATTCTTTTCAAGACACTTTTCTATAGAATATAGTCTTTTCAAGCCACTTTTCTACAGAATAGAGTATTTTTAAACACCTTTCTATAGAATAGTGTCTCATCAAGACACTCTTCTATATAATAGTGTTTCCGCGAGACAATTTTCTATAAATAATTGTCTCCTCAAAACAATTTTCTATAGAATAGTTTAGACACTTTTCTATAGAATAGTGTCTCCTTTAGACACTTTTCTATAGTGTCACCTCAGGACACTTTTCCATAGAATAGTGTCACCTCAGGACATTTTTCTATAGAAAAGTGTCACCTCAGGACACTTTTCTATAGAATAGTGTCACCTCAGGACACTTTTCTATAGAATAGTGTCAACTCAGGACACTTTTCTATAGGATAGTATCACCTCAGGACACTTTTCTATAGGATAGTATCACCTCAGGACACTTTTCTATAGAATAGTGTCACCTCAGGACACTTTTCTATAGAATAGTGTCTTGTCAGGACACTTTTCTATAGAATAGTGTCTTGTCAGGACACTTTTCTATAGAATAGTGTCTTGTCAGGACACTTTTCTATAGAATAGTGTCTTGTCAGGACACTTTTCTATAGAATAGTGTCACCTCAGGACACTTTTTGATAGAACAGTGTCACCTCAGGACACTTTTCTATAGAATAGTGTCACCTCAGGACACTTTTCTATAGAATAGTGTCTCCTTTATACAATTTTCTATAGAATAGTGTCTCCTTTAGACACTTTTCTATAGAATAGTGTCTTGTCAGGACACTTTTCTTTAGAATAGTGTCTTGTCAGGACACTTTTCTTTAGAATAGTGTCTCCTTTATGCAATTTTCTATAGAATAGTGTCTCCTTTATACAATTTTCTATAGAACAGTGTCTCCTCTAGACACTTTTCTATAGAATAGTGTCTTGTCAGGACACTTTTCTTTAGAATAGTGTCTTGTCAGGACACTTTTCTATAGAATAGTGTCTTGTCAGGACACCTTTCTATAGAATAGTGTCTTGTCAGGACACTTTTCTATAGAATAGTGTCTTGTCAGGACACTTTTCTATAGAATACTGTCTTGTCAAGACACTTTTCTATAGAATAATGTCTTGTTAGGACACTTTTCTATAGAATAGTGTCTTGTCAGAAACACACACACTAGAATAGTGTCTTGTCAGGACACTTTTCTATAGAATAGTGTCTTGTCAGGACACCTTTCTATAGAATAGTGTCTTGACAGGAGACTTTTCTATAGAATAGTGTCTTGTCAGGACACTTTTCTATAGAACAGTGTCTCCTTTAGACACTTTTCTATAGAATAGTGTCTTGTCAGAACACTTTTCTTTAGAATAGTGTCTTGTCAGGACACTTTTCTATAGAATAGTGTCTTGTCAGGACACTTTTCTATAGAATAGTGTCTTGACAGGAGACTTTTCTATAGAACAGTGTCTTGTCAGGACACTTTTCTATAGAACAGTGTCTCCTTTAGACACTTTTCCATAGAATAGTGCCTTGTCAGGACACTTTTCTATAGAATAGTGTCTCCTTTAGACACTTTTCTATAGAATAGTGTCTTGTCAGGACAGTTTTCTATAGAATAGTGTCTTGTCAGGACACTTTTCTATAGAATAGTGTCTTGTCAGGACACTTTTCTATAGAATAGTGTCTCGTCAGGACACTTTTCTATAGAACAGTGTCTCCTTTAGACACTTTTCTATAGAATAGTGGCTTGTCAGAACACTTTTCTTTAGAATATTGTCTTGTCAGGATACTTTTCTATAGAATAGTGTCTTGTCAGGACACCTTTCTATAGAATAGTGTCTTGTCAGGACACTTTTCTATAGAATAGTGTCTTGTCAGGACACTTTTCTATAGAATAGTGTCTTGTATGGACACTTTTCTATAGAACAGTGTCTTGTCAGGACACTTTTCTATAGAACAGTGTCTCCTTTAGACACTTTTCTATAGAATAGTGCCTTGTCAGGACACTTTTCTATAGAATAGTGTCTCCTTTAGACACTTTTCTATAGAATAGTGTCTTGTCAGGACAGTTTTCTATAGAATAGTGTCTTGTCAGGACACTTTTCTATAGAATAGTGTCTTGTCAGGACACTTTTCTATAGAATAGTGTCTTGTCAGGACACTTTTCTATAGAATAGTGTCTTGTCAGGACACTTTTCTATAGAATAGTGTCTCCTTTAGACACTTTTCTACAAAATAGTGTCTCCTTTAGACACTTTTCTACAGAATAGTGTCTCCTTTAGACACTTTTCTACAGAATAGTGTCTCCTTTAGACACTTTTCTACAGAATAGTGTCTCCTCAAGACTTTTCTATGGACAGTGTCTCCTCAGCACACTTTTCTATAGAATAAATAAAATAAAATATTACTCATACGCTCGGTAGTACTTGAACATTTTTTTTTTAAATTACTTATTCTCTTTTAATTATATATTAACACATTATTTGTTTCTCGACTTCAAACATTTATTTAAAAGTAAATAAATAACACAATTTATAGACTTGTTACTTTAGTTAACTGTTGGCGCAGCATGCTGGGTTTGGTCTTTATAGCCAATGGTTAGGTTTGCTAACATTTTAAGCACCTTATAACAAATTCTTTTATAAACATGTAATACATTTTGCCTTTCAGCTTCCTTAAAATACAAAAAGATGCGAATATTTTGATAAAATAAATTTTTTTTTGTGCCAAAAACAACAAAATAAAAAAAAACGCCTTCTTTGGTTAAGACCACAAACAAAAATTGTTCTAAAGGATTTTCTAGACTATCTTGATAAAACAACAACAGCAGCAAAAGCAATAGTAACACACACACAGACAGGAACAAAATTTACAAAAATTTTAACGAAAATACAAAAACAGCTACAATGCAAAAAACACAAAAAAACTACTTGAATTTTTGCATGAGCTAATAAAGTTGGCAAAATATTGGTGGTATTGGAATTTAACTATCTCTCACCGAACCGAACCGAACATAACAGCAGTAACAACAAGACAACACCAGCAACTATAACAACATAAAAAACACCAACAACATCAACACTAAAATCAGTTAGAATTTCTTTAGATTGAACTGCAAAACACACAGTGGGAAGGGAATTAACTAAATAAAGGAAGAAATAAAAACACCATATAGAACAAATCATTGTAATAAAAAAGACAGCTAAGTTTGGAAGCTAACTTTTTTTTCAGTATAATAAATATTGTGCTTTGTGTTTTCATCCCTTTTAACCCACTGTGCCTTGCCAAAAGCTGCTACCAACATCAGCAGTTTTTTCCATAAAAATTTGCAAAAAAAACAAAAAACCTGGCTTAAAAATTCTGTATTTTGGGCTGTTTTTCTGTGTGTGTGTTTTTTTGTGGTTGCTGCTGATGATAGCCTTAATTGTTTTTTATGTTAATTTAGCTGTTGCACACGATCATGGTTAGTTTGGCAATGTAAACGTAGCAAGTTTGTTTGTTTTCCACATTGGAATATTCTAAAGTGTCTTTTTTTTCTTAACTTAACTAAAATGCTGTAGATCTATCGGTATTTTGCTGTTTGTTGCTACAGCCAGACCACAAAAGTTAGAAGGTGTAGAAGAAGGTGGCGGAGGCGGTAGAGTTAAAGGTGTAGTTGTTTTTTTTTATTTCGTTGTTATAGGCGGCTTTTGTCGTGTATGATATGAATCTTGGAAGAAAATTGGTTCGCACTTGGAATATGCTATAGATGATTTTTGGTTAGTTTTATTTATTTATTTTTCTTTATTATTTTTTGGCAAAGTGTTAAAAGGGGTTTATCCTTTTTAGTCAGAGTTGTGGGATAAGAGAAAAGAGTTAGTTTAAAATGAGTAGTGTCCTGAAGACCAACGATTGAAGCTCAACTTCGACAAAGAAAATATCTGCGATTGAAGCTAAACTTAGACTCTAAGGATACCTAGGTTTGCATCAAAAATTAAACTTCATAAAGACTAAATTTAAACTAAACTTAGCTAAAATTAAACCTCATATAGAACAGCGATTTAACTTAAATTGAACATCATAATGACCTGGGTCAAAAGCTTAATTTAGACTCTGTAATGACCTGAAGCTATGCTAAAATTTTATAAAGATCTACGATAGAAGTTTAGTTTGGGGACAATAAAATCCTACCATTGAAATAAAACTTAGACCTCGATTGAAGCTTAATTAAGACTTTATAAAGACTTAGGATTTAATCTAAACTTAGACCACGATTGCAGCTAAACTTAGACTCTATAAAGAACTGCGATTGAAGTTAAACATTGACTACGATTGAAGCTGAACTTAGACTGCGATTGAAGCTAAATTTAGACTGCAATTGAAGCCAAACTAAGACTCTATATAGACCTGTAATTGATGCTACACTAAGACTACGATTGAAGCTAAACTTAGACTGCGATTGAAGCAAAACTTAGACTCTATAAATACCTGTGATTGAAGCTAAACTTAGCCTCTATAAAGACCTACGATTGAAGCCAAATTTATACTCTATAAAGACCAGCGATTGATGCCAAACTTATACCATGCTTGAAGCTTAACTTAGACTATATAAAGACCTACGATTGAAGCTAAACTTAAACTATATAAAGACCTGTGATTGAAGCTAAACTAAGCCTACGGTTGAAGCTAAACTTAGACTCTATAAAGACCTGTGATTGAAGATAAACTTATACTGCGATTGGAGCTAAATATAGACTCTATAAAGACGAGCGATTGATGCCGAACTTGGACTATGATTGAAGCTTAACTTAGACTCTGTAAATACCTACGATTGAAGCTAAACTTAGACTCTATAAAGACCTGTGATTGAAGCTAAACTTAGACTCTATAAAGACCTGCGATTGAAGCTAAACATAGAATGCTTGAAGCTTAACTTAGACTATATAAAGACCTACGATTGAAGCTAAACTTAAACTCTATAAAGACCTGTGATTGAAGCTAAACTAAGCCTACGCTTGAAGCTAAACTTAGACTCTATAAAGACCTGCGATTGAAGATAAACTTATACTGCGATTGGAGCTAAACTTAGACTGCAATTGAAGCCAAACTTAGACTCATAAATACTTGTGATTGAAGATAAACTAGGACTACGAATGAAGCTAAACTTAGACTCTGTAAAGACCTACGGTTGAAGCTAAACTTAGACTACGATTGAAGCTAAACTTAGACTCTATAAAGACCTACGGTTGAAGCTAAACTTAGACTGCGATTGAAGCTAAACTCAGACTCTATAAATACCTACGATTGAACCTAAACCTAGACTCTATAAAGATCTGCGATTGAAGCTAAACTTAGACTCTATAAAGACCAGCGATTGAAGCTACACTTATACTACGATTGAAGCTAAATATAGACTCTATAAAGACGAGCGATTGATGCCGAACTTGGACTATGATTGAAGCTTAACTTAGACTCTGTAAATACCTACGATTGAAGCTAAACTTAGACTCTATAAAGACCTGTGATTGAAGCTAAACTAAGACTACGATTGAAGCTAAACTTAGGCTCTATAAAGACCTGTGATTGAAGCTTAACTTAGACTGCGATTTAAGCTAAACTCAGACTCTATAAAGACCTACGATCGAAGCTAATCTTAGACTCTATAAAGACCTACGATCGAAGCTAATCTTAGACTGCGATTGATGCTAAACTCAGACTCTATAAAGACCTACGATCGAAGCTAATCTTAGACTCTATAAAGACCTGCGATGGAAGCTAAACTTAGACTACGATTGAAGCAAAACTTAGACTCTATAAAGACCAGCGATTGATGCCGAACTTAGACTATGATTGAAGCTTAACTTAGACTCTGTAAAGACCTGCGATTGAAGCTAAACTTAGACTCTATAAAGACCTGTGATTGAAGCTAAACTAAGACTACGATTGAAGCTAAACTTAGACTCTATAACGACCTGTGATTGAAGCTAAATTTTGACTCTATAAAGACCTTCGATTGATGCCAGACTTAGACTATGATTGAAGGTTAACATAGACTCTATAAAAACCTACGATTGAAGCTAAACTTAGACTCTATAAAGACCTTCGATTGAAGCTAAAGTTAGACTATGATTGAAGCTTAATTTAGAATCTATAAAGACCTACGATTGAAGCTAAACTTAGACTCTATAAAGACCTGCGATTTAAGCTAAACATAGATTACGATTGAAGTTAAACTTAGACTACGATTTAGACTACGATTGAGGCTAAATTTGTACCCTACAAAGACCTACGATTTAAGCTAAACTAAAAAAAAAGTGATTGAAACTAAACTTAGGCTACGATCGAAGCTAAACTTGGACTCTAAACTAAAGCTCTATAAGACCTACGATTGAAAGTAAATCGATCTATATTTTCAACATCGTCGAATTCAAACGCCAAAAGTCATGAAATTTGGCCTATATGTTCGCCTCTCTCTATATCCATCCACTAAGAAGGGCAGTTTAGCTTCGCTACTTTAATATGAAATAAAGAGCCGCTGCAACACACCGACTGTTAATCAAAGATTACGATGATTGTGTTCTATTTGTTTCAATGTGCGAAAGATGTTTTGTTCGGTTCAGAATTGATGACTTTGACATGGAAAAATAAAATCGCCCAGGCCAGCCAAAAAAGTTTCAAGGCCAAGAACTGGCTTTGAAACTTTTACTCCACGAAGATTGTTGTAAAACTCAACAAGAGCTTGTAAAATCATTCGAAGATAGTCAAGTAGCATTTCAAAATATTTGCGAGCAGCAGGATTTATCCAAAAGCAGCAGAATTGGTTACCATACGAATTAAACCCGAGAAACCTTGAAAGACGATTTTGCATGTCCGAACTGATGCTTGATTATGATAACCCGAAGCGTAAGACATCGTATGCCAATCCGGGTCAACCAGCCGAATCTACACCAAATCCAAATATCCATGGCGCTAAGATAATTTTCTGTATTTGGTGCTGAAATCTGACCAAACCATCACTGGGAATATGTACCGAATGCAACTGATTCGTTTGAATCGGGCATTGGCCGAAAAATGCCTAAAATATGCGGCCAGATATGAAACTGTTGGATTGCCTGTTAAAAAGTATTTAGAATAAAGTGGTTTTGAAGTTTTGCCTCATCCGCTTTATAGTCCAGATCGTGCCCCGTCCAACTACTATTGTTACAATCCATGCAGTATGCTCTCTCTGGATTACGCTCCACTTTGAAACAAAATATCCGATATTTGCTTGATTCTTTCGTGGCCTCAATAGATGAGCATTTCTTTTTGTCACAGCTAACAATGGCCAATTTTTAAAATCTATTAAAATTTTAAGAATTTATTGAAAACGTTTCAATATTTATTACTTGTCTTAAATTATCAAGCCGCTGTCGTCTTTCAAGTCCCCAAAAAAGATTCGTTTTTATAGATAAAGAACAACAAAAACTCAATTAATAAATATCATTACAACAAAAATATAAAAAAAAACAACAATTGCCAACATTCTTATAAAGGTGGTAGTACAATTTGAATAGTTTTGTTTTTTTTTTTTTGCCCAAAACATTTTGAGTCTTTTTTTTCTCTATTCCTCAACATTTTGGCAAATAGCTGTAATACATGATGTTGGCGGCATGTTTTAAAGAAACCAAAAATAAAAAAAAAAACATTCAATTGAGCGCATCTATAAAAATATTTAGGTGGCTTGTCAAGCAATATAAACCAATAGTGTTATCTCTAATAAAATATCTAAAAACGAAATGAGAAATACAAGAAGGAGGTGTTTTTTGTTTTTTGGTTTTGTGCAAGCATTTTAATATTTTAGCAAAGTTTGAAAAGGCTTTGGCAAATTAAACTGTCGCATTTATTTCATGTCGCTTAAAGGCATTGTAATAATGTTTAAAATGAAAATACAACCAAAACAATTTGTGACATTTGAATGGTCAATTGATGACAGTTGGCAAAATGGTCAGCAGTGGTAGAGTGCTGGTAACATAAATGCTTTTGAGAAATATATATCTATAAACAGTTTTAAAGAAAAATCAATAGAAATGATTTAAAACAGATTTATTAAGAAAAAAACAATATTTCCCAAAGATAATAATATTTTTAACCCATTAACGCCGAAAAATTTTGCAATTTTAGAAAAATTCTAGGAGAAAAATTCTGGTAAACCTGCCGATGAACCACGCTCAAGCGGAGTCGGAATTTTACTCAGCAGAGAAGCTTAGAACGCATTGATAAGCTGGCAGCCTCATTCTGATAGAATAATCCTGGCGCGCTTTCGTACTCGTGCTCGCAACATTTCAATTCGTGCGTTAAGTCTGTGCTATTATACGGATGCGAAACATGGAGATCTCAACACCTTGCAAGTTTTTATCAACAGATGTCTCAGAAGAATACTGCGAATCTTTTGGCCCAACACTATTTCGAATAACCAACTCTGGACACACACATCAGATACCAGTAAGAGTTGAAATTCTAAAATTAAAGTGGGACTGGATAGGACATGCATTACGACGCCCACCCAATGATATCACTCGCAACGATATAGACTGGAACCCTCAGGGAAGCAGACGAATAGGACGGCCCGCTCACACTAACAGTAGGAGTTTATACAGTTCAATTTTTCCATCAAACGTGGAAAGATTCAATCTTTCCTCTTTAAACTCTCCTAGCATACGGCTTAGTCCAGTCATTTTTCAACTTCAATCATAGGTTTGTTCACATTTCAATTATAGTTTAAATTACAGATCCTTATACAGTCACTTTTGAGCTTGAATCAAACGCCTATTTTCAATTTATTTTAACAGCAATCGTTTAGTTATTAATATTTCCCATAACTTAATAATAATTATCATAACCAGCTTGTTATCCCGTAAATATTATTTATATTCATTATAATTTAATTAAAAACTCAATCTTCCAACATCAATTATCAATTTCAAACAAACCTATTGATCTTTCCTACCAGTTTTACATACCACCTGGCGTTTTTCTAACACACTACCACCAACTCTTGATTATATTTTTTGTTGTAGTTTCCTTTACTTATATTTTATTTCTTAATATTCAATTATCTCCCCTCATTACATATTATAAATTACCACCATCTATTATCACATCAACACGTTGAATGTTTTGAAATGAAAATCACTACACTTTTCCACTTTAAGGAATATTAGCATGCAACAAATCGTATTGATTACATACTGCTCATATTGTAATTAGCCACAAGCACAATGTTAAGACAACAGCAGCAGCATACAACCAGCAACAAACCATTCATTACTTCAGCTAAAGCAGCTAAAACATACAGAGACCCATTCAAGCATTTGCAGCATAGTGCTCTAAATCAATTTCAATGTAACAACAAATTGCGTGTTGTTGCTTGGATTGGATAGTGAGTAAAGTCTTAGCAGCAGTATGTTAGAATCAAAGGATAAGATGTCGTTTGAAAACCACAATAACATCATTATTATCATCAACAACATCACTGCCATCACAGCACACCAGGTAAATGAATATCATGTTGCAACCACCAGCCAGTTACAACTACAAGCTACTGCTCAAGCTTTTGTATAAAAGCAAGAAACTAAACTAAGCAACAAATAAACAAAAAAAAAAAACGAATGTACTGACTTTAAAATTGAGGAGACACTTAACAAACTGTGCTACAATTGCTGTGGCAACAACACTAACTAAAACACGGAACTGATGGTGGCGGCATGCATAAATATCAATTTTCTGTTGATTTGCCACCTCTTGTTTAAAACAGCCACAACAGCAACAACTTTGCTCCAGAACAACTCTATTGGCATGTTAAAGAAAATTTATTGTATCACTGCTATATTGACTATGAACGTTGTTGCTTGGTTTTCTTTTTTTTTTTAAAAAAAAGAGTTTGGGAAAAACTAGACTTGCAGCAAATGACTAAAGCAGCAATAATGTTTATAGTTGAGGTGGCAGTTAATTTAATTTACTCAAGTTAATATAACTTGTTTAACATGGTCATTTTGAGGTAAGAAAACACACACAGACATACAGACAGTTAGACAATCAACCATACCGTACCATAATATAACATGCAACCAATCTATATCGACAACACTAAACAAACATCACATGATGTGGCAAGTAATTGATTTTAATATATGGTTAACCAAAAGCTTTAATACAAATGTTACAATTCAAATAAAAAGTTTTTACTTAACTTGACTATAAATCATTTATTTTTCAAATATTGAAAATTACAAATTTTTAATGACTTGTTTAAGTTAGGAAGGTTATTTGGGAGTTATTATAAATTTTATATGGACATTTTTTTAGACCAACTGTCTTGAAACTATTTGAAATGTTGGTCAGTCACACGTTTTTATAGCTGGCCAATAAATATTAAAAGAAAACTATGTACTCATGATTGTTTTTTTTCTATAATTTCTCTATAATTATTGTGGGCATTATGTATGAAATGTATTGTCGCTGTGGCCTTAGCAGCAAACAAACAACCAAAACCAAATATTTTAGCTTATGTCCACCCTCCATAAATGCAGAAAAACTAAAGAAAATATTCCATATTGGATAGACAACGAAATTTTAAACAACTACTTCTATTGTAAGGCTTGGAAAAGTTCAAACGTAGAGGTTTCCAAACCTTAAATTGTTATAAAGGCTCATTTAGCTTCAATCGTAGATCGTTATACAGTCCCATTCTATCATCGATCGTAGATCGTTATTCAGTACCATTATAATTTCATTCGTAAATCGATATACAGTTCCATTTGAGCTTCAATCGTATATCATTCACAGCCCCATTTCATCTTCAATAGTAGGTCGTTATACCGTCCAATTGTAGCTACAATCGTAGATTGTTTAAGTTTCAATCGTAGATCGTTATACAGTCCCATTTAAGTTTCAATCGTAGATCGTTATACAGTCCCATTTTATCTTCAATCATACAACGTTAAACACTCCTATTTTAGCATTAATCTTAGGTCGTTATACAGTCCCATTATTACCTCAATATTAGGGCGTGATACAGTCCTTTTTTAACTTCAATAACATATCGTTTTATAGTGCCATTTTAGCTGCAATCATATGTCGTTTTACGGTGCCAGTTTAGAGTCAATCTTTGGTTCTTATACAGTCCTTTTTTTTGCTCCAATATTAGTTCGTTTTATTTTGGTCGTTATTCAGTCATATTAAAGCTTCAATAACAAGGCATCATACAGTATTTTTTCCTTCAATCCCAGATCATTTTATAGTTCCATTTTAGTTTAAATTTTAGGTCGTTATACAGTAATATTTTAACTTCAATCGTGGATAGTTTTATGATGCCTTTTTGGTCTCAATCTTAGGTCGTTATACAGTCCTATTTTTGATTTAATATTGAGATGTGATATAGTCCTTTCTTAGCTTTAATTGTATATCTTTTTATGGTGCCATTTTGGCATCAATCTTAGGTTGTTATACAGTCCTATCTTAGATCGTTTAACAGTTCTATTTTAGCTTTAATTTTTAATCGTAATACAGTCCTATTTTAGTTACAATTGTAGATTATTTTACACTTCCGTTTCAGCTTCAATATTTAGTCGTTATACAGTCCTATTTAAGTCTCAATGTTACGACGTTATACAGTCCTATTTTAGCTCCAATCTGCAGTCGCCTCTCAGCTTCAATCATAGGTCGTTATACAGTCCACATTTAGCTCCAATCGTAGATTTTTATACAGTCCCAATTTAGCTTCGATCGTAGATTGTTATAGAGTCCCAATTTAGCTTCAGTCGTAGATTGTAATACAGTTTCAATTTAGATTCAATCGTAGATTGTTATACAGTCCCAATTTAGCTTCAATCGTAGACTGTTATACAGTCCCAATTTATCTTCAATCGTAGATTGTTATACAGTCCCAATTTAGCTTCAATCGTAGACTGTTATACAGTCCCAATTTATATTCAATCGTAGATTGTTATACAGTCCCAATTTAGCTTCAATCGTAGACTGTTATACAGTCCCAATTTATCTTCAATCGTAAGTTGTTATACAGTCCCAATTTAGCTTCAATCGTAGGCTATTATACAGTCCCAATTTATCTTCAATCGTAGATTGTTATACAGTCCCAATTTAGCTTCAATCGTAGACTGTTATACAGTCCCAATTTATATTCAATCGTAGACTGTTTACAGTCCCAATTTATATTCAATCGTAGATTGTTATACAGTCCCAATTTAGCTTCAATCGTAGACTGTTATACAGTCCCAATTTATCTTCAATCGTAGAATGTTATACAGTCCCAATTTAGCTTCAATCGTAGATAGTTATACAGTCTCAATTTAGTTTCAATCGTAGATTGTTATACAGTCCCAATTTAGCTTCAATCGTAGATTGTTATACAGTCCCAATTTTGCTTCAATCGTAGGTTGTTATACAGTCCCAATTTAGCTTCAATCGTATATTGTTATACAGTCCCAATTTAGCTTCAATCGTAGATTGTTATACAGTCCCAATTTTGCTTCAATCGTAGATTGTTATACAGTCCCAATTTTGGGTCACATGTGGATCCTAGTGGATCTCTAGACAGTTCCAATTTAGGGGCACATGTGGATCCTCGTGGATCTCTAGACAGACCAATTTTAGCGTCACTTGTGTATATTTAAACAGTCTTTTAAACTTTACTCGCGAATCGAATAATCAGTCCTATTTTAGCTTCATTCGTGAATAGTAGTGGATATTTAAACAATTGCAATACTTTAGTCGCGAATCTTTAATGAGTCCCATTTTAGCATCACTCGTGAATAGTAACGGATCTTTAAGCAGTTCTGTTTTAGCTTCAATCGTGAATAGTCACGGATCTTTAAACAGTTCAATTTTAGCTTCACTTGTGCATCTTTTGATTTCATTTATGGATACTTTATGTAGTTTTCTTTTCTAATCATCAAAATCTTTTCCCTTCAATTCCATACATTGTAACAAACCTTATCATAAAATGAAACCAAACCCTATCCACTGTAGCTGTTATAATCTCCGCACCACAAAAGCATTAACAATTCGATTACCCATTACCATTCATTATAATTTATCAACATCGAGCGCTGAAATGCTCGTAATTCAACACTTTTAAACCATTAGTGGCAAGCATCAGCAGACAACATGGAGAGAGAGCACCAGAAATCTAAGCAACTAACTAAACCAAGCATGCGATATATTTTTCCACAAAATGTTTCTTTTAGTTTTGATGTCCAAAAAAAGATTATACACCAGCACCAACCAAACAACAACAGCACAGCCTTTAAAACGATTTGAAACAATTGAAAATCTCTTAAATTATGAACGGTATAGAAAATGAAATACGTACCAGGGCAGGGAAGATGGGGAGGTAGATGGCAGCCAAGAAGAAATGAAAAATGTTTTGGTGAAACCATTTAAGTGGTAAATAATTTTGGCACGATTTGTTCTGATTCCCACGTTTCAAGTGCAGCAAAAGCATTAGACTGGTTGGCTGGCAGGCAGGCAGGCAGGCTGAATTGACTGTCTTAACTTGGCTAAATCAGCAATTCCAACATTGTTAGTCATACTGTTTAGAGGAGATGGTAGAGTAGAGGCAGCAAAAAAAATGTGGCTGCAAGTATTTGATTGAATTTTTTTTTGTTGCTGTATTTATAGGTGGCGGTGGGGTAGTGGTGGATATAAAATGATTTAAAAGAATTGATAATGATGACAATAACCAAGGTAGTGGATACAAAACAAAAAGTATTAAACTGTAAATAGGTTTAAACTCTACAATGACACTCATAAATCAGCACGAAATAAGCTAGAAATAAAGGAAATAAATACAAGTTTTTTTTTTTTAAAAAGTTTAAGGTTTTAAAATAATTAAGCTTAATTTAGAAAATGTGGAATGGAACTAAACCTTAAATAACATTTTTATTTTTTTGTTTGAAACCTTATAAACTTTTACCATAAATTCTCTGTATATTGCTAAAGCATAAACCAGATACTCTATTAACATGTCTTTATATGCAAACATAATAATATAAAATATTATATTGTTTCCTTGTCTACTTCTACTACTACTGCTGTTGCTGCTGCTGCTTATTTTTTAGTTTCTCGCTACTGACCATGTTAAACCTACAAATAATCCAAGTCACTATAAAGTCTGGCAGTTATAGTGCTGACAAATTTATATTTTATTGGCTTGACCGCACAACAGAGACCAAAAATCAACCGGCAACAAATTCAAACAAAGACCGCCATGACCGGCATTAACTACGCCACCACCGCCAATAATAGCATCCAGAAATATGCTGAATCTTCTGGAGAGGACAAAAAATAATATTAAAAGATCAATAATTTTTTTTTCTTCAGATAATACAGTGGTGTGGATTTTTTGATTTTGATTAAAATTAAAATGGGGCAGCGATTGAAGCTAAAGTGGGACTATATAATTATCAACGATTGAAGCTAAAATGGGACTGTGTAATGATCTAGGATTGAAGCTAAAATGGGACTGTATTATGATCTAGGATTGAAGCTAAAATGGGACTGTGTAATGATCTAGGATAGAAGCTAAAATGGGACTGTGTAATGATCTAGGATTGAAGCTAAAACGGGACTGTATAATGATCTAGGATTGAAGCTAAAATGGGACTGTATAATGATCTTGGATTGAAGCTAAAATGGGACTGTATAATGATCTTGGATTGAAGCTAAAATGGGACTGTATAATGATCTTGGATTGAAGCTAAAATGGGACTGTATAATGATCTAGGATTGAAGCTAAAATGGGACTGTGTAATGATCTAGGATTGAAGCTAAAACGGGACTGTATAATGATCTAGGATTGAAGCTAAAATGGGACTGTATAATGATCTTGGATTGAAGCTAAAATGGGACTGTATAATGATCTTGGATTGAAGCTAAAATGGGACTGTATAATGATCTTGGATTGAAGCTAAAATGGGACTGTATAATGATCTAGGATTGAAGCTAAAATGGGACTGTGTAATGATCTAGGATTGAAGCTAAAACGGGACTGTATAATGATATAGGATTGAAGCTAAAATGGGACTGTATAATGATCTTGGATTGAAGCTAAAATGGGACTGTATAATGATTTAGGATTGAAGCTAAAATGGGACTGTGTAATGATCTAGGATTGAAGATAAAATGGGACTGTATAATGATCTATAATTGAAGCTAAACTGGGACTGTATAATGATCTAGGATTGAAGCTAAAACAGAGCTGTAAAATGACCTAGGATTGAAGCTAAGATGACCCCGTATAATGATCTTGGATTGAAGCTAAAATGGGACTGTATAATGATCTATAATTGAAGATAAAATGGGACTGTGTAATGATCTAGGATTGAAGCTAAAACGGGACTGCATAATGATCTAGGATTGAAGCTAAAATGGGACTGTATAATGATCTTGGATTGAAGCTAAAATGGGACTGTATAATGATCTTGGATTGAAGCCAAAATGGGACTGTATAATGATCTAGGATTGAAGCTAAAATGGGACTGTGTAATGATCTAGGATTGAAGCTAAAACGGGACTGTATAATGATCTAGGATTGAAGCTAAAATGGGACTGTATAATGATCTTGGATTGAAGCTAAAATGGGACTGTATAATGATCTTGAATTGAAGCTAAAATGGGACTGTATAATGATCTTGGATTGATGCTAAAATGGGACTGTATAATGATTTAGGATTGAAGCTAAAATGGCACTGTGTAATGATCTAGGATTGAAGCTAAAATGGGACTGTATTATGATCACGGTTGAAGCTAAAATGGGACTGTATAATGATCTTGGATTGAAGCTAAGATGGGACTGTATAATGATCTAGGACTGAAGCTCAAATGGGACTGTGTAATGATCTAGGATTGAAGCCAAAATGGGACTGTATAATGATCACGGTTGAAGCTAAAATAGGACTGTGTAGTGATCTAGAATTGAAGCTAAAATGGGACTCTATAATGATCTAGGATTAAAGCTAAAATGGGACTGGATTGAAGCTAAAATGGGACTGTATAATGATCTTGGATTGAAGCTAAAATGGGACTGTATAATGACCTACGACTGATGCTAAAATGGGACTGTATAATGATCTGGGATTGGTTCTAAAATGGGACTGTACAATGATCTACGATTGATGCTAAAATGGGACTGTACAGTGATCAAGTATTGATGTTAAAAAGGGATGGTATTATGATCTAGGATTGAAGCCAAAATTGGACTGTATAATGATCTACGATTGAAGCTGAAATTAGGCTGTATAATGATCTACGATTGAAGCCAAAATTGGACTGTATAATAATCTACGATTGAAGCTGAAATGAGACTGTATAACGATCTATGATTGAAGCTGAAATCAGACTGTATGATGATCTAGGATTGAAGCTGAAATGGAACAGTATAATGATATAGGATTGCCTTTACTAAACCACTGTGCCTTTACATCAAAAACCCAAAACTATTGTTCTGTTATAATACACTGCCATATACTAATATCACAGCCGGCACCACCTCCGCCACCAACTACAACGTTGCCCCATACGAGCTCATAAGTTACATACTGCAGCCTTAACTGCTAATGCTGCTGCAAAATTCTTCTGCTTAAAATGAAGAGGAAGGCGAAAAAGGAAAAGAAACTCTATGTTAAGGAAAAGGTATAAGTAATCCAAACATTATTGGCATTAGTGTCCATTGTTTTTGTTGTAATATTTTGTTGCCAACATGCATATGAAATAAACGTATGCAATGCAATGTAACCATAAGCAGCATATACAGAGATGCCTGCCAATTTAAGCATTGTTGCAATTTAAACATAATTTTCATAGACTACTCGCATAAATGTTCAACATACTCGTATGTTGAACATGTTGCTCAAATGTTTGCAGTTCGTTAGTTGGAAAAAAAAAACAGTAAAAAAAACAGAAGAAAAAAAACCTAGTAACAAAATTTAGTTTGGCTACTGCTTAACGCACTTGAGGAAACTAACTAACAAATATTGTTGCAACACTACAGCCATGCACAAAAACATATTATTAGGCCTATGTGTTGCCAGGATAATGTTAAATTTGTTTTACTTTGTTTTATTCTTTTTTTATTCTTCTTATTTTATAAAATAAATAATTTGAGAAAGATGAAAAAATTACCATGATTTCACTTTGATTCAGGTAACCAACAAACCAACCAACATTGCTTTTATTGCACGCACTTTCTGCGTAAAACATCAGCCAATGTAGTAAGTAGTAGTTGTTGCAAATGTTGCTGTTGTTGGTGTTTGTATGTGTTGCTGCTGATGCTCAGGTAAAGTGCAACATATTGTAGTAAAACATACTAGACAATAACAGACAACAAATAATAAAATGTATAATTGGCGGCTATAAACATGCTTATGGTGATGTTGTTAATGTTTTTTTTTTTCTAGTTTGTAGATTTTTTTCGAAAGAAATTTTATTTTTGCTAAAAAAATGTTAGAAATTTGTTTTTAATGTTGGTGTTGCTGTTTGCAGCCAATGCTTGGTCATTTATAGGGGCTGTAGAAAAGTAGCTTTTAAAATTATTGTATTGAAATTTTAAAATTCCTACAGATCTTTTTGCTATACCCTTTTAAAGGTTTTTTTTTATTTTCTTTATTGAGTAGAGGGTGCAAAAAAATTCCAAATGTTGTTGTTTGTTGCTGTTTTGTTACATGTAAAATGTTGCTGCTGCCGTTTTGTTATTTTTACAGTTTTTTTGTCTTTGCTTTGCTTCTTTGAGGTGATTATAAATTATAGTTGGCTATTTTTTTTTTGCTTTCTTAGAAATATTTATTTAATTTATAGATTTAATGATCTTTAACACAAATGGTAGTTAAATGTTGTCTAGAAAGTCCATGCATTTGTATTGAAAGGTTAATGGTATGAGAAAAGTTTAATAATCTCAAATAAATATTAATTTTGGATTAAGGAAATTATTTGGCGATTAGTAGACATTATGGGAAACAGATAATGTTAATAATTTCTTTAAAATTTGCAATGCATAGAAGCCAATCATGGTAATGGAAATTGGAATGCGTAAAGGCAGAAGATTTTTATCATAATTGGACAGTAAAAAGAACAGCTATTCAAGGTAAAATGTACTATTGAAGCTAAAATAGACTCTGAAATAGGCCTTCGATTGAAGCTAAAATGGAACTGCCATAGACGCCAAAATGGGACAATGATTGAAGCAAAAATGGGACTGTATAACGATCTATAATTGCAGCTTAAATGGGACTGTATAACAATCCACGACTTAGGCTAAAATGGAACTGCCATAGGCGCCAAAATGGGACTACGATTGAAGCAAAAATGGGACTGTATAACGATCTATAATTGCAGCTTAAATGGGACTGTATAATGACGTAAGATTGGAGCTAAAATGGGACTGTATAACGATCTACAATAGAATCTGAAACAGGACTGTATAATGATCTAGGATTGAAGCTAAAACGGGAGTGTATAACGATCCACTATTAAAGCTAAAGAGGGACTGTATAACAACCTAGGATTAAAGATAAAACAGGACTGCAATCGAAGCTTAAACGAGAACGCCAAAGACACCGAAATGGGACTACGATTACAGCTAAGATGGGAATGTATAAAGATCTACAATTGAAGCTTAAATGGGACTGTATAACGACCTACGATTGAAGCTAAAATTATACTACGATCGAAGCTTAAATGGGACTGCATAACGATCTACGATTGAAGCTGAAATGGGCTGTAGAATGATCTACGATTGAAGCTAAAATGGGACAGTATAACGATCTAAATTTGAAGCTAAAATTTAACTATATATCGATCACCGAGTGAAGGTAAAATGGGGTTGTATAATGATCCATAATTTAAGCTAAAATAGGACTGTATAATGATCTAAGATTGAAGCTAAAGTGGGACTATATAATGATATACGATGTAGATAAAATGCACCTGTATTATGAGCTAAGATTGAATACAAAATAGGACTGTATAATGATCTAAGATTGAAGCTAAAGTGGGACTGTATAATGATCTTTGATTGAAGCTAAAATGGGACTGTATAATGATCTACGATTGAAGATAAAATGGGACTGTATTATGATCTAGGATTAAAGCTAAATTGGGACTGTATAGTGTTCAACGATTGACGCTAATATGGGACTGTATAGTGGTCTACAATTGAAGCCAAAATGGGACTGTAAAATTATCTAGTATTGAAGCTAAAGTGGGACTGTATAAAGATCTGCGATTGAAACTATAATTGGACTGTATAATGATCTACGATTGAAGCTAAAATGGGACTGTATAACGATCTATGATTGAAGCTAAAATGGGACTGTATAACGACCTACGATCAATTAAAAAACGGGACTGCAATCGAAGCTTAAACGGGACCCTCAAAGACGTTAAAATGGGACTGCGATTAAAGCTGAAATGGGAGTGTATAACGATCCACAATTGAAGCTTAAATGGGACTGTATAACGACCTACGATTGAAGCTAAAATTAGACTTTGATCGAAGCTTAAATGGGACTGCAAACCGATCTACGATTGAAGCTTAAATGGGACTGTATAACGATCTATGATTGAAGCTAAAATGGGGCTGTATAATGATCTAAGATTGAAGATAAAATGGGACTGTATAACGATCTATGATTGAAGCTAAAATGGGACTGTATAATGGTCTACAATTGAAGCCAAAATGGGACTGTATAATGATCTAGTATTGAAGCCAAATAGGACTGTAAAAAAGATCTGCGATTGAAGCTAAAATGGGGCTCTGTAATGTTCAACGATTGAAGCTAAATTTGGACCATATAGTGTTCAGAATTTTAAGCTAAAATAGGACTGTACAATGATCTACGATTGAAGCAGAAATGGGACTGTATAATGGTCCACGACTGAAGCTAAAATCGGACTGTGAAATGATGTACGTTTGGAGCTAAAACGGGACTGTATATTGATATAGAATTGAAGCTAAAATGTGTCTGAAAAATGATCCATAATGAAAGCTAAAATGGGACTGTATAACAATCTACGATTGAAACTAAAATAGAAATTTATAACGGTCTACGATTGATGCTAAAATGGGACTGTTTAAAAGTCTACTATTGAAGCTAAATTGGGACTATGTATCTTTCAACCTTCGATGCTAAAATGGGACTGTATATCAATCTACAATTGAATTTAAATTGCGGTTGAATAGAGATCTTTGATTGAAGCTGAAACAAATAAATCAAACCATCTCTTGTCACAGTATATATCCAAGGTAAAACCAAACTGCTCTAATTTTTCTTCTTGACAGTAGCAAAGCCTTTGATCTCTATAAACTTTCTAGTTATTTAGAGTTACAGCTTGTCTGCAACAAATTCCCTAAGATATTGTTTTCCTTTCAGCTCATTTAATTTAAAATTGTGATTTATTTTCTCACAACCGTTTTCAACACAACACACCAACCATTCAATATGTCATCAGGTCACTTTTTTTTATTATAACTAAAAACTACTACTATAACAACTAGAAACTACCGCCTCTATTACTTGTAACAAAACTTTTGACGTAGGCAGCAGTAGTTGCAATGGCAGTAAACACAAAGCCCATAAATAAAATCAAAGTAGATCGATCAACACATTGGTAATAAAATATTTTCACAGATCGTTTCGTTAATTGCCAGCCTTTAAGGCAGACAAAGAGTGAAGCAAAAAAAAAGCAGCAGAACATCAATAACGGCAATGAAAAACTAAATAAATTTTCAAAAAAAGATACAAAAAAAAGCTGAAATTTAAGTCACTACACCAAGCAGCTGAAAAAACCAGAGATTGATCAATGGGTTTTTTAAAACCTAAAGGCAGCAGTAGCTGCAATAATAGCACAACATAAATGTCCCTTTTTTAAAACAAGAAAAAAAAGCTTAATATAAAGGTAGTAGTGGCTGCTGTTATCGTCTTTTAGCTGATGTTAAGTATCTCTCTGAAATGTTTAAGATAGATGGCTATTTAAGTGTTAAAGCTATTTTGTTGAGCTAGGGGAATGATGGCTGTTGGCTATGAAATAATATCCCAAAACTACTAAAATATCTAGGGTGACGATTGATCATCAATAACGAACCTATAATTTATCTTAATAACAATTTTCCAGTGGCAATTGTAACAAAAAACCAAAAAACAGTAGTCAAAATCTTTTAAGTTTTTTTTAGTCATCTTTCTCTCTAGAGTTTTAGTAGTTTTCTCTAGTAGTTTTGTTCTTTTTTAACATTTGTGTGTTTGCAAAAGATCAAAAACCAGAAGCCGCATTTTTGAAAATATTTGAAAAAGTAATTGTTTTAACAAATAGTGATGGTTGGTGATTGTTGAATTAATGTTTTTCCTCTATTTACTATTCACTTAAAGCGACAAATAGTTGTCTTTTTACACCTGAATCAAATAGCTTTTATCTAACCAAATAAAATGAAAACAATCTATTTCTCACATCTTGTCACTTGGCTGCAACAAACACTTTCAAAGGGTGACCCCTTTAAGAAACAATCCTTGCAAGACTCAGCTTTAAAACTTTTCTTAAAGGTATCCCCTTTTTTAAATACCCAAACAGCTACAGAAACTAAGCTGCCTCTACAGCAAATTTTAACTATATAGTGAAAAAAAAACTAACTACAAAGTGTTTTTAAGAGGTGCTATTGTTGGGATCATTAATCGATCACACATGAAACTATAGAGATAGACAGACGGACAGATGGACGGACGGACGGAGTCATACAAACAAACTAAACTTCAAGATGTTGCCGCTTTTGGTTGTAAGGAATCATCAAACACAATTCATCGTATGTACAACATAAATCCTTCAAATGTTTGAAATTCAAACAACTAGTGATGTGATGTTAATGTTGCAATTGTTTTACGTTTTTTTTTTTCATCTACTATCTTCTATCCCTCGCTCTCTCTCTCTACTATATATCTAGCTGCTTAAGCAAACTTCTTGTTGTATTTTAAGAAGTCCACGACGACGTCTTAAGTGTTTGTGGCTTTTTTGAGAAGTGATTTCCCACTACCACAAATGGTAGCTAATTATGTCACGAACCTGATAAATTATGCTGTAAAACAAAGCTAAGATATTGTAATACGAAACCAACTTAACTCGCTGTTGTTATTGTTGTTTTTTTTTATTGGCCAAAAGTAGTTATAAAGTTGTAAGTCAACGCAAAATTACTGCAAGTAGTTTGTACAATTTTATAAATATTTTTTTGCTTCAAATTGTTTAAGAAAAATTATCACAATTTCATTGTTGATCATTCACTTTCTTTGGTGGCTTTGCACAAATATTTATTATTGTTGACAAAGTGATAATTGAAAAAATGGTTTTTGATTTGGTTTTACATCCAGATCGTGCTACAATTATTTCAACTTATTTTGGCCTGACATGTGGTTTTAGAAAAAACTTTTCTTTATATTAAAAACATTAACAACTTATAGGAAATTCGGTCATTTCATGAGCCACCAAAAACATATTTTCACCAAACTCGAGATTGAATATTTGATTATATACATGACCATTGGATAAAACAAGTAAGAAAGTATGGTCGGTCAAGCCCGAGCATATAATACCCTACACTAAGTAAAACAGCAAAAAAAAGTTTTCTTTTAAAATTTCAATAATTTATATTTTTGAGTGATTTTTGGAAGTGGGCCTTATATGGTGGCTATGACCAATTATGGACCGATCACCATGAAATTCGGTCGTGTGATTTATGTCTATATTAAACTTAACTATGTTGAATTTTGTGTGTTTACATTTTTAAGCGATTTATGCACGTTAAAGTGATTTTCGGAAGCGGGTCTATATGGGAGCTATGATTAATTATGGACCGATCGTAACAAAATTTGGTGACATGAATTTTGTGTATATAAAACTTATTTGGAGCGAAATTTATGGAGATACATATATAAATTAAACATTTATGACCGATGAAGTCCAATTTCGGGAGGACATTTGTATGGGGGCTAGGTGAAATAATGTACCGATTTCAGCCAGTTTCAATAGGCTTGGTCCTTGGGCCGAAAAAATAATATGTACCAAATTTGATCGAAATATCTTCAAAATTGCGACCTGTACTCTGCCCACAAGGTTTACATGGACAGCCAGCCAGCCGACCAGACGGACGGACGGACGGACATTGCTTAATGGACTCAGAAAGTGATTCTAAGTCGATCGGTATACTTTAAGGTGGGTGTTAGACTAATATTTTTGGACGTTACAAACATCTGCACAAACGCATAATACCCTCCCCACTATGGCGGTGTAGGGTATAAAAAGACTGGCCTCTGAGCGAAAATCAGACTGGTGGAAAACAAAATATTTTAAATGCGCCTTTAGTTTCCAGAAATAAGATAACGTTTGACGACATTACACATCAAATTGCCTATTAAAAAGTTTATTTTATGTAGAAATTTTATAAATGATAATTCTGTAATAAGACTATTTGTGGACTAAAAATTACAACAGTATTACAACCCAACAGTTAAGTAAATAGTCAATGTATCCGATATAGATAATAATCGTCAAAAATATCTAATCACTTGTGTTACTCCAATTTACATATTTTGAATCATTTGACAAGTTAGTGCTCTTTGTAATGCAGAGACTGGTCAGTCAATTGGTTGCTTTATACATCCCATGTTATTTAGCGTGAAGACACTTGTCACTTCAATGTCTCCAAGCAGTGTTGCCAGTTTAGCATTTTTGAGGCTAAATTTAGCCTTTTTATTTACTCTTTAGCCTCGAAATTTTGGTTTTAGCTTCGTGGCTTTTTTCTAGCCTTTTCTTAATTTCAAAATAGCCTTTTTTGAAATTAAAAAAGGCTAAAAATTTCGAGACTAAAGAGTAAATTAAAAGGCTAAATTTATATTTGTGAACCATTTTCATTTTAATTCATTACTGATTTTCATTTAGCTTTTCAACATACTCAAGAATTGTGCAGTATTAAAAGAACAAATAACAATTGCCAATATCAAGTGGTTCAAAATGAAATAGAGTATTTTATATCTGAAAGCTTAAATGTCTAGCAAATTCTCTTTCGAGACAAAATTGTTATTACACATTATATTCATCATTATATAATGGACAAGAGCCCCACAAACTCTTGAAGGCTTGTGATACTCGATGGCGATCAATAGCCGTTAAACGTCTTGTGGATCTATGCTTCGATTTAAAACCCATTTTGTTTTAATTTCGTCAAACCAGCAATTCTAAAAAGCCAAACTTTTAAGTAATTAATACACTGATTATAATTTGGCGTACCATCTTTTTTTAAAACCAGTATTGCACAAAGTTCAAAAAATAAATAAATCATTTGCTGTTTTCTGATTTAAAATTCAAGGAATTTGATCCATTATCGTCGCCAATTGAAAATTGTTTAATGTTTTTGACACATTTTTCATACTAGTTTGATGAATGAGAGATAAAATAAAGAACGTTTTAATTAGTGAAGATTATGACAAAAATAATACGACAAATTAAACTAATTGAGCAATTGCGACAAAGATTACCATATGAAAACTCTACGCAAAATCAATTTTTTCCCGTTGATAATAAAGTAGTAAAACCAAAAAAAATATATTATGTCATATTGATAGTGAAAAATTAAAGTGCTAATAAAATTACGAAGCTTAAGGCTCAGGGGCAGAATATATTAAACTACAAATGGACAAATATAGAACCAACAATGTCCATTTTCTGACATGGTTAATCTAGTATTTAACTTTTTAGTACTTCCTTTAAGTAAAGCAGATGAATTTTATGAACATATTTTCTAATTTTTTATTTAAAAATAAATATAAACCAAAATTCTTAATTTATAATATTTTAGTTTTTTTTTGGCTTTTTTTCTAAACCGGTTTAGCTTTTTCTGGCCTTTTTTTGAAGCCAATATAGCTTCTTTTTTCGCCAGCTCCTGGCAACACTGTCTCCAAGTAACCTAGAGTTTGTTTGTTAACAAATTAGATAAAGCGTTTTTTTAATTTACAATGGAATTTACTTATTTTTGTGAAATTTAACTTTTAGTGTTTTTTTAAATAAGGGTTTTTTAATTTATAATGAAATTTTCTTATTTTGTGAAAATTAAATTTTTGGTAATTTTTTTTGTGAAATTCGTGAGTTTTAACTTAATTTTTGTTGATTTTTTTTTTGAGCGTTTTTTTATTTTTTTTATACCCTTCACCTTCGCGAGAAGGGTATATATATAAGTTTGTCATTCCGTTGTAATTTCTACATTTTTCATTTCCGACACTATAAAGTATATATATTCTGGATCCTTATAGATAGCGGATTCGATTAAGCCATGTCCTTCTCTATGTCTGTTGAAATCAATTTTCTGAATACCCCAGATATCTTCGGGATACAAATCTTCAATAATTCTGTCAGACGTGCTTTCGAGAATTTTGCTATTTAAAATCAGCAAAATCAGCAAAAAAAAATGGCTGAGATATGAGGAAAAAACCAGGACAATCTCGATTTCTGACCTATTTTTGACCTATATCTGGATTTATAAGTCATTAATATATACAATATGGATATCTAATGATAGATATTTAAAAGACCTTTGCAACGACGTACATATATAAAACCATAGTAAGTTGGACCTACAATGGGTCAGAATCAGAAAAATATTTTTAAACCCGATTTTTTTTTGTTATTCAATATTAAAAAAAAAAAATTAAATTTAAAAAAAACAATTCGAAAAAATTTGTTTTCCAAAAAATGAAAAAACTAATTTTTGGTGCTTTTTTTAAATAAGCAATTTTTTAATTTACAATTTATTTCGATTTTTAGTTTTTTTAAATAAACGTTTTTTTTTAATTTAAATTTTCTTAGTTTTGTGAAAATTTAAGTTTTAGTGATTTTTTTTTGTGAAATTTTCGATTTATGGTAATTTTTTATAGCCTTCACCTTCGTGAGAAGGGTATATATAAGCTTGTCATTCCGTTTGTAATTTCTAAATTTTCATTTTCGACCCTATAAAGTAAGTATATATATTCTGGATCCTTATAGATAGCGGAGTCGATTAAGCCATGTCCGTCTGTCTGTTGAAATCAATTTTCTGAAGACCACAGATATCTTCGGGATTCAAATCTTCAATAATTCTGTCAGACATGCTTTCGAGAAGTTTGCTATTTGAAATCAGCAAAATCGGTCCACAAATAGCGGAGATATGAGCAAAAAACCGGGACAACCTCGATTTTTTACCTATTTTTGATCTATATATGGATTACTAAGTCATTAATATAGACAATATGGATATCTAATGATAGATATTTCAAAGTCCATTGCAACGATAAGTAAGTTGGACCTACAATGGGTCAAAATCGGGAAAAATATTTTTTAACCCGAATTTTTTTTTCATTAAAAAATTTTTTTTCATTCATTAAAAAATTTTTCCAAAAAAAAAAAAATTAATTTTGTCTACCTAAAAATATATAAAAAAAAATATTTTAAAGTATAATTTGGTGAAGGGTATATAAGAATATAGCTCTCTTACTTGTTTTAATAAGAGTTTTTTAATTTTTTTTTTATTTTTGTAAAAATTTAATTATTTTTTTGTAAAATTTTCGATTTTTAGTTTTTTTTTTATTTTTAAATAAACGTTTTTTTATTTTACAATGGAATTTTCTTATTTTTGTGAAAATTAAATTTTTAGTGATTTTTTTTAAATAATTGTTTATTTTTAATTTACAATGAAATTTTCTTTATGTGGAAAAATTTAATTTTTACTGATTTTTTTTTTTGTCAAATTCGTGTTTTTTACTATTTTTTTGTGAAAATTAAATTTTTGGTTATTTTTTTATAAATTTTCGATTTTTTTTTTTAAATAAGCGTTTTTTTTAATTTTCAATAAATTTGTTTTTTTTTGTGAAAATTCAATTCTCAAAAAAATCAATCTTCATAACATTTACATGTATCCCTTGATAAAATGAGAAGTGCATAGTAAGTACTATGAACATGCAACAAGTAAAGTTAATATTTTTAGTAGGCTTAATTTATTTGCGAATACTTTAAAATGAAATAAAGTGAAATATAAAGTATTATATATCAAGGGATAGGTAATTACATCTAGTTTTTAGAAATATAAAAATATATTTAAACAAGTAAGAGTACTATATTCGGCCGTGCCGAATCTTAAATACCCTTCACCAAATTATACTTCAAAATTTTAAATATTTTTAGGTAAACAAAATTTAATTATTTTTCCAGTTGTTTTTTTTTAATTTTTTGGAAAAAAAAAAATTTTCGATTGTTTTTTTATTTTTTTTTTAAATTTAAAATTTTTTTTTTTAAATTTTAAAATTTTTTTTTTTAAATTTTAAAATTTTTTTTTTTTTGAAAAAAAAATTCGGGTTAAAATTTTTTTTCCCGATTTTGAGCCATTGTAGGTCCAACTTACTATGGTCTTATATACATCGTTGCAAATGTCTTTGAAATATCTATCATTAGATATCCATATTGTCTACATTAATGTCTTAGTAATCCAGATATAGGTAAAAAATAGGTCAAAAATCGAGGTTGTCTTGGTTTTTTCCTCATGTCTCAGCCATTTGTGGACCGATTTTGCTGATTTTAAATAGCAAAATTCTCGAAAGCATGTCTGACAGAATTATTGAAGATTTGGATCCCGAAGATATCTGGGGTCTTCAGAAAACTGATTTCAACAGACAGACAGACAGACAGACAGACAGACAGACAGACAGACAGACAGACAGACAGACAGACAGACAGACAGACAGACAGACAGACAGACAGACAGACAGACAGACAGACAGACAGACAGACAGACAGACAGACAGACAGACAGACAGACAGACAGACAGACAGACAGACAGACAGACAGACAGACAGACAGACAGACAGACAGACAGACAGACAGACAGACAGACAGACAGACAGACAGACAGACAGACAGACAGACAGACAGACAGACAGACAGACAGACAGACAGACAGACAGACAGACAGACAGACAGACAGACAGACAGACAGACACACAGACATGGCTTAATCGATTCCGCTATCTATAAGGATCCAGAGTATAAAAACAAACTTGTCCCACAAAATCTCATATTACACTTAGTTTTAGGCAGTTTTATCGAATGCCTTCAAATACTGCTTCATAAATTCCCATTTTGATGTGTAATGTCGGCAAAAATTATATTATCTGTGGAAACCAAAGGCGCGTGTCGAGTCGGCTACGATCTCCTATGATTCGGGTTATAGTAATGGATCCATTTTTCATCGCAAGCAATGATTTGGTGTTAAAATGATTTTCTTTAATAGCGTTAAACTCTCCAAATACAGGTTTCTCGTCTTCAATTCGTATCGTATCCATTTCTCCTGCTTTTGGATGAATACTGCTGATCTCAAACATTTTTAAATTGCTGATTGAGTAGCTCCAGATGAGTTTGTAAGCTCTTGTTGAGTTTAAATTAATGCTTCCAATTCTTGGTCTTCAAATTCTTTTGGCAGTCCTACGCGATCTTTGTCTTCCGTGTCAAAATCAGCACTTCTGAACCGCACAAACCTCTCTCGTTGAAACCCATGAAACGTATTCACCATAAGCTTCGATGAGCAATCGTTGTGCTTCAACGGCACTTTTTCAAATTTATAAAGTAAAGCATATGACGATTTGTTGGCAGAAAATTCGATATTTTCGAAGCAAAAAAGAACTATGTTATTTACAATGTAATATTCAATATCTAAGTGAGAATAAATGAGCGATATGTAGGTAGCCTTCAAAATGATATATAAGTTATTAAAAACAAAAACCCCGTTCAAAAGATACGCCATTTGGTTGCCCCGATAGACTAGACGCTCGTGTGCAGGACTATCAGTCTGAGGGTTGCGAGTTCGATTCCCACAAGAAACTCTATATGAATCTGCAGACAAGCAAAGCGCTCCGCATTTTTAAGTCATACACCCCATAAGTTTTTACCGAAATTTTTCTTCCAGAAGTGCATAAATTTTGCTTTAAAAATTAACCTTAAATATTGACATATTTGTTTATTGTTTTACTTTTAATCACTCCTCATACGATCCTTTTATTTGAACCTAAAATTTATCTAAGTTTTTCTAAAAACTTCTCATGATCTTTTTTGTTTTATCAGTTTAACCTTGTTAATTTGACTTTTGGTTTCACATCTAATATTGATTTAAATCTAATAAACCAGAAAGAAAAAAAACGTTACTAATTAATGGCATAATATTGTATATAAATCTCTTACCAAAAGCGTGTTAAAATGCGTTTGGTAAACAAACAAAAAATCTGGAGAGAAAACTCCCAAGAATGCATTAAGGCAACCAAATTAAGTTTGGCCAAGCTAAAAGTTATGCCTGCGTTTTGTTCTTTTTTTTCCAGTTTCTCAAGCAAGATACTAAGTTAAGTAAAACAAAACATTAGCAAACAAATCTACATGTTATTGAGATGCCGCAAAGTTTTTTTTTTTTTTTGAAACTCCTTTATTTAGCCTCACAAGGAAGAAAAGTTGATATAGCAAGAGGGAGGAGAAAAAAGGCCTTAAATTTAGTTTACCCTGGAGTTTCTTAAAGCTGTGGTGAATTGGCTCATTACAAGACAACAAACAACAGCTTTAGATACAGATTTCTTATCATTAATTAAACTTAAGCATGTTAGCTACCGTGTTAAGATATGCTGTTATTTAGCTGCCAGACTTACAGTTTTTTTCCTTTAGTTTTTAACTGAATTTTTTTTCTCTGCTAAAAACCAAATCGAACGAGTGGATAAAAAAAAAATCAAAGCAACTAAACTGTTGTGTATTGCCAGCCTAAGTGAAAAATGTTTGTTATCTTAGACATGCGATCGGTTTCGATCATTCTTAGGCTTAGCAGCAAAACAAAACAAAAAATGCAGCGGCTACCAAAAAAAAAACAAAACTGAATTTCGAAATAATCAAAACCAACAAAAAACACCAGTAGCTTTAGTAAACCAACTTTAAGTTAACAAAAAAAAACAGAATTTAAACGCAAGTTTAAGAAAAATTGCATTGAGTCTTTCTTTAACACTTGGTGTCTTTTTTTTTTGGTGTGTATTTTGGCTTTTTAATTGTTTTAAAGCACGTACATTGTAGCCCAAGGAAAACCATTGAACACTGAAGTTTTATATAAAAATTATAGTTGCATCCTCTATAAACATAAAAAAAGATAGCGGCTTGTTTTGTTATTTTCTTATTTTTTTTGTTGCGACTGCTACAATATTTGCTAAATTGCTGTCTCTACAGCAATAAACGAAGAAAAGAAGTATTTAAAAAAGTGTGGGGTTTTTGTTATTTCCATATCAAATGCCTTGTAAGGCGGCTTCAACACCCAATAATGTCATTGTCTATTTATGGTGAATTTTTATAATTTCTGACAGAGTTATAAAAATTGTTAAAGAATAAATTAATTGTTAAGATAGCGGTGAAATAGTTAGAGGCCTGCAAAGTTAAGCAATTTTTTGTTTAAGGAATGTAGGCTTAAATTAAGGAAATTTTAATGGATTTGTGTTGAAAGATTTAAGAATTTGGACATATTTAATTTTATGAAAATGTAAATAAAAGGAACACACTCCGAAAAGATTTTCATGATGTTTTAAATAATTGATCTATAGGAATATGTTCTGAACTACTGAACTGATCTCCACGTTATTTAGTAGATGGAGAAAGATGGAGAGAGAGAGGAATAACTCTCTTGAATTAAACAACTAAACAGGAAGAAGGTTCTGCGCTACCAACTGGTGAATCTGCTGAATGATCCAATCACACTAAAGATACAGAGGACTTTTTAATAAACAAGTAACTTCTGCAAAAGAACTGATTCATTTGCTTTAATATATTTAAGCTATTTTCTTTTCAAATTGTTGCCTTCAATCGAAAGTCCTTTTGCAGCTATTGACTTAAAAATGCGGTTTACAATAGATGGCTTACCTTTGGAAAGCGGTTTTTGTTTTTAGTCACTTATATATCATTTTTAAGGGTACATATATATATTTTCCCGTAGTTCCTTTTAGGAGCATAGGGCCTCAACAAAGGTTTTCCATATGGGTTTGTCGTTAGCAATGTGTTGTATTTCGCTCCAGGATACACCAGCCTCTGCTGCTTCCATTTCCACTAGTCTCGGCTTCCTTGAGCTGTCATTTCGGTACCTTGTCTCGTTGCATCATCTTGTGGTTTGCGTAGTGTATGTCCAAGCCAGGACCATTTACGTCGTTTAATTTCTGAACGAATCGACGACTGCCGCATCCGTTCCCACAACTCATTGTTCGTGATGATGTTAGGCCAGAATATTCGCAGAATTATACGCAGACAACGATTCACGAAAGCTTGCATTGTTTGCAGTTCGCGATTGGATGGCTTCCACGTTTCACATGCGTAGAATAGGACAGGCTTTACATTGGTATTAAAGATCTTTATTTTTGTGTCTTTAGATATGATTAAGGGTACCAGTCGTTTATTCTCACTTCAAAAATGTCGAATTTTGTGCCAACAAAGCGTCACATGCAGGAAGTTTTACTTTACTTTAATTAGAATTAAATAGAAGTATCGCTGAAGCACAACGCTTGCTCACCGAAGTTTATGGTGAATATATTTCATTTGTTTCAACGTGCGGAAGATGGTTTGTGCATTTCAGAAGTGGTAATTTTGATACGGACGACAAAGTTCGCAGACGCCAGATAAAAAAGTTTGAAGACCAAGAATTCCTTCATGAAGATTGTTGCCAAACTCAACAAGAGCTTGCAAAATCATTAGGAGCAACTTAAGCTGCAAGTTCAAAACATTTTCGAGCTGCAGAATTCATCCAAAAGCAGAGATATAAGTAGTGAAGCCGAGAGTTCATTTGCGAGCAGCAGGTTTCATTCAAAAGCATGGAAATTGGATATCATACGAATTGAAGATGAGAGACTTTGAAAGACGATTTTACATGTACGAAATGAAGTTTGAAAACTGTGAAAGAAAATCATTTTTACAGAGAATCATTAATTGCTAAGAAGAATCTATCTATTACAATAACCCGAAGTGCAGGAAGTTTTACTTTACTTTAATTAGAAGAAAAGTATCGCTGAAGCACAACGCTTGCTCACCGAAGTTTATGGTGAATATGTTTCATCTGTTTTAACGTGCGGAAGATGGTTTGTGCATTTCAGAAGTGGTAATTTTGATACGGACGACAAAGTTCGCAGACGCCAGACAAAAAAGTTTGAAGACCAAGAATTCCTTCATGAAGATTGTTGCCAAACTCAACAAGAGCTTGCAAAATCATTAGGAGCAACTTAAGCTGCAAGTTCAAAACATTTTCGAGCTGCAGAATTCATCCAAAAGCAGAGAAAGAAGTAGTGAAGCCGAGAGTTCATTTGCGAGCAGCAGGTTTCATCCAAAGGCAAGGGGAAATTGGGTACCATATGAATTGAAGCTGAGAGAACTTGAAAGACGATTTTGCATGTCTGAAATGCTCTTTGAACGCTATAAAAGAAAAACATTTTCCACCGAATCATTACTTGAGAGGCAAAATGAAGCCATTACAATAACCCGAAGCGTAAGGGATCGCATGTGAAGACCGGTCAACTAGCCGAATTCTCTGTATTTAAGCTACGTATCCGCATACATCGTAATCGGCACAGAAAACGAAATTCCATGCATTTGTACGAAAAAAAGTTCGTTTCAGAAATCGGCAACGAAATCGGCACCGTTCAGTAACGAAAAAGCTGTCATTTGGGACCGGAACGAAAACAACTTCAAGTAGGTTGTTTTTGGTGCTGTAGGAACGAAATTATTTTTATTATTTTTTTATTGCAAATTTAGAGAAAATCAAAATGAATAAAAATAAGCAAATTTTCTTTATTGGAAGAGGGAAAAATAATAGATTTTGTCAAAAATAATGAAATTCTATTTAATGTGCGACATCCAAAATTAAAAAAATAATTTCGTTTCTGTTTTATGTCGCAACGCACCCAACTGAAACGAAAACAATTCAGAAACAAGAAGGTGACGAACACCAAAGTTTTTCAGTTTCAGTTCTCGTTATCGGCGCCGATTACGGTGTATGCGGAAACCCAGCTGTAGTGGGAGAAAAAGGGTCCTATCTATTACGAGCTCTTAAAATCTAGCCAGACCATCATAAGGAACCTGTACAGAACACAAATGATTCGTTTGAAGCTAGCATTGACCGAAAAACTCCCAGAATATGTGGCCGTAATAGTCCATCTAGACAACACTCGGCCACATGTTGAAGTACCAGTTAAAACTAAGAAGAAAGTGGTTGGGAAGTTTTGCTTCACCCGATTTATAGTCCAGACCATTTGTTGCAGATATAATGGAAAAGATCATGGAAAACAAGGAAAAATATTCTGAATAAATTTATATTGTACAAATGTTGCAAAATAGAAGCTAAAAACTGAAAAACAATTTCGCATTTTTAAGCCATGCAACCACAAATTTTAGCTTCAATCGTAACTCTTGATGCAGTTAAATTTTAACTTCAACCTTAGGCTTTTACGTATTATAAGTTGAGCTCCAATTGTTTGTCTTCACGTAGACTAAGTTGAGCTTTAATCGTGGACATTTTTAAAGTCTAAGTTGACCTTCAGTTATAGATCATTTAGTCTAAGTTAATATTTCATCGAGTCTAAGTTGAACAGTAGATATTTATAATTCTAAATTAAGTTTCAATGGCAAGTCTTTAAGTAGTCTAAGTTAAGCTTACATCGTAAGACATTATGTAGTCTAAGTTGTGCTTCAATCTCATGTATTTATTTAGTAAAATTTCAGCTTCAACCATATTTAGCTTCAATCTTAGGTTTATATAGTCTGAGTTAAGCCTCATTCGTAGGCCTTTATAAAGTCTTTGTTCATATTAATTCTATGGTCTTTATGTAGCGTAAATTGAACTTCAACCGTAAGTCTTTATGTAGTCTAAGTTAGACTTTAATCATAGGTCTGCATGTAGTCTAAGTTGAGCATGAATCGAAGGTTTTATGTAGCCTAAGTTGATCATGAATCGTAAGTTTTATGCAGTCTAAGTTGAACTTCATTCGTAGGTCTTTATGTAGCCCAAGCTGAGCTTCAATCGTAGGTCTTTATGCAGTCTAAGATGAGCTTCAGTCGTAGGTGTTTATATAATCTAAGTTTAGCTTCAATTGCAGGTCTTTATGGAGTCTAAGTTGATCTTCATTCGTTGTTCTTTATAAAGTTGCAGTTGAGCTTCAATTGTAGGTCAGTATGTAGGCTAAGATGAGCTTTAATCGTAGGTCAATGTGTAGACTAAGATGAGCTTCAATCGTAGGACAGTATGTAGGCTAAGATGAGCTTTAATCGTAGGTCAATGTGTAGACTAAGATGAGCTTCAATCGTAGGTCAGTATGTAGACAACGATGAGCTTCAATCATAGGTCGGCATGTAGACTATGACGAGCTTCAATTGTTGGTCAGTATATAGTCTAAGATGAGCTTTAATCGTTGGTCAGTAGGTCTAACATGAGCTTCAACCTGTAGTCTAAGTTGGGCTTCAATTGTAGGTTTATATTTAGACTAATTTAAGACTTAATCGTATTTTTTGTGCAAGTATTTGATTTAACCAATAAATCTATTAAACCTGCTGCTGGTGCTTACAAATTGACAAGATAATTAAAAACTACAGTTACCAGACATTTCTAGAATGACCTCCATATCAGCCAAATATATTGTAACATTTAGCAAAATACCTCTAAACAAATATTTGGGTTATATGGAAAATTACGATTATTTTGATGATTTTTATTTTTATAGATTTTTTCCTATACATGCTTATTTTCTCTAATTTTATAATCAAATTAGATGTTGTGTGTTTGTATTTTCTTTGGCAAACTAAAAACATGTTGTTAATAAAAATTTTCTCTCCTCATTACGATGATCATCACAACAATTTTTAACAGCACGATATTGACATCACAACCAGTACATAAAAATATACTGTGTTCAAACCAAAAACAGAAATCTACAAATATACAAACATACATAGTTACTCCCAATAGATATTAGCAGGTGTATGCATATTTTGTTAACGAATTTTTGTTGAATTTTTTTTTTGGTTTTTTTAAGTTTTTTGGTTAAATAAATGACCACCTTAACAAAGAGTATAAAACGACAAGGAAATCAAAAAAAAAAATGTTTAAATTACAAGTCAAAGAGTTTGGTGGGGCTAAGACGAATTGTTTTAACCTACCGCGTTGTAGTTCGTTTGTAATTCTATGAAAAACAAGTAAGAAAGTATGGTCGGTCAAGCCCGACCATATAATAAAATAGCAAAAACATTTTTCTTTTAAAATTTCAATAATTTACATTTTTGAATAATTTTCGGAAGTGGACCTTATATGGCGGCTATGACCAATTATGGACCGATCACCATGAAATTAGGTCGTGTGATTTATGTCTACATGAAAGTTTACTATGTTGAATTTTGTGAGTATACCAAAATTTTTAAGCGATTTATGCACGTTAAAATGATTTTCGGAAGCGAGTCTATATGGGAGCTATGACTAATTATGGACCGATCGTAACAAAATTTGGTGACATGAATTTTGTATATATAAAACTTATTTGGAGCGCAATTTGTGGAGATAAATTAATAAATTAAACATTTATGACTGATAAAGTCCAATTTCGGGAGGACATTTGTATGGGGACTAGGTGAAATAATGGACCGATTTCAGCCAGTTTCAACAGGGTTGGTCCTTGAGCCGAAAATGTACCAAATTTCATCGAAATATCTTCAAAATTGCGACCTGTGATTCTAAGTCGATCGGTATACCTTAAGGTGGGTGTTAGACTAATATTTTTGGGCGTTACAAACATCTGCCCAAACGCATAATACCCTCCCTACTATGGTGGTGTAGGGTATAATGAAGAAACCAAACAAATTACGTTTAAATGTAGTCTAAGATGACATCCATTCGTAGGTCCTTATCTAGTCTAAGATCAACTTCAATCGCGGGACTTTATCTAGTCTGAGTAGAGCTTCAATCGTAGGTCTTTATGTGGCCTAACTTGAACTTTAATCGCGGATCTTTATTTAGTTTAAGCTGAGCTTCAAACGTTGATCTTTCTCTAGTCTATGTTAATCGTCTATCATAGGTCTTTATGTAGTCTAAGTTTCACTTCAAAAGTAGGCCTCTATGTAGTTAAATACAACCTTCAATCATAGGTCGATTGTAATCAAAATTGACCATCATTCTTCACTCTTTATCTAGTCTAAGATGAGCTTCACTGTTATGTCTTTATGTAGTCTAAGTTGAGATTCAATCTTAGGTCTTTATCTAGTCTAAGTTGAACTTAATTCGTAAATCTTTATCTAGCCTAAGTTGAGCTTCATTCTATCTAGTCGAAGTTGAGCTTCAAACTTAGGTCTTTATCTAGTCTAAGTTGAGCTTCATCTTATGTCTTTATGTAGTCTAAGCTGACCTTTATTCCTAGGTCTCTAACTAGTCGAAGTTGGTCTTTATCTAGTCTAAGTTGAGCTTAATTCGTAGATCTTTATCTAGCCCAAGTTGAGCTTCAATCTTAGTTCTTTATTTAGTCTAAGTTGAGCTTCAATCTAAGGTCTTTATCTAGTCTAAGTTGAGCTTCAATCGTAGGTCTTTATCTAGTCTAAATTGATCTTCAATCTTAGGTCTTTTTCTAGTCTAAGTTGAGCTTCATCGTATGTCTTCATATAGTCTAAGATGAGCTTCATTCTTAGGTCTCTATCTAGTCGAAGTTGAGCTTCAATCTTAGGTCTTTATCTAGTCTAAGTTGAGCTTCATCTTATGTATTTATGTAGTCTAAGTTGAGCTTTATTCTTAGGTCTCTAACTAGTCGAAGTTGAGCTTCAATCGTATGTCTTTATCTAGTCTAAGTTGAGATTCAATCTTAGGTCTTTATCTAGTCTAAGTTGAGCTTCAATCTGAGGTCTTTATCTAGTCTAAGTTGAGCTTCAATCCTATGCCTTTATCTAGTCTAAGTTGAGCTTCAATCGTATGTCTCTATCTAGTCTAAGTTGAGCTTCAATCTATGGTCTTTATCTAGTCTAAGTTGAGATTCAATCTTAGGTCTTTATCTAGTCTAAGTTGAGCTTCAATCTGAGGTCTTTATCTAGTCTAAGTTGAGCTTCAATCATATGTCTTTATCTAGTCTAAGTTGAGCTTCAATCTAAGGTCTTTATCTAGTCTAAGTTGAGCTTCAATCCTATGTCTTTATCTAGTCTAAGTTGAGCTTCAATCTGAGGTCTTTATTTAGTCTTAGTTGAGATTCAATCATATGTATTTATCTAGTCTAAGTTGAGCTTCTTTATGTAGTCTAAGTTGAGCTTCATTCTTAGGTCTCTATCTATTCGAAGTTGAGCTTCAATCTTAGGTCTTTATCTAGTCTAAGTTGAGCTTCATCTTATGTCTTTATGTAGTCTAAGTTAAGCTTTGTTCTTAGGTCTCTAACTAGTCGAAGTTGAGCTTCAATCGTATGTCTTTATCTAGTCTAAGTTGAGATTCAATCTTAGGTCTTTATCTAGTCTAAGTTGAGCTTCAATCTGAGGTCTTTATCTAGTCTAGGTTGAGCTTCAATCATATGTCTTTATCTAGTCTAAGTTGAGCTTCAATCTAAGGTCTTTATCTAGTCTAAGTTGAGCTTCAATCCTATGTCTTTATCTAGTCTAAGTTGAGCTTCAATCTGAGGTCTTTATTTAGTCTTAGTTGAGATTCAATCTTAGGTCTTTATCTAGTCTAAGTTGAGCTTAATTCGTAGATCTTTATCTAGCCTAAGTTGAGCTTCATTCTATCTAGTCGAAGTTGAGCTTCAAACTTAGGTCTTTATCTAGTCTAAGTTGTGTTTCAATCTAATGTCTCTATCTAGCCTAAGTTGAGCTTCAATCTTAGTTCTATATTTAGTCTAAGTTGAGCGTCAATCTAAGGTCTTTATCTAGTCTAACTTGAGCTTCAATCTAAGGTCTTTATCTAGTCTAAGTTGAGCTTCAATCGTAGGTCTTTATCTAGTCTAAATTGAGCTTCAATCTAAGGTCTTTATCTAGTCTAAGTTGAGCTTCATCGTATATCTTCATATAGTCTAAGTTGAGCTTCATTCTTAGGTCTTTATCTAGTCGAAGTTGATCTTCAATCTTAGGTCTTTATCTAGTCTAAGTTGAGCTTCAATCTGAGGTCTTTATCTAGTCTAAGTTGAGCTTCAATCTAAGGTCTTTATCTAGTCTAAGTTGAGCTTCTTTATGTAGTATAAGTTGAGCTTCATTCTTAGGTCTCTATCTATTCGAAGTTGAGCTTCAATCTTAGGTCTTTATCTAGTCTAAGTTGAGCTTCATCTTATGTCTTTATGTAGTCTAAGTTAAGCTTTGTTCTTAGGTCTCTAACTAGTCGAAGTTGAGCTTCAATGGTATGTCTTTATCTAGTCTAAGTTGAGATTCAATCTTAGGTCTTTATCTAGTCTAAGTTGAGCTTCAGTCTGAGGTCTTTATCTAGTCTAAGTTGAGCTTCAATCGTATGTCTTTATCTAGTCTAAGTTGAGCTTCAATCTAAGGTCTTTATCTAGTCTAAGTTGAGCTTCAATTTGAGGTCTTTATCTAGTCTAAGTTGAGCTTCAATCTGAGGTCTTTATCTAGTCTAAGTTGAGCTTCAATCGTATGTCTTTATCTAGTCTAAGTTTAGCTTCAATCTGAGGTCTTTATCTAGTCTAAGTTGAGCTTCAATCTTAGGTCTTTATCTAGTCTAAGTTGAGCTTAAATCTTAGGTCTTTATCTAGTCCAAGTTGAGCTTTTATCTTAGGTCTTTATCTAGTCTAAGTTGAGCTTCAATCTAAGGTCTTTATCTAGTCTAAGTTGAGCTTCAATCGTTGATCTTTATCTAATCTAAGTTGAGCTTCATTCATAGGTCTTTATGTAATCTATGTTGAGCTTCATCGTATATCTTTATGTAGTCTAAGTCTAAGTCACGTGTAGAAAGTATAAAAATGTTGTTTTTACAAGTTACAAACTGTTGGAAAAACTCAATATTTCTTCATTTACTTTGTAATTCTATGAAAAATAAAGAAATCAACCCAAAATCGTATTCATGCAAACTTTAGAAGAGGTTGCAAGACGAAAACAAACACACAGTTTTAACCATAAGAAGCACAAAGGTCGTGAATGCGTATTGCTTAACAACAAAAACAACAACAACAACAATAATAGTAATAATAACAAACAACAACAAAAACAACCAGCCATGATGCAGATGATGAGGACAATGATCATTGAGGATGATGATGAAGAAGCCACCTTCTTCATCTTCTTTTACACATATAAATACGAGTACATATTTGCAACAGACATCGGCTGCAGGTTCTCTCATCCAACAACTAAACACATGATGTGTGTAAGTCCATGGTACGTGAGTGTGGCTGTGTGTGTTTATTGGCATTTTGTCTTTAGCTATAGATCTGTCCCGCCAACAAAAAAAAAAACAAAAATAGTGGACAATCACATGCAGCCAGAATGTATAAAAACGAAATATAAGACTTGGGCGATCAATTGATTGTTTAGTCACAAAACTAACGGTCTTTTAGTTGTAACGATCTTTGTGCAACATACAGGTGTGTGTATTTGTATAAGACAGTGTGTGCGAAAAAGTACGTACGTGCACAAGTGTGTGGCTGCCCAAAGTTTACAGGTCTCATCTTCATCTGCATTTTTTTGGTTGGCATACCACAGAAACCAAATATATATATGTGTATAAAACTATAATAAAACAATCCAAAAAAAAATAAATAAAAACCCAGCCAAAACCATGCCACGCCACAACACAACACTATATAGTTAGTAGTCGTGTACACCTTACCATAGAACAGAGAACATACATACAGACGTAGCATGCCACACCACACCACAACCTATTGCACATCTTTGGTGCATCTCTAATAAAGCCACGTACTCGTACACTTTGTAAACTTACTTACTATCATGTCATATAGTGCAGGTTGTTGGCTGTTATTGTTGCCTTTAGCTTGTCGTTGTTTTTATTATTATTATTCGGTAAATGTTGTTGTTTTTGTTTCATAAGTATGTGTGTGTATTTGCAACTCACATGCAATTTTTTGTTTAAGAGATTTTTGCCTACATTTCTGTGTGACCGACCCATTATGGCGGTTACACATAGTTCAAACTTAATAATACTTTAGTTACAACAACAAAAACATTATTAACAGCGGCAGCAAGAAAAAAAAAATTTCAGATTTTTTTTATATCGTAGTTTAAATGCAACCTTAGTTTTTTGTGAACCCTACTGCTGAATAATCAGGGTAAAATTAAGTTTATTGTTGGGTTTGTAATTTGAACTATATAATTGTATGTATAACCAACACTCAGTGGTTAGCCCTAATAAAGTTATGAGTAGGAGGAAAGAGAGAGTAGTGTTTGTTGATGTTTGACTTTAATTGAATCCGCTGCCAGGTAGTAGATTTCACATATGTATGGTTCGACCAAACAAAGAATTTTACCTATAATGTGTCGTGCGGTCGATACTCAAATTTATAGCAAACGGGTGCGATCTGTGTGATAGTCGTGTGCTCTGAATGAATGAAATAAAATATCTGCTGAACAACACCCGTGATAATATCTGTAAAATAAGGATAAGCTGCCCATATTCCGACGATGTTCTAAAGTCTCGATAAACCGGGTAACAGTTTCATCACCCGTAAGATCAATCGGCCTTCTTTGAACCCATTCTAGCAGCTCTAGACTTAACCATGCAGGTCCGTCTCATATGTGGGAATTATACTCCATTTTTGGACGAATGAAGCTTGCTTATCAAGAAACCCAAGCACCTAAAAGATTCCTTCGCAACATCGAATATATGATCCGTATTCATTCTTGAGAATTTAGACTCATAAAGAGTTGATCTATGGTCGAATCAATATGAGTGACAGATATAACTGGCATCCGCGAAAGAATAAATCGGATTTAAAGTGATTGTTAGTAAATCGTTCGTGAAAATTAAAAAGGGAAGGAATTACTACACTTATAGTACGTCCACGAAGGAAACTAGAAATAAAACGAGCCATTTCAACCCCGATACGGAAAGAGATCAATTTCGAAACTAGACCATCATGCCACTCACGGTCGAAATGTTGAATGCGACTGCCTTACTCTCTTCCATGCTATGTATTGATGGATACCACTGTTCTAAAAGAAGCGCCATTAGGTCCCCAATTCAACGACTACTACGGAAGCCATATTGTTTGTGATTCAGAAGTTTTTTGGGGCTTGGCAAACTTCCAACAATTGGGGAAAATCCCAGATTGATATGAAAGTTAGAAAAGGTTCCTAGTGGATTGGCCAGCGATGATGAACATTTTTTTAAAACATGTGCTGGAATACAATCAGGATTTATTCATTTTGAGTGTGGATAGTTCTTTCTTAACTGCCCGAGTTCTAAAGAATATTTTTGGGCATAATACAAGATACAGTGGGTATCGCAGGCATCGATTGATTGCAGACAGTAAGAAATGATTTTGTTGAGAAAATGTTTGCCACAAGGTTTGGCTTTTCCTTAGCTTCGTTGAGAATACAATCAGCCGTACGAAGGGGAGGAATTATAACACCGGTTTTGTTCCGAATCCTCTTGATAAAGGACCAGAAATTTTTTCTGTTTTTTGGGGCATCAATTAGTCTAACTCGTATGCGATGTTCGTAGCTAAGCCTTTTGCGATCGAGTATGTTCTTACAGTCATTACGTGCCTGTCTAAGGAGTTGATCAGTAAGGGTTTCTGCAGCAATTTCGAAAAGCGCTATTTTTAATTATAACTGCATTATAGCAAGTTATATTGAATCAATATTTGTCCGTCGATTTGCTGGAAATTTTACTTCTTGGTATCAAGAGTTTCATCCTCAACAGAACCGCGTTCAGTACCATCTCGCCAGTTGCGTCAATGTTGTCGTCGGGGAAGCATAGTTTCCAATTAAAGTTATCAATGAAACTTTTGAACATATTCCAGTGGGCCTTACCGTATTGAAACACCAAACATTCAGGTGAAGCATTGCGGGGAACCCCTGAGGGCAGAATACGAGAATGGATTCCAAGCAAAAAAGATCTGCTCTTCTTTTGAGACCAAGAACGAATCAAGTCCATATCGAATATTCGGCTCCAAAGTGAAGAGAGAACATTCTGCATCGATCGAAACAAATAGTTGTCGGATGGGGTAAAATCTGGACTATAAGGCGAGTGAGGCAAAATTTCCCAACAAATTTTTTTTTTTTTTTTAACAGACACAAACTGCGAAGAGTTTTGCTTGTCTGCAGTTACACCCAGAGTCTCTGGCAGGAATCGAACCCGCAACCCTCAGATTAATAGTTCAGCACACTATCGACTGGTCTATCGGGGCACCCAAAAAATCCATCCTAAGCAGTTGCTAACAGGTATTCCACAATGTGGTCAAGCATTTTCATGGTGGAATATTACTGTTTCATGACTAGTCGCATATTCTTCGCGTTTTTCGGCAAATGCTAGATTCAAATGAATCAGTTGCATTCGGTATAGGTTCCATGTGAGGGTCTGGCCAGATTTTAGCAGCTCATAATAGGAAGGTCTCTTTTGATCCGACCAAATACAGAGCATTACCTTAGCGCCATGGATATTTGGCTTTGGTGTTGATTCGGCTTCACGTACGATCACTTACACTTCGGTTTATCGTAGTGGTAATGATTCAGTGCAAAAATGATTTTTTTTTTTAGATTTCAATTGATGCAAATTTGTCTTTCAAGGTCTCTCGGCTTCAATCCGTTTCAGCTCCATGTTAGATGACCATGCCCTCAAATCGTTCGTGCAGAATGAAATAAATGTAGATTGATGAAGCCGCCAGTCCATTCCAAACAGTTACTTTTTCGGGATGCATTGAACGCTTTGGTATCCCATGTGGAGTGGTTTCAAATTCGACATTTTCGTTTCAAACTCGACATTTTTGTAATGACATATCTATTATGCTTCCAGGAATGGGCCTCACCGTAAAATGGTTAAAGAGCGTGGAACATTGCTCGAACAGAACACCCATTTTGATAAAACAAACTGAATAATTCACTGCCAATTTGATAGATGTATCTTTAACAATATGACCGCAATCAATTGTTAAAGTTGGGAAGTGCCTGTTGGAAGACCCTTTATAAGTGAATGCAGACTGAGATTATTTTCTCAGTTGTGTACAAGTTGAGATTTTTATGTAAAAGCTTTAAAGAATTTTCAGTTTTTTATGTAAGAAATCGGTTTTGATCAGAATATAAGAATTGAGGTTCCTGTTTGTTCATTTTGTGATAAAAGAAAATTTCCCCCACGCCAAAACCGAAAAGTTCTAATATAAACAAGTAAGAGAGCTATATTCGGCTGTGCCGAATCTTATATGCCCTTCAACAAATTATACTTCAAAATACAAATTTTAAATGTTTTTAGGAAAACTAAATTTATAGTTTTCCAAAGTTGTTTTTTCATTTCTTGGAAACATTTTTTTTTTTGAATTTTAAAATTTTTTTTTTTTAAATTTAAAAAAAAAATTTTTGTTTTTTAAATTTAAATTTTTTTTGTTTTACATTTTAAAAAAAATTTGTTTTTAAAATTTTCTTTTTGGTAAAAAAAATTCGGGTTAAAAAAAATATTTTTTCTGATTTTGATCCATTGTAGGTCCAACTTAATATGGTCTTATATAGGTCGTTGCAAAGGTCTTTGAAATATCTATCATTGGATATCCAAATTGTCTATATTTATGACTTAGTAATCCAGATATATGTCAAAAATAGGTGACAAATCGATGTTGTCCTGGTTTCTTCCTCATATCTCAGCCATTTGTGGACTGATTTTGCTGATTTTAAATAGGAAACTTCTCGAAAGCATGTCTGACAGAACTATTAAAGATTTGGATCCCAAAGATATCTGAGGTCTTCTGAAAATTGATTTCAACAAACAGACGGGCAGACAGATAGACGGACATGGCTTAATCAACTCCGCTATCTAAAGTATCCAGAATATATATACTTTATAGGGTCGGTAAATTATATTGTGGAAATTATAAACGGAATGACAAACTTATATATACCCTTCTCACGAAGCTGAAGGGTATAAAACGGATCTGGGTATAAAACGGATCTGGGTATAAAGGGTATAAAACGGATCGTCGTGACTCCAACTTTAGCAAAACCATACAAATATTTACGTACTTGTTTCCCTGTAGTTTCCAAATTTTCTGTTTTTATTTTTATGGTTGTAATTATTATTGGAAATGGCACTCAATAGTACAGAAAAAAAAACACATTATAAAATCATGGTTAAAATAAACACAACCTAACAAACGCATACTAGAAAACAGGCGTTGGTTGGTTGGTTGACTTGACTTGCAGTTTATTAGGCGGGTTGCTTATTTGCTACAGCTGCTGATAAGTAAAATAAGAAAAGAAATAAACCAAAACTTATTGGTCTAACGGTTTTACTAAAGGAATTTCAACTTGTTGCTGCTGCAATTGTTTGATATAAAACAGGGTTTAATATGGCAAAGAAATTTATAAAATTTTCTTAAAACTAATAAGTAACAGGGAGAGTGGGAGGATGTAAAGGAACAAATTAAAAAGGAATTTGTTGAAAGAAGTAAAGAGAAAATTTAACTTAAATATTAAAAAATTTCTTAAGAAAGATTTTTAAATTAAAGGAATTAAGACACGACCTTTTTAAGAGGAATATATATAAATGAAAACAAAAGAGTTGAGAAGAAAACTTTTTTACAAATGCACCTAAAAAGGCTTGGAAAGCTGGGGAAAAAGTTGGGTATAAAATTTGAGTGATTACATATTGAGCTTATTTTCCTTAAAATCACAGTATTTACGAAGTTGTTAACGATTTAAGACATTTGAGTTTTTTATTTCAAGAATCGATTTTAATATAAAATATGATTTATCACAAATTGAGTTAATTTTCCTTAAACTTTGCTGAGGCACATCCAAGATCATTCTTGAAAGTTTTCAGAACTTTATGGTTACACAGCTGAAATATATTTCTTCCCGCTAATACTATTTTTGGTCTTAAAACAAAAAACCTCTTTACACTTTACTTATTCCTAGAAGCTTTTTTACGACTTTAATTCCTATCCTTAATTTAGTTGTCTTCCTTTTTTTGCTCCACTTTATTTCATCTTAACCACTTATCATCCAAATTTCCCACGCTTGTTAATTCAAATTACCTGTTACAAAGCTACAGTCTAGTCTCATCATTTTCTTTCAAAACAAAACCTCTAGCCTAATTTTATGCACTCCTTAACAAACAACTCACTTAAATAATAAATTGCCCCCACTCACCGGCTGTTAGCCAGCCGTCTTCATCGCATACGAGCATAAAACTGGCTGACAAAATTAAGTCAAAACATTGAAAACATAATAACAATGCTGATGATGATGATGTAGACAATAAAGTTAACAGAAATTGTAGTGTAATTTACACCCACTATCATAATGTTGCAATCAAATTTAAGTGAGTTAGTTGAGCCAGATTGGCGTAAGGAAATTTGTTTTCCAAAAAACAAAAAAGGAACGGTGGTGTAGTAAGGAATGATTATTGGATAATAAGGAATTTGGTAAGGAATTATGAACTAGATGGAGCGCTATATTTGGCAAGATCAAATTGTTATAGCCTTTAACTAAATGTATATTCAAAGATCTACGATCGAGGTTAAACTTGAATTTAATAAGAATTAATGACTATGTAAAAATTCAACTATACAGAGAGCTTTGATTGAGAGTAAAATTGGACTAAATAAAAACCAATGACTGATTCAAAAGTTGAAATATAAAGATACCAAAGATTCACATAAAAGTTGCACAATACAAAGGTCTCTAATTAGTGCAAAAGTTGTGATATAAAATGATTTACGATGAAATGAGATTGATGTTAATGATTGATTGTAAAATACCTACTATTGATATATTTTTGGTATTGTACAAAGATGTACGTTTCCTGGCTATTTATTACTGATGAATTCCTTTACAAGGTCAGTCTAAAATTACAATCGACAGTTTTCTGCTGACTGTATTATATCTTTGATCGGCATCATCAATAACGTTCTTCGACGTCTTTATCTGTAAGCTAGGTAAGACCTCTCACAAGACTATCGATCGATAATTCCTTTTAAAAACTCTAAGAACTCAGATTGGAACTAGCTTAGCATGACTTTATGGAAAACAGATCTGCAAGTCAGTCGCTTGTAAATTATATTTGGAAATCTACAGTTGCTTTCGTATATAGAGGGATAGCAGGCTTTACAATGGGTCCAAAAATTTATTCATGCAGAAGGTACAAGGGGAAGAATTGGGAATTAACTCCCTCGAATACCATATGGCTCTTCTAAAAGTGTGCACTTATTCAGTAAATTTTTTTCTGAAAGTCATCACCAAAAAAAGCTTACGAATTTTGGTACCTTTAATCACGGTAAAAAATAAATAAAATTCTCCGACTATATATTGATTAATGCACTCAAACCTTTCTTCCACAAAATATTTTCCATGCTGATCGTGACTGGACAAAAATAAATGGGACACTGCCCTTATGAAAGTCCATTTGAGTTATTTATGGCGGAATAATGTTCTGTTTTTTTAACTGATTCAGTAAATTTTGTAAGTTTAATTGAATTTGTCGGGCATCTCTTAACAATATGGTGAGAAATTTAGTTTGTTCTATAACGAGCCATCAAATTCTAACAACGTCATGGATAATCTGGAATAGAAGGAAACTTCGCCCTTAGAAGCGGAAATAGAGTGTACTGATACCAAGATAGATACTAGGGAAAAGCACGAGATGATCTAAAAATAAGACTATATAAAGACGCATGATAGAAGTTAATCCAAGACTTAGAGTTGAAGCCAAATTTAACTACAAAAATACATACGATTGAAGCTCAACATAGACGTCAGCTTTACTTTCACAAGTCTTCAGTTTGAAGCTGAGAGAGAGAGTGGAAAGATTTTCCAGTTTTTCTTCCACACACTTCTATAAACTTAAGACTCGCTCAAGTAAACTTAACGTGTGTGAATCAGCACTTACACCTGAAGCTAAACTTTGACTACATAAGGATCAACGATTGAAGCTAAACTAAAACTGTATATAGCTAAAAGATTGCAGCGGGGGTAAGACAGCATAAAACCCTATATTTGTAGCTGAAATAAAAGTATAAAAAGACTCGCGATTGAAGCTAAACTAAGACAAAATAAAGGCAGGATTAAAACTAGTTAAAGACCTATGGTTGAAGCTAACCTACACGACCTACGATTAGTGCTAAACTGAGACTATGTAAAGACCTATGATTGTAACCAAATTAAGGCCACATCTAGACATACGATTGAAGCTGTCAATTTGACGGATGAGGGTTGGATTTCCACCAGAGGCTGTGGGTGTATCTAAAGACAAGCTAAAATCTTCACAGTTTTATTTCTTTTGAAGACATGAAGACCTTCGATGGAGAATCAAATGCTAAAATTTAAACTAAAACTGCACAACATTAAAGGAACTACATCATGCCCTATGGTAGAAGCTAAAATTTAAATATAGGAAGACCTACGATTAAAGCCAAATTCGAACTATATAAAGACCTCTGATTGAAGCTGAAATTGAACTAGATAAAGACCCGTGATTGAAGCTTAAATCAAAATACCTAAATACCTATGATTGAAGTTAATAATAAAATTTAAATATAGAAAGACCTACGATTGAAGCTAAAGTAGAACTTTATAAAGGCCTAAGATGGAAGTTAAAATTGAACCAGTTAAAGACCTACGATTGAAGCTAAAATTTAACTATTTAACGACCTGCGATTGAAGCTAAATTTCAACTACTTAAAGACCTATGATTGAAGCTAAAATTTAACTACTTAAAGACCTATGATTGAAGCTAAAATTTAACTACTTGAAGACCTATGATTGAAGCTAAAACTGAACTAATTAAAGAACTGCGATTGAAGCTAAAATTAAACTGCTTAAAGATCTATGATTGAAGCTAAAGCTGCAATACGTAAGGACCTGCGATTGAAGCTAAAATTTAACTAATTAAAGACATTCGATTAAACCTAGAATTTAATAATATTAGGACCTATGATGAGAGCTAAAATTTAAATTCATAAGACCTATGATTGAGGCTAAAATTAGCAACATATACCTTAAAGTAAACGACATTATAAACTTCGATTGATGCTAAAATTGAACTAAATAAAGACCTTCGATTAAATCTAAAGTTGAACAACAAAGACAAATATAAAGAACTACATTTGAATCTAAAATAATGAAACAGAACAACGTAAAGACTTAAGATTGGGGCTAAAATTTAGCTAAATAAGTACATACGGTTAAAGCTAGAATTTAACCACATAAACAGCTACGAAGTTTATATAGACCTATGAATGCAGCAAAGCAAAGACTTAAAAAACATACACTTCAAGCCAAGATTATATAAAGATTTACTTAATCACATAAAGACCTAAGTATGAAGCTAAAACCTACATATCTACATAAAGATTGATATGGTGTAGGGTATTTAGGTTTTTTTTAGGGTTCAACCAAAGATTTGGCAATGGAGTTAATCAGCACCTTGAGGCATAAAGCTCGATCGAACATTTTTGCCAACAAGTATTTCAAAGCTTTACAAGTATTTTTAAAACTAAAACAGATTATAATGATGACAAGTATAAGTAAATCTCAAACAGTTAAAAAACTTACACTTGCTTTCTATGCCGATGTTGACAACATCATTCAAGATATTAATATAAAAGGCCATAAGCAGTTCAACAAAAACATCAATCTTGTTTGTTAACTACAAAATAAAGGACAGATAAGCTGGGATGGTAAGGAGGGAATCAAAAAAAAAACACCTTGAGGCTGTTAAAGCAATACAAATTTTACTTAAATAAAGTTTGAAAAAGTATTTATTTTCTGGTGTAGAAAGAAAAATTAAAGTAATCACGATTTTTCGTTTAGTTTTCAAATAAAATTTGTAAACTAAATCAAGTTTGTTTATAAAAATTGTTTCTACTAAGAAAACTAATAGTCTGTTAACTAAAATCTGTTATTGTTCAAATTAACATAAGAAGAAAATGTTAATGCTTTGCTATAATATGTTATATTGTTGTTGCTGTTACAATTGTACACTTACACTCATGCGTGCTAGTGTGCGTAATAATTCTGTTTTGAAATCTTAGTTAAACATCTTTTATTTTATTACCGCCTAAAAGTATACTTTGAAATTATAATTTTCATAATTTTTGTATGGTTGCCTTAAGTATGTGTAGCTTATCTTTGTTTATAAAACAAACGATCTGTTAAGCAAACTCGCTGTAGAGGGTGCTGTTCTGCTAGTGGCTTTTAAAAATTTGAGATTCTTTATTTATTTATTTTACATTTTCTTATTATTAAATTTTGTTTTTGCTCATTTGCTAACTGTGCTGTTGTAGTGTTTGTTTAAGTGGCTCTTGCATAAATTATTTTGTAATATTAATTTTTCCATAATTAAATTTATTTTCTAGCCTTTTAGCATTAGTTTTGTGTCTGTTTTTGTTTAAGCTTTGTATTTCTCATTCGCTTAGCTATTTAAAATGTTAAACAAGTTTTGAATTTTAAAATAATGTTTATTAAATTGGCGCTTGTTTTGTCAGCAAATTGTCAAAGTAATTAATACAAATTGTATTATACTTAGGTTTGTTCGAATTGTAAATTAAAGGAAATAGAAATGTTAATCAAAGTGATTGTAAGCTGTTATGGTGGGGGTGTGTGTTTTTTTATTAAATGAAACGCTTAAAATAGATGTGTAAAGTAAGTGGAAAGGAAATTAAAGCAGATGGATGAGTCATGTTGGTTAAGTAAAACGAAAGAATTGAAAAACGAACTTGGTAAAATGGTTTATAAAATGAAATGTATTGGGATTTAGGGAATATAAGAAGAGCATCCACCAATCATAACATCTACTTATGACTTTTGAGAATAATTTTTACTACATGATACTCTCATGTAAGTAATTGTTATCTCTTAAGCAGACTTTAGCTACACTTTTTGTTATTTTTTTCATGTTGCAATATATAGCATAGCAACCATTTTAATTTTCATCATTTAAATTGACACAGTTCTTTATGTTTTAATAAATACCCTGAAAATTGTTAAACTTAATAATTGCCTCAAATAAATCTTCTGCTTTTAATAACAATTTTCCAATTTCTAAAACTCTTAACTATGCTAATCACTCAAAACAAACCAATCAAATTGTCGCTATAAAAACCAACAATTTCTTTTGCAAAAACTTCTATCTACCAACAAAGTCTCTCCGCACACAAAGCATGACAAAATCCAAACACTCTTAACTTAAATTGTAAGTAAATACTTTGTGGCATGCTAAATTACAGGCCATAAATCAATTTCTACACACAAATCAAATCGGACATATCTCAGGCAACTTGACATAAAAATGGCAGATAAATTGTGGCAAAAATTTCAAAAATTCAAAACATCAAAGCAGATTAAAGTAAAATCACAGCGACAGGTTGCAAAGAAAAATTCTAAAAAAAAATAAAGCAACCAACAACTAAAATGCTTTAAAAGAAATTGTTGGCAATAAAAGCAACAATGTGGAAAAATTGTAGAAAAAAAATGTCTACAACTTGTTAATAATGTTGTTGCTGCTGTTGTTGTTGTTGTTGATAATTTGCTTTAGATGTTGTCACCTGTTCGAAATGTCATAATAAAACGAACAACATAAATTATATTAAATTCATTTGAAAATTATCAGCATTTATGTCTTTAAATGTAATTGTTCTACATCTACATTGAGCAAGTAAGCAAAGATATGGGAAAACATATTAATATTAAGACATGAACAAATTGTTAAGAAAATTTATTAGCGCCATGAATTGGTTGCACATTCTAAAGGGGTAAATGAAAGAAGAGACATTTCTTAAAACATTGTAGTTGTATTGCAGAAAGTTACACTAGATCCTGTTTGAACGCAATAGAAACAATTATTTAGCAAATGAATTTTTTATAAGAAAATTGTCTTTAGATGTCAGTTTTCTACAAGAGAACAATCGTTAGAAAACAGTTTTCTATAAGAAAACATAGTTCTAGTTCAGTTCTAGTTCAGTTCTAGTTCAGTTCTAGTTCAGTTCTAGTTCAGTTCTAGTTCAGTTCTAGTTCAGTTCTAGTTCAGTTCTAGTTCAGTTCTAGTTCAGTTCTAGTTCAGTTCTAGTTCAGTTCTAGTTCAGTTCTAGTTCAGTTCTAGTTCAGTTCTAGTTCAGTTCTAGTTCAGTTCTAGTTCAGTTCTAGTTCAGTTCTAGTTCAGTTCTAGTTCAGTTCTAGTTCAGTTCTAGTTCAGTTCTAGTTCAGTTCTAGTTCAGTTCTAGTTCAGTTCTAGTTCAGTTCTAGTTCAGTTCTAGTTCAGTTCTAGTTCAGTTCTAGTTCAGTTCTAGTTCAGTTCTAGTTCAGTTCTAGTTCAGTTCTAGTTCAGTTCTAGTTCAGTTCTAGTTCAGTTCTAGTTCAGTTCTAGTTCAGTTCTAGTTCAGTTCTAGTTCAGTTCTAGTTCAGTTCTAGTTCAGTTCTAGTTCAGTTCTAGTTCAGTTCTAGTTCAGTTCTAGTTCAGTTCTAGTTCAGTTCTAGTTCAGTTCTAGTTCAGTTCTAGTTCAGTTCTAGTTCAGTTCTAGTTCAGTTCTAGTTCAGTTCTAGTTCAGTTCTAGTTCAGTTCTAGTTCAGTTCTAGTTCAGTTCTAGTTCAGTTCTAGTTCAGTTCTAGTTCAGTTCTAGTTCAGTTCTAGTTCAGTTCTAGTTCAGTTCTAGTTCAGTTCTAGTTCAATTCTAGTTCAGTTCTAGTTCAGTTCTAGTTCAGTTCTAGTTCAGTTCTAGTTCAGTTCTAGTTCAGTTCTAGTTCAGTTCTAGTTCAGTTCTAGTTCAGTTCTAGTTCAGTTCTAGTTCAGTTCTAGTTCAGTTCTAGTTCAGTTCTAGTTCAGTTCTAGTTCAGTTCTAGTTCAGTTCTAGTTCAGTTCTAGTTCAGTTCTAGTTCAGTTCTAGTTCAGTTCTAGTTCAGTTCTAGTTCAGTTCTAGTTCAGTTCTAGTTCAGTTCTAGTTCAGTTCTAGTTCAGTTCTAGTTCAGTTCTAGTTCAGTTCTAGTTCAGTTCTAGTTCAGTTCTAGTTCAGTTCTAGTTCAGTTCTAGTTCAGTTCTAGTTCAGTTCTAGTTCAGTTCTAGTTCAGTTCTAGTTCAGTTCTAGTTCAGTTCTAGTTCAGTTCTAGTTCAGTTCTAGTTCAGTTCTAGTTCAGTTCTAGTTCAGTTCTAGTTCAGTTCTAGTTCAGTTCTAGTTCAGTTCTGGTTCAGTTTTAGTTCAGTTCTAGTTCAGTTCTAGTTCAGTTCTGGTTCAGTTCTAGTTCAGTTCTAGTTCAGTTCCAGATCAGTTCTATATAGAACAGTATTTAGAAAATAGTTTTCTATAAGAAAATAGTCTTTAGAAGACAGATTTATCTAAGAAAACTGTCTGTTGAAACAGTTTTCTATAAGAAAACATGAAAAATATCTATGAAGGACAGTATTCTACATGATACTTGTCATTTGTATACAAAAATCAATTACACACTTTGTGTGTCATTTAGTTTAGTTATATCGTTGTTAATTCTTTTTCCTACATGACTCAGTTTATTTACAATTTTTCTAACTCTTATAAGTTTTTTGCTACTATTTATTGCTTTTATTTTCTAACTTCTTCTACAGTTCAACACAATGACAGTTTGTCTTTCATTTCTAATGTTTTCAACAACAAAATGTGTCACTTGTTTTAGTTGTACCTAGTTATACGTTTTAAACCACAATTCTTCCTGTATTTGTTAATGTATTTTTAAAATAGAAAAAAAAACAGTTGAATTTAAACTAAAAACACTAAACAACAACAATTGTTGTTCAATGGAAATTGATGCGCAATTTGCAGCAATTGTTATTGACAGCTAGTCAACAAATTTAACAAATAATATTTGTTAGTTTTTTTCTTTACTTTTCTATTAAATTGTTTATAGCTGTTTTTTTTGCAATATTAATATGAGAGCATCTTTGTTTCTATATCTATCTTAGAGTTGTGTTTCATTAAATAGCAAAAAAAAGCTAAACACACATTTTCAAGTGAATGTGACAAATTGAAATGTTTTATAATTTATGAAGTAATTTAATCAAGTGAATGAATGATTCGTTTTGTGTTAGTTTTTTTGTTTCAATACACTGAGTATGAGTATTAACGTTTTGAAAGTAATTAAAAATTAAATAAATTATTAGATCCAATGTTAATTACTCATCACTTTTGTTTATAATTTGGTGGTAATTATTTATACACAGTTTGTTTTTAACTAAAATCAGCAGGTGTTGGTTGTTTATCTTATGGTAGTAAAAGTGCAAGCAAACGTGAGAAATATAGAAAGAAGGTGGGGTCATCGTTTTTGATTAATATGTTGAATCATAGATAAACTGTTGAAGTTTCGATTCAATCAATTCAAGTCCAAAAATCTATATAAAAAGTGTCTGTAGCAGACAGTTTTCTATAGGAAAAGTGTCTGTAGCAGACAGTTTTCTATAGGAAAAGTGTCTGTAGCAGACAGTTTTCTATATAAAAAGTGTCTGTAGCAGACAGTTTTCTATATAAAAAGTGTCTGTAGCAGACAGTTTTCTATAGGAAAAGTGTCTGTAGCAGACAGTTTTCTATAGGAAAATTGTCTGTAGAAGACAGTTTTCTATAGGAAAATTGTCTGTAGCAGACAGTTTTCTATAGGAAAATTGTCTGTAGCAGACAGTTTTCTATAGGAAAAGTGTCTGTAGCAGACAGTTTTCTATAGGAAAAGTGTCTGTAGCAGACAGTTTTCTATAGGAAAAGTGTCTGTAGCAGACAGTTTTCTATAGGAAAAGTGTCTGTAGCAGACAGTTTTCTATAGGAAAAGTGTCTGTAGCAGACAGTTTTCTATAGGAAAAGTGTCTGTAGCAGACAGTTTTCTATAGGAAAAGTGTCTGTAGCAGACAGTTTTCTATAGGAAAAGTGTCTGTAGCAGACAGTTTTCTATAGGAAAAGTGTCTGTAGCAGACAGTTTTCTATAGGAAAAGTGTCTGTAGCAGTCAGTTTTCTATAGGAAAAGTGTCTGTAGCAGACAGTTTTCTATAGGAAAAGTGTCTGTAGCAGACAGTTTTCTATAGGAAAAGTGTCTGTAGCAGACAGTTTTCTATAGGAAAAGTGTCTGTAGCAGACAGTTTTCTATAGGAAAAGTGTCTGTAGCAGACAGTTTTCTATAGGAAAAGTGTCTGTAGCAGACAGTTTTCTATAGGAAAAGTGTCTGTAGCAGACAGTTTTCTATAGGAAAAGTGTCTGTAGCAGACAGTTTTCTATAGGAAAAGTGTCTGTAGCAGACAGTTTTCTATAGGAAAAGTGTCTGTAGCAGACAGTTTTCTATAGGAAAAGTGTCTGTAGCAGACAGTTTTCTATAGGAAAAGTGTCTGTAGCAGACAGTTTTCTATAGGAAAAGTGTCTGTAGCAGACAGTTTTCTATAGGAAAAGTGTCTGTAGCAGACAGTTTTCTATAGGAAAAGTGTCTGTAGCAGACAGTTTTCTATAGGAAAAGTGTCTGTAGCAGACAGTTTTCTATAGGAAAAGTGTCTGTAGCAGACAGTTTTCTATAGGAAAAGTGTCTGTAGCAGACAGTTTTCTATAGGAAAAGTGTCTGTAGCAGACAGTTTTCTATAGGAAAAGTGTCTGTAGCAGACAGTTTTCTATAGGAAAAGTGTCTGTAGCAGACAGTTTTCTATAGGAAAAGTGTCTGTAGCAGACAGTTTTCTATAGGAAAAGTGTCTGTAGCAGACAGTTTTCTATAGGAAAAGTGTCTGTAGCAGACAGTTTTCTATAGGAAAAGTGTCTGTAGCAGACAGTTTTCTATAGGAAAAGTGTCTGTAGCAGACAGTTTTCTATAGGAAAAGTGTCTGTAGCAGACAGTTTTCTATAGGAAAAGTGTCTGTAGCAGACAGTTTTCTATAGGAAAAGTGTCTGTAGCAGACAGTTTTCTATAGGAAAAGTGTCTGTAGCAGACAGTTTTCTATAGGAAAAGTGTCTGTAGCAGACAGTTTCTATATGACAAATGTCTGTTACGCAAGTTAGTATTTTTTCTCAAGCAATGGATTTGAAAAGGAGGCTGAAATCACGATTTGTTTTTTATAAATAGTCGAAAATATTTATCATAATTTCGGTGTGAACTTTTCAACCACAATGCGTTTTTAATAATCAGTTAGATTGTTTAATGTGTTTAATAATGGTTTGGGTCTTTGATTTTTTAGTAAACATTTTCTAGCCTACAATTATTGAAAAGACAAATAGTCATCAGTGTGATTGATGAATAAATCAAGTTTCACAATACCTTATTATAAATATTATAAAGGAAAATTCCTCAAATTTGTCTTTTCATCAAAGAGGGAGGTGATTTTTTTATCACTGTTTCTTTAAAAATCATGTGAACTTTGCCATAATAATTTGTAAATATTTAATAACATGATTTAATTGTTGATCTTTTCAGTAACACAATAAACAAATGATAATAGAAAAAGGGGGAACAAAAAAGTGTAAGGCTTCGAGATTTTTCTGAGAATTTTTGGTAAATTATTTCATTTTGCTATTGGATACTCCAGAAACTGACATTTAACTGTCTTTAACAAACGAGACCTTTAAAAGAAAAACACATTTTTAAGTGTTTAAGGAAAACAAAACCACAAAATTCTGGAAGTCATCTAGATGAACCTTAAGAATAAAAAGAAACACAACTACTTTATTTAATATTTATCAAAATCTAGCTATTGTTTGTTTGAGACACAATACAAATACCAAACATTTCAATTTGTCAGTTTCATATAAAACGATAAACATAATTATAAAATTTATGGCTTTTGTTATAAGTTATTTTTTTCCAGAATAACAAGACTCGGGGAGATTCATTGGACAGCAAAATAAGACAAAATACTATTAAACATTTAGCGGCTGTTGGTTGAAGCCATAATTTGTAACGCACTCCAAAATGTATCTTTAGAGTAAATCATCTCAAAATCTAAGATAAGCAAAATAGTACTCGCTTTTTTCAATATAAATATGGCCACAAAAAGCCAACCACCGGCCTTTGATCTTTAACGCTCAAATGGCTTAAATGGCGCATAACTGCTACAATAAATGTGGCTGTTACTGTTTTGGTGTTTTAAGACATGAATCAGCTATTTTTTCCAAAACTTCTGGTTTTCTCAAACACAATTGATTTGTTAAGTTTTTTTGGTCGCTGCCTGTAAAATAGATTTTATTAACAAATAAAACATTTAAGTTGATTTTGAAGTCTTTATTTTCATAGAAAAGTGTGAAGTGTAATGGTTTTTGTCTTGCTTTTGTTTAAATACACATAACAATCTAAAGAATCAATTTAGTTTTCTATGCATTGTTAAAATAATTACAAAGTGTCTTGGGTTTTATTATGACGGCTTGATAATAACTATAAATTTTTGTTTTTTATTTACGACTTTTTTAACACAAAAATATGCCAATTCATGTCAAATTGTGATTTTGTATTTAAAATAATAAAACAATGTTAAACATTTAAGTGGTAGCGGGTGTCTTTCTTATGTAAAATTTAATTGTTTTTTTAGTTAGTTTAGCAAATTATTACTTAAGTTTAAATATGTTTGGTTATTTATCATACAACTCATAAATTTTGATGTGTTTTGATTCAGGTATTGTACAAGTAAATATGGTTTTCTTTACAGTTAAAATTTATTTTCTAATAAAATTTTAATTAAAATTTTCACCAGAGCGAAAGGATTTTTACACCCACCTTAAGAAGATTAATTGAGTTTTACCTAAATGTATATGAAATTATTAACCCTTAAACAATATAAACCAATATGTAAGTTTATGTTAAGTTTATGTTTTATAATAGTAGAAGCTTAGGTGAACTCGAACTGAACAAGAACTGAACTAGAACTGAACTAGAACTGAACTAGAACTGAACTAGAACTGAACTAGAACTGAACTAGAACTGAACTAGAACTGAACTAGAACTGAACTAGAACTGAACTAGAACTGAACTAGAACTGAACTAGAACTGAACTAGAACTGAACTAGAACTGAACTAGAACTGAACTAGAACTGAACTAGAACTGAACTAGAACTGAACTAGAACTGAACTAGAACTGAACTAGAACTGAACTAGAACTGAACTAGAACTGAACTAGAACTGAACTAGAACTGAACTAGAACTGAACTAGAACTAGAACTAGAACTGAACTAGAACTAGAACTAGAACTAGAACTAGAACTAGAACTAGAACTAGAACTGAACTAGAACTGAACTAGAACTAGAACTGAACTAGAACTGAACTAGAACTGAACTAGAACTGAACTAGAACTGAACTAGAACTGAACTAGAACTGAACTAGAACTGAACTAGAACTGAACTAGAACTGAACTAGAACTGAACTAGAACTGAACTAGAACTGAACTAGAACTGAACTAGAACTGAACTAGAACTGAACTAGAACTGAACTAGAACTGAACTAGAACTGAACTAGAACTGAACTAGAACTGAACTAGAACTGAACTAGAACTGAACTAGAACTGAACTAGAACTGAACTAGAACTGAACTAGAACTGAACTAGAACTGAACTAGAACTGAACTAGAACTGAACTAGAACTGAACTAGAACTGAACTAGAACTGAACTAGAACTGAACTAGAACTGAACTAGAACTGAACTAGAACTGAACTAGAACTGAACTAGAACTGAACTAGAACTGAACTAGAACTGAACTAGAACTGAACTAGAACTGAACTAGAACTGAACTAGAACTGAACTGAACTAGAACTGAACTAGAACTGAACTAGAACTGAACTAGAACTGAACTAGAACTGAACTGAACTAGAACTGAACTAGAACTGAACTAGAACTGAACTAGAACTGAACTAGAACTGAACTAGAACTGAACTAGAACTGAACTAGAACTGAACTAGAACTGAACTAGAACTGAACTAGAACTGAACTAGAACTGAACTAGAACTGAACTGAACTAGAACTGAACTAGAACTGAACTAGAACTGAACTAGAACTGAACTAGAACTGAACTAGAACTGAACTAGAACTGAACTAGAACTGAACTAGAACTGAACTAGAACTGAACTAGAACTGAACTAGAACTGAACTAGAACTGAACTAGAACTGAACTAGAACTGAACTAGAACTGAACTAGAACTGAACTAGAACTGAACTAGAACTGAACTAGAACTGAACTAGAACTGAACTAGAACTGAACTAGAATTGAACTAGAATTGGACTAGAACTGAACTAGAACTGAACTAGAACTGAACTAGAACTGAACTAGAACTGAACTAGAACTGAACTAGAACTGAACTAGAACTGAACTAGAACTGAACTAGAACTGAACTAGAACTGAACTAGAACTGAACTAGAACTGAACTAGAACTGAACTAGAACTGAACTAGAACTGAACTAGAACTGAACTAGAACTGAACTAGAACTGAACTAGAACTGAACTAGAACTGAACTAGAACTGAACTAGAACTGAACTAGAACTGAACTAGAACTGAACTAGAACTGAACTAGAACTGAACTAGAACTGAACTAGAACTGAACTAGAACTGAACTAGAACTGAACTAGAACTGAACTAGAACTGAACTAGAACTGAACTAGAACTGAACTAGAACTGAACTAGAACTGAACTAGAACTGAACTAGAACTGAACTAGAACTGAACTAGAACTGAACTAGAACTGAACTAGAACTGAACTAGAACTGAACTAGAACTGAACTAGAACTGAACTAGAACTGAACTAGAACTGAACTAGAACTGAACTAGAACTGAACTAGAACTGAACTAGAACTGAACTAGAACTGAACTAGAACTGAACTAGAACTGAACTAGAACTGAACTAGAACTGAACTAGAACTGAACTAGAACTGAACTAGAACTGAACTAGAACTGAACTAGAACTGAACTAGAACTGAACTAGAACTGAACTAGAACTGAACTAGAACTGAACTAGAACTGAACTAGAACTGAACTAGAACTGAACTAGAACTGAACTAGAACTGAACTAGAACTGAACTAGAACTGAACTAGAACTGAACTAGAACTGAACTAGAACTGAACTAGAACTGAACTAGAACTGAACTAGAACTGAACTAGAACTGAACTAGAACTGAACTAGAACTGAACTAGAACTGAACTAGAACTGAACTAGAACTGAACTAGAACTGAACTAGAACTGAACTAGAACTGAACTAGAACTGAACTAGAACTGAACTAGAACTGAACTAGAACTGAACTAGAACTGAACTAGAACTGAACTAGAACTGAACTAGAACTGAACTAGAACTGAACTAGAACTGAACTAGAACTGAACTAGAACTGAACTAGAACTGAACTAGAACTGAACTAGAACTAGAACTGAACTAGAACTAGAACTGAACTAGAACTGAACTAGAACTAGAACTGAACTAGAACTGAACTAGAACTAGAACTGAACTAGAACTGAACTAGAACTGAACTAGAACTGAACTAGAACTGAACTAGAACTGAACTAGAACTGAACTAGAACTGAACTAGAACTGAACTAGAACTGAACTAGAACTGAACTAGAACTGAACTAGAACTGAACTAGAACTGAACTAGAACTGAACTAGAACTGAACTAGAACTGAACTAGAACTGAACTAGAACTGAACTAGAACTGAACTAGAACTGAACTAGAACTGAACTAGAACTGAACTAGAACTGAACTAGAACTGAACTAGAACTGAACTAGAACTGAACTAGAACTGAACTAGAACTGAACTAGAACTGAACTAGAACTGAACTAGAACTGAACTAGAACTGAACTAGAACTGAACTAGAACTGAACTAGAACTGAACTAGAACTGAACTAGAACTGAACTAGAACTGAACTAGAACTGAACTAGAACTGAACTAGAACCTGGACTTTTCGCATTCGTATAAAAGCGAATATTTGTTCCAAAGCTCGAGATTTTTTTTAATTTTTAGGATTACGTTAATCAATGTCGAATGAAATGTATAGAAATTTGTTTTGATGGCATTCGATAATATGCGATAACGCTTTTACTCGAAATCTAAGAAGCATTTGAATTTTAGTTCGTTTACGAATGCGAGAATTAGCCCCCTGAACTAGAACCTGAACGATATTCTCAAATATAATTTGAAGTAGAGCCTGAACTAAAACCTGAACCAGATCCTGAAATTGAATCGTAACTAGAAATTTATTGTTGTTTCCCTATGGGTTAAATTATATTTTTCATTTCTTGCCATAATTCTTAAATATAAATTTTTCTCTTTTCACATTCTAAGCCAAAACACACACATTTCATTGATCTGCTGCCTGTCCATCTAATATCTTTTGTTTTTGGGAAAAGAAAGTTCAATAGTTTATAGTGCAAATAAGTATTAACTACAACACTAATATTTATTGAGTTTATAGGCCGCACTTCAATGCTCATCTTCAAGCCTGGCTTAGAACAACAATGTAGCTTTGATATTAGCCAATTCAACAATATGATGGTCCAGTCAATAAGGTTTATATGTTTAAGTCAGTTGGTCTACTAGCTGGCCAAGAATATTGTGTCGGCCTTTTGGCCTTAATAATGTTTAAGCTTATATACAATAAAGTTTTTCATTTGATGTTGGACTACAAGTTACAAGTATGTGTTGTTTTAGAACTCATCGACACGTTGCTTAGAACTGAAAAATATATTTGTTGTACGTTTTTTTTGTTCTTCTTGTAATTCATACAACAGACAATGTCATAAATTTTTTAAATACATTGGTTTTTGTTAGTGTTTGTGTTAAGGAATTAGTTGCATGTGGCAAGTATGCATGTGTAGTTGATTTGGCTTCATATAAGTGTAAATGGTTATAAAGTTGAGTGTTTATGCGATTTTTTTTTTGTATTCGCTTGATCTTTGTTCGATAATAAATCATGCTGAGCGACATAAATCGATTAAAAAACATGTTTTCTGAATTTTTTTTTTGGTTTCTTGAGGTATTTTGAGTTGTCTGAAAAAATTAGTGAACATTTTGGTGGGAGTTTTGTTGGAGATTTGGGAGAGAAGGGAGAATGAAAAAGAGATGAATAGCTTGCCTGGCTGCCCATGTAAACCTTGTGCGTAAAGTATAGGTCGCAATTTTGAAGATATTTTGATAAAATATCAATATAGTGGTGGTTTTTTTGCTTATATCTCAGTCTTTGTGGGTCGATTTTCTCGATTTTAAATAGCTAGGGAATATAGCGTTTATATTGATGTGAGAATCATGTATGTCAGTTATTATACATACAGACTGACAGATGGACATCGACTTCGCTCTCTATAACAATCCAGAGTATGAATAATTTATGGGGTCGCAAAAGATATTCATTATATATCTCTCTCAATTACAATTGTGGTGATGAAGCAAACCGGGTCGGCTAGTTTCCCATACAGTAGCTTCACCTCTTGTTGTAACAATTATACAACAAACACAACTTCTGGTCAACATGTTTTCAGTTCACAATTTCAATTGTTATTGGCAAAACAACAGATTCAAGAACATAATCGAAAAACATACCAAAACAAAATCAAACCAATTTCCAAACACAATGTGAGTCACACTTATGGATGCCTTAAAAACGCACGACCTTTAAAGATCATGTACAGAAATTCGAGCACAACATGTTACTGCTTAACACAGGAACACACAACACAAAACGAAAGAACAACTAACCTTAAAGGATGACATTTTCTCAGTGAGCCAGTCTTTCCTTAAAAGTAGTCCCCCCAAAAAAACAAAAGGGTTTGGTGGCACCTTTATTTTTTAAAAAAAAAAATAAAAACTAAATCAATGTTTAAAAATGTGTCTTTTTAGTTTGGAGTTTCTGTTCTGGTTGTTTGTTCGTTTTTTTATAAATTGTTGTTGATGTTTTGCTGGGCATTTAAAACACCATAAATAATGGTCCAGCAAAACAGAATAAATGAAAAAAAGAAATAAAAAATAAAGTTTCACAAAACATTGAGCCAGGATATCAATTTACACTTGAACATAAATCGATTGTTTTGATAATCGTGCGTGATTTTTTGTTAGGTTTTTTTTTAATTTTTATTAAAGCAAAAAAAAATGAAATAAAACTAAAGAAATCATGAACATCTTTTCATTTATAATCTTATAAACTTCCTCAATAGCTTGTAGCTACTTTGTAAAACAGAGGGTGTTCGGAATTCGTTATGTGGTTCAGAAATCTGTATGTTAGTTGAATGATGAAATATTTAAGGGTATTTAAGCTTTAAGAAAATTCAAATACTTTAAGTGCTTTATGTCTTCTGGAGCATTGACCAATAACGAAAAGTTATATAAAATGGCTCCATACAATTTGGCTCATATCTTGTCCAATAATGCATTTTTTTATGGATTTAAATACCTACATTCTTGATTGTATACAGACCCTTTATATTGAAATTTGGTTGATAACTAGCTAACCTACGTTAATTTCACGTGAAATTGATATTCCCTGATATTTTTTCGTTGATTTGCCTTCTTCACGTATGAGCTGTGCGTAAACTTCTTTTGCTGCCTTTTGCATTCCACTTATCATTTTTAATTCTTAGGCTTTGGGCTGTTGTTTGGATTATTACCAGAGTCCAATATTGGCTATGACAGATCGCAAGATCCTGTGAATACACTGGTTCACAAACACATGTATCTTTTGCATAAAAGGCAAATGTCATCTGAGTAATCAAGATCATTCAGTTGACCTTGCAGTCCTCAAGTAATTCCCTTGCCGTTTGGGAGAGCACTTTGTTGAAAAAGTACTTAATAAGTGAAATGGGTTTTAGCGTAACGTTGTAATACCTTAGTGGGCTCCAAAACACACTGTTATTTAATTTATCGAAGGCTTTCTCGAAATCTATAAAGCACTTATAGAGTGGTGATCGCCATTCCACAGATTGCTCGACGGTGACTGTTTATATGGTAAGTTGTGCATCCCGCCAGTTCTTATCTTAATTCTGGTGTCACCCTAATGGAGTTTATTTTGGCGATTATATGAGCGATGTCGCCGATCCATTTGCGTTTTTCGTGGTGGCGCGAATTTGATAGATTTCATGGTTGGCTTTGAGGACCGATACGATTTTTGGCTTATTCGCATAGACTTGCAACTAAAGAAAACGCCACAACAACAAGTACAATGGGGTCAAATCGTACGATCTCGCTAGCTACATCAACTACATTTGAAATGACCATGCTCTCAAATCGCTTGTGCAGAATGTCTAATGTTGAAATCATCATTCCTCAATCAGCTTCGTGCGCAGAATCAGATTTTAAAATAAGGATTTGCGCCGTACGTGTAACAAAATTAATAAATACTAGTAAGAAAGTATGGTCGGTCAAGCCCGACCATATAATACCCTACACTAAGTATAAGAGCAAAAACATTTTTTTTTTTAAATTTCAATAATTTATATTTTTGAGTGATTTTTGGAAGTGGGACTTATATGGGGACTATGACCAATTATGGACCGATCACCATGAAATTAGGTCGTGTGATTTATGTCTATATGAAAGTTTACTATGGTGAATTTTGTGTTTATACCAAAATTTTTAAGCGATTTATGCACCTTAAAGTGATTTTCGGAAGCGGGTCTATATGGGAGCTATGACTAATTATGGGCCGATCGTAACAAAATTTGGTGACATGAATTTTGTATGTATAAAAATTATTTGGAGCGGAATTTGTGGAGATACATGTATAAATTAAACATTTATGACCGATAAAGTCCAATTTCGGAAGGACATTTGTATGGGGGCTAGGTGAAATAATGGACCGATTTCAGCCAGTTTCAAAAGGCTTGGTCCTTGAGCCGAAAAAATAATATGTATCAAATTTCATCGAAATATCTTCAAAATTGCGACCTGTACTCTGCGCACAAGGTTTACATGGACAGCCAGCCAGCCAGCCAGCCAGCCAGCCGACCAGACGGACGGACATCGCTTAATCGACTCAGAAAGTGATTCTAAGTATACTTTAAGGTGGGTGTTAGACTAATATTTTTGGGCGTTACAAACATCTGCACAAACGCATTATACCCTCCCCACTATGGTGGTGTAGGGTATAATTAAATTTATTAAGAAATGCTGTATCTGTGGGTATTAGAATATCAATCCTGTTATAAAGAAATGTTATCATTTAATTCAGACCTAAAGAACTTGGTAATCATCGACCTATACCGCTCACCTTTATCTTTGTAGTGGCCTAACCAAAGTAGTTCTCAAGGAAATATGGATCAATGATGATACCAGCCCAAAATCAACACCAAACATTGACTTTTTCGGGATGCATTGCATGTTCTTGGATCTCTTGTGGATTGGTATCGTTCCAAATTCGACAATTTTGGCCTCTTCGCTGAAAATGATTTTCTGCAGAAAATTAGCGGAATATTGTCAATTTTTATAAAACAATTTCATCATTTGCAAGTGCTGTTGAACTCTAAATCCGTTCAAAACAAACTGAACAAATTACAACCAATTCGATAGATATAGCTTCAACAATATGACCTCTATCAAATGCCAAAATTCGGAAGTCCCTGTTGAAGACCCATTATAATTTCAAAAGATAGACATTTGCAAAATTTGCTACCTTATCCATTGACTGCCTGTCAGTTATAAACATAATGACTAACATTCCTAATTATTTCTTTTCTATTAAGGACAATTGTGAATGTCCCCCAATTTTCATCCCCTTCTTGGTCCTACGTTGTTTTGTCAAGATTTTCCATACACAAACATGACTCGATTAGCTTCTAGTTTTTAGAATTTTGAACTTGGACCAACACATTTTCATGGATAAATAGGATCATATCAGGTCGGGGAATCAAAAGTCGGAAATTTTATAAATTCATGAAATCTGAACTTAAATGGCTTTGGAATATTGGAAGAAAACACTTTTGGTCGCTTGTGTTTTTCCATTTTCGCATAGGCATATACGGCTTCGCGGACTCTACCCCCATGATGATGTCATAAGAGTATACACTGGCAGCTCCAAAAGAGGTAATAGGGTCGGTGCAGGTTTCTTTATCGAGAACTAAGGGATAAAAACCTACTTCCGGCTTCCTAAATTTTGCACTGCTATTCAGCCGGAAATTACTGCCATAAAATAAGCATTCAACTGTCTAAGTTATTATCGAATATCTGGAGATATCTGTGTATTTACTGACAGCAAGGTTGTCGTTAATAGAATAGAGGATATGTTCGTAATATCCAGGTTAACGAAGGAATGCCGGGTATCCCTAAATGAGATAGCAAGACATTCAATGAATAACGCATAAATTAGTCTCTGGACACGATGGAAATCAGGGTAATTGTGTTGCTGACAAATTTTCCAAAAGAGTAACTATGATGTCTAAGGAAACGATTAATCCCTTTTATTGTTTTCCCTTGAAAAATATAAGATGGTTGCACAGCAGAGACTATATGACACAGCACAGAATAGGTGGACTAATGATTACACCTATGTTAAAGCAAGATCAACCTGGTCCCTATACAATGTTGGCAGGACGAATCTACTTATAGAATTCCGTCGTCAGCAAATAAGTCTAATTGTTTATTTTATTACAGGACACTGCATAATTGAAACACAGGCTGGTTTTACAGAATGGTTTTACGGTTTATAGACTATTGTAGAAGCTGTCGAAACGAAGAATAGAAGGAGATTGTGTGCCAGGTATTCCACTAATGACCGGCTCCGACAAACTTGAGGTAACATCTTCTTTATAGAGAAAACATATTCGTTGTAGCAACCGAATTTTTAGCCAATCGACAGTTGTGGCTACAAAATTATAATAAAATGATTAAAAACATTGTGGTTGCCTTAAACTTTATCCTTTATCAACTGACTTTCTATTGCTAGAAACGACAAATTCTATATGTGCAATAGAATCATTCGATTGACAGCAAATTCGAATTCTACAACCAATCTATTTTCCTCTCGTGTTTAGATGAGTTATCTGAGACACATTCATTCCTTCATCTGGTTGGCTCACCTTGGAAACTACGAATGTCGTATAAGTATCCTGCTTTTTATTTCTTGGTTATGAAAATGGGATCATAACCCAAGTCAGCTGCTTGAAGAGTGGCTGCCCGTGAAACCTAAGCTAACCTAATATAAATTGCACTTTAGATCTTGAACAAGTCAGAGTTTTCATTTCGATGAGCTAGCCGAGAGACTTCCAGGTATGGATAGGATTATAAAGTAGTTGACACCAAATAATCATCAAGATAAAAGAGCTTAGTCTATTCATAATTTTCATGTTGTTAAGCTAAAAATTAAATATCGAGGGACTATATTCAAAATCCTCTATCTTTGATTTTCACGAAAATGAGTTTTTGATGGTAAAATGTTCAGTAAAACAGCCCTCATCGATGGTGTGAATTTCATAACGAATATATTTTTTTTCTGTTTTATTTGAATTTTTGTTATTTCTCTATCTTATACAATTATATTTTCCGAATGCAAAACCCCTCTATCTTTTCAAATAATTAATTTTCAAATATTTTTCTTGGAAAAATTTCTTCTGCATACATTTCTTACTAATTTTTGCATGCTGAATATGAATTTTACATTTTTCAATCATTTATTAAAATAGCGAAAGCCGATTCTGTGGACATATTCAGTGTTGCCAGGGGCTGGCGAAAAAAGAAGCTATATTGGCTTCAAAAAAAGGCCAGAAAAAGCTAAACCGCTTTATAAAAAAGCCAAAAAAAAGCTAAAATATTATAAATTAAGAATTATGGTTTATATTTATTTTTAAATAAAAAATTAGAAAATATGTTCATAAAATTCATCTGCTTTACTTAAAGGAAGTACTAAAAAGTTAAATACTAGATTAACCATGTCAGAAAATGGACATTGTTGCTTCTATATTTGTCCATTTGTAGTTTAATATATTCTGCCCCTGAGCCTTAAGCTTCGTAATTTTATTAGCACTTTAATTTTTCACTATCAATATGACATATGTTTTTTTTGGTTTTACTACTTTATTATCAACGGGAAAAAAATTGATTTTGCGTAGAGTTTTCATATGGTAATCTTTGTCGCAATTGCTCAATTAGTTTAATTTGTCGTATTATTTTTGTCATAATCTTCACTAATTAAAACGTTCTTTATTTTATCTCTCATTCATCAAACTAGTATGAAGAATGTGTCAAAAACATTAAACAATTTTCAATTGGCGACGATAATGGATCAAATTCCTTGAATTTTAAATCAGAAAACAGCAAATGATTTATTTATTTTTTGAACTTTGTGCAATACTGGTTTTAAAAAAAGATGGTACGCCAATTTATAATCAGTGTATTAATTACTTAAAAGTTTGGCTTTTTAGAATTGCTGGTTTGACGAAATTAAAACAAAATGGGTTTTAACTCGAAGCATAGATCCACAAGACGTTTAACGGCTATTGATCGCCATCGAGTATCACAAGCCTTCAAGAGTTTGTGGGGCTCTTGTCCATTATATAATGATGAATATAATGTGTAATAACAATTTTGTCTTGAAAGAGAATTTGCTAGACATTTAAGCTTTCAGATATAAAATACTCTATTTCATTTTGAACCACTTGATATTGGCAATTGTTATTTGTTCTTTTAATACTGCACAATTCTTGAGTATGTTGAAAAGCTAAATGAAAATCAGTAATGAATTAAAATGAAAATGAAAATGGTTCACAAATATAAATTTAGCCTTTTTATTTACTCTTTAGTCTCGAAATTTTTAGCCTTTTTTAATTTCAAAAAAGGCTATTTTGAAATTAAGAAAAGGCTAGAAAAAAGCCACGAAGCTAAAACCAAAATTTCGAGGCTAAAGAGTAAATAAAAAGGCTAAATTTAGCCTCAAAAAGGCTAAACTGGCAACACTGGACATATTTTACCATAAAATATTTGTAAATTAAATTTTGATACAGATCAAAATACAATTCGTATTCAACCTTATACAGGACATATTAAACCAAAACCTCTATATTCTTGTCCACTATCAATTCAGCAAAATAAGTGGAAGAATTTGCAAGATTTGAAGAGCGTAATACCACCGGCATACCATTATTTTTTAATAATGAAAAACTAACCACTAATATTAAATTAGCCATTATCTTAAATAAATTATGTTAAAAAATGACAGATGGCATAAATAAAATCAAAATAATTTATTTTTATTAAAATGCAAAACCCTCTATCTGATCATATTCATACATACACATTGAATATTTTTGAAAAGCAAAACCCTCTATCTTTCATAAAGTCCACAATAATGCAAAATTTTAAAAACCAATTACATGTGAGATTCAGCAATTGCTTTTAAAAAATATTGCAGAATACTGAATTTTAATAACTCCTGAAAAGTTGTGTTTTTCAAGATAGAGGGTTTTGAATATAGTCCCTCGATATGTATTTTTGAACCCCATAAAGCAGAAGTATGTAGAAATATACCCAGATGCCACAAGTTCAGATGTAACAGATAAAAAGAAAATAAAATATTCATATCAATATAAAGAACTTAATTGCTATTTGTTGGAAATTTCGCCAAAATCGGACAGCGTTATGGCATTAATGGGTTAAGCGATCCATCTTGCAGATATTGAAAGCCCATATCTGTTGGCATAGTGCTAGATTTTATGATAAGACTAGAGTCTTTCCTCAACAAATTATTATCTAAATTATATCAGAAATTCATAAGAACCTAAAAATAGCTCTCATCTAACACAACAAAACCTGCACATCATATTTGTGCTACAATCTCTTTTAAAGATTTTCTGCTTCCCTCAACCACACTCAGCTCTAATAAAAAGCAATCAACTAAAATACCAAACTATCATTTAATTAACTTAATTCTACTTATTATGCTCTTTAAAAATAATAATAAACATCAGACTACTTAGACACAAGTTTCCCACTAAAATCAAGCAACAAATTCAAGTTTGTATCACAAGTCTTTTGTTTTTATTTTTAATTTACTCTTTTTTTCACTTTTCTCTCACTTTTTATTTATTTTTTTTTGTTTTGCACGGCCAAGCAGGCAATCTTGAAATTGTTATCAATAAAAACCATAGCATAAAATCTAATATTACACAAAAAACCAAAAGAAGACAGATACAAAAAAGAGGAAAAGAAAAAAAAAACTAAAACAATTATTGGCAAACCATAAATGTCTGACACAACCAGAGAATGCCATTTATCATGTTATTATCATGATCATTGTCAACAACACAACTATCAAAGCAGGCAACAACAGCAACAATAAACTGCAGCTACAACACTACCAACACCATCACCTTAACAATGTTCTACTACTACTACCAGGTTTTGGGAAGTCATTGTGGAAGTTCAGTTCTTAAGATATGATTTCTTTTATTATTCCTTGATGCTCCTTTTTTTACTTTTTTCGTTTCAAACTAAATGAATGTGATCTAAAAAGTTGACAAATACTTAAACAACAGTCATGTTTAAGTATGACTTGACTCTTTAATATTGCAAAAAATGAAAGAAAAACAAAAAGACATATAAATAATAAATAATAAAAAAATATGAAGAGCTTTTTATTTTTTGTTTTTTTTTTTAACGAACTTTATTCTAAACAAGTACAAGAACAAGTGCCATTCATACACCTGGTTTGTAGGATTGTCTGATTGTATGTATGTTTCATGCTAGACTGATGATCTTAGCGAAGCTGATGATGATGAGGAGCTCAACGCGATTGTGTGAGAGTTTGCCATGCATGTGTGACTGAGTACAAGTGTTTAAATAAGGAAATATTTTGCGCGCGATATTTATTTTTAGTTGGCAGTGATTGAAAATGATGCTACACATAATGGGTAATTTACCAGTACAAAATATGAATTTTCAATGTTATATTTAAAGCAGGCTTTGGATTCTACCTTAGTTCCCCAATGATCATCTTTATATCAACTCAGATGAAAAACACAAATTTCCTTTTGGCGGAGAGAACTTCTAAATAAAGTATTGGAAGTTGAATCTGAAGTACATGAAGTTTCGATTTTGTAGAAAATTTCAGAAAAATTATAAAGTTTTTTCACAATAGAAAATTATGTTTGATGGGGTAAATGTAGCTTAGGAAGTCCCAGTGAATCTGTGAGGAGCTCCAATATAAATACAGTCAAAATTCCGTATAATGTGTTTGCAGAAACGAGACCTAGAGTTTGTATAAATATCCTGTTTATAATAAAATTGCTATACAAAGACAATTTCAATGAAGAAACCCCATGATTCTGCTTAAAAGGTAATATAAAAGGACACTAAATTCAGTACAAAATTTACGCATCTGTAGGAACTTTCTATACAAAAACACCTATGCGCCTCTTTAGTTCAACTCTGATAAGAGGGCAGACATAAATTCTGCCTATGAAGTCGAATCCAAACGCATAAGGTTTAGATTTTCTAAAAGGGGACACACAAAACTTAAATTTTCAGAATTTCGCAAAAAATTTCTGCAAGAACGAGATCTTCGACTTAGTCTAAATCTCCAGTTCATAATAAAATTTTCCAAGCAGGACGAATTAAGACATGAATGAAAAAAATATAATTGTGCATAAAAATTGCGAAAAAAAGTTACCTTATACAGATACCCTCAATTCAGTAACACAATGATGAATCTCTTCGAACTTAGTATCCAAAGAGACCAATGATTTTGATCAAACATTTTATAAAGGATATCAAAAATTTTAATGAAACAGATAAAATTTTTGGCTCAATTATGAATAAAAATTCTGCGGGAGTTTTTTCCCTTTTCACATATTTCCTATAGAAATTCAATGTTAAAAATAAGAAAAGGGAAAATACACCCGCGGAATTTATATTCATAATTGAGCAAATTTTTTTGCTTTAGATTTTCATTATTTCATGTAATCAAAAACTATATTTAAAGACTTACGATTGAAGCTCAACTAGTGTAAGTTGATAGAGACCTATGATTGAGGCTCTTCTTAGACTGCATACAGACCTGCGATTGATGCTCAAGTTAGACCAGGCAAAGACCTACGATTGAAGCTCATCTTAGACTAGATAGAAACCTACTATTGAAGCTCATCTTAGACAAGATAAAAACCTACGATTGAAGCTCAACTCAATCTACATAAAAACCAATGATTGAAGCTCTTCTTAGACTTACGATTGAAGCCTACGATTGAAGCTCATCTTACACTACATAAAGACCTACGAATGAAGCTCAAATTAGACCACATAAAGACCTACAATCGAAGCTCAACTTGGACTACATAGAGACCTACGATTGAAACTCTTTTTAGACTATATAAATACCTACGAATGAAGCTCAAATTAGACTACACAAAAGCCTATGATTGAGGCTCTTCTTAGACTACATAAAGACCTTCGATTGAAGCTCAACTTAGTCTACATAAAGACCTTCGATTGAAACTCATCTTAGACTACATAAAGACTCACTTAGACCACATAAAGACCTACGGTTGAAGCTCATTTTAGACTACACAAAGACCTGCGATTAAAACTCTCCTTAGACCGTATAAAGACTTACGATTGAAACTCTTTTTAAGCTATATAAAGTCCCACGAATGAAGCTCAACTTAGACTACATAAAGACCTACGATTTAAGCTCTACTTAGACTAAATAACGATCTACGATTGAAGCTCGTCTTACACTACATAAATACCTTTGATTGAGGCTCTTCTTATACTGCATAAAGACCTACAATTGAAGCTCAACTTAGACTACATAAAGACCTGCGATTGATGCTCAACTTCGACTAGGCAAATACCTGCGATTGAAGCTCATCTTAGACTAAATCAAGGCCTACGATTGAAGCTCAACTTAGACTAGACAAAGACCTACGATTGAAGCTCATCTTAGACTGAATATAGGCCTAATATTGAAGCTCATCTTAGACTAGATAAAGACCCAAGATTGAAGATCTTCTTAGACTAGATAAAGACCTACGATTGAAGCTCAGCTTAGACTTGATAAAGACCTACGATGGGAGCTCATCTTAGACTAGATAAAGAACTACGATTGAAGCTCAGCTTAGACTTGATAAAGACCTATGATTGAAGATCATCTTGGACTAGATAAAGTCCTACAATTGAAGCTCATCTTAGACTAAATAAATACTTACTATTGAAGCTCATACTAGACTAGATAAAGACCTACTATTGAAGCTCATCTCAGACTAGATAAAGACCTACGATTGAAGCTCTTCTTAGACTATATATGCACCTGTGATAGAAGCTCAAGCCAGACTACATATAGACCTACGATTGAAGCTAAGCTTAGAATACATAAAGACCTTTGATTTAAGCTCACCCTAGACTACATAGAGATTTAAAATTTAAGCTCATCTTAGACTACATAAAGACCCACGATTGAAGCTCATCTTAGACTAGATAAAGACCTACGAGTTAAGCTTATATTAGGCTATATATAGATCTACGAAAGAAGCACATTTTAGACCAAATAAAGACCTACGATTGAAACTCATTTGAGACTACATAAAGACCTACGATTTAAGCTCATATTGGGCTATATTTAGATCTACGATTGAAGCTCAGCTACGACTACATAAAGACCTACGATTGAAGCTCAGCTTAGACTTGATAAAGACCTATGATTGAAGCTCATCTTGGACTAGATAAAGACCTACAATTGAAGCTCATCTTAGACTAAATAAATAACTACTATTGAAGCTCATACTAGACTAGATAAAGACCTACTATTGAAGCTCATCTTAGACTAGATAAAGACTTACGAGTTAAGCTTATATTAGGCTATATATAGATCTACGAAAGAAGCTCATTTTAGACCAAATAAAGGCCTACGATTGAAACTCATTTGAGACTACATAGAGACCTACGATTTAAGCTCATCTTGGGCTATATTTAGATTTACGATTGAAGCTCAGCTACGACTACATAAAGACCTACGATATAATCTCGTTTAAGACTGCATAAAAACCAACGATTGATGCTTAAATTAGATTATATAGAGTCATAAAAGTGAAGCTACATAAAGAATCTTAACCTAGACTACACAAAGACCAACGATTGAAGTTCGCATTGGACTACATAAATGCCTACGATTGAAGTTCAACTAAGACTTCGACCAGCTATTTCAGCAACACTGAGACTACATAAATATATAGAATTGCAGGTCCAGTAAGTAGACCTACGATTCAATACAAAACCACCCACGATATTTTTATAAATATCTATAAAAATAAAATTCTTCCTTAGAAATCATACAACAAGACCTGCGATTCTATAGAAATATTCGATTTTTAAAGAAATTTCTTCTATATATAGGGTACAATTCTTACTCATGTTTGCCAAACAACTCATAGTTAAAAGAATAAAACTTCATGAAAAAAGTTTCCTTTTCTTTTTATTTTTATTTTTCGTTTAAGTGACAAGAATCTCCTCACAAAGACTATGAGTAAGTTCTTCATCTTCTACTTATTCTTCCTCATCATCAGTTTGTTTATAGTTTTTTTCAGTTTTTTTTAAATTTTTTCAATATAATTTTGTTTGTAACTTGTCGTTAATAATTCATGCACACCCGCTGTGTTAAAGTTGAACACTTCTTCTTTTTTCCAACTTTTCAGATTTGTTTTTTGCCTCCATTCCTCTCAATGAGTTGGACTTCGAAAGATTTGTGTTTTTATATAAGGTGCAACTCAGATTGTGTGAGTGTGTGTGGAAATATGTGTTGAACAGTGTTTTATGTGGCATGGTGAGTGAACAAGCGAGTGTTTGTGTTTGTTATTTGCTAAAATGTTGTAAGGTTTTGATTGCTTGTTTGCTTGCTTCCCTTTTTTAGTAGATTTTGGAGACCAATGTGACATATTTGACCAGGAACGTGTTTAAAGTTGTTTTTTGTTGTTGTTCATGCTGCACTTGGGCATCATCGTCATCTTCCTTAAAAATATTACTTGTTTTCGTTGTTGTTGTTTTTGCTGCTGCTGCTGCTGTTAGTTATTGTAGTTGTTGAATGTGTTGCCAAAGCGTAAATTACTACACGGCAGGGTTATTTGGCAGCCTAGAGGCCAAGAATTTATAAATGCTTTTTCCCTCCAATACACACGTTCGCTTGATATTTGTCTGTCCCTGCATTCAAATGTCCGTCCCTTGGTCCGTCCAGCTATCTATCTTTTTGTTTGTTTACGTTTTGTTGTATTTATATGACTGTCTGACCATTTGTGTTGACATTTTGTTTAAATAACTGCTAAAACCAAAAACAGACAGACCTGATTGGAGGCAGAGCAGAACTCTCAAAAACACATGATCGTTAACTGAAAGTGTGCAACACCAACAACAACAACAAGCTGAACTAAATGTTGACATGAATTATGGCAAGTTATAGTAAATGAATTTTAATTTGTATTTTTAGCGATATTTTTTAATAAAGAAATGATCATTTTACAAAAATGTCTCTTAAATATGGTAAAATAATCATTTCATAAAAAAAAAAAATTAATTCAAATTCAGTTTTTCTTTGCCTGTGTGTTTTAAATAGTAACTTGTCATAACACACCAGTTAAAAGTCTTATAAAAAAAGTTATTTTTGTTTTATGATTTTATTTATAACGAATTTTTTGTTTTCTGTTTTGGAAGTATAGACTATAACTCAGATTTTTAGCATGTTAAACTATAAATGATCATAAATCACACCTTTTTATAGATAAATTAACACAGAAATTGTTTTGTTAGGTAGCTAACAATAATTTCTGGTAGAAGGACAGATATATCTGGAGTGATATCGGAATATTAATTAAATAGTTTCAGCTGGATTCTTACTTTATTTGCAATAAAACCAAAATAAACCTCAAGGATGACTTTTTAAATGAAAAAGTATTGTTGGAAGTTGCAAACTGATCACTCATATTTCTGACCAAAAAACACAAAATCTAAGAGACTTTTTACCTTTGTAAGCAAGCGTTTAATCGAAAAAAAGGAGATCGATCTTTGATCACTCATATATCTGAGCAAAAATTGATTTTTCATATGAAAAAAATCCATAATAACTTTTTGAACAAGTGTAATCGAAAAATGGAGCTCGATAAATGATCACACATATTTCTGACCTAAAATAGATTTTTCATATGAAAAAACTCAAAATATTTAATTCGATAATAACTTTGCCAATAAGCGATTAATCTCGAAAAGGAGCTCGATCTGTGATCACTCATATATCTGACCAAAAATTGATTTTTCATATAAAAACCCAGAAATATGAGTGCACATAGATTGAGCTACTTTTCTTGATTAAACGCTTATTGGCCAAGTTATTAGCGAATTTAGATATTTTGCGTTTTTATATAAAAAATCGATTTTTGGTCAGAAATATAGATGATCACAGATCGAGGTCGTTTTCGTGATTAAATGCTTATTGGCCAAGTTATTAGCGAATTTAGATATGTTGAGTTTTTATATAAAAAATCGATTTTTAGTCAGAAATATGAGTGATCACAGATCGAGGTCGTTTTCTCGATTAAATGCTTATTGGCCAAGTTATTAGCGAATTTAGATATTTTGAGTTTTTATATAAAAAATCGATTTTTGTTCAGAAATATGAGTGATCACAGATCGAGGTCCTTGTCTTCATTAAACGCTTATTGGCCAAGTTATTAGCGAAATTAGATATTTTGAGTTTTTATATAAAAAATCGATTTTTGTTCAGATCACAGATCGAGGTCGTTTACTCGATTAAACGCTTATTGGCCAAGTTATTAGCGAATTTAGATATTTTGAGTTTTTATATAAAAAATCGATTTTTGTTAAGAAATATGAGTGATCACAGATCGAGGTTCTTTTCTTGATTAAACATTTATTGGCCAAGTTATTAGCGAATTTAGATATTTTGAGTTTTTATATAAAAAATCGATTTTTGTTAAGAAATATGAGTGATCACAGATCGAGCTCCTTTTCTTTATTGAACGCTTACTGGCCAAGTTATTGGCGAATTTAGATATTTTGAGTTTTTATATATAAAATCGATTTTTGTTAAGAAATATGAGTGATCACAGATCGAGCATCTTTTCTTTATTGAACGCTTATTGGCCAAGTTATTAGCGAATTTAGATATTTTGAGTTTTTATATAAAAAATCGATTTTTGTTAAGAAATATGAGTGATCACAGATCGAGCATCTTTTCTTGATTAAACGCTTATTGGCCAAGTTATTAGCGAATTTAGATATTTTGAGTTTTTATATAAAAAATCGATTTTTGTTAAGAAATATGAGTGATCACAGATCGAGCTCCTTTTCTTTATTGAACGCTTATTGGCCAAGTTATTAGCGAATTTAGATATTTTGAGTTTTTATATATAAAATCGATTTTTGTTAAGAAATATGAGTGATCACAGATCGAGCTCCTTTTCTTGATTAAACGTTTATTGGCCAAGTTATTAGCGAATTTAGATATTTAGAGTTTTCATATAAAAAATCGATTTTTAATCAGAAATATGAGTGATCACAGATCGAGCTACTTTTCTCGATTAAACGCTTATTGGCCAAGTTATTAGTGAATTTAAATATTTTGAGTTTTTATATAAAAAAATCTATTTTTAGTCAGAAATATGAGTGATCACAGATAGAGGTCCTTTTCTTGATTAAACGCTTATTGGCCAAGTTATTAGCGAATTTAGATATTTTGAGTTTTTATATAACAAGTCGATTTTTGTTAAGAAATATGAGTGATCACAGATCAAGCTCCTTTTCTTGAATAAACGCTTATTGGCCAATTTATTAGCGAATTTAGATATTTTGAGTTTTTATATAAAAAAATCGATTTTTAGTCAGAAATATGAGTGATCACAGATCGAGGTCGTTTCTTCGATTAAACGCTTATTGGCCAAGTTATTAGCGAATTTAGATATTTTGAGTTTTTATATAAAAAATCGATTTTTGTTAAGAAATATAAGTGATCACAGATCGAGCTCATTTTATTGATTAAACGCTTATTGGCCAAGATATTAGCGAATTTAGATATTTTGAGTTTTTATATAAGAAATCGATTTTTGGTCAGAAATATGAGTGATCACAGATCGAACTCCTTTTCTCTATTAAGCGCTTATTGGCCAAGTTATTAGCGAATTTAGATATTTTGAGTTTTTATATAAAAAATCGATTTTTGTTCAAAAATATGAGTGATCACTGATCGAGGTCCTTTTCTTGATTAAACGCATATTGGCCAAGTTATTAGCGAATTTAGATATTTCGTTTTTTGTTAAGAAATATGAGTGATCACAGATCGAGCTCCTTTTCTTGATTCAACGCTTATTGGCCAAGTTATTAGCGAATTTAGATATTTTGAGTTTTTATATAAAAAATTGATTTTTGTTAAGAAATATGAGTGATCATAGATCGAGCTCCTTTTCTTGATTCAGCGCTTATTGGCCAAGTTATTAGCGAATTTAGATATTTTGAGTTTTTATATAAAAAATCGATTTTTGTCCTTTTCTTCATTAAACGCTTATCTTGGCCAATAAATCAATTGACACCATTTCGATGCTTCTTGATTAATTTCTGATGTATTCCTAAGGAATTTTGTTTCTATATATCTAACATAATTAGTAATGAGTCCTTTTTTCTCAAGTCATAATTCGTAAATTTGTGTAGTTCTCCCACAAGTCACGGGAAAGTCAGGAAAATATTAAATTTTTTTTCCAAAAAAAGTATTTTCAATATTTGTTTTGAAGTATACTTTCGTGAAGGGTATATAAGTTTCAGCACTGCCGAATATAACTATTTTTCTTGTTGTCAAATTAAAACAAGTAAGGAAGTATGGTCGTTCAAGCCCGACCATATAATACCCTACACTAAGTAAAAGAGCAAAAATATTTTTCTTTTAAAATTTCAATAATTTATATTTTTGAGTGATTTTCGGAAGTGGGCCTTATATGGGGGCTATGACCAATTATGGACCGATCACCATGAAATTAGGTCGTGTGATTTACGTCTATATTAAAGTTTACTATGTTGAATTTTGTGTGAATACCAATATTTTTAAGCGATTTATGCACGTTAATGCGATTTTCGGAAGCGGGTCTACATTGGAGCTATGACTAATTATGGACCGATCGTAACAAAATTTGGTGACATGAATTTTGTGTATATGAATTTGTGGAGATACATATATAAATTAAACATTTATGACCGATAAAGTCCAATTTTGGGAGGACATTTGTATGGGGGCTATGTGAAATAATGGACCGATTTCAGCCAGTTTTAATAGGCTTGGTCCTTGAGCCGAAAAATAATATTTACCAAATTTCATAGAAATATCTTCAAAATTGCAACCTGTACTCTGCGCACAAGGTTTACAATGACAGCCAGCCAGCCGACCTGACGGACGGACGGACGGACGGCCGGACATCGTTTAATCGACTAAGAAAGTGATTCTAAATCGATCGGTATACTTTAAGGTGGGTGTTAGACTAATATTTTTTGGCGTTACAAACATCTGCACAAACGCATTATACCCTCCCCGCTATGGTGGTGTAGGGTATAAATACCATATTTTAAATTAAATCTTTTGTGTATGTTATTTGTTACTACAATGCTGCAAAACAAAACATTTATTTAAAACAATTTCTATATAAAAACCATTGTTTTCAAATTTCATGTATATCATATGTTAAAGATTTTAGCTATTTGATAAAATATTTATTCAATTGTTTTAGAAAAATTGACTGAAAACATTTAATATTTATTATTTTGTTTTAAATTTGTCTAGTAGTTTGTCTTTATATTTAATAGATTTCTGATTAACTGATTATTAAAGTATTATTATAGACAACATTATCGGCTGTTTGTTTTTTTTTCAGTCGGTTCGTCATATAAAATCTCAAGCTTCTGTTTGTACTATATAGGAACCAGTATAAAGAAAATAATTAGTATTCAACAGCTTTAGTATAACGACATATAAATAATACATCTAGCCATCCATCCATCCATACATTTAAACATACAGACACCCTCAAAATATCAGAAAAATAATAAAATAAGACAGCAAAATGAGTACAATACGAGTCTTGATATTACCAATAGTAGGCAGTATATCATTGATGGTATTACTTAAACATTAAAAATATACTCGTATTTATAAATATTGTATTGTATTTTTATATACAAAAAAAAAAATACTATAAAAATATCATTCATACATATTTCAAAATGCAGGCAACAAATCAATTTGTTGTTGATTATATTTAATTTTATTTCATTTCATATCATTTGCTGGGGCTTCTTCTTTAACAGAAATTTCAAATCGTATAAAATGACAGTTCGTAAAATTTGTAAATAAATATAGAAATAAGTAGTAGGTAAGTGTGTGTTAAATGATTGAATACGTTGATAAATATTGAAAACATGAAGAGTATAGAATTAAATGAGTATGAGGTTTTTAATTTTGCAAAACACGTAATTGAAATTAAATCATTTTTGTAAAGCACATAAACAAAAACATTTTTTTTTTTGTATTTAAAAAATAAAAATAAAAAAATTTATATAAAAAACATGGCTGAAATAGGCTTCTTACACGTAGCCAGCTAAGACACCTTAAATTCAGACAAACACATTCATTTATAGATTTATATAGACACACAGTCAGTTAGTCAGCCCAGTCAGATACTTATAAATATCTACTATTTATGTATATAGTGTAGACTCTATTAGGCACGTTATATTTTATTTTAATGCCTGAGTTATTTTTAATTTTTTTTATAGATTTTTTTTTAACGGAATTTTTTTCAAATTTAAACATTATTTTTTGTTTTTTCTTTTTTTTTAATAGCAAAATATCGAGTAAATAGTTGATAATGAGCTGACATTAGCAGTAATTTCTTAAAATAATTTCATGTTTTATTTTGTAAGTTGTTTTTAGAGTTGTAGTTAAGTTTTTCTGTTTGAATTTTTATTGGTCATTTTGAAAAAATGGAAAGAAAAAATAAAACAGAGGTGGTCAACCATTTTATTAAGGGGTAACAAATGGTATAAAAGTGGAATTTATTAAAATTTGACATCAATAATCAGTCCCCTCTGGAAGAATAAAGTGTCTTTAGGGAATTTGTTAAATTGTAGGGAATTTTTTGTAGAGAAAATTTTGTCGCCCAGGTACTAAAGTTTCTTTAGAGAAAATTTTGTACCCCAGGGACTAAAGTTTCTTTAGAGAAAATGTTGTCCCCCAGGACTAAAGTTTCTTTAGAGAAAATTTTGTCCTCCAGGGACTAAAGTTTCTTTAGAGAAAATTTTGTCCCCCAGGGACTAAAGTTTCTTTAGAGAAAATTTTGTGCCCCAGAAACTAAAGTTTCTTTAGAGAAAATTTTGTCCTCCAGGGACTAAAGTTTCTTTAGAGAAAATTTTGTCCCCCAGGGACTAAAGTTTCTTTAGAGAAAATTTTGTCCCCCAGGGACTAAAGTTTCTTTAGAGAAAATTTTGTCCCCCAGAAACTAAAGTTTCTTTAGAGAAAATTTTGTCCCCCAGAAACTAAAGTTTCTTTAGAGAAAATTTTAAGTTTTTCTTTAGATAAAATTTTTTCCCCCTGGGACTAAAGCTTCTTTAGAGAAAATTTTGTCCCCCAGGGACTAAAGTTTCTTTAGAGAAAATTTTGTCCCCCAGGGACTAAAGTTTCTTTAGAGAAAATTTTGTCCCCCAGGGACTAAAGTTTCTTTAGAGAAAATTTTGTCCCCCAGGGACTAAAGTTTCTTTAGAGAAAATTTTGTCCCCCAGGGACTAAAGTTTCTTTAGAGAAAATTTTGTCCTCCAGGGACTAAAGTTTCTTTAGAGAAAATTTTGTCCCCCAGGAACTAAAGTTTCATTAAAATTGATTTTGTCCCCTGTAGCTAAAGTTTCTTTAGAGTTGATTTTGTCCCCCAGGGACTAAAGTTTCTTTAGAGAAAATATTGTCCCCCAGGGACTAAAGTTTCTTGTCCCCCAGGGACTAAAGTTTCTTTAGAGAAAATTTTGTCCTCCAGGGACTAAAGTTTCTTTAGAGAAAATTTTGTCCTCCAGGGACTAAAGTTTCTTTAGAGAAAATTTTGTCCCAAAGGGACTAAAGTTTCTTTAGAGAAAATTTTGTCCCCCAGGGACTAAAGTTTCTTTAGAGAAAATTTTGTCCCCCAGGGACTAAAGTTTCTTTAGAGAAAATTTTGTCCTCCAGGGACTAAAGTTTCTTTAGAGAAAATTTTGTCCCCCAGGAACTAAAGTTTCATTAAAATTGATTTTGTCCCCTGTAGCTAAAGTTTCTTTAGAGTTGATTTTGTCCCCCAGGGACTAAAGTTTCTTTAGAGAAAATATTGTCCCCCAGGGACTAAAGTTTCTTAAGAGAAAATTTTGTCTCCCAGGGACTAAATTTTCTTTAGAGAAAATTTTGTCCCCCAGGGACTAAAGTTTCTTCAGAGAAAATTTTGTCCTCCAGGGACTAAAGTTTCTTTAGAGAAAATTTTGTCCTCCAGGGACTAAAGTTTCTTTAGAGAAAATTTTGTCCCCCAGGGACTAAAGTTTCTTTAGAGAAAATTTTGTCCCCCAGGGACTAAAGTTTCTTTAGAGAAAATTTTGTCCTCCAGGGACTAAAGTTTCTTTAGAGAAAATTTTGTCCTCCAGGGACTAAAGTTTCTTTAGAGAAAATTTTGTCCCCCAGGAACTAAAGTTTCATTAAAATTGATTTTGTCCCCTGTAGCTAAAGTTTCTTTAGAGTTGATTTTGTCCCCCAGGGACTAAATTTTCTTTAGAGAAAATTTTGTCCCCCAGGGACTAAAGTTTCTTTAGAGAAAATTTTGTCCCCCAGGGACTAAAGTTTCTTTAGAGAAAATTTTGTCCCCCAGGGACTAAAGTTTCTTTAGAGAAAATGTTGTCCCCCAGGAACTGGGGACTATTATTTCTTTAGAGAAAATATTGGCTCCTTTTTGAGTATCAAAGTTTTTTTGGAGAAAAGTTTGTGTCATATTTTCCACTTGTTGAAGAATAAAGTCTCTGATAGAAACTTTAAACGAAAATTATGTCTCGTTTTTTATTTACCACAATTATCTGAAATATTATTTATACATGTATCTACCTTATTTTAAACCATCTCAACTCTTTTGTTTGCCCAAGTTATGCACTAAAGTGTTATTAAACTATGTTATGAATTTCATATTTTTATCTCGTTTCATAAAAAAATTATTTTCATAATTTCATTACATTTGTAAAATATTACCCTCTAGAGACGGCAATTCAATTTTCAATGTCTTATCAAAAAATAACCATCTAAAATATTTTCAAATTGGCCATTTAAGGCCAAAGACACAAAAAAACAATAAATATGAAATAAAATTAGTGCTGGAAACCAAAAAGGAGGCGAATGTCGTCTATACAAAGAAAAAAAAAAACAATACAAAAACTAAAGTATGAACAAAAATATTAAAAAAAAGAGAAAAATATGAAGACAATATAAAGCACCTAAGAAATTAATATAAAAATCATTTAAAGCCTTTAAAAAAGATTTAAACATATTTAAGCTTATATTTTTTTTTTTGCTTCTAAATTGTTGTTGAACTATTTCTTAATGATATAATTATATCATTAATATGTTTTGTACGTTTTAAAGAAAAACAAGAGCCTGGTTTAAAAACAAATATCATTTACAATAATCATATTTAACAATTTAAAATTGCAACTGATCTGCAGACAAAACTTTTAATAAGGCCTTTGTTAAAATATTTTTTTAAACATTTAAAAATTTATATAAAAATATCATAATTTTTAGCGGTTCGAATGTTTTATTAAAAGTTATAAGATGAAAAATTATAAGAGTCAATGTAATCATGGTTTTACCTTGTGATAATTATGGCCAATTTAAAAAGGGCTAATTAAACACAATATCTATATAGGTATACACAGGCAAACATTTAGACATTAATGAAAAATCATTTACAAAACCGTAAAAAATCTCACTTGTTATCAGAAATATATTTAAACAAATTGAGAAAAAAGTTTTTTAAGGAGAAAACGAGGGTTGTGTAAAAAGTGATGTGTCAAAGAACATTTTGTCCCCCAGGGAATAAAGTTTATTTACTGGAGATTGTCCCACTTGTGCTAAAGTTTCTTAAGAGTTGATTTTGTCCCCCTGGGACTAAATTTTATTTAGAGAACATTTTGTCTGCCAGAGACTAAAGTTTCTTTAAAGAAAATTTTGTGCCCTAGGGAATATAGTTTCTTTAGAGAAAATTTTGTCCTACAGGGACTAAAGCTTCTTTAGAGAACATTTTGTCTGTCATGGACTAAAGTCTCTTCAGACAATATATTGTCCCCTAGGGACTAAAATTTCTTTAGAGAACATTTTGTCTGCCAGGGAATAAATTTTATTTAGAGAACATTTTGTGTGCCAAGGACTAAAGTTTCTTTGGAGAAAATTTTGTCCGCCAGAAACTAAAGTTTCTTTAGAGGTAATTTTGGACTAAAGTTTCTTCGGTGAAAATTTTGGCCCCCAGAGACTAAAATTTGTTTAATGAAAATTTTGTCTCCCAAAGACTAAAGTTTCTTTAGAGAAAATGTTCCCCCCAGGGACTAAAATTTGATTAGAGAAAGTTTTGTCTCCTAAGGAATAAAGTTTCTTTAGAGGGAATTGTGTTCCCCAGAGACAAATGTATCTTTGGAGAACAATTTTTCTCCCCAGAGACTAAGTTTCTTTAGAGAAAAATTTGTAACACAAGGACTTAAGTTTGTTTAGAGAAAATTATGTCCTACAGGGACTAATGTTTCTTTAGAGCTGATTTTGTCCCCAGGGACAAAAGTTTCTTCAGAGTTGATGTTGCCCCCATTGACTAAAGTTTCTTTAGAGACAATTGTGTCCCCCTGGGATTAAGGTTTCTTTAGATAAGATTTTGTCCCCCAGGGACTAAACTTTCTTAAGAGAGAATTTTGTCCCCCAGGGCCTAAACTTTCTTTAGAGCAGATTTTGTCACCCAGACACTAAAGTTTCTTTAGAGACATTTTGTCCCCCCAGGGACTAAAGTTTCTTTAGAGAAAATATTGTCTCCCAGGGAATAAAGTTACTTTAGAGAAAATTTTTCCCCCAGGAACTAAAGTTTCTTTAGAGAAACATTTTTCCCCCAGAGACTTAAGTTTCTTTATAGAAAATTTTGTCCCACAGGGACTAAAGTTTCTTTAGAGGAAATTTTGATATCCAGGGACTAAAGTTTCTTTAGATAAGATTTTGTCTTCCATTGACTAAAGTTTCTTTATAGAAAATTTTGGGACTAAATGGACTAAAGTTACTTTAGAGAAAATGTTGACACCAGCGTCTAAAGTTTCTTTACAGAAAATTTTGTCTCCAAGGGACTAAAGTTTCTTTAAGATAAATGTTGTCCCCCAGGGACTAAAGTTTTTTTGGGGATGATTTTGTCCCCTGGAACTAAAGTTCTTTTGCAGTCCCCTAGGACTAAAGTTCCTTAGAGAAAATGTTGTCCCCACAGGCACTAAAGCTTCTTTAGAGGAAATTTTTGTCACGCAGGGACTTAAGTTTCTTTAGAAGAGATTTTGTCTCCAGAAAATAAATGTTCTTTTAAAAAGATTTTGTCATCAAGGGACTAAACTTTCTTTAGAGAAGACTAAAAATTCTTTAGAGAAAATGTTGTCACCCAGGGTCTAAACTTTCTTTAGAGAATATTTTGTCCTCAGGGACTAAAATTTCTTTACAAAACATTTTTTCATCCAGGGACTAAAGTTTCTTTTGATTTGATTTTTTCTCCCTGGGACTAAAGTTACTTTAGAGAGAATTTTTCCCCAGGGACTAAATTTTCTTTAGAGAAGATTTTGTCCCCAGGGACTAAAGTTTCTTTAGGAAAAATTTTGTGCCTTTTCCCTCCACCCTCCTATTTAAAACATCAACTCACTATTTCGAAAAAATCAATGATTTTGCAACGTTTCACTGTTTTAATAAAGAAAAAGAGAGAATAAAAAAAACATAATTGCTGCCTTTATAAGTCATAATACCACATATGGTCAATTGGAGTTGGCAAATCATAAAAACATGAACAAAGAATTTATAAACAATTTTTTTTTTTTGCAAACCATAAATACTCCAGTGAAAAAAGTACATCTAGTTTTTTTAGTCTTTTCAAAATATTGCCTTAAATGTTTTATATTTAACATCTTTGCAGCCAAAGAAAATTACAAAAATATCTTTCGAGAACAAAATTTTTACTCCTGGTATATGAACTCGTATCCTTCAATATTCGAGTAAAAATAAAAGCGTTGAAAAATATCATTCATTCTCATGGAATTCAGAACATTGTGTCATATTTAATACAGCAAAAATTTTTAATTAAACATAATTTGTAAAACCTGCACGTTTTGTGGCAAATATTTCTTTTGTATAAAGAGCGTATGGTGAACTGATTTCTTTTTAGTTTTTTTTTTTTTGGTGTCTCATTTATTATTTATTTGTCTGTAGGTATTGGGTTGCTTTTAATTGTGATCCTTTTATTGCCATCAATCTGTTGTTAAGTATTTATTAAAGAATTTTTAATATTATTTGCTGCAGTTTGTTTTTTTTTTGTATTTTTTCTTGGTTTGGTTTCATTTTTGTATAGATTGAATATCATGTCAAACATTAATAATAACAAAAGACTTGTGAAATGAGCAGCAGTAGCTGTGGCAATGATGACAATTGTCTGTATTGCATACAAACAAGGGCAGCCATAAATTAGCTAAAAGGTGAAAATTGAAGAGAAGAAGTGTTCTTATTTACTCGTAACCAATATGAAGTTCAATAGAAAAGGCTGGTTTTTGTGAATTTATGCAGTTCTCGAGGCTCAAAAGACTCAAAATTAATTATGAAGAAATTTTGCTACCCCAAAGAGGACAACATTTGAACTCAGAGAAGCGACAAAATTTTCTCATTACAAACTTTAGAACCCTCAAAAGCATACACAATTTTCTCTAAAGAAACTTGAGTTTCTTAGAAGAGTTAACAATTATCTCTAAAGCAACTTCAATCCCTCTAAAGGACACACAATTAACTCGAAAAAGACTTTACTCCCTGGGGAAAATTTGTTCTCTAAAAAAACTTTAGTCCCTGCGAACAAATGTTTCTCTAAAGACTCTTTAGTCCCCGGGGGACTAAACATTAGTCCCTGAGGGACAAAATCTTCCCTAAATAAACTTTAGTCCCTGGTGGACAACATTTGCTCTAAAGAAACTTTAGTCTATGGGGGACAACATTTTCGTCAAAAAAAAGCAGTTTCTATAAAGAAACATTAGGCCCTGGAGAACAAATTGTGTCTAAAGAAACTTAATTCCCTGGGGACAAAATTTTCTCTAAAGAAACTTTAGTTCGTGTGGACAAAATTTGGTCTAAAGAAACTTTAGTCCCTTGGGGACAAAATTTTCTCTAAAGAAACTTTATTCCCTGGGGCACAAAATGTCCTCTAAAGAAACTTTAGTCCCTAGGGGACAAAATTTTCTTTAAAGAAACTTTAGTTTCTGGCGGACAAAATTTTCTCTAAAGAAACTTTAGTCCATGGAACACAAAACGTTCTTTAAATAAAATTTATTCCCTGGCAGACAAAATGTTCTCTAAAGAAATTTTAGTCCCTGGGGGACAAAATATTCTCTGAAGAAACTTTAGTCCCTGGGGGGCAAAATGTTCTACAAAGAAACATTAGTCCCTGAGGGACAAAATCTTCCCTAAATAAACTTTAGTCCCTGGTGGACAACATTTGCTCTAAAGAAACTTTAGTCTATGGAGGACAACATTTTCGTCAAAAAAAGCAGTTTCTATAAAGAAACATTAGGCCCTGGGGAGCAAATTGTGTCTAAAGAAACTTAATTCCCTGGGGACAAAATTTTCTCTAATGAAACTTTAGTTCGTGTGGACAAAATTTGGTCTAAAGAAACTTAGTCCCTTGGGGACAAAATTTCTTTAAAGAACTTTATTCCCTGGGGCACAAAATGTCCTCTAAAGAAACCTTAGTCCCTAGGGGATAAAATTTTCTTTAAAGAAACTTTAGTTTCTGGCGAACAAAATTTTCTCTAAAGAAACTTAAAGTCCATGGCACACAAAATGTTCTTTAAATAAAATTTATTCCCTGGCAGACAAAATGTTCTCTAAAGAAATTTTAGTCCCTGGGGGACAAAATATTCTCTGAAGAAACTTTAGTCCATGGCAGACCAAATGTTCTCTAAAGAAACTTTAGTCCCTGGGGGACAAAATTTTCTCTATAGAAACTATAATCACTAGGGCACAAAATTTTCTTTAAAGAAACTTTAGTCTCTGGCAGATAAAATGTTCTCTAAATAAAATTTAGTCCCTGGGGGACAAAATATTCTCTGAAGAAACTTTAGTCCCTGGGGGACAAAATATTCTCTGAAGAAACTTTAGTCCATGGCAGACAAAATGTTCTCTAAAGAAACTTTAGTCCCTGGGGGACAAAATTTTCACCAAAGAAGATTTAGTCCCTAGTGGACAAAATATTCTCTGAAGAAACTTTAGTCCCTGGAGGACAAAATATTCTCTAAAGACACTTTAGTTCTTGGTAGACAAAATTTTCTCTAAAGAAACTTCCGTCCCTGGGTACAAAATGTACTCTAAAGAAACTATAGTCTTTTGGGGATAAAATTTCTCTAAAGAAACTTTAGTCCCTGGTAGACAAAATGATTTCATAAGAAACTTCAATATCTGGGAGACAAAATTTTCTCTAAAGAAACGTTTGTCCCTGGGGCACAAAATGTTGTCTAAAGAAACTTTATTCCCTGGGGCACAAAATGTCCACTAAAGAAACTTTAGTCTCTGGGGGACAAAATATTCTCTGAAGGGACTTTAATCCCTGGCAGACAAAATGTTCTCTAAAGAAACTTTAGTCCCTGGGGGCAAAATATTATCTAAAGAAACTTTAGTCTCTGGGGGACAAAATATTATCTGAAGGGACTTTAGTCCAAAATTTTTCTCTAAAAAAAATGTATTCCCTGGCAGACAAAATTTTCTCGAAATGAACTTTAGTCCCTGGTGGATAAAATATTCTCCAGGGGGGGGCCAAATATTTTCTCTTAAGAAACTATAGTCCTATAGTTCTCTAAAGAAATGTTAGTGCCTTAAAAGGGGACAATGTTTTTTAAAGAAACTTTAGTTACAAAATAGGAGACAAAATTGCTCCAAATAAACCTTAGTACCATAGAAGGTACGAGTGTACCATTTTTTCTAAACAATTTCTTTAATTTCTTCTCTTTTTAAGTCGATGCTACAATCTCTGTTTTATTGGGCAAAATATTTTGAGTTTTCTAAAGGCTTTGGAAATGGATAGACAGATTCGATTCGATTTAGTCCCTTATTCAATTTGTGTTTTATTGGAGGAAATATTTTGACGGTCCGAAGGACAGACATATTTATGTCGATTCTTCTATCTCTGTTTTAATGGTGAAAATAGTTTAAGTTTTCTATTGGTTTTGGAAATAAACGGACAGAATTTGTTAGAATTTGTCCTCTATCCTGAAGAATCTAAAGTATTATATCTTTATAGGGTCTTGTATGAATATCTAAGTCCTCTTAAACAAATGATCATGCAGATAATTATGCTCACATTGCTGATCATTACAAACATAGTTGCATATAGCTACATAATGGGGTTGATGCCACAAATATTTTTTTAAGAACTAAATAATAACTACAATAATGATGGCAACGATGATGATGTAGTATATTAAACACAGTTGATGCGTTGAGTTTAAAACTTTAACCGTTTTTGTTTGCAGTTTAAGATAGTTAAACTTATTTTTGTATTGATCAGACTGGTATCGCCTTTAGTTTTTTTTTTTTATTTTTTGTGGCTCATAGAGTAAAAATGTAAAGCTTTAGTTTAATACTTATGTTTTTTTTTTTGCCTTGGCATAAGTAGAATTTTTAGTGTCTGTTTTATGTCAGCATAAAATTTACTAATTTACAACCAACGTAGAGTTATTGCTGTGCAACGTCAAAATAAAAATGTGGCCAATATTTCGATATGTTTTGCAGACTCATTACAGTTTTACGGTGTTTGTGCTGGAGTGTATTTGGTTTTGGTGTTTTAAGATTTTCTAGTTTATTATTAAAGTTTGTAACACAAAGAGGAGTATAAAAGTGTAGGGGTTAGGGTAAATTTATTATTGTGATGGGTTTGAAATGGAGGTATTAAAACTTTAGAACTTGGAATTATAAGGAAATTTTCATTTAAAAGCTGTTACTTTTATAACTATTTAACTTTTAGTAGAGTGTTTCCAAAGTCTGCTTAAAGTTTCCTTAAATGTCTTGAATATCTAGAAGGTATTTTTTTAAGCCCTATAGAACTTATGCAAGGATTAACTGTCAAATGAACTGGCATATTACGATCACTTTTTAATATTTATGATCAGTATACTCTGACAAATCATGGTGAATAGATTTAAGCCTAAACAATGCTAAGGCAGTGGCCATATCTTTCCAACAATTAATTTTTGGGATTCAAATTTACTGTTTTTTGAGTTATTTTTTACAATTTCAAAATCTATCCTGCTTAAAGAAACACTCTTTAAACTCTGCTTACAACTTCACTTAAATAACATGAAAAAAATAATGCACAAACATACATAAAGCCAGCATATTAATGATGGCTTATTAGCTTACAAAACATTTAACATGTCTTAAACAAAAATTTCTTAGCTATTTTTACTAGCGATCTGTCTTAAAAAAAGATCTGTATCTAAACAAAATCTACAAACAAATACCAACCACAAACAGTTGGCCCAACCTCGTCATCATTATGTTTAAAGTTCTTATAACTGCAAACTATTTGCAAACAATTCTCTGCTTGGCCAATATCACAATATCTTTCCAACTGGTGGTAAAACCAGTGTGCGCCAATTTTACGTGCAATTAATTAGTTGTTTTTGTTTCTTAACATTATTTTTTTCCCCCCGTTTTTTGCAAAATGCCACTAAAGGTACTTATTACTCTTTTTGCCATGTCGTAGATATGTCGTATAATTCTTGTAAATTTATTATTACTGTTTTTTCTGTTTATATTTGAAAATAAAAGCGAAATTTATATTTATTATTGAATTGTGCCGATGATATCTGCCATGAAAATGGAAATTTCAAATTGGAATTTCGTTTGCAAACATTTGACATTTTTACAACCTTGTTGATCTGTGGCAATTAATGGCTAAAAGAGGAGTATTAACACAAATCATATAATTTAATTTACAATACAAGAAATGCTAGAAGAGAAGGGGGGACAACTAAAGCATTTAATTGTTGTAATTACACACAGTTAGCTGGAGAGTTTGTGGCCATTTAAGAGCCGGTTGTTTGGTGTTTTTGTTACAAATTTATGTTGATGCGGATTATAAAAAGATTTAAATATAACAACATGCTAAGTAATTAAACTGTGGAGTTTTCGTTTTGTTTTGCTGTTGTCTTAATGATACCATTAAGATCCGTTAAGAGTTTAAATGTAAAAAAAAAAATACTTACAATTGGTTTTAATTACCATGAAGTTTGTAACTAGAGTCTTTTGTTTTTAGGGGTGGTTAAACAAAATATTCCCTTTGATGAGACTAAAGTTACTTTTGGGAACTATAGTTTTTTAAAGATAAAGTTCTCCTCTTTAAAGGACTTAGATTCCTTTAAAGACAATTTGATCCTTTTTAAAGGACTAACGTTTCTTAGATAAAATGGTTCCCCTATTGGGGACTAAAGCTTGTTTACAAAACATTTGGTCCCCCTTTGTGAAACTAAAGAACATTTAATGAGACTATAGTTTCTGTAATAAAAATTCTGTCTCTTTTGGGGGGTTCTTTAGCGAAATTTTTTTTTACAAAACATTTAATGGATATAATGTGCCCTTGGGGTACTGAAATTTCTTTAGAGCAATTTCCCTTGACATTAATGGTTCCGTATATTATATTTTGTCTCCTTTGTAGGAATAAAGATTATCTTTTACAGACAATATTGTATTTTAAATGGACTAACGTTTTTTAGAGACAATTTTTTTACTTTTAAAGGGTTAGAGATTCCTTAGAGAAAATTTGTTCCCCTTTTGGGGATCTACAGTTTGTGTATAGAAAATGTTGTCTACTTTGGAGAACTAAAAATAATTTTTTAGAGAAAATGTTATACTTTTTAAGGGACTAACGTTTTTTAGAGACAATTGTGCTCTTTTAAAGATACAAAACTTTCTTTTGAGAACAGTTTATCCGCTTTGGGGATTTCTAGTTTTTTTAGGAGAACATCTAATGAGGTACTGACGTTTCTTTAGAGAAATTTGTGTCCTCTTTGGGGGACTATAGTTTTTTTACCAAAAATTTTGTCTCCCTGGGGGTACAATATTTTATAAAAAAAATATTTTTTATTCGAATTAATACTTGAAAATGATTTCCGGCTCTTCTTGACGAAGCGCATGCTGGACGTCCAATTTTGTGCCAACTTTTCGAGCATTACTGGCCATATATCATGAATAACATGAACAATGTTGGCCTCCAAGGCATTAATTGTTACTAATTTATCAGCATAAATCAGTGACTTCATGTAGTCTTACAAGAAATAATCAAGAGGTGTCAAACAACAGTGGAGGTCATTTCGCGAAAACAACTTATCGCCAAAATTTTTTTTCAATAAGTCATTGGTTGCGGTCACCGTATGAAACGTAGCGCCATCATGTTGAAACTACATCTAGCCCGAATCAGTGTCATCCACATTTACAAACAAAGAAGTCATTGATCATGCTGCGGTAGAGATCTCCTTTGACCTTAACGCGATCATCGGCTTCATTTTTGAAGAAATAAGGTCCGCTGGTGGTACAATCTTGTAAAACGCACAAAACTGTGCACTTTTTCTGTATTTAATGGAGTCTGTAGGGTCTGCTGTAGATTGGTCTCACTCCGTATGCAGCAATTTTGTTTATTAGCAAAGCCGTTAAGCAAAAAAAAGAGCCTCTTCTTTGAAAAAAATCGGCGAAAGTACGACGCATATGATGGTCTCGTGGCTGTAGTGTAGAACCAGATCTTTGTGCAAAATTTTCCACATACTGGATGGAAGGAGCACAAATTCATTCGGCCGACGATGAATCGATAAATTTGAATCTTCACACTTTCGTTTACAGAAGCGATAATGGTAGCGTTGTTAAACCGTCAATTTATTCATGAATATTTTCCGGAGTAAACTGATCATAAATGTAAAAAAGTTGGCGCTGTGTGACAGTACGTTTGAAGGTTAACCCATTCGTAAGTTCTATCGGGTTTAAAAAAAAAGTCATTTTAAAAACAATAACAAAAATACTATTTTAGTCCTCTAGCCTTTTGAGCATTTCTGGGTTTTAAATTTTTCTGTCCACAAAACACTTGGGCAAGAGATCGTATAGTCTAGATTTAGAAAGGAATTTTCAAGATGTGGCTGCTGTTGATTTAGGATGTTAGTCTTTTTGATATATCTGGGTTTCTCGCAACTGTAGGATGGATCAGCGTATGCTGGTAACTGTCCCATTTGTGGTAAGTTTTCAACGACAGATTACTGATGGTTCTAGTGGTTGTGTTGTTAGACATTCTTGAGTTTCTTTTGTCGGTGTTTAAACATTTGTGGGGGCTGTTGTTGGTGTTCCTGGTGATGTTGCTGGTTTTATAGTGATTTGTGGCTTTACTAGTACTTTTGCTATTCTTTCTACCATAAGTGGGCGTAAGGGAATGAAACTGGAAGTTTACAAATTAGATAAATGAGATACAATGTATTTAATTTAAGGTACAAATGGATGAACTCATGTCCCAATATAAAGGTAGGGAATCTGCTGGTCGTTAATGGGTTAGTATTTTTTAGAAATGGAAAGATATACAGCTTAACTATTGGTCTCATAATAATACTATTGGCGGTTTGAATATCAGCTATCCTTGCATATTAGTTTTCTTTATTCCAACCAAAAGCCATTGATAAGGTGGAGTTAAATTGTGCATGACGACCACACCAGATCCCCTATCTTTATAGTGGGACTTGAGTTCTTCAATTTTTATTTCTTGTGTAATGATTTTAAATAATCTTCCTTCCATCTTACGGCAAATTGGTGATGAAAGGCTTTTAATTTCTCCCACCAAATTAATACCGATAATCTTTTCAAACTTGTCTGCGAAGGCGGTTAAGGGCGCATCTCTTAGAAAATGACCTGATGTTAAATCTGTTACATCGTAAGGATCATCCAATATAGCTGATATTGGCCGGAAGTTTAAATTGAGAATTCTTCAACGTTAAACTTACGTGATCCTACTATCTGCAGTAGCTTCAAACGAAACAACTTAAAGTGAAATCTGAAGCTCTTTACAATGGCTTCTAATGAGGACGATCTTCAAAATCATCTTAACAAAAAAATATCTTGTCTCCTGGCAACTAAGAAATACCGGCTCATGTCAGATACGATTCTGTGATGAAGCCACAATAAAAAGCTTATAATTTTACTTTATAATAATTCTCAATAAATATAGTTTTGTGTATAAATGATACAATTTGAGGCAATGTGAATAATGTGCCCTTTGGGAGACTAACGTTTCTTTAGGGAAAATAAAGTTTCTATATAGAAAATGTTCTTTGCTTTGGGGAAGTCAAGATTCAGTAGAGAAAATTGTGTCTAAAGGTTATTTTTTTGTCCCCTTTTGCGGTCTAAAATTTCATTTTATTTTAAATTCACAAGAAACATAGTTTTGTGTCCGAAAGATAAAATTTTAGACAATGGGAATGCTCTTCGGAGAACTAAAGTTACTGCTTTGGGAGAGTAAAGTTTATGTATAGAAAATGTAGTCTGCTTTAGGGAAGTAAAGTGTCAGTAGAGAAAATATTGTCCCGGTTTGTTGGACTAAAGTTTGTTTAGAGATTATTTTGTCCCTTTTTGCTGTCTAAAGTTTCTTTAAAAGAAAATTATGTACATTTTTGGTAACTAGAGTTACTTTAATGAAAATTGTGTTTCTTTTTTTATATCTAAAGTTTAGAGACAATTTTGTCAACTTTGGGGGACTAAACTTTGAAACATATTGTCCCTTTTAAAGGACTAAAGTTTCTTTAAGGAAAATTTGGTCCCCTTAGAAGGAATAAAGTTTCAATAGATACAATCAATTTCACCATAATGTAACTCTTTACTCAGCCGTTCTTATCTGCATCTTATTTCTCTATTCCTCTTCACAAAACTGGTAATAATACAACTCTACCGCTCTCACTCTCCATTAAACAGTGGGAGTTCATTTGACCAATACATTTTCCTATTTTATATATTCATAGTTGTAAACATTCCGTTAGCAATGTTTTTTGTGGGCCTGTTTTTGTCTTTTGTTGGTCAGGTTGTAAAACGTAACAGTTGTCGAACATAGAAAACACTAAATTATAATTATTGTGTTGTAATAAAGCAGAGAGAAAAAAACGAGAAAATCAAATGAAAATGAATTGATGAAATAGAGAAAAATTAAGTTTGTATTTGCACATATGTGATAAATTTTGTTAAATGAAATAAGTAGTAGAAAAAGACATGAATTGAAAGTATTATAATTATAAGACAAAACCAAGCTTTATTTAAAAAGTTATAAAAAAAGACATTGAAAATCTTACCCCACTGTGCTGTAATTGAAAATAATTGGCAATAACTTCGTAAGAGAAAAGTTATCAATAAAGATCCTTTATTACAAGCACTTTCACCACATATTGGAATATGGTCTCGAAAAAAAGTATTATGCTCCCAATGAATTCATTAGTGTAAACTGTAGCTAAGTTTTCTGGACTCATTGTTCTTTAAAAGGCTGAGAAAGAAGCGCTTATAATTAAGCATTAAATTCCTAAATTATGTACTAATAGTAGCTGTTAATGAACGATAAAGTTTTCCAGTATTTTCGTTCATTGTAATTCTATTATTCTTTTGATCTATCTTTTTTTCACCTGACATTACTATAGATTAGCCCAAGTTACAGAAAAAACTTCTCAAAATAAACCTTGTTTTGTTTTAGGTTGTCTCCCAAAATATTTTGGGTTTCGTGATAATCGTTCGCCAGCTGGACCACTTTTAAAGAAAGTATAGTTTTTAGTTTTTTGAAAATATTTGTATTTTCTTATATCGGATCTCATTCTATAAATTATCTATTAGTTCTTTATTAATTTTTTAAATAAAAGTTATAAAAACAGCATTAAAAATAATAATTTTGTTAATTTTCTTAGATTTGCTCTATATTTTGTATTACGATACGTATGATTAATATTAATTATGTTGCTTTTTCAGAAATACTTAAATAACTTTTTGTTTATTTGCACTAAATTAATAATTTAAATGAAATCTTAAAGTAAAGACCATACAAATCACCAAAACTAATTAACATTATAAACTATAGAGGCAAAATATTGCAGACAATGTTAAAGAAAAATAATTTTTGTTAATTATACCATCAGAAAAATCTTTCAAAATGTTTAGTTTTAGAAATATTAATTATTATTAATATAAAATGTTTCTGAAACAAATTCCTTAAAAAAATTGTGATTTACAGCTCCAACATTTCTACAATATCAGCATTTAATAAAAAATTTGTGGCCAAAACATTGCAACTACCTTTGAGCTCCAACAATGTATGTTAGTTATTCTATAAATTTTGTTTAAAATCTCTGCATTATTATAACCCTCCTAAAGATGGTAAAAAAAAATCTTATTTCTCAGCCCATCCACAACACAATCATAAAGTCTGTGTGAAATTTTATGTAAAACATTTTTGTAAATCGTGATTATTTTACCAAAAAAGAGTTTATCTTCCTTGAAAGCTTAAAACAAATCCATAATCATGTTTAAGAAAACCATATTTTTATATGATTTAACTGGACCACATTCAAACAGTTAGAATTTTTTTGTTTGCTTAACTTTCTGGGAAGGTTTTTACATAATGCAAGCTTGCGATTTTGTTTAAACATTTGTGTAGTTATGTTTAGCATAAAACATATATTTAAATATAGATAAAAGGTGAATGCTTTCATTGACTTTACAAATAACAATAAGCATCTTCAGCGGCGATGGGCGGTTTTATTTTAACAGATATTGTTTCTCAAACAAAGTGCAGTTTTTTCTTTTTTTTTTTTTTTTGAGGGGGGCAACGTTAAAAAGTGATATACAAGATCTCCACAACACAAAATCCCAGGTTTTTAAAGATCGCCCAAAAAAAAAAAAAACAAAAGCATTTAGAGAAAGAGCAATATAAAGAAAAAGGTCAATCATAATGGTCAGGTTGATTTTTAAGTTTGCTATTGAACTTGTATTTGTTTTACAGATTTGCAGTTATGTTAATCTTTTTTTTTGTTAAACAAGTCTGCCAAAATTTTAAACTACATCCCAAACAGATGATCTTAAATCGTTTGCTTTTTTTATTGTACAATACAAAAAAATGGGCAGAGAGCTAACAAAACTGATTTGAAAATAAAACGTAGGTGAGCGAATTAAATGAAGGTGATCATAAGTTCAACTAGCTGACACAATAGTCAACCAGTGTCTGTCTAAATAAGTTTTTGCTATAGTTTTGCTTTGTGGCTTTTAATTTATACTAAACATAGCCGGAGGCTATGATATTGGAATAAATGTGAACCACCATCACAAACAGCTAAACATAACAACAACTAAACAGAAAAAGACTACAGAAAATACTAGCAAAAGGTATCATTTATAATTTGGCGGACATAAAGAATAAAATAAAGGGGACAGCAAGGCGAATTAATAAAGCACTACACTAAAGACTGTAAACAGACCTACGATTGAAACTAACCCAAGACTATATACGGACCTACGATTGAAGCTGAATCAAGTCAATATACAGACCTGTGATTGAAGGTAAACCAAGACTATATACAGACCTAGGAAAGAAGCTAAACCAAGACTAAATACAAACCTAGAATCGAAGCTAAACCAGGACAATATATAGACCTAAGATTGACGCTAAACCAAGACAATATACAGACCTACGATTGAAGCTGAATCAAGACAATATATAGACCTAGAAACGATGCTAAACCAAGACTAAATACAAACCTAGAATTGAAGCTAAACCAAGACTATATACAGACGTACGATTAAAGCTAAACCAAGGCTATATACAGACCTACGATTGAAGCTACACCAAGACAATATACAGACCTACGATTGTAGCTAAACCAAGACAATATACAGACCTACTATAGAAGCTAAACCAAGACAATATACAGACCTACGATGGAAGCTAAACCAAGACAATATACAGACCTACGATGGAAGCTAAACCAAGACAATATACAGACTTACGATTGTAGCTAAACCAAGACAATATACAGACCTACGATGGAAGCTAAACCAAGACAATATACAGACTTACGATTGTAGCTAAACCAAGACAATATACAGACCTACGATGGAAGCTAAACCAATACAATATACAGACCTACGATTGAAGATAAACCAAGACAATATACAGACCTACGATGGAAGCTAAACCAAGACAATATACAGACCTACGATTGAAGCTAAACCAAGACAATATACAAACCTACGATGGAAGCTAAACCAAGACTATATATAGACCTAGGAACGTTGCTAAACCAAGACTAAATACAAACCTAGAATTGAAGCTAAACCAAGACTATATACAGACGTACGATTGAAGGTAAACCAAGACTATATACAGACCTAGGAAAGAAGCTAAACCAAGACTAAGTACAAACCTAGAATTGAAGCTAAACCAAGACTATATACAGGCCTACGATTGAAGATAAACCAAGACTATATACAGACCTACGATGGAAGCTAAACCAAGACAATATACAGACCTACGATTGAAGCTAAGCCAAGACAATATAAAGACCTACGATTGAATCTAAATCAAGACTACATGAAGACCCGGGATTGAAGCCAAACTACGATTACATAAAGACCAAGTATTGAAGTAAAACTTAGACGACATAAAGATATACGATTGAAGCTATATTAAGACGACATAAAGACCCAGCATTGAAGCCAAACTAAGACTACATAAAGGCCTACGGTTGAAGCTGGACCAAGACTACATACAGACCCTCGATTAAAGCTACACCAAGACCACATGAAGACCCACGACTGAAGCTAAACTAAGGCGACATGAAGACCAACGATTGAAGCTAAACTAAGGCGTTATGAAGATCCACGATTGAAGCTAAGCTTAGACTACATATAGACCCACGATTGAAGCTAAACTAAGGTGGCATGAAGACCCATGATTGAAGCTACTCTAAGACGAAATGAAGACCAAGAATTGAAGCTAAACTAAGACTATATATAGACCCACGATTGAAGCTGAACTAAGGCGACATGAATACCCACGATTGAAGCTAAACTAAGGCGACTAAACACGCTAAACTAAGACTACATATAGACCCTCGATTTAAGCTAAGCGAAGACTACATAAAGAGCTACGATTTAAATTAATCCAGCCATATAAAGATCCTCGATTGAATCTAAAATAAGTCTACATTAAGACCCATGATAGAAGTTAAACTAAAACTATATTAAAATATACGATTGTGTCATCTTTATATCTCATAATTTAGGCCAATTTAGCCGGCACATTATGAACAGATACTTAGTCCTTTTTGTTACAAACCATTACCCTTTTCATCTGCTAACCCTTCCACCTAGTGTAGTGTGCATTTTTGGTAAAACAAAAACCACCAGATAAGATGAAAGCGGGTCGCTGATGGGGGCGTGTGAGAGCAGCATCCAAACAAAAAGCACAGTGACTATTCCTTTTACAACATTTTACAGATTTTCATTTCTCTGCAAACATGTGTATGCAGTCCGATACATGTGTGTTTGAGCGAAAATACATTTATCTTGTATTATAAATTGCGTTACGGTTTAGGCTAAAACCAAGAAAAACCAAAAAACAAGCCATACAATCTGAGTCAGCGCTATTCTAGCCGCAGCCATAAAGCAGCAACAATCTCAAAAAAAAAACTCATTTCTTATTAAAGTTTAAATTTTTTTTCATTATACATTTTTTGTATGAAAACCCATCTCGAACAATGAGGAGTGTGAGTGTGTATCTGTTTAAATGTAAGAGAGAGCATGTGGTCAATTTTTAAGATGAAATTTCCCACGATTTAGATACACCCACACATTGTGTTATTAAAAGTCCAGAAATATAAGAAACATTTTTAATGGAAACTATTTTTAAAGATGATTAGGACAACGCCTAATATAATTGTAGGTGTTTGCAATTTTTTACAAACTTAAGAAAGAAAATGTGTCATTTTGTTTCAAATCAGCAAACTTCTTCCTAATTTACCTCCTAGTATTAAGAATTTTTTTTAGAGCAACTGACAAATTCCTTTACATTCTTAATTCAACAAAAATTCATTCATTTGTTTTATTTCAAAAACTAAACCAATTCCCAGGGCCAAACAAAGCCACATTTATAAGGCACAATTGGAAATAATATTAAATACACCTTCATTGAAAGGGGCTCTTGTTTTAACTACAACCACCAACAAAATAGGAATGTTTAATTCACTATCAAAGATGATCGTGCCGTACTTATAACAGTTAAAGGTCATTGCAAAGCAGAAAATCGTACAACAAAACAACAACAGCAAGATTTTGATAATGCTGTTGATGATGATCATGATGATGATGATGAAGAACAAAACAAGACCATCTCTTTTCTGTAGTGCAATAAAGCAAATGAGGAAAATGAAACAGAATCTGTAGAAATCAGAAGACAAACAAAAAAAAAATTGTATTACAATGGCCACAAGCAAACATGAATAGCGCTGTGATGTACAGAAACATTATTTTGTATTAAATTGATCATATAATATGATGCTGCAATCGTCAGAGATATTAAATAAATTCCGAAAAAGGCTTCAAATGTATCAGTTTATAATATGACAGTTTTGATCTTTAGTTAGTTTATTTTCAATTATAAAGTTTTAGTTGCTATGCTACTTTATTTTGACCACAATCGCAGGCCTTTATGTAGCACAAGTTTAGCTTCAATCGTAGTTCATTCTGACTACTTACTTTAGCTTCAATCGTAGGTCTGTATGTAGTCCAAGTTTAGATTCAACCATAGGTCTATATGTAGCCTAAGTTTGGCTTCAGTCGTAGGTCTGTATATAGTCTAAGTTTAGCTTCAAATGTAGGTCTGTATATAGCCTAAGTTTAACTTCAATCGAAGGTCTGTATGTAGTCCAAGTTTAAATTCAACCATAGGTCTGTATGTATCCTAAGATTGGCTTCAGTCGTAGGTCTGTTTGTAATCGAAGTTTAGCTTCATTTGTAGGTCTATATGTAGGCTAAGTTTAACTTCAATAGTAGGTCCATCTGTGGTCTAAGTATAGCTTTAATCGTAAGTCTGTATGTAGTCAAAGTTTAGCTTCAATCATAGGTCTGTATGTAGTCTAAATTTAGCTTCAATAGTAGGTCCATCTATAGTATAAGTTTAGCCTCAATCGTAGGTCTGAATGCAGTCTAAGTTTAGCTTCAATAATAGGTCCATCTGTAGTCTCAGTTTAGCTTCAGTCGTAGGTCAGCATGAAGTCTCAGTTTAGCCTCAATCGTATGTCTCTATGTAGCCTAAGTTTAGATTCAATAGTAGGACCGTCTGTAGTCTAAGTATAGCTTTATTCGTAGGTCTGTATGTAGTCTAAGTCTAGCTTGAATTCTAGGTCTGTATGTAGTCTAAGTTCAGCTTCAATAGTAGGTCCATCTGTAGTCTAAGTTTAGCTTCAATCGTAGGTCTGAATGTAGTCTAATTTAAGCTTCAATCGTAGATCTTTATGTAGTCTAAGTCGAGCTTTAATCATAGGTCTGTATGTAGTCTAAATTTAGCTACAATAGTAGGTCCATCTGTAGTCTAAGTTTAGTTTCAATCGTAAGTCTGCATGTAGTCTCAGTTTAGCTTCAATCGTAGGTCTGTCTGTAGTCTAAGTTAAGCTTCAATCGTAGGTCTGTATGTAGTCTAAGTCTAGCTTCAATTCTAGGTCTGTATGTAGTCTAAGTTTAGCTTCAATAGTAGGTCCATCTGTAGTCTAAGTTTAGCTTCAATCGTAGGTCTGTATGTAGTCTAAGTTTGGCTTCTGTCTGTAGTCTTAGTATAGCTTTAATCGTAGGTCTGTATGTAGTCTAAGTCTAGCTTCAATTCTAGCTCTGTATGTAGTCTACGTTTAGCTTCAATAGTAGGTCCATCTGTAGTCTAAGTTTAGCTTCAATCGTAGGTCTGCATGTAGTCTACGTTTAGCTTCAATAGTAGGTCCATCTATAGTCTATGTTTAGCTTCAATCGTAGGTCTGCATGTAGTCTAATTTAAGCTTCAATCGTAGGTCTGAATGTAGTCTATTTCTAGCTTCAATCGTAGGTCTGTATGTACTCTAAGTTTAGCTTCAGTGGTAGATCTGCATGTAGTCTCAGTTTATCTTCAATCGTAGGTTTTTATGTAGTCTAAGTTTATCTTCAATCGCAGGTCTTTATGTAGTCTAAGTTGACTTTGAAATCATAGATCTATATGTATTCTAATTTTGGCATCAGTTGAAGTTACATAGTAGGGGTGTACATGGTTGTGCTTGATCTTCCCTTTTTATTCTTACTTGTTATGTATCCAATTGTTGCTACATTCGAGCTGGAATTGGTATCTAAACCAAAACAGATGAGGCTGCTTGAAAACAAAGTTAAGAGTTCAATTCTTATTTTGTATGAACAAAAAAAATAAAAAATCAAGAACATAAGAAACTCAATAAGAAAAACAACACCCACACACATTTGGAGCAAATAGCAATGGATTTCAGTGATAACAAAAAGTTCCAAAAGGGAAGAATAACCACAAAAGTTATACGAAAATAAAGTTACAAAAATTAATAATAAAAAAAATATAAAAATTTGAATTTTTTTCAAAAGCCTTACTAAAAACTCATTTGAAGGAGTCACTCAGGTTTTCCATGATATTCTTGCTAAGGTCTTTGTTTTTGGGATTATTTCCCCTTAATAACTGCAATATTTGGCTTTAGTTTTTATTCTTCTTTTTCGAAACAACCTCAGGGCGTTATATTTGATCGAACTTGTTTCAATGTTTGATTGTTATTAAACAACAAACAAAAGCAATATGTACAAAAAGATTTGAACATTTTTTCTGTATTCTGTTGTGATTTTTTATTGTTAAAGTTGCACCCCCTTTGTTAAAATCAACATTAACATCATCTTCATTGCAATACTCATCTGCCCAGCATCCAAATAATGATGATTAAACAAATGTTTAACAGAACAATATTTAAAGTATGGCAAAAATGAACAATGCATTGCAATGGAATGGCAGATGAGATGGAAACTAAACGTTAAGCAAGTGTTTTTTTGGCTGTGTAAAAAGGTTGTTTGTAAAAAGTGATTTTTTAAGACCGATAAAACGTACGAAAGGGTTAGCTGTCAAAGGTAGTGTAATATTGAGCTAAATTTTTTATATTTATCTGGCAAATCGTCATGAATAGATTGAAGCTTGTACAATGCTACTAAATTATCTAAATTGTCCAAATTTACATTGAAAACAAGTAAGAGAGCTATATTCGGCTGTGCCGAACCTTATATACCCTTCACCAAATTATACTTCAAAATACAAATTTTAAATATTTTTTGGTAAACCAAATTTTTTTTTCCAAAGTTGATTTTTTCATTTGTTTGAAATTTTTTTTTTTTTGAATTTTTATTTTAAAATTTTATAAATTTTATTTTAATTTTAAAATTTGTGTTTTTAATTTAAAAAAAATTTTTTTTTAGCGAAAATAAAAAATTCGGGTTAAATAATATTTTTTCCGATTTTGACCCATCGTAGGTCCAACTTACTATGGTCTTGTAAACGTCGTTGCAAAGGTCTTTGAAATATCTATCATTAGATATCCATATTGTCTATATTAAATGTTTAATTTTTTCTAAAATTTTTAATTTTTTTTTTAAATTTAAATTTTTTTTTTTTAAATTTAAAATTTTTTTTTTTAAATTTGAAAAAAAATTAGTTTTTAAATTTTTTATTTTGGTGAAAAAAAAAAGTTAAATATATTTTTCCGATTTTGACCCAATGTAGGTCCAACTTACTATGGACTTATATACGTCGTTGCAAAGGTCTGAAATATGAAATATCTATCATTAGATATCCATATTGTCTATATTAATGACTTAGTATTCCAGATATCCAAATATGTAGATCAAAAATAAATCAAAAATCGATGTTGTCCTAGTTTTCTCCTCATATCTCAGCCATTTATGGACCGATTTTGCTGATTTTAAATAGGAAACTTCTCGAAAGCACGTCTGATAGAACTTGTATCCCGAAAATATCTGGGGACTCCAGAAAATTAATTTCAACAGACTGGCGTATAAACAGACGGACTTGGCTTAATCGACTCCGCTATCTATAAGGATCCAGAATATATATACTTTATAGGGTCGCATAGTTATGTTATGGAAATTACAAACGGAATGACAAACTTATATATACCCTTCTCGCGAAGGTGAAGGGTATAATAAGTCATAGATTCTCTCAACTCTCACAACAGACCCTACATACTCCACTACATCCAGAAAAATGCACCGCTTGGTGCGGTTTACACTTTGGTGACATTATCGGACCTCATTTCCTGAAAAATTAAGCCGTTATCGTCAATAAAGATTGTTACCGCACCATGATCAATGACCTTTTGTTCGAAAATATAGATGACATTGATTGCATATGGCGACCGCAACCATAGATTTATTGAAATCAAAATTTAGCGATAACTTGATTTCGAGAAATGGACCTCTCAATTGGCCTTCAAGGTTGTGCGATTTGATACCTCCTAATTATTTCCTTTGGGGCCACGTAAAATCACTGGTTTATGCTGATAAACCAGCAACAATTGACCAACATTATTCGTGATATACCAGCAATGATCATCAATGGCCATACAGAATATGCTTTGTTAAAAACACCTGCTGTGGCTATCTGACCGAAATCGTTTTCAAATATTAATGCCATGTATGGCTATTTCGGTTGAGAATTAATTTTGATATCCTACACCACCATAGTGGGGAAAGTATTAGTCTAACACCCAACTTAAAGTATGCCGATCGACTTGGAATCACTTTCTGAGTCGATTAAACGATGTCCATCCGTCCGTCTGGTTGGCTAGCTGGCTGGCTGGCTGGCTGGCTGGCTGTCCATGTAAACTTTGTGCGCAGAGTACAGGTCGCAATTTTGAAGATATTTCGATAAAATTTGGTACATATTATTTTTTCAGCCCAAGGATCAAGCCTATTGAAACTGACTGAAATCGGTCCATTATTTCACCTAGCCCCCATACAAATGTCCTCTCGAAATTGGACTTTATCGGTAATAAATGTTTAATTTATCTATGTATCTCCACAAATTCCGCTCCAAGTATGTTTTATATATACAAAATTCATGTCACCAAATTTTGTTACGATCGGTCCATAATTAGTCATAGCTCCCATATAGATCCGCTTCCGAAAATCACTTTAACGTGCATAAATCGCTTAAAAATGTTGGTATACACACGAAATTCAACATAATTAACTTTCATATAGACATAAATCACACGACCTAATTTCATGGTGATCGGTCCATAATTGGTCATAGCCCCCATATAAGGCCCACTTCCGAAAATCTCTCAAAAATATAAATTATTGAAATTTTAAAAGAAAAATGTTTTTGCTCTTTTGGTTAGTGTAGGGTATTATATGGTCGGGATTGACCGACCATACTTTCTTATTTGTTTGTGTTATTTTTTATAGTTTCAAGTTCTATTGGGCTTAAAACAAACACCCTTTACTTTGAAAATATGTGCAAGTAAAGGGTAAAACAAATAGATGTGTTCAGCAAGATCAGTTCCTGGAATGATGATCTATATAAAAGTACAGCAGTTGAAGACTTGTTTAAAAACTTTTTGGGGGACTGGGATTAAGAGGGAACTGTGGAATTGTCTTGGAATGTCTAAGACTTCATGTATTCAAAATTATTGCTTCAGTCTTGGAAATCTCCAGTTACAGCTTTTATCAACACACCCTGCTTAAAGAAAATGTAGGTTCTTTTTTTTTAGTCATTTTGGTGAAAAATCAGTTCATTGTAATAAACTATATAAATAACTATTTAACCAAAAACCAAACTATTACTATTATTTCTTCAATTGTTTTTGTATTTATAAATTTTTCTTTAAAAAAAATATTTGATTTAAAAGATTTTTTTCTTAATATTTTCACAAATATAACAATAGACAACAATATGTTTGTTTTTTTTTTAAGTTTTTTTCTCAAAGTGGCTAAAAATCTATACAATTCCTTGTTAAATTTTGAGTGTTAGTTGTAAAGCTTTAACAAAGTTCATTGGGCGAAACACGAAAAATACACAATTCCAACATTTATGGTTCAAGCCACAATATTTTTTTTTTTTTGGTTATACAGCAGCTTTTGCTGCTTGAGTAGCCAAAAACTAAACAAACAAATAAGTATGTTTCCTATTATTGTTTAAATAAATGAACATTTACAAAAGAAAAACTATATTGACCACTTGCTTTATTGTTTTGTTTAAAATAAAAAAAAAAAGTTTCATAGAGTAGAGAAAAAAATAAATAAATAAAATGGTTAAAACAAAAGGCGCCTGTTTTGATTTCAGTTCATAAGGTTAATGCCAAGTCTTTAGTTATTTTAGTTTTTTTTCTTAAACTATTGTTAAATTTTCATTTAAAAAAAAAAAATTGTTAAAGTAAATTTGTTTAGATTGAATACTTAAGATTAAAACAATTGTTTGTATTATTACCACAGCCTTTTAATAATTTACCTATTTAACACTTTCTTTTCCATACATTATTGTCAATCAAAATTTTCGCTTGATATGAATTCTTTTTAAATAATTTCCCAGGTTTCCTTTTTTAATTTTGTTAGTTTATTGTGCACGTGTGTGGTCCTGGTTCTATTTTAATTTGCCATCTTTCTTGTCACAGCTAATTGTTAATAAAAATCTGTTTTTAATTTGAACTAAAACCTGCAAGTGGTTTTATATTCTTTTGAATGATTTTCACATTCATGTTAAGCCAACACTTGTTTGAGAAACTGACTCAGTCTGGGTTGGCATTCATTCGAGTGGGCAACATCAAAATATTGGTTGTGTGTGTAAGAATTAGTCTAGGAAATTTTAATGAAAGAGCCACCAGATTGTTGGAATTGCTAATATTAGATAACATAACTACTTGAAGTAGGTTTACAGAATTTAAATCTAAAGGGTTTTCAGAACTATGGATGTTGATAGCGGTCATACTCTTGAAGCTACATCTGTCGAAGTGGCTGTCCCCACCCATGGAGGAATATTGGAGTTCTGTTCGAGCAACGTACCACGCGCTTAGCCCATTTTACGGTAAATCTCATTTCTGGATGAATGGGTAGGTCAGCAATCAAAATTGTCGAATTTGGGAAGATACCAATCCATATGAGTTCCAAGAGAGTCACTTTCTGGTATGGATTTTATGCTGGCGCCGCCATATGTCTTTGAGAGCGAGGTTGACCAGCAAGCTCTATAGGTTGAGAATGACAAACTTATTTTGGCCTGAATTGTATGATATGGACACCAACGACATGTGGTTTCAACAGTAAGGCGCTATGTGTCGCACTGCTCATTATACATTGTAAATTTATCACGAGCGATTTGAGGGCATGGTCATATCACGAGGTGGCAATGTGCATTTGCTAACGAGAACAAGTGATTTGGCCCCGTTAGGCTTTTTCTTGTAGAATTTTCCTAAGTCGCAGGCTTATGCGAATAAGCCAAAAACCTCAGCGACCCTGTTATATTTCATATATAATGGCATCGACAGGCATTTGAAAAGAATAGAATTGTCCATGATATAACACAAACAACATGTTTTATTTAAATTTAAAGATAGAATTCGCTTAACGAAATCCCCCATTATATATAGCAAATGTTCTGATGGTGGTGGTTTATGTCTAATGGCAAACAATACTTCATGTCTTGAAATCAAGTATTATTGAGCCTTTTCTTTACAAACTCATTTCATGAAAATGAATATAAAGTCCTACAATACCAAAGGTTAGCCAAACTAAAACGTTATAACTTAAGAACAATATTTTCCTCGTTTCCTGTCCCCCTATAACTGAGGTCTCATGATATTTCTGACTATATAAGTGGAAACCGATTGTATTTTCATGGATATTCTGTAATATCTAAGGACAACATGAAATAGATCTCACTTTTAGCTAGGGGCTTGACGGATACCACCGACATATACGATCATCTGCATGTTGATGATGTCTTCTTCATCTGAACTACCATTTATCATCATGATTAATAGCAAATAAGTGAGAGATGGTTCGTGCGGTTCAGAAGTGGTGATTTTGACACGGCAGACAAAGATTGGCTATTCCAGCCAAAAAAAGTTTGACGACCAAGAAGAAGGAGTAATGCCTCCACTCCATCAAAATCATTATCTAACTCAACCATAGCTTGCAAAATTATTGGAAGCTACTCAATCAGCAATATCAAAATGTTTGCAAGTAGCAGGATTCATCCAAAATTGGTTACGAATTGAAGCCCATGGACCTCTAAAGACGATTTTGCATGTCCGAAATACTTTTTGAACACTATACAAGAAAATCATTTTTGCACCGGATCATTACTTGCTATAAAAAATGGATCAATGACGATAACCCGAAGCGTAAAAGGTTTTATGTGAAAGCCGGCTAACCAAAGCCAAATATCCATGACGCTAAGGTAATGCTCTGTATATGGTGGGCAGTGTTGCCAGTTTAGCCTTTTTGAGGCTAAATTTAGCCTTTTTATTTACTCTTTAGCCTCGAAATTTTGGTTTTAGCATCGTGGCTTTTTTCTAGCCTTTTCTTAATTTCAAAATAGCCTTTTTTGAAATTAAAAAAGGCTAAAAATTTCGAGACTAAAGAGTAAATAAAAAGGCTAAATTTATATTTGTGAATCATTTTCATTTTAATTCATTACTGATTTTCATTTAGCTTTTTAACATACTCAAGAATTGTGCAGTATTAAAAGAACAAATAACAATTGCCAATATCAAGTGGTTCAAAATGAAATAGAGTATTTTATATCTGAAAGCTTAAATGTCTAGCAAATTCTCTTTCAAGACAAAATTGTTATTACACATTATATTCATCATTATATAATGGACAAGAGCCCCACAAACTCTTGAAGGCTTGTGATACTCGATGGCGATCAATAGCCGTTAAACGTCTTGTGGATCTATGCTTCGAGTTAAAACCCATTTTGTTTTAATTTCGTCAAACCACCAATTCTAAAAATCCAAACTTTTAAGTAATTAATACACTGATTATAATTTGGCGTACCATCTTTTTTTAAAACCAGTATTGCACAAAGTAAATAAATCATTTGCTGTTTTCTGATTTAAAATTCAAGGAATTTGATCCATTATCGTCGCCAATTGAAAATTGTTGTATGTTTTTGACACATTTTTCATACTAGTTTGATGAATGAGAGATAAAATAAAGAACGTTTTAATTAGTGAAGATTATGACAAAAATAATACGACAAATTAAACTAATTGAGCAATTGCGACAAAGATTACCATATGAAAACTCTACGCAAAATCAATTGTTTTCCCGTTGATAATAAAGTAGTAAAACCAAAAAAAATATATTATGTCATATTGATAGTGAAAAATTAAAGTGCTAATAAAATTACGAAGCTTAAGGCTCAGGGGCAGAATATATTAAACTACAAATGGACAAATATAGAACCAACAATGTCCATTTTCTGACATGGTTAATCTAGTATTTAACTTTTTAGTACTTCCTTTAAGTAAAGCTGATGAATTTTATGAACATATTTTCTAATTTTTTATTTAAAAATAAATATAAACCAAAATTCTTAATTTATAATATTTTAGCTTTTTTTTGGCTTTTTTCTTAAGCGGTTTAGCTTTTTCTGGCCTTTTTTTGAAGCCAATATAGCTTCTTTTTTCGCCAGCTCCTGGCAACACTGATGGTGGGATCGAAATGGTTCTAAATATTAATGAGGTGGTGAAATCTGCCCAGACTATCACATGGAACCTGTACCAAACGCATCTGATTTGAAGCGAGCATTGGCCATGTGAAGCTGGTTTTGTTTTCATATTGGTTTGGGGTTTAGTTCCTTTTGTTGGGGATTTATTTCATTTAGAACTTTTGGGTGTTTTAATTCATAATGAATTAAGACCCCATTTTAATTCATTTGCGATTTGAGGACATTGTTCATTGGGGACTACTATTTGTTTCGATCGATGCAGAATGATCTCTCTGGGAGAAACAGAAACAGAATATCCTTTATTGGCTTGATTCGTTCTTGACCTCAAAAGATTAGCAGTTATTTTGGCTCGGAATCCACATGTTGCCAGAATGATGGGAAAAGGTCATAGCTAACAGTTGCCAATACTTTGAATGAATTTATATTGTGCAAATGTTTGAAAATAAAAGTATCCCTCATTTTTATGTCATACGCCCAATACTTAAAAGAGAGACACATAAAAAGTGCCAGAGAGAGATACACATTATTAATCAAAACAAAATTATTATTATACACAGAGAAAACAGATTAGTATTAGCAACCAAATTTGTTGCCACTGAAATGATTCGGTTGCACACATGGAATTTATTGATTGTATCAACAGAAAGTCAGTTTATAAAGAGGAGTTTCGGCTGAAGCATCAATATTTTTGTTACCCCTTCTAAAATGTTGTAGCTACAACTGTAAAAATCTGTCACTAAATCAGAATCATTCGATTGGCAATAAGTTCAATTGCTACTACGAATCTTTTTTATGTGTGTATAAATAAAAATCAAATCATTTGAGAACGGCTGGACCAATTTTTTGTAAAATATTCGCAATAGTCCAACTTAGCCTTTTGCGGATAGAAAAATTTACCATGACTACTTTTACGTGAACTTTTTTTTGATTTATCTAAAATCGGAAAAAGGCTGCACTGATAAGGGTACTTTTTTTTTAAATGTCCAATCTTAGTTTTTACTAAAAGAAAGATTGACCACGCCCACTTTTTTCGATATATATAAAATGGCAGAACGCCTGGACCAATTTGGGTAATGTTCGCAATAGTCCACAAAAGTTTTTTACAGAAACAAAAATTGTCCACGCCCACTAATACAACCACTTATATGCCTACTTATCAAATACATCTGCAAATATGAAACCAAAGGCTGTGACGTGGCTGAGTTAGTGCGTGACATGGGCCGCTATGTTAGCAGTAACAAAGCAATTTTGGCGCATTTTTTCATTTGCCATTCATAAAGGACATCCAACTGCTGTCCATTTAGCAGTACATCTGGAAAATGGTCAAAGAGTGTACTTTACTGAGGATAATGTATTACGAGTTGATCGAACGCCATCTACAATATTGACTAGCTTTTTATACCCTACACCACCATAGTGTGGAGGGTATTATGCGCTTGTGCAGATGTTTGTTACACCCAAAAATATTAGTCTTACACCCACCTTAAAGTATACCGATCGACTTAGAATCACTTAGTCGATTAAACGATGTCCGTCCGTCCGTCTGGTTGGCTGTCCATGTAAACCTTGTACGCAGAGTACAGGTCGCAATTTTGAAGATATTTCGATCGAATTAGGTACATATTATTTTTCGACCCAAGTACTAAGCCTATTGAAACTGGCTGAAATTTCACCTAGCCCCCATACAAATGTCCTTCCGAAATTAGACTTTATCGGTCATAAATGTTTAATTTATAAATGTATCTCCACAAATTGCGCTCCAAATAAGTTTTATATATACAAAATTTATGTCACCAAATTTTGTTACGATCGGTCCATAATTAGTCATAGCTCCCATATAGACCCAGCCGACTGATTTTCGGCAAACATTGCGAGTTGACATTTCATGGTCAACGCCAGCCGATGAACTTAATGCATTGACGACCTCAAGTCCATTAAGAGACTCTAATTGAATGTAAAAATGTGTGTCGATCTACAGAACCATCAATCTGGAGAAGCATTCAATTTCCCGTCACTTTCTGCCAGTTCACCTAATCAAAATCCGAAGTCATCCGAAAGCTTCTCACAAATTAACAAATCGAACACAAAAATGTTTTCTAAATTGGAAAAAACAACATTTGTTGGGTCAACTAGTTTAAAAAAAAGAAATTTAACCCTTACCCACATAACTTACAACCATATCTGGCATCACATTTTTCCACATTTTCTTAATCATTTTCATCTTGATCTCCAGCAACTCAAACATTGTATATTTAAGACTATTCTTGCTTAAACAAAAAATATTTTCCATCTTAGATAATCAAAATAATCAAATCATCTCTTTAACTTTAACAAATCTAAAGCTTAATAATTGAATGACTGCCTGCCTGCCTGGCTATGCAAACGACTGGCTGGCTGGCAGTTGGTTTCTCCAACTGGCAGACTAAATTTAAATGACGGAATTGAAGCAGCTTCAAATGCATACACATTTAATAATCAATTTTTTTAAAAAAAAAAAAAAACAACTTTATGGATCTACTTTGGCAAATAAGACTAGAAATGCGTTCAAAATTTATATGGTGTGTTTTGTAAGACAAAAAACTAAAAAAAAACTAAATTTTGCGAAACCAAATGAAAATCAGTTTGAACATTTAAGCAAGCTTGAGAGAGTGTATATGATTAAGTTTGGCTTAAACCCCCCCTTGCTGGAAGAAGTAGAAAAAAAACAGAAATCCTATCATTGTGTTTGACATTTAGTAGCATTATTTCATATGAAATCACCTGCAGATTATGTTTATAGGCTCACATTATGATTACACTTTTATTATAATTTACAAGTTTGACGAAGTTTTCGAAAGTGCCAGATGAGGATGACGATGATGATGCTGGGGCTGAGAAGAGTTTCATGGCTTGAGACTGTTGATATGGAGCAGTGGTAAAGCAATCTGCTTAATGTTTTTAATTTTTTTTATTTTGAAATTTAAGCAGTGTGCCTTTTTGTTTTTAGTGATCTCAGCAGTGACCAGACATACAGACATATCGAATATTTTTTTCAATTAACATTTTTATTTGAAATTATTTTTACAGCTCATTAAGTCAACTGTTAAGCGGTTGTAAATTTTAACAGATTACATAATATTAACTTTGCTTTTTAAATGCCACAGAGAAACTTTTGCATTATTTTCTGCAGTTCTGTAAAGACCACACACATCGTAACTGTAACATTAAGGTTAAAATCATTTAAGAGTTTTTTTCTTTTTTTTTTTCTTCGTTTTTTCTGTTTTGAGTAAAAAATAAAACGTAGTAAAAGATCTGCTCGTAAGTGGCAAATAACATATAGATTTAATGCTTTTAAGCCTCTTATGTGTAGCAATAAAAGCATACTTTAATGCAGATTTTTTTTTTATATATTTTCTTTATACCCCCAGCTTATATATTGATAGATCGAATTTGGCGAAAATATAAACAGAATGTCATTTAAGTTTTGCTTACAAAAATGTGGGGTAATAAACTACAATAAGCGGAAAGTTTTATGCTAAACTTTAAAATATTGTTGAGATTTGGGTAAAAATTTGAAACTGGTTAACAGCGTGAGAGCTAAATGTAAAGACAAAAAAAAAATGTCATTAGAAAACAATATTTAGTATAAATGAAAGATATTTCAAGCATTGGTTCTAATGTAGTTGAAAAATTCAACAACTTTGAATTTTACTTCCAAAAGGCGGTCATGGAAGTGATGATTGAACTGCTTGATCTGCTCTTAAACTGTAAGCGCACTTTGTAATATCTGAAAGGAATGAAAGGCGAAGAAGAAATTTTCCACAGTGAACCTAGAGAAATTTGTTCAGCTGAAATTAGAGGAAAACAAGTAAGAGAGCTATATTCGGCTGTAACGAATCTGATATACCCTTCACCAAATTATACTTTAAAATACAAATTTTAAATATTTTTAGGTAAACAAAATTCATTTTTTTTTTTTAATTTTTTGGGAAACATTTTTTTTTCGAATTGTTATTTTAAAATTTTTTTTTTTTTAATTTTTTAAATTTTAAAAAAAAAATTCAGTTTTAAATTTTTTTTTTTTGGTGAAAATAAAAAATTCTGGTTAAAAATTTTTTTAAATTAAAATTTTTTTTCTTAAATTTTTAAATAAATTTTTTTTTTTTAAATTTAAAAAAAAAAAATTTTTTGTTTATAATTTTTTTTTTTGGTGAAAATAAAAAATTCGGGTTAAAAAATATCCGATTTTGACCCATTGTAGGTCCCACTTACTATGTGTGGTCTCATATATATATGTCGTTGCAAAGGTCTTTGAAATATCTATCATTAGATATCCATATTGTCTATATTAATGACATAGTAATCCAGATATCCAAATATGTAGGTCAAAAATCGAGGTTGTCCTGGTTTTTTCCTCATAACTCAGCCATTTGTGGACCGATTTTGCTGATTTTAAATAGGAAACTTCTCGAAAGCATGTCTGATAGAATTATTGAAGATTTGGATCGCGAAAATATCTGGGGACTTCAGAAAATTGATTTCAACAGACAGACAGACGGACATGGCTAAATCGACTCAGCTATCTATAAGGATCCAGAATATATATATACTTTATAGGGTCGGAAAATTATATTGTGGAAATTACAAACGGAATGACAAACTTATATATGTATACCCTTCTCACGAAGGTGAAGGATATAATAATCAGATCTATATATATAAAAGATTAAAGTTACTGAGTTTTTTTTTTCAATCGGACTCTTTTTTGTCTTTTTTGAGAGGCATTCCGTTTGTAATTTCTACATTTTCCATTTCAGTCGATATAATCATGTACGTCTGTCTGTTGAAATCAACTTCCTGAAGCCCCCAAATAACTTTCGTATTTGACTGATGCATCAATTAATCCGCTATAGTCCAACATAGATTGATATTTAAAATCGAGAAAATCGGCCCGCAAATGCAACTACAACCCTGATTTTTTTCACATTTTATTTTTGTTCACCAAAAAATAAATTTTTTCACCAACATTATAAAATAAATCCGGTATTTCTAAACGGATTGTCAGATCGAAAAAAAATTAACAAAATTGAATGAAATTTTCAACGTTTTTTTAAATTTGTCATTCTAAATAAGAATGTCTAAAAAAACTTGTCAAAAGCACAAAGGGAATCCCGCAATTCCTAAAAATGGGAGTGAAAATCCCAAAAATTGTATTTTTTATTATTTGGCCCATAGGGTCCACAATTTTCTCGGGGCTGGAAAAATACTTTGGGGAAAAATAGGCAACACATCAAGGATTCTTAAGCTGTTTTCCGTTTTCTGTTCCTAGCTTTGAAATTTCAGAACATGGAACCCAAAATTGAAATTTTGATAAAAAAAACAATAGGTCAAATACTGAACGGCGTAGGGACGATATATTCTAAATTTTGTATACTTAAATCTTCTTTAAGAACATAATATTATTATATGTTATTAAAGAAAGTTTTTTTTTTAATAAAAGTGTCAGTCACCTTTTAGCCCAAAAATTTTTTTTTTTATTTTCATATTGAAAATCCTTTATTTTTGGATCCATAATTGATATTGCTTTGAAATCTGTTGTTTATTAATGGTAATTTAGTGGTCTAACTTACAAGGAAAATTCAAGTCCATGCGTTCCAAACGTACGAACTATTTTTTAAAAAAAAAGCGGACCAAGGTATTGCAACATTTTTAAATTTCAATTTTCAAATGCCAATAACTCGGAGCGATTTCTAAAAATATAAAAATCTTTTAAATCCCCCAGATCGCCGCCCCTGGAGCCTCATTTTAATGACTTAAACTCGAATAATCCTTTGCTAGGCCCACGTTAAATTTTATGCCGATTAGAGCAGCCGCTTAGAAATTCCAGATTTATTTTCATATGGATTCCGAGACAAAAAACATGCAAATCTTTTGATGCCAAAAACGAATCGAGCTAATACTCTGTTTTGAAGTAAAGCGTATCCCAGAGAGAGCGTTTTGCATCGATCGAAAGAAATAGTAGACGGACGGAGCAAGGTCTGGAGTGTGGCCAAACTTCCTAACCGCTTCTTTCTAATTAGTTTTTACCAGGTATTGCAATATGTGGTAGAGTGGCCTCATATTCTTGACGTTTTTCGGCCAATGCTCACTTCAAACGAATCACTTGCATTCGGTACAGGTTCTCAGATTTCAGCTGCTCATAATAGATAGAATCCTTTTGCTCCCACCAAATATAGATAATTGCATCAGCTCCATGGATATTTGGCTTTGGTATCGATTCGCCTGGTTGGTCATTATTACGCTTCGGATTATTGTAATGGCTTCATTTTTCATCGCAAGTAATGATTCGTTGCAAAAACGATTTTATTTTATAAAGTTCAAGCGGCATTTTGGACATGCAAAATCATATTTCAAGGTCTCTCGGTTTCAATTCTTGTGGTACACAATTTCCTTGAGTTTTGATGAATCCTGCTGATCGCAAGCGTTTTCAAATTGCTGATTGAGTAGCTCCCAATGATTTTGCAAGCTCTTGTTGGGTTTTGCAACAATCTTCATGGAGTAATAACTCCAATTCTTTTTTTTCAAGCTTTTTTCGCTGGCCTGGGCGATTTTTGTCTTTAATTATGTAACTTACATATAAAGGGTGTTTTTTTAGAGGCTAAGAACTTTATATTGCCCGCACTGTTTTTAGATGATCCAAATATAGCAATTCGTTATCGTGTGCAATAGTTAAACTTGTGTTCAACCACTTTATGGAACATTTTGCGTTAGGATTTTGGTTTGCGGGCTTAGATTTAACTCGTACCTGAATCGAACACTAATGCTCATCGTTCGCGCCATACATTTGGTGAATAGGCCGAAGGAAACGTGACCCAGATTTTAATTTGATAATTGGTTTCAGCAGGATGGTGCCACATATTACAAAGAGCGCGATACAATCAATTTACTGAGAGAAATATTTGGCGAAGGAATATTTTAAAAAAATCAACCTGTGAACTGACTACCTCGTTCATGTGATTTAACACCATTCGAATATTTTCTCTTGGTATGCAAATAAACGATCGAGCAGGTTGAAGCGAATAATTGACAATTATTGCCGAAGTAGAGTCCCATTTACAGCAAAGAGTGTTTGAATATTGGATCAACATAAACATATATGGCGATAAGAGGAAGAAGAAACGTTTCATAGATAAAGGTCTGATCTGAGCCAACCTAATGGGCCTATAAATGCATTCAGCCGATCAAGACTCATTATAGATAGATCAGACAGATCATCAAAGGCCGGACGTCCAAGAGTGCGCATTCGTTTTCGTTCCAGCGCAGGTTATGTTGATAGGAAATTAATTATAGTGTCATCCTCCTCCTCATTAGGACAACCACAACAGTAAGCATTGTAAGAGAGCCCAATATGCCTGGAATTTAAACCAAACCTACAATATCCAGTGATAATTGATGCTAACTTACTAAGCAGCATAAGCTGTAGTCGCAGAAAATATGCAATTCGCACCAAGTCCAATATAAGCCATATGGCTCTCGTAATAGCGCATGATGATCCATTTGTTCGTACTAGTGAATGGTAAATCGATTACGATTATGGTCGGAAATCGATTTTCAGGGTCTAAAAACGATTTTTTCGTGATCAATTATATACTCCGATTTGTATACTGAAATCGATTTTTGATGACGATTACTCCAAATAGAAATAAAATTCCGAAATTTTTAGCATTGTCTACTTTTTTTCATTCATAAAATTTTACAATATATTAATCTTTAGCTGACAGCGAAAAATATTCACGGAGGACCTACCTCATTTTTTAAAGCGAAATTTTAAACTTAAGAAGTTTGTATAAAAAGAGCTACGAAATTTTTCCACAAAATTGTTGTCAAATTTTTGGGTTTATAAAATGAGCACCTCACAATAAATGAGTTATAATACACTTCCAAAATATGATTTTTATCCGTAATTATAGCATATATGGGTCATTTGCTATAGTTCCCAAAAATGCAGATCGATTATTAAAAAATCGATTATTGGGTTCGATTAATCGACTGTAAAAATCGATATGACAATGGTTGATCGAAAATCGATTATTAGCTTTTCATACCATTCACTAGTTCGCACTTATTAAAACATAAGTCAATAACTCTATTTTAGTTTTCCAAATTGCTTTTAATTATGCTCGCTAAAACCAATTATTTCGCAACTTTATTATTTTTGTGAAATGCTTTAAAGTTTTTATAACAGCGAAAAGTTAAAAAGGTTAAACAACAGTCCCTTTACAAAAATCGTTACCTTGGAAACCAATTTTCTTATTAGAATTTATATAAGTTAATACATTCACTATTTAGTTAGTTCAACAACCTTTTGTGAAACTGACATCTAGGGGGCTAATTATCCAAGTAACTAGTCTAATTAGAACAGGTTGTAATTATAATTTTACTTAATAATTTAAGCCTTAAATTGTCAACCAGAATTTCTATTGAAGAATCCCATTTTATTCCGGTTCTTACTAGAATTCCGCAAGTTGAAACAAAAAGTCGTCTTTTAGACTCTTTCGATCTCTGATTTGAACATTTTTAAATTTTATTTTAGCAAAAGTCTGATGATCAGAGCTGCATTAGGAATTAACTTATCGCCTAATCTTATTTCATTCAGATATTCAGCCCAATTATGAATAAAAAATTCCGCGGGAGTTTGTTCTCCGGGAGTTTTTTCCCATTGAATTTGAATAGGAAAAATGGAAAAAGGAAAAAAACTGATTTACTGGAATTCTATAGTTGAAACAAAAAGTCGTCTTATCGACTTTTAAACATTTCGACTTTTTTTGATCGAAAGTCAATATATTGTTACGAAATTGTACTTGAATTCAAATATAACGATTTTAACGGCTGATTTAAAAGTAGCATAATGCTTTCAAATAACAGTGCTGTAAAACTGTAACATGTCTGTGGGCATTATTAAATAAAAGCTTTCAGTTGATTTGATCGTAAGTTGGCAACGCTGTATTCGATTTCGAATATTCAGTTAAAGAACATTGTAGAAAGTACACCACAGATGGCGTATGTATTAGAAACCTCTAGACAGTTAAAGAGAAATCTAGAGTGCAGATGGCAGTGTTATAAATAGTAGCAGAGGTTGCAGTCGTGAGTGAGTTTATCAGAGACGCTTTTCGAATAAACATCATCTGAGTGCCTTAAAGTGTGTTGTGTTTTTCAAGTAAATTCGTGTACATTATAAATTGTGTCTGTATTTCTGAGAATTTATAAGTGTTTATTTAAAGGAAATAAACCAGCATTTTGAAAAGGTTAAAAAGTAACAATATATTACAGAATCCTAGTTCTTATCATCAGCTACTTTACGAATTGTCTGAAGAAGGGATGGGCTGATTACAACTAATCAAATCATAAGTATTTCATCACTCAATTAATTAAACACTTCTAATTATCTGTTTAACTAATTTTATCATTAAGTTTCTTTGAAATACAAAATAAACAAGTAAGAAAGTATGGTCGGTCAAGCCCGACCATATAATACCCTACACTAAGTAAAAGAGCAAAAAAAAAATTTCTTTTAAAATTTCAATAATTTATATTTTTGAGTGATTTTTGGAAGTGGGCCTTATATGGGGGCTATGTTACCAGTTATGGACCGATCACCATGAAATTAGGTCGTGTGATTTATGTCTATATTAAAGTTAACTATGTTGAATTTTGTGTGTTTACCAACATTTTTAAGCGATTTATGCACGTTAAAGTGATTTTCGGAAGCGGGTCTATATGGGAGCTATGACTAATTATGGACCGATCGTAACAAAATTCGGTGACATTAATTTTGTGTATATAAAACTTATTTGGAGCAAAATTTGTGAAGATACATATATAAATAAAACATTTATGACCGATAAAGTCCAATTTCGGGAGGACATTTGTATGGGGGCTAGGTGAAATAATGGACCGATTTCAGCCAGTTTCAATAGGCTTGGTTCTTGAGCCGAAAAAATAATATGTATCAAATTTCATCGAAATATCTTCAAAATTGCGACCTGTACTCTGCGCACAAGGTTTACATGGACAGCCAGCCAGCCAGCCGACCAGACGGACGGACGGACGGACGGACGGACATCGCTTAATCGACTCAGAAAGTGATTCTAAGTCGATCGGTATAATTTAAGGTGGGTGTTAGACTAATATTTTTGGGCGTTACAAACATCTGCACAAACGCATAATACCCTCCCCACTATGGTGGTGTAGGGTATAAAAATCTAAGAAATTTAAATACAAAAATCTTACACAAGATTCTAATTTAGGGTTTTTCAAAATGTTTAATAATTGTTTTAACTAATAACTCTTAAATAATTTTTAAGTTAATGCTGAAACAGTTTAAGTTAATCAGCGGATCATTTTAGTCTGCGTAAACATGTGCAGCAAATAATTTGAATTTCCAAAGCCCAGTATTAAGATTAATCCAGCTTAATCTATAATCCACCTAACGGATCTAGAGAGTAAATCTTATACAATTTCGGAAATTACGCAATTTGTCTTAGTAAGGTATTAAAGATATTACAGCAAGAGGTAGAAATAGATAAAGATAACAACTACTGCTAAGAAAAAGCAAATGAACAAATTTATATTTAATTATATTTATTTTCAGAAATATTCAAAATTTTGGATAAAAAAGTACCAGCAAAGTAAAACCGTATTAATTCATTGCACAATAACGAAATTATTAGTGTATTGTATATTCCATAGGGACCAAACGATCATGATGATACCTAAATAAGGTAAATCAAAAGGGTTTAAAGATGAACTTAAAGGCAAAAGGGTGAATATGCTTTTGAGGACACAATCAATCAAGGCTGCAGTTTTATATATCGGATAGTCGATTACAATAGAGATTTTGCAGATTCAAATATTTAACACTCACTTGATGATCCCTACTTATGCAATGCTTTTTGTTGGACCTACAAAAATAGTTTATGGAATGGAGGATAGAGGGAGTAGTGTTTTCAAAATTTCAAATTTATAATGGCAAATACCCAAATACATATGGGTCACTAGTTTTCCAAGTTTATTAACACTGTTTACAAAACCAATTTCAATATTGCACAAGTTTAATGACACTTATATATTTTGTTAACCAAAAAAGCTTTTTAAACTTTTCGACATTTCAAGTCATTAACCTCTGGCATACATAAAACACCAACCAAATAAAAAATAAAAAAAAAAACAAAAGTTAAAAAATAATGGTAGTAGTGTGGCAAGTTAGTCAGCAATAATATCAATATAATGGTTTTTATTTTAAGACCTCTGCGGTAATTTAGTATATAAACGTTTCAGTTATAATTGAAAATCAAGCCTAAATGACTATTTAAAATCATATTTAAATTGAATTTAAATAAACGAATCAAAGAAAACGAAACGTTTGGTTCAAGTAAAAAAAGAAGCAAATGAATGCATGAACGGATGCCACAAAAAGATGGACACACGTTTTTACCAGCAGCAACAACAACACCACCGACCGATAGGCAATTAATAACAATAGTTGCACGTTTACGCAGGCAAACATGAAGAAACACACACAGAAAAGCACTTACCACACACACAGACTTGGAAAACTTAACACAAATACTAACTTACATTTAGCATTCATATCAGAGATGGAAGAGTTGATAGTATAGACAGTTTTTTTGATACCATTTCATATACAAAAGTACCATTTTACGCCTGCGAAAATTTTCAGTTGTGGGCATGGTCTTCTAACGTGTTGGTAATGTGAACTTACCACCAAGATCGTTAATGTTACCCCTCATAGACCTGAAATTTTAGCTCTATGCGAATAAGCCAGAGCGGCCCTCACAATCAACACAACCCATGACTTAAAAATGTGGGATTTACAATAGACGGCACGGCGCATTCCTTGAACGCGGGTTTGGTTTTTATAACTTTTGTAACATTTTAAAGGGTACATATCTGTCATTTACTCTCCTTTAAATATTGAACATTATAGTGTAAACAACAAAGTTTATTTTTGCTTCGAAAATGTAGAATTTTGTACCAACGAATCGTCATATGCGGGAAGTTTAGCTTTACTTCTATAATTTGAAAAAAGTGCCGCTGAAGTACACTAATTGCTCACCAAAGCTTATGGTGAATGTGTTCCATCGGTTTCAACATGATTTTGATACGGAAGACAAGGATTGCCCAGGCCAGCCAAAACTCTTGAAAAATCAGCTTCAAAACGTTTGCGAGTAGCAGGATTCATCCAAAAGCAAGGAAATTGGTTACCATACGAATTGAAGCTGAGAGACCATGAAAGATCATTTTGCATGTCCGAAATGATGCTTGAACGCAAAAAAAGATAATAATTTTTCCAACGAATCATTACTTGCGATGAAAAATGGATCTATTGCAATAACTCGAACCGTAAGAGATCGTATGTGAAGCCCGACCAACCAGACAAATCGACAACAAAGCCAAATATCAATGGAGCTAAAATAATTCTCTGTATTTGGTGGAAGCAAAAGGGTCGTATCTATTATGAGCTGCTGAAGTCTGACCAGACCTGCGCAGAGCGTAACTGATTCGTTTGGAGCGAGCATTGAACGAAAAACTCTCAAAATAGGCGGTAAACGAAAAAAAACCTTAATATTCCATCATGACAACGCTAGGCCACACGTTGCAATACCTAAGAAAAACTATTTAAAAACAAGTAAGAGTGATATATTCGGCTGTGCCGAATCTTATATACCCTTCACCAAATTATACTTCAAAATACAAATTTTAAATATTTTTAGGTAAACAAAATTTATTTTTTTTTCCAAAGTTTTTTTCATTTTTTTGGTAACAATTTTTTTCGAATTTTTTTTAATAAAAAAAAGTTTTTTGTTTTTAAAATTAAAATTTTTTTTTTTTTAAATTTTATGTTTTTAAATTTTTTTTTTTGGTGAAAAAAAAAATTCGGGTTAAAAAATATTTTTTTTCCAATTTTGACCCATTGTAGGTCCAACTTACTAAGGTCTTATATACGTTGTTGCAAAGCTCTTTGAAATATCTATCATTAGATATCCTATTGTCTATATTAATGACTTAGTAATCCAGATATAGGTCAAAAATTGGTAAAAAATCGAGGTTGTCCTGGTTTTTTCCTCATATCTCAGCCATTTGTGACCGATTTTGCTGATCTTAAATAGGAAACTTCTCGAAAGCATGTCTGACAGAATTATTAAATATTTGGATCCAGAAGATATATGGGGTCTTCAGAAAATTGATTTCAACAAACATACTGACAGACAGACGGACATGGCTTAATCGACTCCGCTATCTATAAGGATCTAGAATATATATACTTTATAGAGTCAGAAAATTATATTGTGGAAATTACAAACGGAATGACAAGCTTATATATACCCTTCTTACGAAGGTGAAGGGTATAATAAGTGGTTCGGAAGTTTTGCCTTATAGTTCAGACCTTGCTCCCTCTAAATACTATTTGTTTCGATCGATGCATAACGCACTCTGCGGTATAAATTTCACGTGGGAATATAGTATCCGATAATGGCTTGATTCGTTCTTGGCCTCAAAAGTGGATGGGTAAAGGTCAAAGATAACAATAGCCAATACTTTGAATAAATTTATAATGTACAAATGATTTAAATAAAATTAAAAAATTTTAAAGAATCTCGCATTTTTCAGTCAAACTGCCAATATAATACTATTTTCTATAAGAAATCTTGTATATAATTTTATGTTCTATAGAAAATTTTATGTACAACTGTATTTTCTATAGAATATCTGCAGTATAACAGAATTTTCTATATAAAATATTCAGTGTAACAGAAGTTTTTACAGAAAATCTTTAGTATAACAGTATTTTCTATTAAAAAAAAACTTCAATATAACAGTTATTTCTATAGAAAAACAAGTAAGAAAGTATGGTCGGTCAAGCCCGACCATATAATACCCTACACTAAGTAAAAGAGCAAAAACATTTTTCTTTTAAAATTTCAATAATTTATATTTTTGAGTGATTTTCGGAAGTGGACCTTATATGGGGGCTATGACCAATTATGGACCGATCACCATGAAATTAGGTCGTGTGATTTGTGTCTATATGAAAGTTTACTATGTTGAATTTTGTGAGTATACCAAAATTTTTAAGCGATTTATGCAAGTTAAAGTGATTTTCGGAAGCGGGTCTATATGGGAGCTATGACTAATTATGGACCGATCGTAACAAAATTTGGTGACATGATTTTTGTATATATAAAACTTATTTGGAGCGCAATTTGTGGAGATACATTTATAAGTTAAACATTTATGACCGATAAAGTCCAATTTCGGAAGGACATTTGTATGGGGGCTAGGTGAATTAGTGGACCGATTTCAGCCAGTTTCAATAGGCTTGGTCCTTGAGCCGAAAAAATAATATGTACCAAATTTGATCGAAATACCTTCAATATTGCGACCTGTACTCTGCGCACAAGGTTTACATGGACAGCCAGCCAGTCAGCCGATCAGACAGACGGACGGACGGACATCGTTTAATCGACTCGGAAAGTGATTCTAAGTTGATCGGTATACTTTAAGGTGGGTGTTAGACTAGTATCTTTGGGCGTTACAAACATCTGCACTAACGCATAATACCCTCCCCACTATGGTGGTGTAGGGTATAATTACAGTATAACCGAATTTTCTATAGCAAATCTTCAGTATAACAGTTATTTCTATAGAAAATCTTCACTATAACATAAGTTTTTACAGAAAATCTTCAATATAACTGTATTTTCTGTAGAATATTTTCTGTATAACAGTTCTCTCTAAAGAAAATCTTGTGTATAACAGAAATTTTTATAGAAAATTTTCAGTATACCAGTTATTTCTATAAAAAAAAACTTCAGTATGCCAGTTATTTCTATAAAAAAAACTTCAGTATAACAGTTATTTCTATAGAAAAATTACAGTATAACAGAAGTTTCTATAGCAAATCTTCTGTATAACAGTTATTTCTATAGAAAATCTTCAGTATAATAGAAGTTTTTACAGAAAATCTTCAATATAACAGTATTTTCTGTAGAATATCTTCTGTATAACAGTTCTTTTTAAAGAAAATCTTCTGTATAACAGACATTTTTATAGAAAATTTTCAGTATACCAGTTATTTCTATAAAAAAAAAACTTCAGTATAACAGTTATTTCTATACAAAAATTACAGTATAACAGATGTGTCCATAGAAAATCTTCTGTATAAATGTATTTGCTATAGAAAATCTTCAGATTAAAAGAAGTTTTTACAGAAAATCTTCAGTATAACAGTATTTTCTATAGAATATCTTCAGTATAACAGTTATTTCTATTGAAAAATTACAGTATAACAGAAGTTTCTATAGCAAATCTTCTGTATTATAGTTATTTCTATACAAAATCTACAGTATAACAAAAGTTTTTACTGAAGATCTTCAGTATAATAGTATTTTCTATAAAATATCTTCAGTATAACAGTTATTTCTATGAAAAATCTTCAGTATAACAGAAGTTTTTACAGAAAATCTTCAATATAACAGTATTTTCTGTAGAATATCTTCTGTATAACAGACATTTTTATAGAAAATTTTCAATATACCAGTTATTTCTATAAAAAACTTCAGTATAACAGTTATTTCTATAGAAAAATTACAGTATAACAGATGTTTCTATAGAAAATCTTGTGTATAACAGTATTTGCTATAGAAAATCTTCAGTATAAAAGAAGTTTTTACAGAAAATCTTTAGTATAACAGTATTTTCTATAGAATATATTCAGTATAACAGTTATTTCTATGGAAAATCTTCAGTATAACAGAAATTTTTATAGAAAATCTTCAGTATACCAGTATTTTCAGTAGAAAATCTTTAGTATAACAGTATTTTCTATAGAATATATTCAGTATAACAGTTATTTCTATGGAAAATCTTCAGTATAACAGAAATTTTTATAGAAAATCTTCAGTATACCAGTATTTTCAGTAGAAAATCTTCTGTATAACAGTTCTTTCTAAAGAAAATCTTCTGTATAACAGAAATTTTTATAGAAAATCTTCAGTATACCAGTTATTTCTAAAGAAAATCTTCAGTATTACAGAAGTTTGTATAGAAAATCTTTAGAATAACAATGTTTTCTCAAAAAAATCTTCAGTATAACAGTATTTTTTACAGAAAATCTTCAGTATAACAGTATTTTCAGAAAATGTTCAATATAACAGTTTTCAATAGAAAATCTTTAGTATAACAGTATTTTCTATAACAAATCTTCAGTATAACAGTATTTTCTGTAAAAAATCATCATATAACAGTATTTTCTATAGAAACATTTCTGTACAAATATATTTTCTATAGAAAATCTTCAGTATAACAGAAGTTTTTATGGAGAATCTTCAGTATAACAGTTATTTCTATAGAAAATCTTCAGTATACATGTTATTTCTGAAAAAATATTCACTATAACAGAATTTTCTATAGAAAATCTTTAGTACTTATAACAGTATTTTCTCTAGAATAATTTAGTAACAGTAGTTTCTATAGAATATCTTCAGTATAATAGTATTTTCAATAGAAAATTCTTAGTATAACAGTATTTCCTATAGAAAATCTTCGTTATAAATGTATTTTCTATAGATAATCTTCAGTATAACAGAAGTTTATATAGAAAATCTTCAATAAACCAGTTATTTCTAAAAAATTCTCAGTATAACACAAGTTTCTATAGAAAATCTTTAATATCACAGTATTTTTTACAAAACATTTCAGTATAACAATATTTTCTCTAGAATATCTTTAATATAACAGTATTTTCTATCGAAAATCTTCAGTATAACAGTATTTTCTACAAAACATTTCAGTATAACATTATTTTCTCTAGAATATCTTTAGTATAACAGTATCTTCAGTATAACAGTAGTTTCTATAGAATATCTTTAGTATAACAGTATTTTCAATAGAAAATTTTCAGTATAACAGTGTTTCCTATAGAAAATCTTCAGTATAACAGTAGTTTATATAAAAAATCTTCACTATATCAGTATTTTCTATAGAAAGTATTTAGTATAACAGTTATTTCTATAGAAAATCTTCAGTATAATAGTATTTCCCACAAACAGATTTCAGTATCGAAAATGTTCAGTATAACAGTATTTTCTATAGAAAATCTTTAGTATAATAATATTTCCCACAAACAGATTTCAGTATAACAGTATTTCCTATAGAAAATCTTCAGTATAACAGTTTTTCTATAAAAAAAATCTTCAGAATAACAGTATTTTCTATAGAAAATCTTCGATAAAACAATATTTTTATATATCATTTGAATTTGCTGGAAACAAATGTATTTAAATGCTATTTATAAACTAAACAAAATTTTTGCTTTTCCATGCCTGATTCATATAAAACGCAAGGTATATAAATATAAAAAAAAAATTATATAAAAAATTAAGCACGTTAAACAACAAGACAAGTGCATAAAATAATCAAACAACAAGTAGTAAATTCAATAAAATGTAAATTGTATACAGAAAAAAAAAGCTTGAAAGAAAAAATAAATTAAACGTTTAAGAATTTTCTTTAACACCGAGAGCCACTAAACAGAATAAAGCATAAAATAAAACAATAACAGTAACTACGTACTACGTATGTACATTTCCTGTGCTGCGTTTTTTTGTATCGAAACTAAAACTAAAGGTCAAAAAACTTTTAAAGAACAAAAGCAAATAATAATAATAATAATAATAAAAATATATTTAATATAGAAAATTTTTGAAATAAAAGCTTTAAATTGTATAGAAGTTGTATTAAACTAAACACAATTGAAACAAGAATTGACTTGAAATTATATAAAATAAATAGAATTAAAAATGCACAACACACGGTAGTTATAATTTAAAGAAAAAATAATGCATTCAGACGTCTGACTGGCGCCCAAATAGTTTAATTTAATTGTTTATTAATTGTAAATTTCTCATAGAAACAACACATTTAAAACAATATACAAAACATAAGACACAAATATATAAATCGTATTCCTGTTGCATTTAATTTAATTCAATTTCAATTCAACTTCAATTCATTTCGATTCAAATTTGTCTGTGGCTGGTTGTAATCATGAATGAATTTGTAATTTCATTTAGGAAAAACAAGTGTTTTTCTTTTATAATTCTTGTAGTTTTCTGGTTGTGCATTTTAACAAAATTTTGTTACCATTGTAATTAGTTTGAAAACATGTTAAGCACGTAACTTTAATTCTAACATTTATTTAATGTTATGGTCAAGTCTCGAGACTCTCTGCTACGTTTAGTTCATTTTTATGTTAATGATCTTGTTAACTTGGTTGTTCTTTTTTGTTTCTCTTCAAAATCCTGTATCCCCCCTCCCCTATACTGTCTCTGTAAATGGTTTATAGTCTTTTGGACGCCAGTCTTCCGTTAGTCTTATAGTTTATGCGTTTTTCCTTGTTTTCTTATATAAAAGAAGCCTCTGCATTTAACTAAGCATTTAATGTTCTCATGGGATAATTCCTATGTAAATTTCTAATTATTTTTAAATGTTTGATGAAAATGTCAACTAGAATTCTTCAAGCAGTATCTTCAAATAAACACGACTTTTCAGAGGACACTTCAAAACATACCGCTATTAAAAAAAAAACCTTAACACAAAGGTGTTGGTAATTGAGCTATTAGACATTTAAATATGTTATTAGCGGTCTAAATCAAAAACTAGAGGTGTTAAATGTAAACGCACATAAAAGGCCTTAGAATTAGGAGACATATTTAAATTATATTGTATATAAAACGAATTTTTTAATGTCTTTTTAATATTGTAATGAAAATGTCTTAAACATCTAAGGATTTTTGTTCCAGACAAACGTTTTAGTTAATTGAGAAAGAAAATCTTAAATGTTGTCAAAGAATAAGCCGCTACTACATTTCAATGATTTTTAAATAGCACTTGTTTAAATTCTACATTTTAAGAGTTTCAAAATATTCAACAAGTAAGAGTGTTTTATTCGGCTGTGCCGAATCTTGTGACAATAAAATATTTTACTAATATTGGGGTTATATGCGGATTATGGTAAATTATGGACCGATCCTCAAAACAGTTGGTAGAAAGATTTATATTCAATTTCATCACGATACTAATTATTTCGTTTTCTGAGGGTAACCTTGTATGCGCACTAGGTGAAATCATGGATCAATATAGCCCATTTTCAATACCAATCAAACCTAGTTCCTTTTGTTTGGGACCTATCGTGTTTTTAATAGACAGGCAGATGAACGAACACAGCTAGATCATCTTAGAATCTTATGAAGGCCCCGAATATATATAAATATTTTGATATATTACAAACGGAATTACAAAGAGATAATTAAGTAAAATGATTTTATTAAAGGCCTTTCAATTAGGCCGTTCCGTTCTTTAAATTTAAATAAATCGTGTATGAGATATCATTTCTTTTATTACTTTGAAAGGCCTGTCGATGCAATTATGTATGGAATATAACATCGTGCAAATATTCTGCTGAAACCACATTTCGAAATTTACATTCCTTTAAAAACTTTTTAAAATAAGCCAGGTTGCTATTTTAATCCACCCACTCTTTTTATGTTTCTACTTTTCCTTACACTCTTTTTCTCTTATCGTTTATCTCAATTCTTTTAAAAGACAAATTGCGTAATTTCCGAAATTTTAATCCAATTTAATTTAATCTCTACACTCATTGCGGTTTTTTCAAATCACCTTCATAAGCACTTAGGAAAATTTGTTCTGTACGTGTCGAGTTTTATTCAAATTTGTTGTCATTGATCCACTAAAAGTGCTTATGCAGTTTGAACATGCTGAGATTTAAATAACCCAGATTCTTCAAAATACTTTGAGTAATAAATAAATTTTTTATCTTAAAAATTTTTCTCAATAAAAATTGTTTTCAACATTATACCTATAATAAATTTTGATCAACAATTGTTGTAACAACAAAACCAAGGTATGAAAAAATCGTATCACCAAAAAAAAAAAAAAAAGTAAGGAAGTATGGTCGGTCAAGCCCGACCATATAATACCCTACACTAAGTAAAAGAGCAAAAACATTTTTCTTTTAAAATTTCAATAATTTATATTTTTGAGTGATTTTTGGAAGTGGGCCTTATATGGGGGCTATGACCAATTATGGAACGCTCACCATGAAATTAGGTTGTGTGATTTATGTCTATATTAAAGATAACTATGTTGAATTTTGTGTGTATATCAAGTGATTTAAAGTGATTTTCGGAAGCGGGTCTATATGGGAGCTATGACTAATTATGGACCGATCGTAACAAAATTTGGTGACATGAATTTTGTGTATATAAAACTTATTTGGAGCGGAATTTGTGGAGATACATATATAAATTAAACATTTATGACCGATCAAGTCCAATTTCGGGAGGACATTTGTATGGGGGCTAGGTGAAATAATGGTCCGATTTCAGCCAGTTTCAATAAGCTTGGTTCTTGAGCCGAAAAAATATTATGTACCAAATTTCATCGAAATATCTTCAAAATTATCTGCGCACAAGGTTTACATGGACAGCCAGCCAGCCGACCAGACGGACGGACGGACGGACATCGTTTAATCGACTCAGAAAGTGATTCTAAGTCGATCGGTATACTTTAAGGTGGGTGTTAGACTAATATTTTTGGGCGTTACAAACATCTGCACAAACGCATTATACCCTCCCCACTATGGTGGTGTAGGGTATAAATATTCTATTTTACATTTTATGAAAATATTTTATACCCTTCACCATGATGAATGGCGATTTATACATTTTTAATTTTCGACCCAAAAAGTACATATATTTTCTACCGTTATATATAGCGGAGTCGATAGATCCATATCCGTCTGTCTGTTGAAATCAACTTTACATTTGGCCAAACAGGTGTTTTTATTCTCATCCATATAACTTTTTACTATTGTTCTTAGAAAAATGTTTCCCAAATAGTTTAGATAGCCATTTCTTCAATATTTCAAAAAAGAAACATGTAAGAGAGCTATATTCGGCTGTGCCGCATTTTATATACCCTTCACTAAATTATACTTTAAAATAATTTTTTTTAAATATTTTTAGGTAAACAAAATTTAATTTTTTTTGTAATTGTTTTTCCAAAATTTTTTTGGTAATTGTTTTTTAATTTTTTTTAAAAAAAGTTGTTTCCAAATTTTTTTAAAAAATTTTTTTTTTTTGGAAAAAAAATTCGGGTTAAAAAATATTTTTCCCGATTTTGACCCATTGTAGGTCCAACTTACTATAGCCTTATCTACATCGTTGCAATGGACTTTGAAATATCTATCATTAGATATCCATATTGTCTATATTAATGACTTAGTAATCCAGATATAGATCAAAAATAGGTAAAAAATCAAGGTTGTCCCGGTTTTTTGCTCATATCTCCGTTATTTATGGACCGATTTTGCTGATTTTAAATAGAAAACTTCTCGAAAGCATGTCTGACAGAATTATTGAAGATTTGGATCCCGAAGATATCTGGGGTCTTCAGAAAATTGATTTCAACAGACAGACAGACGGACATGGATTTATCGACTCCGCTATCTATAGGGTCGGAAATGAAAAATGTAGAAATTACAAACGGAATGACAAACTTATATATACCCTTTTCACGAAGGTGAAGGGTATAAAAAAAATTTCGAAAAAACTTTTTTAAAAAAAATTAAAAGACAATTTCAAAAAAAAAAATTAATTTTGTTTACCTAAAAATATTTTAAAGTATAATTTGGTGAAGGGTATATAAGATTCGCCACAGCCGAATATAGCTCTCTTACTTGTTTTTAAATATTATTATTTAAACAAATTTTTTTTTTTTTAAATTATTTTTTAATTTGTAAAAAAAAATTTTTTTTCCAAATTTTTTTTAAACAATTTTTTTCCAATATTTTTTTTTAATTTTTAAGATTTTTTTTTTTTTAAATTTTAAAAATCCCAAAATTTTAAGTTATACACACGATGTTTTTCAACCCAAGTTTTTTTCACCCAACAATTTTTATACCCTTCACCCATAGTTGAGGGTAGTGCACTAAATGTTTATTGAACTCAGCATTGCACTATAACTCACTAAAATTGCAAAAAATTTAGTTTGCACTATTTTTTATCAGTTTAGTGGTAATGCACATTTCTTAACTAGCACTAAAAAAAATAGTGATAGTGATAATTGTTTAACTATCACTAAACGAAGATTTAGTGCAAAAATCTGCACTACAATTAATTAGTGCAAAATTTTAACCTGCAATCAAACAAGGCTGCATTAAACATACTATCAATAAATTTTCAAAAATGAGTAGTCATGAAATTATTGAATCACAAATTAGAAAAATAAAAATTTTAAATATTTTTTGTTATTTTTAATGAAATATTAGTCTTAAGTTTTAAATTAGTGTACAGGAATAAACTTAAACCATTTTGGACTTAAAAATTTAGTGCACAATTTGAAGTTGCACTCAAATTAGTGCATACAAAAAAGTTGCAATAAACTGATGATTGCATTTTTTTAAATCAACTAATTTAATTTTGAGTGCAAAATTTTTTAACTCACTATCACTAATGTTTAGTGAGGCTGCTAATTTTCAACTCAGCACTAAATATGAACAAAATGATTGACTAATTTTGCATTATCATTAAGTATTAGTGCAAACTGCAAAATTAGTGCACTACCCCCATCTATGCCTTCACCATGAGTCCTTAAGCCCCTAATACCTCTATAGCCCCGGTTCGGTTGGCTGAGATATAAGCAACAAATATGACTACCTCGACTTTGGCCAATTTTTGATCTAGATTTGTATTACTAAGTCTTTAATAGAGACCTTTCCAATGACGCCATAGAAATTTGGACCTACAATTGGTAAAAATATGGAACAAATTTTAACCCCAGTTTTTTTTTCATAAACATTTTTGAGCTAAAATAAAATTTTTTTTAAAAAATTAAAAAAAAAATTTAAAAATTTCTTTAAAGTATTTTTTGTTTGGCACAGCCGTCTATATCTCTCTTACTTTTTTCCGATTTTTTTATTCAAAATTTTTTCACACATTTTTTTTTACCAATTTTTTTTTTCAAATTTAATTTTAAAATGTTATATATTTTTTTTATCTATATCAGGATTACTTACAATATGGATATCTAATAACAGATATTTCAAAGACCTTACCAACGACGTATATAACGCCAAATATTTTAAAACTCGAGTTTTTTTCGCCAACAAATTTAGTTTACCTTATATTTTCTTTCAACCAAAAAAATTATGATCTCTAAAAAAAATTTAAATATTTTTATTTTAAAGTATGCTTTGGAATATAAGATTCAAAAGCCATATAGAAATTCCATCATTAAATTGAAATTTAATCCAACTGGTTTAAAAACATTTAAGCTCCCTCTCGCTCTCTCTCTCTTACAACTAATATATCTTACTATTGCTCCCTAACACCCCTATTAGATAAACTCCGTTATTTCCAGATTTTACTTAAAATAATAACACTTTTCTTAGATCCGTTTTGTGGTTTTTCAAATCATCATGATCATGCAAAAACACTTTACAAGATTCAAAAATTTTCACACACATGTGAAAATAAGGCTCAAGAATGTACTTCCCGTCATCAATGACCAAGTAAAATACAAGACAGACAACATAAATGTTCTATTTGATTTGCATTATTGAAATTATTGTTGGTAATCTGGCCAAAAAGTCGTTTTGGAATTGTTTAATCCTAGCTGAGAGTTACTTAGGCCGGCATGAAGGAGAGAGAGAGTGTGGTGTGTTAATGAAAGACACAAAGGGATTTAGAAGCATTAACCGCAGCTTAAGCAGTTATGTTGTGGCTACACATATGTGAAAAACTTGTGCAATTTGGAAAATACTAATCATGAGATTTAATCAAACAAGTCTGGAAAAAAAATATATACAAAACACAGTAGAGAGATTTAATTGAGATCAACTAAAAAAAAATTAGAAAATTTACAAATTTTTTGGTGGTTTTTTCGCAGCAAATCGGAATTTTGAGGAAAACAAATGCATTTGAATATGAAGATGGAAAGAGAAAGGGAATATGATTAAAAAAAAAACCGCAAACCTGATTATAGGAAACAAATTATGTATATGAATTGTAGACTTGTCTGTATGTCTGTCTATTAGTTTTAATCAACATAAGTCAGCAAAATTTTTACACCACAAAACTATTGTAATTATGTGTAGATAGATATAGATAGATTGTATTGGCTGTGTGATAGTTGTCAACTTCCGTCATGGGTGGGGTTTTCCAGCATGCAAATCTTAAACAGATGACGACGTTTATTAACTTTTCGTGGTTTCTGTTACTGCTGCTGCTGCTTGCTATTTTTACTTTACCAAAAGTGATCATGATTTTAGTTTGGTTTTTTTTTCTGTAGCTCTCTGTAAACAATGGATTTGAATTAAATCTTGATATTAAATTGCAATTTCTTTGGCTTTATAGTCATGGGAAATTTTAGAGTTTGTGTGTGTTTTTTTTCAGGGATATTCCCCTGAAGTTAATATTAGTAAAAAGGATTTAAATTAAGAAATATAAATAACTGTTTTATATTCTTAAATCTTTTTAAGCAAAGACTTCCAATTAAATTATCATTAAATTGTATTTAAAGATTTCTTAGGCTTTCTTTAAGATTTTTAAAAAAATTCTTTGTTCTAAAATATTAACCCTAAATGTATTGTAATGCTAATTGAGTTATTTATTTCATAATTATTATTTATGTGGTCATGCTATATTAATAATATTAATAAAAACTTTATTATCTAACCACAATTTGCCAAAACTTTCTTAAAAATCTAAACCATCCCTGTAATTTTGATTTAGGGGAGGTTTTTGTTTGCTATTGTTTTGCAATATTTTGTGGATTTTATAATTGTCTAATAATATTTGCCTAATATTTTTTATATCTCTTTTTTACAAAATCATAATTATGCTAATTTTGTTATAGATTTTTGTTCCAAATATGATTTATGTTTTAATATTTAATAATTATTAATAAAGTAAGTTATTTGATTTTCTTAAGAATTTTTTTTACAAAATATTTATAACCCTTGATTTACATATTTAATTGCTGTTTTAGAGAACTGTTTTTTTAATAACTATAAATATTTATTAGATGTTTTGAAATGCTTTGTTTTTTTTGAATTTAGCACAGCGGGTGTTGAAAATTGAACATGAAGTGTGAAAAATATAAGCTAATTTTGAATTATGGAACTTTCTCATGTTATAGAATATTAAATGTTATTTGAACTACAGCTGACAAAATACTTTTAACCGCAATAGCGAATCAAAAAGTCTAACAAATAGACTGTGATCTAGCTAAACAATTTGGGAGGAGATACACAGAGAAAACAGATTCGTGATCGCAACAGAATTTGTCGCCAATCGAACGTGCTCTCATATAATTCGATTGAAGGAATAGACTATATAGCATCAACATATTTAAATTGTTGAATTATGTATATACACAACTGTTAAAAATAATACAATTCGATGCTCAAGACAATGTGTGATCTTCACACATTTCTTGTCTTCATTTATTCTATATTTATACCCTACACCACCATAGTGGGGAGGGTATTATGCGTTTGTGCAGATGTTTGTAACGCCCAAAAATATTAGTCTAACACCCACCTTAAAGTATACCGATCGACTTAGAAGCACTTTCTGAGTCGATTAAGCGATGTCCGTCCGTCCGTCCGTCTGGTTGGCTGGCTGGCTGGCTGGCTGTCCATGTAAACCTTGTGCGCAGAGTACAGGTCGCAATTTTGAAGATATTGCGATGAAATTTGATACATATTATTTTTTCGGCTCAAGGACCAAGCCTATTGAAACTGGCTGAAATCGGTCCATTATTTCACCTAGCCCCCATACAAATGTCCTCCCGAAATTGGACTTTATCGGTCATAAATGTTTAATTTATATATGTATCTCCACTAATTCCGCTCCAAATAAGTTTCATATACACAAAATTCATGTCACCAAATTTTGTTACGATCGGTCCATAATTAGTCATAGCTCCCATATAGACCCGCTTCCGAAAATCACTTTAACGTGCATAAATCGCTTAAAAATGTTGGTAAACACACAAAATTCAACATAGTTAACTTTAATATAGACATAAATCACACGACCTAATTTCATGGTGATCGGTCCATAATTGGTCATAGCCCCCATATAACCCCACTTCCGAAAATCACTCAAAAATATAAATTAATGAAATTTTAAAAGAAACATTTTTTTTGCTCTTTTACTTAGTGTAGGGTATTATATGGTCGGGCTTGACCGACCATACTTTCTTACTTGTTTTAATATAAATATATAATCTTTAGCTTTTTTAAAGCTAATTATTGAAATTAAATTTTGCATTCCCAAAAATAACTTCTAAGGATAATATGATTACTTTGGATCATAATATAATGTCATTGGATAATAATATGATATTATTTGAGTTCATTGGGTCAGTATTACATTATTACTACTATAATTCAGAATAATATGATATTTTATGATACTATAAATGATAACAATATGTGTGGACTACAATCATAAATCTTATCATAATATCTTGCTCTTAGATTATGTTTACCACAACCATGTTTTTTCTCTGCCATTCCAATGTTTTAGGTTTCATGAATGAATTCTTTAAAAATTTTAATTCGTTAACAAAAATGTAATTGTTTCAAAAGTTAATCATTATATATCAGCCATACTTCAGCTGTAAGACATAAACTATTTATGCATGCAATCAAATTATTTGATTGTCAAAAATTTCTGTATCATTTCGTAGTCCAATGAAAATGTGAGACTACATTCGAAATCACAAAATAGCTGAATAATAAGATATGCTAAAAAAATTAGTAGATTACATAGAAACCTACGATTGAAGCCCAATCTAGACTTCATAAAGTCCTTAGATTTAATATCATATATAGCACTGCGATTGATGTTTAACTTAGACTGGGTCTATGATTGCAGATCAAATAAGACTACTTATAACCCTGTGATTGAAGCTCAATATAGACTACATAAAGACCTGCCATTGAAGCCCAATCTATTCTATAAAAAGTTATTTTATTTAAGGTTCTATTAAGACTTAGTTCAGCAGTAATTGTAGATCAAGTCTAGCTTAAAAACAAGTAAGAAAGTATGGTCGGTCAACCCATATAATACCCTACACTACGTAAAAGATTTTTCTTTTAAAATTTCAATAAATTATATTTTTGAGTGATCGTCAATCAAAATACTTACAAGAGGATATAGAGACCTATTATCTAAGCACTTTTTAGAGTTCAAAAATACTTACAATTGAAGCACAGATTGGAGAACATAAAGACCTATGATAAAAGTACAAATTGTAAGATTTTAAGATCATCGATTAAAGAACAATTTGGAGTATAGAAAAACCTATGATTGAAGACTAATCAAGAGCAAATAGAGACCTACAATATAAGCTCAACCCAACCAGTCTTAACCTACAGCTGAAGCACAATTTGGAGTTCATAAAAACCTACGATTGAAGCATAATTTAAAGCTTAAGGCTTAATCAAGAACAAATAGAGTACGATTATTTAAGCACAATTTGGAATATTTACTCCTAGGGTTTTATTCAAACTGCTGATTGCAATTTAAAACAAGTAAGAAAGTATGGTCGGTCAAGCCCGACCATATAATACCCTACACTAAGTAAAAGAGCAAAAAAAAATTTTCTTTTAAAATTTCATTAATTTATATTTTAGAGTGATTTTCGGAAGTGGGGTTATATGGGGGCTATGACCAATTATGGACCGATCACCATGAAATTAGGTCGTGTGATTTATGTCTATATTAAAGTTAACTATGTTGAATTTTGTGTGTTTACCAAAATTTTTAAGCGATTTATGCACGTTAAAGTGATTATCGGAAGCGGGTCTATATGGGAGCTATGACTAATTATGGACCGATCGTAACAAAATTTGGTGACATGAATTTTGTGTATATAAAACTTATTTGGAGCGCAATTTGTGAAGATACATTTATAAATTAAACATTTATGACCGATAAAGTCCAATTTCGGGAGGACATTTGTATGGGGGCTAGGTGAAATAGTGGACCGATTTCAGTCAGTTTCAATAGGCTTGGTCCTTGGGCCGAAAAAATAATATGTACCAAATTTGATCGAAATATCTTCAAAATTGCGACCTGTACTCTGCGCACAAAGTTTACATGGACAGCCAGCCAGCCAGCCGACCAGACGGACGGACGGACGGATATCGCTTAATCGACTCAGAAAGTGATTCTAAGTCGATCGGTATACTTTAAGGTGGGTGTTAGACTAATATTTTTGGGCGTTACAAACATCTGCACAAACGCATAATACCCTCCCCACTATGGTGGTGTAGGGTATAAATATAATGCACCGAAATTAGACAATCGACCTTTTACTGAGCCATGGAGGAACTATTGAAACTGGTTTTGTACCTACAATTGAAGTTTAACAACTTAGAGAATATAATCTACGAAAACATAAAGAACTTCCATTGAAACACTATTTCGAATACATAAAGAACCATGAGTGAAGCACAGTGAGGAGTACATGAAAATCAAAGACTTAAACACAATTTGGAGTACATAAATACCTACAATTGAAGCAAACATTGGAGTACACATTTAGGTATATAAATATCTATATGATTGAAGCTCAACCAAGACTACAGACTGATCTTCGTTTAAAGCTCAATCATAAAGAACCTCTTCATAGAGAATACAGGCCAGTTTAGAATTCATATAAAATTATTTATCACACAATGTTATCCAACAGGTTCAAATGATGTTAAATCTGAACAAGGCTTAAACAGAAAATGAGCTGGATGTGTTTTCAGATTCTTTAAGTTTAATAATTGGAACTTTCAAACAGGGAAATATTAATAGTCGATCAATCTATAATTGAATTGTTTTGTTATTATATAATAAAGTATATGCTATGAAAACGGACTATTTGTGGTTTCAACAAGACGGCATCATACAGTCAATGCAAACATATAATTTTATAAAATTACTATTTCCATGATCGCCACTAATGGACCATCAAAATCATGGAATTAATTTAAGCTATTCTAAATTGTTGAAATCAATTTTATTGATACATCCTTATATTAGCTATAGTTGAAATAGGTTGCATAAAAACCTGAATGTGTCAACATATTTTCATCAAAATTTTAGCCATAAACTCAAAATTATCAAGTATTTTACTGGCTCTATGTATGATCAAAACAATATATTTTGATTTGAAGCAATATTTATATTATGGAAGTCTCTTTACATACTAAAACAAATTTCTAACGATAATAACGCCTTAGAGCATGAATCTGCTGACTCTCTTGATATCGAAATGGAGCCGCTGTTCTGATCGAAGCTCCCGCTCACTATGGAAGTTTTATATTCAAACTACTGATAGCAATTTTTAAAAATAGTGCACCGAAATTAAACAAGTGACCTTTTATTGAGTCATGTAGAAACTATTGAAACTGATACAAAGACGTTTTTGATTTCATCTAGTCCCCATCTATATGGTGCTCCAAAGTTTACGCAGAAAACTGTTGCCAAAATTCCTGCAATTTTGGATTCATAGAACCCACATATGTTTGTTAAAAAACAAATGAATCCGCGACTTGTCATTGTTTGGTACGGATTTTGGTCTGGAGGCATCCCTAAACTATACTTACTCGAAAATGAGGCTGATCAAGCAATGACTGGTGATCTGGTGCTCGATATCGCTGTATATCGCGACATGTTGCTTCAATAAGTACTCCCTCATACAGTCAATAAAGCAATTCATTTACTGGTTGAAACATTTGCTGGTCGTATACTCTCTCGTTTTTGTGAGCAAAGTTTGCCCCCTAGATGGCTTAAAACCATTGGATTTCTTTCCATGGTAACGTGCCCACAATTATAACTGCATTGAAGGATGAAAAACGTACACCATTTATAGGAAGTTCTTGTCGAAATTCTCACAAATAATGATACTACTCCAGCAAAATCGTAAAGCCCATTTGTCTCCTATGTTATTTATGATTCAATAAAAAATAATAATCTTAAGAAAAAAGTAATAGTTTAAAATAGAAATCATTTCACCTTTAATTTAACAAAATATTGCACTGCTACTTAATTTTAATCCAAATCTGTTTTCAAATTCTCTTCTATGACTAATTTTGCTACACAAACAATTTAAATGAAACAGAAACTCCCAAAACAATTCTCAAGAATTTATTATGACTGCATCTAAACAAATAATTTAATAGCCAAACAAAAAAAAAATCTAATCAATATTTTTAAAGCATACTATAAATATTAAATTTCATATTTTTATAACAACACACGTAATAAATAATTTATTAATATTTTCGGGCTTCCAATAAAAAAAAATTTTATATTTTAAACAAATGGTTTGAAAATCCCATTTAATCTTTTTAAATATTTAATACAAAAATATTAAATTGTTTTTATACCCTGCACCACCATAGTGGGGAGGGTATTATGCGTTTGTGCACATGTTTGTAACGCCCAAAAATATTAGTCTAACACCCAAAGTATACCGATCGACTTAGAATCACTTTCTGAGTCGATTAAACGATGTCCGTCAGTCCGTCCGTCCGTCTGGTCGGCTGGCTGGCTGGCTGTCCATGTAAACCTTGTGCGCAGAGTACAGGTCGCAATTTTGAAGATATTTCGATGAAATTTGGTACATATTATTTTTTCGGCTCAAGGCTCAAGCCTATTGAAACTGGCTGAAATCGGTCCATTATTTCACCTAGCCCCCATACAAATTTCCCTCCGAAATTGGACTTTATCGGTCATAAATGTTTAATTTATATATATATCTCCACAAATTCCGCTCCAAATAAGTTTTATATACACAAAATTCATGTCACTAAATTTTGTTATGATCGGTCTATAATTAGTCATAGCTCCCATATAGACCCGCTTCCAAAAATCACTTTAATGTGCATAAATCGCTTAAAAATGTTGGTATACACACAAAATTCAACATAGTTAACTTTAATATAGACATAAATCACACGACCTAATTTCATGGTGATCGGTCCATAATTGGTCATAGCCCCCATATAAGGCCCACTTCCGAAAATCACTCAAAAATATAAATTATTGAAATTTTAAAAGAAAAATGTTTTTGCTCTTTTTAACTTAGTGTAGGGTATTATATGGTCGGGCTTGATCGACCATACTTCCTTACTTGTTTATGTGTTGCTTTTGAACGTTCTATATGTGTGTTATAATTTCAGCATTAGACAGCATAAATAAACTGAAATCTTCAAATAAGATCTAAAATATTTATTGTTTAAAAATGCTGAAAGCTTCCGCATTGATAAACATAAATCTTGGGCAAATAAAAAATAAAGCAAATTATTTATTAATAAATTAATAAAACACCTTTTTGATTATACTATTTCAAATATAATATTGTATAATAATAATAATTACAAAGACTACTAGTTAGAAACTTAGTTTAAGTTTTAAACACATGGTTAAGAGATAAAGATGATAATTTTTTATAGAGTTTCTTTGTTATAAAATATTAAACAATATAGATGATCATAACCGTCTGTATGATACCCTACACTGAGTAAATGAGCACAAGCCTTTTACTTTTAAAATTTCAATAATTTATTTTCGTGAATGATTTTCTGTTGTGATCCTTATTTGGGAGCTATGACTAATTATGGAGCGATTGCCAGTACTTTGAGCTCAATGTTTAAATGGTAAGCCAGACGGACGAACGGACGGATGGACGGACATCGTCTAATCGTCTTAGAAAGTGATTCTGTGTCGACTGAGTACACTTTAAGATGGGTGCTAGACTAACATTTTTGGCCGCTACAAATTTCAGCACAAACGCATAATCTTTCCCCTGTATCTCTGGTGTAGGGTATGCAAAAGAAATCTATTATAATGCTAGACAATAAAGAGTTATAAACGATATCATCATGGCGATTTAAACAAATCGTATACATAATTTATTTATAGAAGAAAACAAAATAAAATTAATGCAATTTTTATGATAAATTTAGTTTGGTGTCTACTAGTGTCTTAATAAATCAACACTTGGTAACAACAAAAAAATTGTTAAGACTTTAAAGAAATAAGAATAAGTCGAATTTTGAAAGCACTATTATGTTTTTTTAAGACCGCTAGAACTTACGAAAGGTTTAGCTATCAAATGATGCGTCATACTATACTCCCTTTTTGACACTTATGATCAATATGATCTGGCAATCACCATGACTAGATTGATCATTGAACAACGCTAACAAATTTACTTTGAAAATCAGACATCAATTCGCGCAACTTGTAGATCACTTTATGGCGCACATAACCGTCCATAGATCTGTGGTTAGCTTTCTTATACTCTCTAAATGATGCAATAACATCAACACGTGGAAGGAAACGAGTGCAAGATCCAAATTTATCGATTCGTCTTCAGTCACAGGCATTGAATTACTGGACGAGCGTGCACAATTTTACGGAAATATATAGCTTGTAAAGGAATTAAAGCCACGTCTATTGGGCTGTAGAGCAGTTGGAAACCGACCTGATGTTTTATTTCAAAATTGTTTACACGCTGCTAGCGTCAATGGACCTTATTTCTTTAAAAATTAAGCCAAAGCCCGCATTACGATCAATGAAGATCGTTTCGCAAAAATCTTGGCCTGCGCCCATAAAAGAACCAGCTGTTGTATGAATTAAAGCCACGAGGTAATCATTGGAAACCGACCTGATGTTCTATCGCAAAATTTTGTTCAGCGATGATGCTCTTTTTTGGCTTAATTGGCTTGTTAATAAACAAAATTGCCGCATTTGGCGAGAGGCCAATCCACAACAGACCCCACAGACTCCATTACATCCAGAAAACTGCACAATTTGTGCGGTTTACATGCTGATGGCATCATCGGAACTTATTTCTAAAAAAATGAAGACGAAGCTCGAGTTTCGATCAATGGAGATCGTTACCGCATTATGATCGATGATTTTTTATTTGAAAATGAAAATGACATTGATCCTTGGGACGATCTGTCATAATATGGTTAGTTTTTGACTTTTATGATCATTAAAAATCAAAATGAATAAATTGACGATTGAAAAATGCTAATAAATTATCAAAATTTACTTTGAAAATAAGTCATCGATTCATGTGGCTTATAGACGACTGTTTTATCGCAAAATTGTCTTCAGCGATGAGGTTCATTTTTGGCTTAACGAGTATGTTAATAAATTGCCATCCAGAATGTAGTGATACCAATCCTCAGCAGACCTTACAGACTTCATTGCATCATACTCAATGATTTTCTGTTTGAAAATATGGATGCCATTTATCTACGAGAGCTGTGGTTACAACAGGATGGCGCTACGTTCCATACGACCAACGCAAACATTGATTTATTGAAATAGATATTTGGCGATCACTTAATTTCGAGAAACGAACCTGTCAATTGGCTAGCAAGATCGTGTCACTTGAAGTCACTGTCAAGTCTCAAAAATAGCTTTTTCGTGTCCTTTTTTAAAAAAATAGAAGAAATTTTTTTTTCATTTTTTTTAGAATAACTTATAGGGACTCATAATTTTTCACAAACAATATTTAGCAAAGTTGTAGCTATGGTAAAACTAAGCAACTCTTGTGAACATATCAATGCAATCTGAACGTGTCTAGGTACTCTAAATAGCTAACAAAGATCCCTTTGTACCTTAACAATTTTCGCTTTTTATACCCTACACCACCATAGTGGGGAGGGTATAATGCTTTTGTGCAGATGTTTGTAACGCCAAAAAATATTTGTCTAACATAGAATCACTTTCTGAGTCGATTAAACGATGTCCATCCGTCCGTCTGGTTGGCTGTCCATGTAAACCTTGTGCGCAGAGTACAGGTTGCAATTTTAAAGATATTTCGATTACATTTGGTACATATTATTTTTTCGGCCCTAGGACCAAGCCTATTGAAACTGGCTGATATAGGTTTATTATTTCACCTAGCCCCCATACAAATGTCCTTCCGAAATTGGACTTTATCGGTCATAAATCTTTAATATATAAATGTATCTCCACAAATTGCGCTCCAAATAAGTTTTATATATACAGAATTTATGTGACCAAATTTTGTTACGATCGGTCCATAATTCGTTATAGCTCCCATATAGACCCGCTTCCGAAAATCGCTTTAACTTGCATAAATCGCTTAAAAATTTTGGTATACTCACAAAATTCAACATAGTAAACTTTTATAGAGACATAAATCACACGACCTAATTTCATGGTGATCGGTCCATAATTGGTCATAGCCCCCATATAAGGCCCACTTCCGAAAATCACTCAAAAATATAAATTATTGAAATTTTAAAAGAAAATGTCTCTTGCTCTTTTACTTAGTGTCTTACTTGTTTTACTATTTTTTTTACGCTGTAATCAGCTCTAATATCGTTCGTATTTATTACAGGACAACAGACAAGTGATCATTATAAAAGAATTGATGTAATTAAGGTTTTGTTTAACCTTTAACCAAGTGCTAAAAAAGTGGAACAAAATTGGACGTCAAGAAATCGCTTCATTTAGATCAGAAGGGGTTGCCATTAATTGATCGTTCGAATAAAAACATTTTTTTGGTTAAAATTAAGTTTTTTTGTGTTATTTTTTTTACAATTTAAAGTTATATCCAGTGTTGCCAGGAGCTGGCGAAAAAAGAAGCTATATTGGCTTCAAAAAAATTCCAGAAAAAGCTAAAATATTATAAATTAAGAATTTTGGTTTATATTTATTTTTAAATAAAAAATTAGAAAATATGTTCATAAAATTCATCTGCTTTACTTAAAGGAAGTACTAAAAAGTTAAATACTAGATTAACCATGTCAGAAAATGGACATTGTTGGTTCTATATTTGTCCATTTGTAGTTTAATATATTCTGCCCCTGAGCCTTAAGCTTCGTAATTTTATTAGCACTTTAATTTTTCACTATCAATATGACATAATATATTTTTTTTGGTTTTACTACTTTATTATCATCGGGAAAAAAATTGATTTTGCGTAGAGTTTTCATATGGTAATCTTTGTCGCAATTGCTCAATTAGTTTAATTTGTCGTATTATTTTTGTCATAATCTTCACTAATTAAAACGTTCTTTATTTTATCTCTCATTCATCAAACTAGTATGAAAAATGTGTCAAAAACATTAAACAATTTTCAATTGGCGACGATAATGGATCAAATTCCTTGAATTTTAAATCAGAAAACAGCAAATGATTTATTTACTTTTTGTACTTTGTGCAATACTGGTTTTAAAAAAAGATGGTACGCCAAATTATAATCAGTGTATTAATTACTTAAAAGTTTGGCTTTTTAGAATTGCTGGTTTGACGAAATTAAAACAAAATGGGTTTTAACTCGAAGCATAGATCCACAAGACGTTTAACGGCTATTGATCGCCATCGAGTATCACAAGCCTTCAAGAGTTTGTGGGGCTCTTGTCCATTATATAATGATGAATATAATGTGTAATAACAATTTTGTCTTGAAAGAGAATTTGCTAGACATTTAAGCTTTCAGATATAAAATACTCTATTTCATTTTGAACCACTTGATATTGGCAATTGTTATTTGTTCTTTTAATACTGCACAATTCTTGAGTATGTTGAAAAGCTAAATGAAAATCAGTAATGAATTAAAATGAAAATGGTTCACAAATATAAATTTAGCCTTTTTATTTACTCTTTAGTCTCGAAATTTTTAGCCTTTTTTAATTTCAAAAAAGGCTATTTTGAAATTAAGAAAAGGCTAGAAAAAAGCCACGAAGCTAAAACCAAAATTTCGAGGCTAAAGAGTAAATAAAAAGGCTAAATTTAGCCTCAAAAAGGCTAAACTGGCAACACTGGCTATAAGAGACAATTGTTAGCTACGACTAGGTCTTTTGTAGCACTCGATGAAAAGATTTTATGTGTGTAATTTTTTTGAAATCGGAACACAAACGAAGAAGTAGGATCATTTTAAAAATGTAATATACCCGAGGTGTCCTACTTTGAGGACCCTTGGTCGCGGCCCTAGTGGGCCCATGACTTAAACTCGATAGCACTTCTTCTTTGCGCATGTGAAATTTCATTCAAACCAATCTAAACATTTAGCAGTTACAGATTTATTTCCCTCTTTTTTGTCTATACCACTATGTGTCGCTTACGATAAAATTCGTTTACTGTAAAATGTAAACATTGACTTACGATAAAATCTTACCTCCTATAATTTTGAAGTTATTAACAATTTTGATATTCTGAGAACGCTAAAACTTCAGTCGGTCCATAAAATTTTATTTTTTGCAATAAAAAAAGAAATTTAGAAAATGTCGCTTACGATAATTTGGCGCTAAGGGCTTGAGATGCAGGAAAATGCACCGCTTGTTGTGGTTTGCACGCTGGTGGTATCATCGGATCCTATTTCTTAAAAAATTAAGCCGGAGCTTGCGTTATGGTCAATAGAGATTATTATTGCACCATTATCATTGTGTTTTTGTTTGAAAATAGGTTGATATTGATCCGGACAATATGTGGATGACGCTACGTGGCATTCATCGTCCGCAATTATCGATTTATTGAAATAAAATTTTGGGGATAACCTGATTTCGTGAAACTAGCTTATCAATTGGCTTCCAAGGCAATGCGATTTGACACCTCACGATTATTTCCTCATCATTTTCAAATGTTAATGCCATCCATGTATTGATGTTTCTAATGCAAAAGAATTGTTTGATTAAAATTTACTTTTTTGTGGTTTTCAAATAAACCCTTTATATGCCAATAAGTATCCCTATATTAAAGTAGGAAACTTAACATTGCATCAACAAAATTCAGCCATATTTATGTAAAATAGTCAGGGAAAATTTCGACAAAAGAAAGCGTATATGTCAGCTAATCTAAGAACCAAATTTTCCCGATGTGATATTCCATACATAAGGCTTTCCTGAGTACTTTATGATTCTATAAAAAAAACTATAACAATCTAATGAAAGACTTTTTATTTAAATTTAAATCTTGCCTACAATTTGGCACTTTTTACCCAGCCAATCAGCAATAGAGCAATCAAGTCCGGTACAAATTTCTCTTTTAATTATTAACCGAAATTTAGGTTATCAGGTTGTCTTCGAAATCCCTTTTCATTTCCTGTAGCTTGCTATTAAATTCAAACATGTAATTTAAAATTTTATACAAAACTCAAGCAAAAACTTAGCTTAAAATCAATCTTATTTGCGTGCTAAAATAATATTTAATAATCACTAATAAGCTGTATAGCATATTATTTTCTATATTAACTCTCTAACTAATTAGCATATTTGATTTTTTTTTATATTTATCTATAATAATTAAAAAAAAATATAAAAAATAAAAACAAATTCCCCTCGTATATCATTTGCTTTAAATACCATAACTTTGTTTTTTAGATTTATTATAAACAATTTGTGTTTTTTTGATGTTGTTGTTATTGTTATCTTCTTTCTAATAATTTGTTAATAATAATTTGTTTTGGTTGTTGGCAAATTTGCATTTTATTTATAACATGTTTTAAATTTGCTTTGCTTTGCTTTTTGCGTTTCTTTCTGTTCATAAATCAGGTTTTTGTGCAGCCAGCTCCTTTCGGACACTAAAATATTCAAAAAGAATTATTTTTAATGGTGGCTGTTAATGTCATAATTATGTTTAAAAGTATTTTTTTTTTTAGAGATTTTAAAATGATTAGAGATGGTTGTGAATGATTAGGGGAATATGTGTGTTTAAATATGGAGCTACAGTTTTCATTAAGAGTTGGTCTGAGCAGTAAATTCCAAACAAATGTGAAAACAAAGTGAAATTTCAAAATGTTATAGAACACATCAGATTGAAGAACAATTGTAAATTCTTGAAAGACACTTTGTAAAGCGTGTTTTTTTAAGAAGGATATAACCAGTGTTGCCAGTTTAGCCTTTTTGAGGCTAAATTTAGCCTTTTTATTTACTCTTTAGCCTCGAAATTTTGGTTTTAGCTTCGTGGCTTTTTTCTAGCCTTTTCTTAATTTCAAAATAGCCTTTTTTGAAATTAAAAAAGGCTAAAAATTTCGAGACTAAAGAGTAAATAAAAAGGCTAAATTTATATTTGTGAATCATTTTCATTTTAATTCATTACTGATTTTCATTTAGCTTTTCAACATACTCAAGAATTGTGCAGTATTAAAAGAACAAATAGCAATTGCCAATATCAAGTGGTTCAAAATGAAATAGAGTATTTTATATCTGAAAGCTTAAATGTCTAGCAAATTCTCTTTCAAGATAAAATTGTTATTACACATTATATTCATCATTATAATATGGACAAGAGCCCCACAAACTCTTGAAGGCTTGTGATACTCGATGGCGATCAATAGCCGTTAAACGTCTTGTGGATCTATGCTTCGAGTTAAAACCCATTTTGTTTTAATTTCGTCAAACCAGCAATTCTAAAAAGCCAAACTTTTAAGTAATTAATACACTGATTATAATTTGGCGTACCATCTTTTTTTAAAACCAGTATTGCACAAAGTACAAAAAGTTAATAAATCATTTGCTGTTTTCTGATTTATAATTCAAGGAATTTGATCCATTATCGTCGCCAATTGAAAATTGTTGAATGTTTTTGACACATTTTTCATACTAGTTTGATGAATGAGAGATAAAATAAAGAACGTTTTAATTAGTGAAGATTATGACAAAAATAATACGACAAATTAAACTAATTGAGCAATTGCGACAAAGATTACCATATGAAAACTCTACGCAAAATCAATTTTTTTCCCGTTGATAATAAAGTAGTAAAACCAAAAAAAATATATTATGTCATATTGATAGTGAAAAATTAAAGTGCTAATAAAATTACGAAGCTTAAGGCTCAGGGGCAGAATATATTAAACTACAAATGGACAAATATAGAAGCAACAATGTCCATTTTCTGACATGGTTAATCTAGTATTTAACTTTTTAGTACTTCCTTTAAGTAAAGCAGATGAATTTTATGAACATGTTTTCTAATTTTTTATTTAAAAATAAATATAAACCAAAATTCTTAATTTATAATATTTTAGCTTTTTTTTTGGCTTTTTTTCTAAAGCGGTTTAGCTTTTTCTGGCCTTTTTTTGAAGCCAATATAGCTTCTTTTTTCGCCAGCTCCTGGCAACACTGCTTATAGCTTAGGAGGTATTGGCATTTGAAAATTAAATTTTCAACATTTTTACCCAACCTGCTCCAGTTTTTTGATAACAGCATATCCAAATATTTTCCGAATTTCTCCAGTTATCCTTCATTAGACTAACAACATATGTATATGCCAAATAGAAAAAGAACTGTTTAATATGCATTTGAATTTAAAACAAGTAAGAAAGTATGGTCGGTCAAGCCCGACCATATAATACCCTACACTAAGTAAAAGAGCAAAAAAAATGTTTCTTTTAAAATTTCAATAATTTATATTTTTGAGTGATTTTCGGAAGTGGGCCTTATATGGGGGCTATGACCAATTATGGACCGATCACCATTAAATTGGGACGTGTGATTTATGTCTATATGAAAGTTTACTATGTTGAATTTTGTGAGTATACCAACATTTTTAAGCGATTTATGCACGTTAAAGTGATTTCGGAAGCTGGTCTATATGGGAGCTATGACTAATTATGGAGCGATCGTCAAAAAATTTGGTGACATGAATTTTGTATATATGAAACATATTTGGAGCGAAATTTGTGTAGATACATATATAAATTAAACATTTCTGACCGATAAAGTCCAATTTCGGGAGGACATTTGTATGGGGGCTAGGTGAAATAATGGACCGATTTCAGCCAGTTTCAGTAGGCATGGTCCTTGGACCGAAAAAATTATATGTACCAAATTTTATCGAAATATCTTCAAAATTGCGCACAAGGTTTACATGGACAGCCAGCCAGACGGACGGACGGACATCGTTTAATCGACTCAGAAAGTGGTTCTAAGTCGATCGGTATACTTTAAGGTGGGTGCTAGACCAATATTTTTGGGCGTTACAAACATCTACACAAATGCATTATACCCTCCCCACTATGGTGGTATAGGGTATAAAAACCAGTATTGTTAAATCACACCATCTAGGGGGACAATTCTGTTTAACGAAACGAGAGAATGAACCGCAAAGAAATGTCACATACAGTAATTTAATTAATTCATGAGCTGTATGGTATGTGGATTGGTCTTGTTGGAATCGCATGGCGTCAACATCACTTTAATCCAATTGAGTCACTTTAAGACTCCGTCCTTCAAAAATATTGCACATTTAGTATAAAATGTTACTAAGTCACAACTGAATACTTGTTGTTGTATAAAATAGTAATAAGAAAATTTTTAAAAAAAATTTTAGTATGAAAAAGTGCAATATATGTATTTGTAGTTTTGGAGATTTAAAGTGGCATATTTTGGAATCTAATTGAAATTTGTTTTGTAAGCCAAAAATTAACTTATCTAAACAACAAAATTAGTTCGGAAAAAAATGTTGATCAAATTCTTCCTAATATTTGCAATCATATTAAAATTTTGTTATAAATTTAATTTATGAAACTCAATAAATATGTAATAAGTAATAAAATCTTTATTTATTAACAAAACTCAATGAAATTTACAAAGTTTTTAAAATTTTTCATTCTAAATAACAGAGACTAAAAACGTTTTTCAAAAAGTCAAAGGGAATCCCGCAATTCCTAAAAATTGGAGCGAAAATCCCAAAAATGGTATTTTTTAAAATTTTGCTTATAGAGTCCACATTTCCTGCGAGGCAGGGAAAATACTGTGGGGATGCAAAAGGTTTTTAAATATGTTTTCTATTTTCTGATCTCAGCTTTGGGATTTTAAAACATATAGCCCAAAATTTAAATTTTGATAAAAAATAAGGTGAAATTCAAAGGGGTGTAAGGGCGACATATTCACGATATTTATGCTAATTTAAGTGATTTTCGGAAGTGAACTTTATATGGGGGCTATGGTCAAATATGGCCCGATCCACAAAAAATTTTGTGTTGTGATTTCTTTTAGCACGAAAATTATTTTTGCTTAATTTTGTATGGATACTGCAATTGTGAAGGCATTTATAGACCATAAAACCATATTTCGGGAAGAAATTTGTATGGGGGCTAGGAGAAATCATGAACCGATTCTTATAATTTTCACCAGAGTAAGTCGTTTTATTATAAAAATAACGTGTGTAAAGTTTTGTGGTATTATCTGCAATATATTTACACAAATAACCAAAAATATGTGAAAATTGTCAATTTTTTTTTAGGTTGTCTCACATTTTGTTTCATAGCTCTGGTTCTACTGAACGGATTTTGCTGATTTTTAATAACAAACAGCTCAGGACAACAGTAAACATATTTTTTGCAAGTCTACCGATTTTGTGTGCGTATTTTGGACGTGAGCGTGTTTTACACAGACACACAGACGGACAGACAGACAGACGGACATGGCTCAATCGACTTAAAATTTCGTAAGGATCAAGGAAATATATACTTTATTGGGTCTCAGATGAATATTTCTCAATGTTACACACGGAATGACAAACTTATATATACCCTCATTCACCACTTGTGGTGAATACAACCCATTTATCAAAAAAATATTAGTAATTAGATTCGTTTAGTGAAAAATTGATCTGACAGAACGAATTGAAAACAAGTCGGTCAAGCCCGACCATATAATACCCTACACTAAGTAAAAGAGCAAAAAAAAAATTTTCTTTTAAAATTTCAATAATTTATATTTTTGAGTGATTTTCGGAAGTGGGCCTTATATGGGGGCTATGACCAATTATGGACCGATCACCATGAAATTAGGTCGTGTGATTTATGTGTATATTAAAGTTAGCTACGTTGAATTTTGTGTGTTTACCAAAATTTTTAAGCGATTTATGCACGTTAAAGTGATTTTCGGAAGCGAGTCTATATGGGAGCTATGACTAATTATGGACCGATCGTAACAAAATTTGGTGACATGAATTTTGTGTATATAAAACTTATTTGGAGCGGAATTTATGGAGATAAATATACAAATTAAACATTTATGACCGATAAAGTCCAATTTCGGGAGGACATTTGTATGGGGGCTAGGTGAAATAATGAACCGATTTCAGCTAGTTTCAATAGGCTTGGTCCTTGAGCCGTAAAAATAATATATGTCAAATTTCATCGAAATATCTTCAAAATTGCGACCTGTACTCTGCGCACAAGGTTTATATGGACAGCCAGCCAGACGGAATCGACTCAGAAAGTGATTCTAAGTCGATCGGTATACTTTAAGGTGGGTGTTAGACTAATATTTTTGGGCGTTACAAACATCTGCACAAGCGCATAATACCCTCCCCACTATGGTGGTGTAGGGTATAAATACGTGTAAATCAATATATTTTGCTGTTGTATCAGACATAACATTTGAAAGTGCGTAATATTTGTTTAATACATTTTACTCTTAGTTACGCCTGTACTGCAACCCATTGGTTAGCTCCATGATCGTCTAAAGGAATGGAAATCACAATGGAATAAAGCTGATAATGGCTTGATTAAGAAAGTCTAAAGTTGGACTGTACAAAGGTCGACAAATGAATATGAATTTTGCTGCGAATAAGAAGCTGCAACTTATATAAGATTTGGACTTTAAAAACATTCACTATTGGGATAGAAATTGAACTCTAAGATGGGGCTTTGTTTTATAGGAAAATAACATATTAATCTTTCAGTTATTTTTTTATATTACTCTAGTAAACTTACCATAAAAAACATACCCTTACAACACATTGCTAATCATACCCTTTGTAAAAGAATTTTCTCGATCACTTTCCCTCACCAATAAATATTTTGTAATATTTCATAATTTCCAAGAAAATTTTGAGTTAAAACACAACAAAGGATTGACTTTAGAGCAAGGTTTCTAGAATTTCGAGTCTAACAGCAGACAAAGAGAAAAGTAACATAGCAAATGCTAAAAGTCAAGCCAAAAAACAAAAGAGTTCAAATGAATTCTATGTGAAAATACAAATAAGTTAACTTCTGTTGTTTTTTTTTAAAAAAAAACGGTTAAATAATCGTAAACAGATTAAAACGACAACAACGACAGAAAAAAAACTAAATCCAGCAACAAACAGATTAAGCAAATGTTAAAAAAATGAGCTGAGTTAATCCAGCAAAAACGCTAATTGGTTACATGTTCTCACACACACACACATACTTGCAGCATCTTTTTTTTAAATATATTTTCGAACAATTTTTGAGAATTTCCAAAAATAAATTCTATTTAATTACCAAACAAATTTTTAGCAACAAAAAAATAAAACGAATATGCAAGACAAAATACTCGCGCAAAATATGCAAAAGGTGCTTAACGAAGAGATGGTGTTTTTTGCTCGAACTTGAATCCCGGATTAAAACTAGGATTAAGTTTTTTGCACGTAGAGCCAGGATTAGCGCAGAGGATTAAAACAAAAAAGAGCGCTCTTAATCCTCAGACTACAGTTGGCAAAAAACTTAAGCCTGGCGTAAAGAGTTACAAGCTAAACAGAGACAACATGACAAACACTAACTAGTGCAAGAGAGAGGCAACTATGAATGTGTTTTAGAGCTAAGAGAGAAAAATGAGCATACAGGTATCATAATTATTATCCTGGGATTATCTGTAGCTTAGGTAGGATCATCCTAGGATTAGATAATAAATCACGTGCTTAGGTAGCCACTAAGTCGCTTAAGCCATAAAAAATGTAAGTAGACGCGAAAAAAACGAAAGTAAAGCGTAAAACGTCTGTAACGTGTGTGTGTGTGCGCTCATTTTATGACATGTCATCAATAACGAGTCATAAAAATCGTCACAATAACGTAAGAGCAACCAAGTGAGTGGCCAAGGGAACCTTGACTTCTAACCCGTAACCGAGAAAACAAGAACAAAAAAAGAGTATTTCGTTAGCAACAAAAATAATTATTGCGTTGCAACAATAGATGATGGCCAAATAAAGGTCAATTTTGACTTTTTCCATGTTGTGCGAAAAGGTTGTATAATATTTATAACGCATTCAACGGAAAAAAGAGTAATTTGTCAACAAAAAAACAAAAACGACATACAAATTTACAGCAACATAATTAGAGAAAAAAACACAAATGCTACATGTGCTGGCTGCTGGCCATAAATTTCTTCTACACATTGCTGTGTGTGAGTTTTGAGTTTAAGGATTTTTTTGTCCTTCAAATTGTTGCAAAAATTACGTCAGTTTTTTATGGGTTTGTTAGTTTTTTAAGGATGTGTTTCCTTAAAAAATAAAAATTATGTTCGTTTTTTTTGATGTTGACATCTTTTTTTATGATTGTGGCTAAAAGTCAAGATTTTTTTGTCGGTTTTTTTTAATTGCACCCTTTACTTTATGAAGATTGTTAAAAAAAAAACTTAAGTTCCTGTTAGTATTCCGGAAATTCAATAAAAAAAATGTCGAGTTTTTTAGCAGGAAAAAAATATGGTACCTAAAGTTGTAAAAAAATATTAAAAAAATTAATCAATTAAATATTGAAAGAAATATTGATATGGTCCTTCCAGTAAACTCTTAATTTATGTAGATTGCTCAATTTAAAATGAAAACAAGTAAGAAAGTATGGTCGGTCAAACCATATAATACCCTACACTAAGTATAAGAGCAAAAACAAATTTTCTTTTAAAATTTCAATAATTTATATTTTTGAGTGATTTTCGGAAGTGGGGTTATATGGGAGCTATGACCAATTATGGACCGATCACCATGAAATTAGGTCGTGTGATTTATGTCTATATTAAAGTAAACTATGTTGAATTTTGTGTGTTTACCAACATTTTTAAGCGATTTATGCACGTTAAAGTGATTTTCGGAAGCGGGTCTATATAGGAGCTATGACTAATCATGGACCGATCGTAACAAAATTTGGTGACATGAATTTTATATATACAAAACTTATTTGGAGCGGAATTTGTGGAGATACATATATAAATTAAACATTTATGACCGATAAAGTCCAATTTCGGGAGGACATTTGTATGGGGGCTAGGTGAAATAATGGAGCGATTTCAGCCAGTTTCAATAGGCTTGGTCCTTGAGCAGAAAAAATAATATGTATCAAATTTCGTCGAAATATCTTCAAAATTGCGACCTGTACTCTGCGCACAAGGTTTACATGGACAGCCAGCCAGCCGACCAGACGGACGGACGGACGGACGGACGGACATCGCTTAATCGACTCAGAAAGTGATTCTAAGTCGATCGGTATACTTTAAGGTTGGTGTTAGACAAATATTTTTGGGCGTTACAAACATCTGCACAAACGCATAATACCCTCCCCACTATGGTGGTGTAGGGTATAATGAAAGGCTTGCTTTCTTTAATAATCTGTTGGGGATATTTGGAAGATGCAGATTTGTAAGTTAGCCTTCATATTTATACCCTACACCACCACAGTGGGGAGGGTATAATGTGTTTGTGCAGATGTTTCTAACACCCACCATAATGTATACCGATCGACTTAGAATCACTTTCTGAGTCGATTAAACGATGTCCGCCCGTCCGTCTGGTCGGCTGGCTGGCTGTCCATGTAAACCTTGTGCGCAGAGTACAGGTCGCAATTTTGAAGATATTTCGATCATATTTGGTACAAGCCTATTGAAACTGGCTCAAATCGATCCATTATTTCACCTAGCCCCCATACAAATGTCCTTCCGAATTTGGACTTTATTGGTCGTAAATGTTTAATTTATAAATGTATCTCCACAAATTGCGCTCCAAATAAGTTTTATATATACAAAATTCATGTCACCAAAGTTTGTTACGATCGATCCATAATTAGTCATAGCTCCCATATAGACCCGCTTCCGAAAATCACTTTAATGTTCATAAATCGATTAATAATGTTGGTATACACACAAAATTCAACATAGTTAACTTTAATATAGACATAAATCACACAACCTAATTTCATGGTGATCGGTCCATAATTGGTCATAGCCCCCATATAAGGCCCACTTCCGAAAATCACTCAAAAATATAAATTATTGAAATTTTAAAAGAAAACTGTTTTTGCTCTTTTACTTAGTGTAGGGTATTATATGGTCGGGCTTGACCGACCATACTTCCTTACTTGTTTATATGTGGGAATGTGGTAAATCTTATTACTGAGCAAATTTGTATAATCGAGTATAAATCGCACAGATTATGGAAATATTCATGTTTTTATGGGATCAATTTCATACATACACACACAGACATAACAGGTAATGACTGCACAATGGGGTCAATCAAAAAATAGTTGTAATATTGATGTATCTTCTAAGCTACTGTTCCAATTGCATAATAATGTACGAATTAGCAAAGTAAAATTCATTGAAATCTGTCTATATTTGCAAACTAGAGGTGGTCGAGTTAGACTCCCTGTATCTCATCTTTTATTTTAACATGGTGATCAGAAATTACATTTTCTGAACGCTTATGTTCTAATTTGTTCATACATAGTATTTCGATTCAGTAGCTTAGACCAGTATTTTAGAATATATAGATTAATTATCACGTTTTTTACTATATAACAGTGCTTTGTGGCAATTCAATATGTTGATTGTTATGAATGATTATGATTCTAGCATCATACAGTCAGTTGATAAGGCTGAATTAAGATCGAAGAAATATAATTTGGTCATTAAGGATTTGAAAGAAAGAAAACATCCAGCTAATCCCCAAAAAAACGACCCCACCAACCCCGAAAATTATAGCCTAATCGCAATTTGTTCTTAGCTCTAGAAAGTTATGTAGAGCAAGTTGAACTATCACATTTTCAATTATTTAGTCTTCTGAATGACAGACAGTAGGCTTTCAAGTGGAGAACTAAACAATTTTCTTTCAGAACTGTGATAACAATCCACACACAACATGGGTGATATTAAGTCAGTCGCACTCGTCATTTCGAATGAAATTGAGTGGGTGTGACATGATCAATTACTTTTGCAATTGATCTCGTTTGGGTGGGGTCAGAATTTGCTCGTTTATTTTCTTTTCCGATAACTTTATGTTGAAATCTGGAGTCCCCTATGACTCTGCTATTTCTCTTCAATCGCTTCAAATCCAATTAGTTCTTTCACGGATGACAAACATGTTTTTCAGTCATACTCTTAAATGGAATATAATTCCCATATGTGGGCAAGGTCCAGAAGGTTCAAAGAAGATCGATAGATCTTATAGGCGTTGAAACTGTTACCTGGTTTATTGATACTTTGTAACATCATAGGAATGTGATATCATGGCTGGTGATCAGCAGTTATAAATAGTTTCGTAACTAATATATGCATTTTGATTTGGAACACACGACTATCATGCAGATCGCACTCACATTATAGACGAAAAAAAAACTATTTTTTTGGTCGAGCCATGTGAAACCTGCCAAAGTTTCCTAGCGGAATATAATATTTATCAATTCAAGACAAACGTTCACAAACACTACTACCACTTTCCTTCCTCTCATAACTTTTTTTCTAACATCAACGCAATGTACTGCATGTATAGGGATATCCCTATGATGGTTCCGGATGAGCTCCAGTGCTTCGCTGGGTGGAGCGCATCCAATTTTGCATGACTCTGTAAAATGAAGCAGGCTGAATTTGAACGATGACATTGTTTATGTTGGCTTTGAGGATCGCTGAAGTTTGTGGAAATCATAAAGCTATAGCTCTCGCCGTAGACGGTGATGACCTGGTTAAAGTCTTTCTCAAAGTAATTGGGACCTATAATGACACCAGCCAAAAATCTACCTCAAACCTGTGACTTTTTCGGAATACATTTGACGCTCTTGGATCTCACTAAATTCAACAATTTACCTAGTTTACATACTATCGCTGAAGGTGATTTTTTGATGAAACTTAGATTCGGTTTCCCACTACTCCAGGTCGCATTTTGATAAAAACAAGTATTGTTGAACTTTTTATCCTTCCATGGTGATTTGGCAAAACAAACTGAATAAATGACAGCCAATTCTACAGACGTAGCTTCAGCAATATGGTCACTAACAACTCTCAAAGATCGAAGGTCCCTATTGGTAGACCCTTTATAATCCTATGCTGTTGATGGTCAGGACATTAGTACTGCAAAGAATGCTTGATATCCAAAAGTTTCAAATACACATAAGTTGCTCCAAAAAAACACACAATTTTCATAATACTTATGGCATATTCTACCACATTAAAAAATGTTCTTCCAAACCATAAAAAATAATACAAAATCAGAGGTCTGCTAGCAATATTGATGGCTATAACTCTTAACCTATAATTTTTGTTCCAACATATAATGAAGGCATGGATTTTTATGTGGTAAGGCAAATTATGTTGGATTGGAATTCAAAGTTATCCTGAAATCGCAACTCTCACCTCAAATTGTTCTTGATTGGAAGATGACTTTTGGAAATTCCACCAACTTTAGGTTCATTGATACAATTCTATGGTTCTCTGAACTGATCTGCACAGATATATCATATAGCCATATATCATTGTCATGCTGAACTGGGTTCTGGTTAACAGAGACTAGATATTGGTGTTATATGGAATCGCATGTCATATTGGGCTATCTAGGTGGACTCTTTGACAGAAGTCTTACTATGTCGATCATGTCACAGCAATTCCATTTAAGATCCTTAGTGATAGTTCTAAAGAATATAAGAAGGGAATATCCCAAATGAACCCATTTCAAATCTGTATTGTCGAATAGAAGTCGGAGGTAAAAATGGGGAAGGCCACTACATTACACAGACAGGAACACGGATGTCTTTTCCTTATTAATCGGGCAGATACCTTAGTCGTGGGAAGGGAACCCATTTGAGAACATCACTGATGGCTCGAGAGTATATAGAATATACGGAGATAATATTCCAATTTACACTGATAGTAAGGCATCTCACCCCAAGCAACTCATTTGAGATTTTCACTTAAGGATAGAAGTCAATGGAGGGTTTATTGTGAGGCTCCTATATTGCAAGGACTAGGATGAAGGTAGCCATAAGACTGCCGCTTCAATAGTTCTTCAGTTTGATTTAATTTGTTGCTTTTTTTACTAATGAAGAACATTTTTGGCATGCTTATATTATGGGGCTGCTAATTAAGTTAATAGTTACGACACTTACACGAGACTTATTGACTCAGCCTTTTCTTAGAATAAAAAAATATTTGAAGATTTTGTAAAAACTAGTTTGTTATAGGAAACCTCCTGTTTAAAGAAAAAGTCTTCAATTATGTTTAAAGTATGACTTTCATTTAAAAACTACTTATAAGTTATAACACATTTATTCCTAGTATTTTTATTACTATAAATCTTAAAAAAATCTAAAAAAAATCCCATTTCCTTTTTAAAAGTGCTACAAACGTAATAATATAAAACCAAAAAATTAAACAGGAGTGTGTTATTATATAGAAAAAGTATTGTTAATGGGATTTTTTATTAAAACATAGATAATTACTTAGCAATTTGTCAAAAGCATTTAATATTCAATTATTCATAACATCCTATTGTTTATTTCAAAATTATTATTTAAAAAAGACAATGAAATGTCGTAAAAGGAAAAAATAAATCCCCTTTTTTAAATATTTTTTGCATAAAAATAAATTAAAATTAAATTAGATTAACTATAGCAAAAGCTATCTTGAAATGTGTACAGTCTAATTGTAAACAAAAAAGTAAGACTGCTCAAATAGTAATCCATTGGGATATTTGTATTGTGGCAAGGTGAAATCATTGATCGATATTGCCCATTTTCAATACCAAACAAATATAATCAACAGAGAGAGTAATTGTGAAAAAATTCAGAAAAATGTTTGAGCACTATTGTGTTTTCAACAGATATATAGAAGGAAAGACGGACGCCAGACAGACAGACGAACGGACATAGCTAGAAAGGCTTAGAATCTTATGAGAACTCGGAATATGTATACTAATTTACACCAATATTTGTTTGATGATGGGTATAAAAAGCAATAAAAGTTTGTGTTGTTTGCAACTGCTTAGAACTTAGCATATATGAAGTAGTTTCCTGTAAAATTGTGTTAATCATTTGTAAAATACCCTCTTATTTGAGTCTATAATTCAAATGCTTGAGCTAAAAGTTTATGGGTGTGATAATTTTCTTACTAAATTTTTGTGTTATTTTACTTCCCTAATTAATGCAATAATTAATATTCAATTATTCATAACATCCTATTGTGAAAAGAATTGGGAACAAATTAAATGTCAAAATTCCAAAAATTAACTTTACAAGCTAAGGGAAAAAAGAAATCCCCGCTTTTAAGTAGCTAAAATAAACTATATATTATTTTCGTCATAAAAAACAATTTAATTAGATTATTAATAGCGACTGCTGACTAAAATTAAGGTAAACAAATAATTTTTCTTTGCTACAATATACTTTTAATACTTTAGAAAAAAAATTCATTACATGTTCAAACAACTAAATTGAAGTTAAGTCGAATTTTCAGCTCACTACATATTTAAATAAATTATTGGATTAGAAAGAGTGGTTCATTTTGAAGACCATCACTACTTTTAGAAGCAATCAGTGATGACGAATTATATTATAAAAAATATTTTTCCTTAAGATTCCTTTACTGAATTTCCCACAGTTTAGCAGCTATGTTCCAAAATTGGTGGAAAAAAGATATAAAAAAATTAAAATTTTCATAATTTTAATCTACCAGATGCAGTTTTTTCGGATTAATTTGCACGTTACACTTTTTTCTCCTAGTCTATAGATACAATTGTGCCGGAGACATAAAAACAAAATTCACATTGGTTTCCGATCTATAGGTGTGAGAAAAATTGCATTTTCTTCGGAAAAATCAACTTTTAGCCAAAATAAAATTAACAAAACTCAAATGGGATTTTTTAATTGTTCCGATAAGTACTTTCACACGAGAACGAGTTTGAATTTTATGTACTGCACTGAAATATTAACTATAATCTATAAACTTACTATAGTTGAAAACCGTATGTTTTGAGAAGAATGTATTTCTATATTTTCCCAAACAGATTCAGGAAACCCTTAATAATTGTTTATTGAAATAAATGATTAAAAATTTGTAGAAGTACTATTTTGCTTGTCTTTAAAAATTACATTTGCTTTTGATAGAATATTAGAATGAGTTTATTAATGGTTTCTAATCATCTGAAAACTTTACTGCTGTTAGAAACTTGTAAAACAGCAACATCTAGTAGGAATGAGTTTTTCGATAGGTTTCCTAAAATCTGATCATGGCCACCGTAAAACGTTTTACATCAAAATGATTACGATAAAATTGTTGTTTTCATTATATTCTGTAATTGTAGGGAAGTAGAGGGAATGTTTTTCACAACATCGATGAAATATATCGCTACCTTTTAAAATATCTTTGTTTACATATTTTGGTATACTACACTTTTCGTAGATTCTATATCTTGAAAAAAAAAGCCCTAAGAATGTTTATATACGAAGTTTCTAAATTAATTTAATTAAAAGGAATCTAAAATCAACCATGTATTTTTTTTGTCCAATTTTTACTTTTACACAGATTCTCCACAGATATTATCCAATATGATCCACTTTTTAAGTGGTTCTATTATGTCTTTAAATATCTGTGAAAACCAATTTTTCAATAACTTTTTGTTATGTCCCTATAAAATTGGAAATAATAGTTCAAAACTTATGAAAATTATTAAAAACAAGTAAGGAAGTATGGTCGGTCAAGCCCGACCATATAATACTCTACACCAAGTAAATGAGTAAAAATATTTTTCTTTTAAAATTTCAATAATTTATATTTTTGAGTGATTTTCGGAAGTGGGCCTTATATGGGGGCTATGACCAATTATGGACCGATCACCATGAAATTAGGTCGTGAGATTTGTGTCTATATGAAAGTTTACTATGTTGAATTTTGTGAGTATACCAACATTTTTAAGCGATTTATGCACGTTAAAGTGATTTTCGGAAGCGGGTCTATATGGGAGCTATGACTAATTATGGAGCGATCGTAACAAAATTTGGTGACATGAATTTTGTATATATAAAACTTATTTGGAGCGAATTTTGTGTAGATACATAGATAAATTAAACATTTATGACCGATAAAGTCCAATTTCGAGGGGATATTTGTATGGGGGCTAGGTGAAATAATGGACCGATTTCAGCCAGTTTCAATAGGCTTGGTCCTTGGGTTGAAAAAGTAATATGTACCAGATCTGATCGAAATATCTTCAAAATTGCGACCTGTACTCTGCGCACAAGGTTCACATGGACAGCCAGCCAGCCAACCAGACGGACGGACGGACGGACATCGTTTAATCGACTCAGAAAGTGATTCTAAGTCGATCGGTATACTTTAAGGTGGGCGTTAGACTAATATTTTTGGGCGTTACAAACATCTGCACAAACGCATAATACCCTCCCCACTATGGTGGTGTAGGGTATAAAAACTAGACCCAAAAAAACAATAAAATTTTCTATTGATTACAGCAATGTTAGTAGAGTTTGAAATTGGAGCGGCTTATTTAAACATAGACTATTGGAATAATTCTTAGTTAGTGAGCAAAAACTGAAAGGAATTGTGAATATCTGGAGCATTTTAACGATTACTGCTCGATATTGAACAATTGTTGGTATAACATAGACTAATGAATTTCAATTTTTAAAAAAGATTAAACTTAAATATTTCACCGAAAATCTTATCAATGTCTTAAAAACAAATTTTGAGACAATAAATTGTGTTTATTAAAATTTCTAAATTCTTGTTTTAACTATACATATTGAAAAAATCGTTATATCGAGATTTCTTTTTTAAATAACTTTTAAGCGTTCTGAAATTATAAGGCATGACTATCCTTCAAATTTTTCAATCTTTTGTAGTTTTGACTGGAGAGCCACTTGGAGGGGGATTTCGCTTCTAAAAATTATTCTATCATTCAAAAAATATCCACGTTTTATTTGAATGAAGATAATTTGCCAACACTTTGTTACGAAAGGGTTAGGATTTATTTGCCTTTCCAATAACAGGAGGATTTATTTTCTTTCTTCCAGACGCATAAGAGTAAAGTAAAATTGTTACTCTACATTTGATTGCCATCTTCTGGGGCACTAGTTTCTCTAAAGTGAAAAAACGTTTTATCTCATATTATTTTCCAATAGAGAACAGTTTATTTCGCATTGAAATTTATATCAGTATTTAGATTGAGCTCACCTATAATTTTTTGCAGTTTTTCTGAAAGAAATCTTATCGTTTTTTAATATAGATTGCCAAGCATAACATGAATGGAATCCACCAGTATAAATCCTTTTTGTATTTCTAAATATGATTTTGGGGATTTTAAACAATTCCTCTGGTTGAAAAACCAACAATGAACCTCCTCTCCCATCAGGAGATACTTATCATTTTTTATAGATCGATATTTTTTAATAGAATATTAATAATTTGGTCGTTTGTCGAGAACTTTTTAGACGTTCAGTAGTTAATGTTAAAAATGTTGATGTATGTTATATCGGATTTTCATAAAAGTAAGATGCGTTATTGATTTTCCTTTATATGCATTTTCTATTGGGGTCTATGCGAAAACAAAATCAAATACAGTGAAAGTTCTACACGCTGAACGCTCCTATAAGCAGACATATCTTTTGTGCAAACAGTTTTCTTTCACTTTTAACCATTATAAATAACAATCCAAAAAACTGACGCTACCACGACCGATCGGGATCTTGAAAGTACAATAAATTTTGACAAAAAAGTTCCCGTAAGCGGAAAGTTTCTTTGATAAAAAGTAAAAAAAATTATAAATTTGCATTTCATAAAAAATTATTGTGAATATACATCTTTAATTCAAATCCACAATAATATGCTATTAAACTCCTTACTGTATATTGGAAATCCAACAAAAAGGCTTGTATGACATGAGATTTTATGACAGAATGGTTGAAGCAGTTTGACAGGAAAAATTTTACAGCAAAGTAGGGTTTATAATAAATAGATTTAGAAAATGATGTTCCACTTTCAACTCTTGCAACGTTGATAAGTCAAGCCTGTCACTCTTCTACAGCAAAAAGTTTATATGAGGAATATTGATGAAATTATTCTAACGGAATCAAATGGCCAAGAAATTTGTTTGCCGATCAGATTATCTGTTTGTCTGATGAAGATGAAGACGGTAATAATATATCGACTTATAAAAAAGCCCTGGAACAAATTAAGATTAAAAATATTTGCTAAAGAAAATTACATGACTGATGAATTTGTAAGATACTCGATGGTGAGTGTCCGTTTGTGGGGGCTTTCATTGAAGTTGGTTTTATTTCATTTAATCGTTTAGCTCACAGCCAGTTTTTAAGTGAAAGAAAACAGATCCTGGTGTCCTAGCTTCCTATTTATATGCAAGAATCGCTTAGAATTTGAACGAAATCTTTCATTCGATGGCTATAAGTGATTAATTGCTTTATTACTAATTTAGCTAATTTTTTCCAGTTTTTATAAAACTTGTAGTTCATTCAATAATTTGTCACAATAACGAAAAATAATTTTTTCCGATTTTAAGCAAATTCTTGTGATTAATAAAAAAAAAACATATTTTAATGAAACAGGCTGATAAATAAATTGACAACATATCGATTCTTTAAACAATTCGTAGGCATCATTTTCATACACTTAAATGGAATTGGTCGTCAAAATTTAGATCGTTTGAGAAAATATTAAAAAAAAATCTCAAAACCCTGGGTTATATAAATTGCATTTTTAAAATTAATAGATTTAGATAGCTTTTAATATGATTGTGTTCAATATGTATATTGTCAGTTGATACACAATTATTACTACATTCAATATCTATATGGACCTGTTTCAAGTGGGATGTTATAGAATTAATTTATTATATAATAATCATTAGCAGACTTGTGCTTAATAGGTCACTTAAATGATCGCTAATTTTAGTTTACAGTTCAAAAATGAACTAGGTTGCTCTTCTAGTTCAATTCCCCCTTTTTACTTCTGAACTGACTATTTATAGAAGTATATAAAGGGAGTGATTATTTGATACAAAAGGCAATATTAGTTAAACATTTCTTATAAAAAAAAAATATTAAAATGTCTATCTGTTTTAAACTATAAAAACAGTTATGATACTATTTAAAGCTAAAGTGATCAATGGGTTTTTATTTTCCTTGTCATTTGTCGTATAATTATGACAAAAATTGTATCCCCTAAGACCAGAATTCGTCTAAGAAGAAACTGGAAAAACAAGAATGACACTGTTTTAGTTCAGAGCATACATATAAATCATTTAAGTTCATAGTTCAAATTGAATTCAGTAAGTAAACGATTTCAACTACTTCATTTAGTTCAATTAATTTAATCGTTCAATTGAACTAGTTCGTTCAAAAACTTCCCAACTCTAATCATTAGTCCATCTTATTAAAAAGATATCTGTAGTGTTTTAATCTTCTGGAAATGTATCCCTATTTTTCATACTGCAGAGTTCATATCATTGCCCCAAATTCTATATGTTACATATGCCCCCTAATCCCTTGTTATTGCTTAAAAATTATAGGGTGCCACAAACAAGTTTCTAATACATTAAATGAAATACCTATTTAATATTGCTATTTTTTTTTTCGTTGTGCAATAAATCAATAAACAGAATTATTATTATTATTACTATTTTCTAAAAATACAAAATGCGATTTAAAAAAAAGTCTACATGCTGGCATTACTAAAGTAACTACATATTAAAATTAACATAATCAAAACAACTACTAGTAACTGTAACTAGTTTTTTTTTATACATTTCATTTTAATTTTTCTATAACAAATTACAACAACGAACAAAAGGGGAGGAGTTAACATTACTGACTTAAATTACTCTATGAACAGCAAGAAGAATGAAAACAAAAAATTGATAAGCAATGAACCCGTTTATATACTAAACAAAATTTTATATAAAAATGTTATCAAAAATGTTATTTATAGATGAGAACAATCTACATGTTAATTAAAATCTTAAGAGTAAATCAATGTTAACATAATAATGCTAACATAATAATGTTAAGCTTAACATTTTAATGCTAAAGTAAATGTTAATGAATTGCAGATCAGTGTAATGGTGGATTAAGGGAATATTTCTTTCAAAGACTGAAAATAACTCTTCTGGAGATTTAGTAAGAGATTTGTGATGTTAATCCCACCGCCTTGATCCAGCTTGATCCACAGCTTAACAAGTCTTAAGCCATGCTTCCGTAACTTAACAGCGCACAAGAGAGTTGTGTGCTCGAGTTGGTTCATTCATTGCAGGAAATTTTGTGTGTGCGTAAAACTAAATGAGAGAGAGAGCGAGTTAAGGCAGGGGTTAACACAGCAAGAGTTATGAGCGCACACACAGCAAGAAAAACAAAAAAAAAACAACAATGATCATAAGGGAGAAATGAACTAGAGAGTAGGTAAGACAGAGATAGTTATGTTAAAAACGAGTGTATAGGAAGGAGATGGCTTGTTTTTTGTGTGTGTTTTAAAAAGAGCAGGTAATAAAAAAAGAGCTGAAATGTTTTAGTGAGTTTAGCTGTTTGGAAATTTTAACATTTCTGCTTATGGTTAAAGGCGCTTGTGCTCGTTGGTATTTAAACTAATGTAACAACGTTTAGATATTTTGTACATCACTAGCAATGAGTAAGAAAACATAGTAGTCTCTTAGGAATTTTAACAATAAAAAAATTAAAGAAATATTTTTTGATTTAAAAAACAATACAAACAAAAAATAACGCATTTTCTTTATATATCAAAAAAACCAAACAACACAAATTTAACGGATTATTTATAAAAAAACTAAACTAAAGAGAAATAAAATATCAAAAAAAATTTAGTAAAAAAACAACAACAATAGTGCTAAAAAACAAAAGTGTTTTATATAAAAAAAAACAATTCAAGTGAAATATTTAAATAAACAAAAATTCATTATAAAAAAAATCAAACAAACCAACAAACAACTAGAAGCTGCCCTAACAGTTTCAACAAATTGGAATATTTTCTTTTAAACGGATTTAAATTTTAACAAAAAACCTCAAGGTAAGCAACAACTTCCGACGGCTAATATTTAAAAAAACACCATTATTTTTTTGTACAAAAAAATTTTTCTAAAGAAGCCAGAAAAAACTATATGGATATAGTTCTGGGAATTTTTGTTTGGAATTGTAAAAAATTGCACAAAAATTCTTAGCAAGATTTTTTCAAATTTTCATAATTTTATGACTTGTAATTATTACAGTCAAGGTTTTTTGAATACATTTTCCAACTACCTGCCTGCCTCGGGTCATAAAAAACTACAGATTTAGGTTGCATAATCCTAACAGCTTTAGTTTTTTCCTTAAAAGCCATAAAACATTTACTAAATTATTTAGCCTACAACTAAATTTTCGCTTGGCTAGTTAGTATATAGCAAAGAATTAAAAAACTAAATCCACACTTGCTTTTTAAATGTCAAGGAGTAAACAGTGCTAAAGCCAGCTTAAGAGAGAGATTTATTTTTTTAAAATAAAAAAAAGAAAGAGTTTTTTTTCTGAAAAAATCTTAAACAAAAATACAAATTAAAATGGTGCGTGTTTTTTTAATAAAATAAATTAATATTCAATTGAAATTTTATTTTAAAATATAACTAACTAACAATTTCTTTGTTTTCTTTATTTTAGATGAATCAAACGTGCAAAGTCTGTGGTGAACCCGCTGCCGGTTTCCATTTTGGTGCCTTCACTTGTGAGGGTTGTAAGGTAAATATCTACAACAAATAATTAAAAAAATAAGAAAATTTTAATTTCGAAATTTCAAACAAATTTTTCGAATTTAAATTTTTTTTTTGGCAATTATAAATTTCATTAAAGAATTTACAATTTTTAATAAAATTTCCCCAAAAATTTTAAATTTTCAAATTTGTAAACTTTACAAAAAACAATTTAACTTACATTATTTTTCCTTTATTCTTTTTCTTTTTAGTCATTTTTTGGCCGCTCCTACAACAATCTATCCTCCATTAGTGAATGCAAGAACAATGGCAAATGTGTGATTGACAAAAAGAATCGCACCACCTGCAAAGCCTGCCGCTTGCGCAAATGCTATACCGTGGGCATGTCCAAGGGTGGCTCACGCTATGGCCGTCGCTCCAACTGGTTTAAAATTCACTGCCTTTTGCAAGAACAACAGCAACAAGCCGTAGAGGCAGCCTCCAAAGCTGCCAATGGCTCACCTATGGTAGCAAATCCTAATAATGCTTCGGCTTTTGGTGATATGGCTGCTGCTGTGGCTGCCCAACAACAATTCTCACAAAGATCTTCACATTTGGCCGCTGCTGGGGCACCTCACTTGGGTTATCCTTCCTATTTGCCTGAGATGTCTGCTGCTCCCTTTATGTCAGCCGCTGCTTTACCCTTCTTCAGCATGATGAATTCTTTGCCCACCATGGCTGCTGGCTCACCACCCTCTGCCTTCCAAATGCCACCTCATTTATTGTTCCCTGGCTATCATCCCGCTGCTGCTGCTGCCGCCGCCGATGCAGCCTATCGCTCGGAAATGTACAAACACAGACAATCGGTAGACTCTGCTGCCTCCGGGGAATCCCAGTCACGCTTCTCACCCACCAATCACTCAGTACACTCGCTTACCCATGATGATATGCAACATTTACATATGCAACAACATTTACAAACCCAACAGCCCGCTTCCAACAGACAATCACCCGAACTATGTGTGTCTGGCGATGATGATGAACAAGAACGTAAATCTCTACTATCCCATCACTCGATTTCCCCAGTTTCTTCGCTCAACAACTCTCATCATCATCAAATTCACAGCCCCATTGCTGTTAGAGCCTCGCCTGTACAACAACTCACCCCAGAACCCTCATTTGCCGCCAAAATGCAATCACTTTCACCCGTTTCTGTGTGCTCTATTAGCCATGAAACCTCTGCTCTACCCTCAAACTATGAAGAGCCCATGAATCAAGACTGTCCCATGGATTTGAGCATGAAAACCTCCCGCAGCTCAGTACACAGCAGTGACAGTGATATGTTAAGTGAAACTTCCGAAGAAGAAAGACAACAGAACATGCGCCGCAAATTCTATCAATTGGAGAACTCCAATGAAAACTCAGAAAACTCCTCGGACTCAGAGGCTAACAAAAGACAAAAATTAGCTGAAGCCAACTACCCCGCCTTTGGCAATCATCATTCACAAAGAGGTATTGTTTGCGTTTAATCATCTGCTGCAAATAGGCTTTACATACAAAACACCAAAACCACCGCTCTTTTCTTTACCAAAAAACAAACAAAAAAAAGAGTTTTAAACAGTAAGAAAAGTAACTTAAACCATCCATCCCTTTATAGTCAATGCAAATCTTATTTTTTATTATTATTTAGTTACATACCTACATATTAAGAAAATTTCATGTCTAAAATTGTAAATATCGTAAAGAGCCGCTGGTTAAACAGCCAGCCGCCTTTACACCACAAATTTTATTGAAATTCCAAATATTAGTTTATAAGTCGTAGTTAGTTGAATTTTTATTTTTTTTTTTCAATATTTTTCTTTAAAAAAAAATTTATTTTTTTTAAAACATTTTTTAGTTATTAATCTAATTGTTTATATCTTACAAAAATATTTTCCTTTTTGGGAAAAAATATTTGTCAAAAATATTGTATATAGCAAATTTTTTTGATTTTATTCTATTATTATTAATGCATGCTTTTTTAGTATTTAAGTTTTAGTTTTTAACAAATCTCATGTTGACCAGCCTTTGGCTAGAAAAAAAATTGTATATAATGATTTTGATTGCAACAATTGTATTATTTTTTTTAACATATTATTATTTTTTTTATTGTATATATTTATTGAAATTGAAAATACCAATGAATTGTAGATTATTTGAAAAAAAAACAACAAGAATTTTTACAAAAAAAAACCCACAAACAAATTTTGAAAAAAATATAAATGATTATGAAAATTTAAATGAAAAATAAATGTGTTTTACTTAAAAAAAAAAAAAACTTTTAAAATTTTACAGCTTATAAAAAAAAAAATTAAACAAATTTTTAAACAAGAAGGAAAATATAAAAACTAATAAATATTAGTTTGTTCAACTTCTTCATCAATTATCTTTAATCATTTGTTATGACTTAAAGTCAAAACATATTTTTTAATTAGTCCTCTTTGCTTTCCAAAGAACTGTGAAAATATTGGCTTTAAACTAGTATCTTTCACTAATGTATGAAAATAACGCACGTGTCTCAAATCTTTTGTTTATTATAATCACAGTTTAATAAATTATTACAGTTAAAATTTAGAATTTATTAATTTTGAATTAAATCTCCTGTTTATTCTCTCTCTTTCTCACAATAATATAGAATTAAACAAAGTTTGTGTCTAAAGTCTTTTGATTTCTCTCACTCTCTCGGTCTCTTTCCAGTTGCCTATAATTAGTGCTCGTGTCTTAAGTCTTTTGTATATTTTTGTTGGTTTTGCTTTAATATGAAATAAAATGACCAGATTTATTTGAAAATAAGTAAATTTGTTTAAAGAAGTAAAAGAAAATTGTATAATCTAAATGATTTCAAATAAAACTAATAAGAAAAAGTGATTAGTTGAAGAGTAATTTGTTAAAAAAATATTTATAACTAAGAGAATATATGTACGTTCAATGTCAATGCCTAAAATCAAGATTTCTAGAGAATTTTAATGAAAAATATTGAAAAATAACGGCACAAATGACTGGTTAATATACAAAATACTTAAAAATATACCCACAAATACTTATTTGACAGGTTTATTGAATTTTTCATCAAAATATTTTGATTTCTCTTAACTTTTCCAAGACTAAAATATGTAGTTCCAAATTTTCAGAAGTAGAGGTTGGTGTTTTGCATATTGGGCACTGATAAATAATATCATCCTTGTAATTCTGAATTTAATTTTTGTTATTTTCTTCTCTAGAAATTATTTAATTAAAATCTCCTGCCTATTCTATCTCTTTCTCAAAATAGTGTAGAAATAAACAATGTTTGTGCCTAAAGTCTTTAGTTTCTATCACTCTCACTCTCTCGGTCTCTTACAATTTGCATTTAATTAGTGCTCGTGTCTTAAATCTTTTATATTTTATTGTTGTATTTTCTTAATATGAAATAAAATGTCTAGATTTGATTGAACGAAAAAGTAAATTTGCTTAAAGAAGTTAAAGAATTTTTATAAAAAAAATGATTTGAAATAAAACTAATAAAAACAAGTAAGAAAGTATGGTCGGTCAAGCCCGACCATATAATACCCTACACCAAGTAAATGAGTAAAAATATTTTTCTTTTAAAATATCAATAATTTATATTTTTGAGTGATTTTTTGAAGGGGCCTTATATGGGAGCTATGATCAATTATGGACCGATCACCATAAAATTAGGTCGTGTGATTTATGTCTATATGAAAGTTATTTATGTTGAATTTTGTGTGTATACCAACATTTTTAAGTGATTTATGCACGTTAAAGTGATTTTCGGAAGCGGGTCTATATGGGAGCTATGACTAATTATGGACCGATCGTAACAAAATTTGGTGATATGAATTTTGTATATATAAAACTTATTTGGAGCGAAATTTGTGTAGATACATAGATAAATTATACATTTATGACCGATAAAGTCCAATTTCGAGGGGACATTTGTATGGGGGCTAGGTGAAATAATGGACCGATTTCAGCCAGTTTCAATAGGCTTGGTCCTTGGGCCGAAAAAGTAATATGTACCAAATTTGATCGATATATCTTCAAAATTGCGACCTGTACTCTGCGCACAAGGTTTACATGGACAGCCAGCCAGCCAGCCAGCCAACCAGACGGACGGACGGACGGACGGACATCGTTTAATCGACTCAGAAAGTGATTCTAAGTCGATCGGTATACTTTAAGGTGGGTGTTAGACTAATATTTTTGGGCGTTACAAACATCTGCACAAACGCATAATACCCTCCCCACTATGGTGGTGTAGGGTATAAAAACTGTTGAGTTGAAGAGTAACATTTTTAAACATATTTAAAAAATACCTTTAATAAATATTTCTAGATAATTTTAATGAAAACTTTAAAGCGATTTTGAAAAATAACGGCACACTTGGCATTTTGATATTGAAAAATAGTGCAGAAAGCTCATAAATGTACAAAGTACTTAGAAATATACCTACAAATACTTATTTGACATAATTATTGATAACAATTTTTGATATTTTCATCAAAATAATATGATTTTTCTTAACGTTTTTATAATTTCTAGAATAAAAAAACAATTTCCAAGGACTAAAATCATTACAAATTTGCAGTAGTAGGGCACAATATTTTGTTTATTTGAGCCTGAAAATTTTCATTAATAAATGTCGCCCTATGAATTCTGAATTTAGTTTTTTTTTAATAGAAATTATATAAAAACTTAAATTATTAATTAAAATCTCCTGTTTAATCTCTCTCTTTCTTGCAATAGTGTAGAAATAAACAATGTTTGTGTCTAAAGTCTTTTGTTTCTATCACTCTCGCTCTCACGTTGCCTATAATTAGTGCTCGTGTCTTATGTCTTATGTCTTTTGTTTATTTTTGTTGTTTTTGCTTTAATATGAATTAAAATGTCTAGATTTCTTTGAAAATAAGTAAATTTGAGAAATTAAAGAAATTTTGTAAACCAAATGATTTCAAATGAAACTAATAAGAATTTGTTGACTTATAATAAAGTAAAATAAAGATAATAATTCCTTTAATCAGAGCTTTAAGATAATTTTAATGAAAAATTGGCAATATTTCTGATAAATTATTGCCATAATCGGATTTTCATATTGGGAAATATACAAAAACTTAGAAATTTAACTACTAATATGAATATGACAAGTTTATTGATAATGGTTGCTGATATTTACATCAAAAAAGTTTGAGTTTTCAAAATTTCTAAATAATCTTTAAAAAAATAATAAAATTTTTTAATTATTTGACACTGAAATTATTTAAAATAAAAAGTACCTTCAAAATTAATAAGTTTTATAATATTTAAGCAAGCTTTTTTCTGTTTAAGTAACTAAACATGGAAAATATTTCATTTCAGAATAATTTGTATGAGTTCAAATAAACATCTTCAAGATTCAACAAACTTTAAAAGAGTAATTCGGATATACAATGCTGACTCGATTTGAGCAACCAAAAGGAAATCAGGGTCGTTGCAATATTCGAAATGTTTCAATAACCGACCACTAAATACAGTACTATTTTTTTGATAACGATTTTCTTTATAATACAATTTTGTTAAATAGTTATTTTACTTTATTTAGCAAAATATTGAAATAGAAACTCAAATTATTATATTAAATACAATTTTGTGAAGTTTATTGCATTTTGATCTAGTAGTTGCAGCATAGCTCTTGAATTTTGAGGCCGACAGATTATGACAAAATTACCTTCGTCACTTTTTAGTTGGTTTTCATTTAGAAGCATTTACTGAAAGCCCTTTAGATTGAAAAGATTCTGTTACCCATAAAAAATGTATAGAAAATATAGTGTTAAGCTAATTTATCAGATTTTTTTCTATGCAATTGCAAAATTAAATTTTGATAAAATAGATTTTATCACAGCTAATCTAATGAAAATTAACTGAAAGTCTATCGCCAGTCTAAAAACTCGGTGTGATATGTATGCCTCCAGCTATCCATACGTATTTAGTGGCATAATAAGATGTCTATTATTGTGTAATTATACCCTACACCACCATAGTGGGGAGGGTATAATGCGTTTGTGCAGATGTTTGTAACGCCCAAAAATATGAGTCACTTTCTGAGTCGATTAAGCGATGTCCGTCCGTCCGTCTGGTCGGCTGGCTGGCTGTCGAATGTAAACCTTGTGCGCAGAGTACAGGTCGTAATTTTGAAGATATTTCGATCAAATTTGATACATATTATTTTTTCGGCCCAAGGACCAAGCCTATTGAAACTGGCTGAAATCGGTCCATTATTTCACCTAGCCCCCATACAAATGCCCTTCCGAAATTGGACTTTATCGGTCATAAATGTTTAATTTATTAATGTATCTCCACAAATTGCGCTCCAAATAAGTTTTATATACACAAAATTCATGTCACCAAATTTTGTTACGATCGGTCCATAATTAGTCATAGCTCCCATATAGACCCGCTTCCGAAAATCACTTTAACGTGCATAAATCGCTTAAAAATGTTGGTAAACACACAAAATTCAACAAAGTTAACTTTAATATAGACATAAATCACATGACCTAATTTCATGGTGATCGGTCCATAATTGGTCATAGCCCCCATATAAGGCCCACTTCCGAAAATCACTCAAAAATATAAATTAATGAAATTTTAAAAGAAAATTTTTTTTTGCTCTTTTACTTAGTGTAGGGTATTATATGGTCGGGCTTGACCTACCATACTTTCTTACTTGTTTTATTTTAAAAAGATTTTCGGACTTTTTTCCTTACCGGTGGTTTGATACTAGCGTCCGTCAAGCTCTCGATGTATCTTATATTTTGCGATCCTCCTCTAAAAAATTTACTCTTTTATATCTTCTAGTAGCAGCAGGTAATTTATTTTATTACCACTAAATCTTCTCTTTTCGAAAAGTAATAGTTCAATATCTGAATTGGAAATAAATATTGGAAATAAACATCAAAATTTGGATATAAAGATGATAGAATTTTGTCAAAAAAAAAATGATTAACGCTATGGCTAATATTGGATTTGATATTATAAATCTTAAACTTTAAAACCAGCCAAGATAAATGGCAATAAGTTTTGGTCTATGGCTACCAAAATGGGAAATTACACGATCACTTAATGACTCATGCTGTAATAAATCTGTTTCTTGTGTAATATACCTGACTTTTAATCCCTAGCATATTTAATCCAAAAAACTTGGATTATAATAACGATCTTCATTAACTACATATTAATGCCTGTGAATGCAATTGATGACCCGGGAATTACCAAATCTTGACGATTAACAAAACTATGAAGATAAATCATGAGCCTAGTCGTTAAACATGATTTTGTTAGAACAATTTGTAACTCTTTAAGTTAAGTTTCAAATGTTTAAGAAGTGAAGCAGTGATAAAAGAGGAATTAGGCTTTTATAATATACGTTAAACTCATGCCAAGTTTATAGATAATGGATGAAAGTTGGCCTGTGAGAGGATGACTAAAATTTCAGGGAATGACGGAGATCTTAAATGTTAAACTAATGACATATTGACACTTTTATTGTTTTTTTTATTATTTTATAAGCAAGCACAAACTGTGAAGTGTTTGCTTGTCGGCAGATACAAACAGAGTCTTTGGCGGGAATCGAACACGCAACCCTCAGATTGCTAGTCCAGCATACAACCATCTAGTCTATTGGGACAAACAGTGTTGCAAAGTTGATTAAGTCTTGTAAGGAGAACTTAAAAAACTTTACACAATATTGTTGCCTAATTTCACATTAAATTTATATTTTCTAAAAAAAAATTAGTGTAAAATCTGATTACAAATTTAGGATTTTGTGTTATAATTGTGATTAAATTTATTTTAAGAGCACATATAAACAATCATACAAATTACATCTTTAAACCATTTTATATTTTTCTTAACATTCATAAAAATTCTTTGAAAAAAGTAAGAAAGTATGGTCGCTCAAGCCCGACCATATAATACCCTACACTAAGTAAAAGAATAAAAACATTTTTCTTTTAAAATTTCAATAATTTGTATTTTTGAGTGATTTTCGGAAGTGGGCCTTATATGGGGGCTATGACCAATTATGGACCGATCACCATGAAATTAGGTAGTGTGATTTATGTCTATATGAAAGTTTACTATGTTTAATTTTGTGAGTATATCAACATTTTTAAGCGATTTATGCACATTAAAGTGATTTTCGGAAGCGGGTCTATATGGGAGCTATGACTAATTATGGACCGATCGTAACAAAATTTGGTGACATGAATTTTGTATATATAAAACTTATTTGGAGCGCAATTTGTGGAAATACATTTATAACTTAAACATTTATGACCGATAAAGTCCAATTTCGGAAGGACATTTGTATGGGGGCTAGGTGAAATAATGAACCGATTTCAGCCAGTTTCAATCGAAATATCTTCAAAATTGCGACCTGTACTCTGCGCTAATGTTTACATGAACAGCCAGCCAGCCGACCAGACGGACGGACGGACATAGTTTAATCGACTAAGAAAGTGATTCTAAGTCGATCGGTATACTTTAAGGTGGGTGTTAGACTAATATTTTTGGGCGTTACAAACATCTGCACAAACGCATTATACCCTCCCCACTATGGTGGTGCAGGGTATAAATATACCTTTCCAATTACCACAACTCTCAACTCAATCGCCCACTTAAGACATTTAACATCACCCAGCTACATAAACTACTGGTAGGTATAGCCTACCATGATTTAACACAAAATTTTCAAATTTATTCTAACGCTTTACTTTCAAACTTTATAACAGAAAATGTATGCATAATAATTTTTATAAGATTATTGAATTATTATTTTTAATAACTAGAGCTTAATAAAATATTAATATTTATTGAATTTATGCTGACGTATGTGGGTCTTAGTATTAATAAACTAACAATAAAACACCACAGGGTGCTAAAACGTGTTAAAATTGTTGCTGTAGTAAAGGTTTTTTGTTTTTTTTTTTTTGAGAAATCTGTAATATATTGAAAGATTTTGAAGATAATAGAATTTTTGTTTTGAGACAGATTTACATGAGAAGTTAAATAAATGAGTTTGAAAAGTGTATAAAGAGGGTTGCTTTATAGCAAGACAGAAATTAATGACGTTAGGACAGTAGCTTAGGAAATTATACAAAAAATTAAGATAGAAATTATTTAGATTTTAAGACAAAAGTAGAAATTTAAAGGTCTTTGAGCAAAACTGTTAATAGTGTGGTTTTTACAGATGCTTGTGGACTACTAATTCTTAGGACATCTAAAATAATGTTACAATTTTCTTTAAGTTTTGAAATATTTCAAGAAATCTGTGCTTTTCTATAAAAATAGTTTTTCGATTTCAAATATTCCTTTGATCTTTAAGGTGGTATCTATTTTATTTAACATAAAACTTGGCTTGTGTAATATATTCAAATAATCAGCTACTTTTAAATTAATTTCTTAATAGGCCTGTTTATTTCTATAAAAATTTCCACTGCATTTAGTGGCTTAATTTTTTTCTTTAAGTTTTATGGCACGCATTATATTATTTGCCACAAAAATGTTTGTCTAACTAAAATCATCTTTATTTAAAACATAAATTATTTTAATTGTTTAAATAATAGCAATAAAACACACACACACACTAGTAGAAATGAATGTTGGCTATGAAAAGTAAGCAAAATACGTAAGAAATTTGTAGTCAGTGTAAAACGAATGTGCTATTCCCTATACCAAACACTGAGCCCTGGTAAGAGAGTTGGAAATACATGATTTATATTTGAATGATTTCATCAGGAATTAAAAATACTTGAATAATGAATACACCATGAAAAAAGTTCTGCTCAACATATGATTTGAATTAAAACTTGAATGAAAAAAGAACTGAATTGAAATCTAAATTAGTTCGTCGAATATTAATTTGTCCATTAAAGTTTTTAACTAAGGTAAATATGACAGAAAATAATCCTTCCTTTTTATCGAATAACTTTTGAAGATTTAATGAGTTGTCCAAAAGTCTTATGAAAACAGTTGAATAGCTGGATTACAGCTTAAAATTGCGATAGATTTAAGAAAAACAAGTAAGAGAGCTATATTCGGCTGTGCCGAATCTTATATACCCTTCACCAAATTATACTTTAAAATTATTTTTTTTAAATATTTGTAGGTAAACAAAATTTAATTGTTTTTCAAAAACTTTTTTTTTAATTGTTTTTGAATTTTTTTTTAAAAAAGTTTTTTCCAATTTTTTTTAAAATTTTTTTTTTTTTGGAAAAAAATGTATGACAAAAAAAATTTTTTGATGAACAAAAATTCGGGTTAAAAAATATTTTCCCGATTTTGAGCCATTGTAGGTTCAACTTACTATAGCCTTATCTACATCGTTGTAATGGACTTTGAAATATCTATCATTAGATATCCATATTGTCTATATTAATGATTTAGTAATCCATATATAGATCAAAAATAGGTCAAAAATCGAGGTTGTCCCGGTTTTTTGCTCATATCTCCGTTATTAATGGACCGATTTTGCTGATTTTAAATAGTAAACTTCTCGATAGCATGTCTGACAGAACTATTGAAGATTTGGATCCCGAAGATATCTGGAGTCTTCAGAAAATTGATTTCAACAGACAGACGGACATGGCTTAATCGACTCCGCTATCTATAAAGATCCAGAATATATATACTTTATAGGGTCGGAAATGAAAAATGTAGAAATTACAAACGGAATGACAAACTTATATATACCCTTCTCACGAAGGTGAAGGGTATAAAAACTGAATAGTCAATAGTTTGAACCGATGCCAAATTAGATTAGGGCGATACAGTGTGGTAAATTTGACCTTTGTGAGGATGACACACTTGTCAGCGAATGCTGGATGTATTCGTTCACGAAATATATCCAAAAAATTTAGAAGGCAATGAGGAAGAATTTAATATTTCGGAATAAACTTTATACTAATGCCCTACTTCTCCTTTCGGGGAAATTAAGTTTTAAAGACTGATATGTGGTAAGATATCTTATAAAATATAGACGATATGTATCAGCATTTATATAAAAATAGAAAGGAATTAAGAGGTCATTCAGAATATTGCTCGCAGAGTTGCAAAAAAAGGGAGCTATACTGTTCCAATGTTGTTAAATTTAAATATAAAACAAGTTTTTTAACAAAACCATAGTAAAAACTGAAATTTCAATGCAGAAGGATTTAGATTTTTAGAATATTGCTTGCATTTTCGTTAAAACGATGGATGCTTCTGTGTGCCTATGCGATCATGAAAGTTTATTCAGAAGGATATAATTTTCAAAGAAAGACAGAAGTCCAAACGTTTCATGCTCTAGCTCTGGGTGCTAATTATCGCCTTTGTATACGAGCAAATATTTATTCTTCCGAGTGCAAGGTTTTTTTAGTTTTGGAATTCTTTTATAAAATAAAATGTGAAGAAATTTATAATCATAACAAGATAAAGCTAATAAGCGTTCGAAATTTTTTTTGATAACGAATGCGATAATATGCTTCATGAACTTAAATATAAATAGAGGAGGACTTACACTTTCAAAATATTGATCGTAGTGATGTAAAATTTAAAAACAGAGGGAGCTATAGTGTAGCAAAGTTTATATGAGAATACAAAAAATTATCGGAGCAAGTAAGCTAGACAGACAAAAGGGCAGACGCTTCAAAATTCAAGTCTGATCTAAGTTTCCAAGTCGAAAAAATTTTTCTTTGAATTTCCTGGATTTTTTAAAAATTTCCGAGAAATTTCGGGAGTTTCTTTACAAGTTTTTTTCTTAAAGTTACAGTATTATTTATGCACAGATCAAAATGATTCGCTGTGATCGAATGCTTCGGTTATATTCTTAGATTTGTTTGATACTAGAAAGAGAAAATCAGCTAACAAAGAAAAACTACGATTTCAATAACATAATTTGTGTCACCTCAAGTACGATTTTTCAGCCACACTAGAAAAATATCGATCATTTAGACCAAATCATTTGATTGAAAATAAATTTGGTTATCACAGCTAAAACAAATTTTTTGTGTGACAAAAACAGACAAATTATTATTTAAAACAGATAAATTAACAAAGGGTCTTTCATAAAGAGAGCTTTCGATCTTTAAATTTAAATAAAATAAAATAAAATAAAATAAAATAAAATAAAATAAAATAAAATAAAATAAAATAAAATAAAATAAAATAAAATAAAATAAAATAAAATAAAATAAAATAAAATAAAATAAAATAAAATAAAATAAAATAAAATAAAAGAAAGTAAAGTAACATAAAATGTGTTTGAAAGGCTTATCACTACTATGTATTGAATATAACATCATGGAAATGTCCGCCGGAGCTCCGCTGAGTGGCGTGCATGACCCTGGCGCATAAATCTGATTTTGAAATGTGTCATGATTTGTATTCGCTTAGAGGTCCGCTGTGGTTTGTTGCTTATTCGCATAGACCGGCCACTTAAGAAAATCATACAAGAAAAAGTCTAACGCGGTAAATCGCATGATATTGGTGGCCAGTTCACATTACCTCCACGTGATATGACCATGCCCTCAAATCACTCGTGAAAAATGTCTAATGTTGCACCTAGCACCGTCCTGTTGGAACAGCATTTCGTGTCCATATCATGCAATTGGCCAAAAGGAGTTGGAAATCATCCAACTAGAACGCTCGCCATTGACGGTGATAGTCTGGCCATTGTTTGTGCTGTTTAGAAGTAGTGATTTTAACACAATAGTCAAGAATTGCCCAGGCCAGCCAAAAAAATTTGAATGCTGTTCATTTGTTGTTAAGCTGATTAAATTGACAATAATTATTTAATATTTTCAGCCAAACCCAACCAAACGTCAAACTGATTCCACCAGTATCGAGAGAACTTGTACATTGATAGAAAACCTGGCTCAGGTAGAAGGAATGGTTCACATGGTGTTTCTAAAGCCAATAAATAGAAAGCATTTTCAAAAGAGCTCCCAACACATCCAGTAGGAAAGCAGTTGGCTTTGCTCAGTACTCGGACTATTTGGTAGGAAAAGTTAAAGCCAATGCAGTTTTAAAAACATACAAGGCTCCAAAAGTTCCTGATAGGAACTCTGCTATAAATTTAGAGGCCAAAGGCAGAGCACGAAAATTTAAGTAAAATTTTATAGAAAAAAATATACCTGCTGCATAATGGATGACGAAACGTATATTCTGGACAATTTCCGGGTCAATATTTATACCCTACACCACCATAGTGGGGAAGGTATAATGCGTTTGTGCAGATGTTTGTAACACCCACCTTTAAGTATACCGATCGACTTAGAATCGCTTTCTGGGCCGATTAAACGATGTCCGTCCGTCCGTCTGGCTGGCTGGTCGGCTGGCTGTCCATGTAAACCTTGGGCTCAGAGTACAAGTCGCAATTTTGAAGATATTTCGATAAAATTTGGTACATATTATTTTTTCGGCCCAAGGACTAAACTGAAACTGGCTGAAATCGGTCCATTATTTCACCTAGCCCCCATACAAATGTCCTACCGAAATTGGACTTTATCGGTCATAAATGTTTAACTTATTTATGTATCTCCACAAATTCCGCTCCAAATAAGTTTTATATATACAAAATTTATGTCACCAAATTTTGTTGCGATAGGTCCATAATTAGTCATAGCTCCCACATAGACCCGCTTCCGAAAATCACTTTAACGTGCATAAATCGCTTTAAAATGTTGGTAAACACACAAAATTCAACATAGCTAACTTTCATATAGACATAAATCACACTACCTAATTTCATGGTGATCGGTCCATAATTGGTCATGGCCCCCATATAAGGACCACTTCCGAAAATCTTAAAAAATATAAATTATTGAAATTTAAAAAAAAAAATGTTTTTGCTCTTTTACTTAGTGTAGGGTATTATATGGTCGGGCTTGACCGACCATATTTTCTTACTTATTTTATGTTGCTGATGCTCGAGGGAATATTGTAGAAAAGTTTAGGACCCAAAAGCAGAAAATTTTCACAAAAAGTTCTTTGTCTATATAAAGCAATTTGCAGTTGCGACAATGAAGCCAATAATTTGTTACAAAGGGCTTTTTAAATACCGAAATTTACATCAAGCTATGTTTACAAAAGAGATTGCCTCCATTCATAAGACTGCTTAATGTATTCACTCATTTTTGGCCTGATTTGTTATCCTGTCACTAGGGTAAGCAAGGTCTTGAGGGGTACAGGAACAATAATGTGGCAAATCCTCCAAACTGCCAGTGGAGTGATATTGAGCTCTTGTGAAAAGAGAATTGAAGAGCACAAAAAAGTTGTCCAAAAAACAGACTGACAGCAGAAGGGACTCTATTTTATTGAAATAGAAAGTGTGTTTAGGTCATCCTGGTCATCCATAAATTATCACTAACTTATAAAACTTTTTACTACTAGTACTATTGAAAGACAGACAGAAGGACGGACATTATTTCATCGAGTTAAGAAGTCGGTTTATCTCGCTTATTACCTTAATGTATGACCTAAGGTCCATAGCTATATGGAGCGTGACAAACATCATCACCAACTTATAATACTTCCCCCAAGCAAGGCAGCTTAGAGTTTATAAAAAGCCTGCTCAATGAGTAAATAAGTAAACGACTGTATGGCTACTGAGTTGATATTAATAACAACTACATAAACCTACTATACCAAGACATTTAAAATAATCATTTCTACATATATAAAATCTAAATAAATGTAGGTATTTTTATATACTGTATTTGTATTTAAATTATATGTAAGACGATGGGTAAATGTCTGCCACCGAAGAACATGAAATTAAATGAAGAAAACTAACTAAATGATTCGGTGAAGTTGCTTGAATTTATGGCAAAAAAGAAATACACTGACAGGCCTCAAAACATTTATACAAACACACACACAAAAAAAACTACACCACCTAACGCAATGAGGCTTTAAAACTTTAACAGGCTTAAATGCAGGCTACAGCAACTAGTCAACAAATCAAATAGCCACAGCTAAATATCATTACACTTATACAAACAAAGTCATCACAATACTGTGAAAGCAAACTGCTGAAGCAAAAGCTGATTCAGTTGCTGCTGTTTCAGTTTCTGTTACTGCTGCTCGTTTAAATGTTGATAATTAAGCGATTAAAATTCCAGCCAACAACACGAATGACTTTTATATGTGTTAATATTAAGTTTATTATTTAAAGCAGCACGTGTTTGTTTTAGGCAAACTTTTGTTGTTTTTTTTTCTCTGCTTTATATCTACATACGCCTATAAAATGTCAGTGTTCTCAAAAAAAACTGAAACACAAACAAAACCAAAATGTCGTCTAAACTTAAATTTTTAAAACTTTTGCTTTATTTTGTTTAAAACAAAAAATAAGTACACACCAAAAGCTAATAAACTTTAATATATATAAATGCTAACAATCAGTATTTAATAGTTAAACATTAAATTGTCTACTAACTACCACATGTACTTTTTAAATAAACTATATTACACACATTGACCAAATTTGTAGTTTATTTTTTTTTTACATAAATTGTTCAAGTACTTAACGTAGGCCTAATTCATTTGAAGAATATTAATTACAAAAAAAGTTAAATTAAATAAAATAAATCTATGAAAATAACTACAGCTTATTGATAATAAAATTTAATAAAATTACACACAAAAATGTTTAACAAAAGTAGCAGCAGTATTTAATTTTTGTGAATACAGTCAGGTCTTATGGCAAATTAACAGTTACAATAAAAAGTTTTACACTAATAGGAAATTTTAATAAAATCCATCATATCACTTGATCCCCATCTCTTGAATTTTATTTAAATGCCAAAAATATATTCTTTGAGTTAATTTATTTATCGATTTTTTTTTAAATCAAATTTTTATTTATGAATATTCAATGAAATCTTACAGAAATCTTTCTAAAAACAAATTTTGATATTTGTAATCAGGAATCCCACAATTTCTAAAAATTAGTATTGAAAAATCCATAAAATGGATTTTTTTGGTTTTTTGGCTATAATATCCATACCAGGGGCGAAATTATTGGAACCCTTTACAATGTAATTAAGAACATATTTGGCCATCTAACAGAGGTTACTGTGTTTTAATATCGACTATGAGATTTGAGAATTTTTGACCAAAAGTTGAATTTTACATAAAAAATATATCTTTTTTAAATTGTTTTCATTTCAAATATTTGGTGCAAAGTCAGCTTTTAAACAAGTAAGAAAGTATGGTCAAGCCCGACCATATAATACCCTACACTAAGTAAAAGAGCAAAAACATTTTTCTTTTAAAATTTCAATAATTTATATTTTTGAGTGATTTTCGGAAGTGGGCCTTATATGGGGGCTATGACCAATTATGGACCGATCACCATGAAATTAGGTAGTGTGATTTATGTTTTTATTAAAGTTAACTATGTTGAATTTTGTGTATATACCTACATTTTTAAGCGATTTATGCACGTTAAAGTGATTTTTGGAAGCGGGCCTATATGGGAGCTATGACTAATTATAGACCGATCGTAACAAAATTTTGTGACATGAATTTTGTATATATAAAACTTATTTGGAGCGGAATTTGTGGAAATACATAAATAAATTAAACATTTATGACCGATAAAGTACAATTTCGGAAGGACATTTGTATGGGGGCTAGGTGAAATAATGTAGCGATTTAAGCCAGTTTCAATAGGCTTGGTCCTTGAGCCGAGGAAATAATATGTACCAAATTTGATCGAAATATCTTCAAAATTGCGACCTGTACTCTGCACACAAGGTATACATGGAGAGCCATCCAGACGGACGGACGGACATCGTTTAATCGACTCAGAAAGCGATTCTAAGTCGATCGGTATACTTTAAGGTGGGTGTTAGACTAATATTTTTGGGCGTTACAAACATCTGCACTAACCCATTATACCCTCTCCACTATGGTGGTGTAGGGTATAATTAGGGTGTTTAAAAAAAATTTACAATAAATAAATGTTTTCCTGTATCAACCAAAAAAGTACTCTTTTTTAACAAAAACTATCCAAAATTCGTTTTTAAATTCAAATGCATATAACTTTGGAGTTAGTCACGATTTTGTTGGACATATAAATTTGTTTGTTAGTCCAATAAAAGTAAAATGGAAATAGGGAAACTGAAGTAGGGTGGTTAAAATTTTTAAAACATTTAATTTGAAAATGCGAAAAACTCCTAAGTTATAAGAGATAATTGATAATTGTAATATTCGGCAAGGAGATTCTATATGTGCAAATTGTTTGAAATCCGAATTCAAACGATGAAATAGGATCGTTTTAAAAATTGACCATAACCGAGGTGTCCGCATTTGGCCACATGGGCCCACCAAGGGTGTGGTCAGGACCTCATGCGCAAAAATTCAAAACTTAAACGCTAAAACACTTCTTCTTCGCTTATTAAATTTCATTTAAATTGGACTAAGGTCTTAGATGTTACGGATCAATTTTGCTCTTTTTTTCTATACCACTGTTTGTCATTTATTCTCACTTAGTTACTGAACATTTTTTTTTGCTTCGAAAATTTCGAATTTTGTGCTAACAAAGCGTCATATGCTGGAAGTTTTGCTTTACAAAGTTTTACTTTACAAAGCACACCGATCAATAGTTTCAACTTGCGAGAGATGGTTTGTGCGGTCATAAGTGAAAACCGACCAAATATCCATGCTACTTCTCTGTATATTATGGGACCAAAATCGTCCTATATATTACGAGCTAGTGTAATCTGGCCAGACCAGCAAAAAGAACTTGTACTGAATGCAACCGATTCGTTTAAATCGTTTAAAAGGCCCAGAATATGCGGCAAGACGTGAAAGTGTAACATTCCATAATTACAACGCTCAGCCACATGTTCTAATATTGGTTTAGTTGGGAAGTTTTTCCTCAACCGCTTCGTCGGATAACTATTTTTTTCGATCAATGCAGATTGCTCTCTCTGGGAAACGCTTTACTTTGGAACAGAGTATTCGATAGCTTGATTGGTTCTTGGCCTCAAAAGACGAGCATTTCCTCTAGCTCGGAATACATATGTTGCCAGAAAGATGGGACAAATTCATAGCTAACAATGGCCAATACTTTTAATAAATTTGTATTAGTAATAAAAGCTAATAACACTGTCCAACAAATTGAGACTTTTTAATTGTAACACAACAGCGACATTATAATATATTTGTAGAATAAACTTATAGTCCAGCTGGTCGGAATTTTGTTTTACAGTGGGTCAAAATTTTAATTTATTGATCGAAGGTAGCGTTATACTAACTGAAAAATATGTTATAAGTTAATATGTGAGTGAATTCTTATTGTCAGAGTTATATTGTGGAATTTTATGGGGATAATTTTTGTGGAAGATCTTAACCCCCTATCTCCTTTCTTTAGGAGTCAATTTCACCCCTTTTTTGTAAAAATCGAAAAAAGTCCTTTCAAAAAGGACATTTAAGGACAATTACTAGAAGTGAAGGTTACTTAGAATATATAAAGACCAATGCTTGAAGCTTAAGCTATATAAAGAGCTATATCAGGAGCTTAGACTCCGTAAAGACTTACGATATAATCTCAACTTATACAATGGATAGACCAATACTTGGAGTAAAACTTAGACTACATTAAGAGCTACGATTGAAGCTAGACTTAGACTGAACAAAGAATACTGACGCATAAAGAAGTAGAGTTGAACTTATGATGGAAGCTCAATTGAGACTTCATAAAAATCTGTGATTGAAGCTCAACCTAGACTTCATAAATACCTGCGATTGAAGCTCGTAGAAGACTTCGTGCAGACCTACGACTGAAGCTGCACTTAGACTTCAAAAATATGTACAATTTTAGAATTACGATTGTGGCTTAATTAAGGCTTCATAAAGGCCTATAATTGAAGCTCGACTTAGATTCCATAAAGATATTTGATTAAAACTCAATTCTCATTCATCCAGAAATGAGCTTTATCGCATAAAATAAGTTTTTAATGAAAATTAGGTCAGTTTACAACGGAATTCAGCGAACACACGTCATTTTTAATGGTCGTTTACCTATAGCTCCTGGCTAAGTTGAATATTGTACGGGTTCTCAAATCAAAACGGAAAAATTGGCCAAGTTGTGGTCTGCGAAAGGCCGAGTTTTTGAGAACGACATGAAATCTTTTCCTCGGATTCCCCTACACACTCTCGCGGACAGCGGTGATGTTTTCGGCAGGTCTTGCCTTATGTCTTCTGGACTCAAATTTATCCAACAATTGGCGAAAAGTGCTCTCATCACTTTTTGTCATTTGTTGGCCGATTCTGTAGATTTTAAATAGTGACCGCACCGGGTCTATAGCGGATATATTAATGTATGAATCAGGCATGTAAGTTATTTGGAGGCTACGGAAAGTTGATTTCAACATACAGACCGACAGACATAGATGACTCAATCGACTCCGCTATATATAACGATCCAGAATATATATATTCTTTATGGGGTCGCAAATGAAAAATGTAGACATTACAAACGGAATGACCAAAATCTAAATTAAGTACCTTTCAATATAAAATTTAATTTTGAATAAACTGGCAATAAAATTTAATAATTTAATATTACCACTGGTTACTATAACATGACCCTCCACTGTTTTAAAGCTTGTGCTATATTTACATACAAATTCCTAAAGGTGTTATATAAAATACAGTTTTTATTACAATTTATTTATTTTATAAAAAATCATTTATATATTTCAGGGCTAAATTATGTGCATTTTATATGTCACAGAAAGAAGTTGGTGTGTAACAGTTTATTTATGTTTTCACTAAAACAAAAATTGCTTATAACGCAGTCAGTTACATTAAATTTTTATGACTAACGGAAATCATAAAATCATATTTTTTTTTGGTTTAAGTTTTACATATAGCACGTAAAGTGTTCTACAATTTATTTATGTAAATAAAATATAAACAAATTAAATTTTTAAGACTTTTTTGGGCAATTGTTTTAAAATATAAAATTTTTTTTTAAATAATTGATCAAAATTTTATTGGTAAACAATTATTTTAATAGAGAAATTGTAATAAAACTTGAAAATTTTGTAATAAATCAATTCATGTAAGACATGATGGTTAATTGGATAAACAAAAAGACATGAAATTTAATTGCTTAAATAATACTTTAAGTTTTTTCAAATAAAGAGACAAGCTGACTAACATTAAGGGTCCTCATGTAAACGCTTAAAAGCCTCGCAAACTGTGCAATCTGTGCATTTTTACACTCTCGCAAATGAAATGTCAAAAAATGTATGGAAATTCGTTTGCACAACTCCGATAAGTTTGCGCGACAATTTAGACTCGCAAACTTGAATTTATTGTGCATTTGATGAATCAGCTGCTTTTGTTTACTTTTATTTATAAGAAATAAAAATCAAATAAAATATGAAAATTTTGTGCATGTGAAAATCGTGTAACTTTGGAACAGAATGATTGTATTAAATGACATTGTGTATGAAAACATTAACCAACAGCTAGAACATAAACAAAGTCCTCCAAACTATGTATACCACCGTTTGTTCCAAAGATTTAACTTTCATTCAACATTTTAAAATTAAAATTTATACAATTTGAAAAAAAATTATTAAAGCTTTTGTTGAATTTATGTATTTTTATTTGACAAATATAAATTTTCTGTATAAACTTGCACAAAATTGAAAAGGTGGGTTCATGAAACATGTCGCGCAAATTTGCCCATTTGCACAAATGGGAAACTTAAGCGTTTAAATGAGTACCCTTATTATATTTAAGAAAGAATCAATAAAAAATTATTAAAAATGTAAGTTGTTAAAAAAGCTAAAAGATTGTTTAAATCTTTTGAGTATTTTTTATTTTTCTGACATTGATCACTTTCCTTAATAGTTGGTAGAATCATATGATAAAACCAGAGCTGTAAATTAATAATTATTTTTAATTCGTTACAAATTAACTAAATTTTGAATTAATTCTTTTCACAACAAAACAAGAATTTAATGAAATTTTAATCAATTCAAACGAATTAGGCAGAAATGAATTTCAATTCATTTCCAATGAATCTGTAAAATGAATTAAATTCAAAAACAATACAAATGAACTGGAAATGAATTGCAATTCACTTTGACAAATTCATTTGAATTTAAAACGAATTGCAGTTTATTTGAATTGACTCAAATTTCATTCAATTATATTTTTTGTGTGAATGATTCGCGAATTAAATCAAAAATGAATGATTCATTTACAGCTCTGGTTAAAACTTCGAAAATTTTACTTTTGAGTTATTGAAAAGCTCTAAAATGGCAACGGTGCCCTTGGTACAAGAAATTATTTTTCAGCAAATTTTTTTTTCAAAAAAAATAAATTTTTTTTTCACCAAAATTTAATTTTTAAAAAAATTTAAAGGCTATATAAGATTCGACACAACCGACAATAACAATGTTAATTGTTTTATTTTAGAAATTTAAAAATTTCAAAATCTTGTCTCCAGTTTACTTGCATTAATCTCAAGTTCATGATCCCACATTGTCATATTATGTTGTTGTTTGTTTTTCCCCCAACATTTCTTTACTTTCCCACATTACAAATGAAAAGAAAATTAACCATTCCATCATTTTTACTTTCTGTCAATTTTCTAATCAAAACTCATTTGTAATTCAATAAATCTCAAAAAAAAACCACAAATTGAAATAGAATAAAATTGATTTTTAAACTTCATACTCCTCCAAAAGCCATAAAGTAAAATTACAAAACCATGTAGTTTGGCGTCATTTTGGTTATTTGGACGTTTTAGTTTCTGTTTAACTGTTAAAAAAAAAACCAAAAATCCTAAATTGACCACCCAATAGCGGCCGGTGTATGGTCAATGTCTCTTTTTTGTAAATTTTTGTTGGTCTTTATCCAATTTCGTCGATCAAATAATCATCATTATAATGTCGTTGCTGTTGACAACAACATACATCAACACTAATAACAACAGCAACAGCAACAACAATGACATTAACAATTTGTAAAGACAAAACAATAAATGATATACAATAACAACAGACAGACAGACAAACAAACAAACAAAATATCGCTTTACAAATGTCAATTCAATATGTCCAAATATAAAATAACAATAACAAAATATTTTATAACAAAAAAAAAAAAAAAAATGTTGAAAAAAATTCTACTCTAAAGCCAGAGAATTTTAAACAATATTTGTATGTACATTTTATATGTATTTTAAACAACAACAAAAATTTTATTAAATTTGTATACTCCATGAAGCGGTATTGGTGCTTTTTGTTTTTTGCTTTTACCCAAAAAAAAAATTAACAAAAATGAAACAGCCAACAAAAGGTGTAAGAAATGTGATACACAAATGACAAAATATGCGCCATATTGTTTTAAATAACAGTGGGTTGGCGTGTGCTAAATGGCGAATGAAAATCTATTATAAAAAAATGTTCAACAAATGAGCTAAATTATATTCATGTCATGTACTTTTGAAATCGATGTTTTGCGATCGGTATGAAATTTGCCAGAACTCTCTGAGTTAGAGGAGTTCAAAATTTAATATTTTGGCCAAACTGGTGATTCTTCTCATCCATTTAACTTATTACCTATTATTCTTAGCACAATGTATCTCAAATAGCTTAGATAGTTTTTTTTAAATTTTCGAAATAAAAAATTAAAAAAAAAATTTTGAAAAAATTTTGAAAAAAATTTTGAAATTTTTTTTTTCCAAAATCAAAAACTTTCTCAATAATTTAGATAGTTTTTTTTTTAAATTTCCGAAATAAAAAATTACAAAAAATTTTGCATGTTTTGAGTTACAAAACAACTATTTTTATACATAGATATCCAACTCGCATACCACGAAGCGATCAAATAGGTCTTTAAGGAAAATATCTAGGCTAAATCTTTTGAGAAAAAAGGGCCAATTTTGAAAAAAAAAACAAGTAACAAAACAAGTAAATATAATACCCTACACTAAGTATAAGAGCAAAAATATTTTTCTTTTAAAATTTCAATAATTTATATTTTTTAGTGATTTTCGGAAGTGGGCCTTATATGGGGGCTATGACCAATTATGGACCGATCATCATGAAATTAGGTCGTGTGATTTATGTCTATATGTAAGTTTACTATGTTGAATTTTGTGAGTATACCAACGTTTTTAAGCGATTTATGCACGTTAAAGTGATTTTCGGAAGCGGGTCTATATGGGAGCTATGACTAATACCGGACTGATCGTAACAAAAATTGGTGACATGAATTTTCTATATACAGAACTTATTTGGAGCGCAATCTGTGGAGATACATATATAAATTAAACATTTATGACCGATAAAGTCCAATTTCGGAAGGACATTTGTATGAGGGCTAGGTGAAATAATGGACCGATTTCAGCCAGTTTCAATAGGCTTGGTCCTTGAGCCGAAAAAAAAATATCTACCAAATTTGATCGAAATATCTTCAAAATTGCGACCTGTACTCTGCGCACAAGGTTTACATGGACAGCCAGTCAGCCAAGCAGACGGACGGACGGACATCGTTTAATAGACTCAGAAATTGATTCTATGTTGATCGGTATACTTTAAGGTGGGTTAGACCAATATTTTTGGGCGTTACAAACATCTGCACAAACGCATTATACCCTTCCCACTATGGTGGTGTAGGGTGTAAATAGGTCACAAAAGTTTTTGATTTCGGAAAAAAATGTCAAAATTTTTTTTATTTTTTTTCCAAAGATTAAAGAATTAGCTATCTAAACTATTTGGGACACATTTTTGCTAATAAAAACTTAAATGGATGAGAATAAACACCAGTTTGGCTAAAATTTAACATTTTTACCACCTCTAACTCAGAGAGTTCTTGACCGAACTTGTTGAAAAATTGTGTCTGAATTATTATTCAATAGGACCTTGGTTTTTGAGGTGATTTAAAGGGACCAAATGCTTAATTATTTAAATGAATTGAATATTATGAATCCAATTCAGTCAGATTTACGCGAAGTATTTAATACTCTTGGATATAGTTTAGTATATTCGGTCTAACTTGGCTAGATATATGTATGATGAAAGCTGCCGATGATCCAGTAGTAGGAGGGAGGAATTTCCTAAAACTGAAATGTTATAATATAAAACAGAACAAAGAGAAAAATTTAAAATAAATTTTACTCTATTTACTGAACCTCATCCCCTCCAAATGGTTGAAATGGTGCCTGGATGAGTGCGTTAATATTTTTTGATTTTCATAAGATATTTTATTCTCTGAATCATGATTTATTGTCATATTTTTTTCTGTTTAATATCTAGTAGGCTTCTCTATTAATTTTTAAACAGTCGCAGACAGTTTGTTATTGGCTGTATGACTTAAAAATGCGAGATTTTTTTTTTCAAATATTTAGCTTTTATTTTGAAACATTTGTACGATATAAATTTATTCAAATTATTTGCGATTGTTAGCTATGACATTTTTTCCATCTTTCTGGCAACATATGGAGTCCGAGCCAAACTACCTGCTCATCTTTTGAGGCCAAGAACGAATCAAGCCAAAATCGGATACTCTGTTACAAAAAGAAGCGTATCCCAGAGAGAGCGTTCTGCATCGATCGAAGCAAATAGTAGGCTGACGGGGAAAAGTCTGGGCTATAAAGCGGGTAAAGCGAAACTTCCCAAACACTTCATTCTAAATAGTATTTGACAGGTATTGCAAAATGTGACCGAGTTTTGTCATGATGGATTATTACTGTTTCATGTCTGACCGCATATTCTGGGCATTTTCGCCAACTTCGCACTTCAAGTGAACCAGTTATGTTGAATACAGTTTCCCTTTGATGGTCTGGCCAGACTTCAGCAGCCCTTTTTGCTTCCACCAAATATGAATCATTACCATAGCACCATAAACGTCTGAAGTTGCTGCTTGAGTAGCTCCCAATGATTTTGCAAGCTCTTGTTGAGTTTTAGAACAATCTTCATGGTGTTATGCCTCCATTTTTTGCTGGCCTGGGCGATCTTTGTTTTCCATGTCAAAATCACCACTTCTGAACCGCACAAATCATCTCATGCATATTGAAGCCGATCGAACACATTCTCCAGAAGCTTCCCATGAGCAATCGATGTGCTTAAGCATCACTTTTTTTTCAAATTAAATCAGTAAGGCAAAAATCTTGTTCGCGTTTTGACAAAATTCATGCGTCTTGCTTACAAAATGTTCTTACATTCACTCCAAGAATATGTAGCTAAACAAGCAGAAAAAAATGGCTTTTGTGGGAATCGAACCCGCATCCTATATTGCTTTTTTGGGTTTGAAAGTCTAGCTGCTTACTCACTGCTCCATTAATGGAAAATACCATTAACAACCTGTGTAGCGACAGCTTATTACAAAATAATGTTTGTGGTAACTACAACCCATTACCTAATGTCACAAAAAATTTTAGCTGGGTCAATACATTCTGGACGTTCAATTTTGAGCAAATTTTACTATCAATGCTGGCCATATGTCACGAATACTACGAACACTGTTGGCCTCCAAGTGGCCAATTGTTGCTGGTTTATCGGCATAAACCTGTGACTTCACGTGGCTCCATAGGAAATAATCGAGGGGTGTCAAATTGCACGAACTTGGAGGAAAATTGATAGGTTCATTTCGCGAAATCAAGTTTTCAATTCAATAAATAGATGGTTGCAGTCGCCGTATGGCACGTAGCGCCATCCTGTTGAAACCGCATCTCGCCCGGATCAATGTCATCCATATTTTCAAACAAAAAAAAATATTGATCATGCTGCGGTAACGAGCTCCATTGACGATAACGCTCCGGCTTAATTTTTGAAGACATAAAGTCCGATGATGTCACCAGCATATAAATCGCACCCAAAATGCACCGATTTTTCTGTATGCAATATAGAGCGGCATTAGTAAGACTACAGCCAGTATGGATAAACTCACAAATATCCAGACGAACCAAGCTTAGAATATTCAATGCATGTGTAAAGTCTACTCTATTGTACGGAATTGAAACTTGGTTAGTATCGAACACCATCACGCAAAAACTACAGGTATTAAATAAAATGGAGTCTGTAAGCTCTGTTGAGGATTAGTCTTATTCAAAAAGCGCCAATTTTGTTTACAATCAAACATGTTAGGCTAAAAATAAGCCTCATCCCTGAACACAATTGTGAGATAAATCATTGGGTCAGTTGCAAACTTCTCTAGAGCCCAATGGGTGAAAGAACGACGCATATGATGGTGTTATGGCTTTAATTCCTGCGCCAGCTGGATTTTGTATGAGTGTAGGCCAAGATATTATCTCAAAATTTTCTACGCATTGGACGGATAGAACCCCATTTCCTACGACCGACGACTAATCGATAAATTTGGATCGTCTTGCACACTTTCGTTTACAGAGGTGATATTCTCGTCAGTAGAGAATGTCGTCGTCAGAGGCATGTTTGCATTCGACGTGTTGGTGTTATTGCATCATTTAGAGAGTATGGGGTATGAAATCTATCTACAGTTTGACGTATGGCTTGCGCGATCTGATGACTTATTTTGAAAGTAAATTTGGATTATATGATGGCGTTGTTCAAGCTTACAACTACTCATGAGTATATTGATCGATTTACCAGAGTATATCGATCATAAATGTAAAAAATTATGACAGTTAGCCCTTTCGTAAGTTCTATCGGACTTAAAAAACAGCTTGTCAATGAAACTACATTATTTCTTTATTCTACTCTAGAACCATATTATCACTGTTTTCTACCCGAAAAAAAGTATGTAATGTTATGGAAATATCTTTAAAATTGCGACCTTTACTTTATGCAAAAGATTTATATGGACAGCCAGACGGACGGACGGACATCAGAAATTGATCCTGAGTCGATCGGTTGTTAGAAGTTGAAGCAGTCTCTATTACATTGGAACTAGTCACATGTCAAGATCTGTGTTAGTTCACATACACATACCTTCTACCAAAATAAAAATTATTTTCATTAAGAACATGAAAAATGTTTGTGTGACATCAATTCTTTGCTTTATAACTTTTTTGCTACTAAAAACAAATGGCTGATTTTCAATAGTAGACAAACTAGGCCAGTGATAAATAGTTTAGGTAAATTTCATTAATTTTGGTTTTATAATTTGAACGTGAGCGTGTTTTACACAGACATAATGAGAAACGAACATAGCTAAATTTAGTAGTAGTGGTATTCTATCATAAACAACTATATATATCGACGTAAGATATGTCAGCTAAAAGGCTTTCTATAAATGATCCTTATAATATCACGTTCGTCTTGTAGTTTTAAAAAGTTTTTTACCACCCACCATTTTTTTTCCTTTAACTTAACCCACTGTTCCCTCTCCTCATTTAGCTTTAATTATTTATTTAAATACGTTTTTTTATTATATATATACAGGTCATTTTAAACGTCTTGGTAAAGCTTTATATACATATATATTTACCTAAAGTATTTGCTAGTTTACAAACATGGACTTGGCTTGTATATGAGTAAATAATTGTATGTGCGTTAAACATTTTGAAAAGCAGTTTTTAACAAATTGTTTTTAAAACAAACATTTATTATTTACGTGACAGGGTTTTTCATTACACACAATTTTTTTTTTTGCTGACGTTGTTTCGTTGTTGTGACGAGCAGAAATTTGCTGATCAACGCCTACTTTTTTTTTTTTTTTTTTGTTTCTGAACATTTTATTACTTATTTATTTGTTTTGGGGTTTCAGGCTTGCGTTAATGCACGAATCAGTTCAAATAATTTAAACAAAAATTGCTTTCAATATGTCTACAAAGTAATATAATGTGTAGTAATAGAGTGTGGCGCAAATATGTATGTAGATAAAATTATAATAATGAAATGCTAAAATTAAAATACTTGAACACAAAATGATAGATTATGGGGGGGTGGTAGACAAGTAAAGTGCGTAAGAATTTGAGGTAAATAGTTAAGCAAACAGTGGGTAAGAAGAGAAGAAAAATTGGTGATCATAAAACTAAATGGAAATTAGATTATTTATCTTCTTTTTTATATATTTTAAACAAATTTTTAAGCGACATTCCTACAATTTATTGAAATTTCCTGCAGAAAATTCATTAATAGCTTCAAAAATACTTTTTTAACGAAATAATTAAAAATGTCGTTGCTTACCCTTTGTGTGGTTTTCCACACATATGTAATTTCAATGTATTTTGCACTAGGAACAGCAGTTTTTGTCATCAAATGTGATGATTCAGCCATAAAGATAGAAATGCGTATGTGTGGAAAACAACACATAAAAATAAACAGCGTAGGTGCTTCAATATATCAAGAATAGCATCCGTTTTAGCAGACAATATGATTGGTTAATTAAAAAATTTTTTGCTAACTAAATATTTAAAAAATTTCGGTACTTACCATGTGTGTGGTTTTCCACACATATGTAATTTCAATGTAATTTTCACTAGGAACAACAGTTTTTGTTGTCTGCTGATTCTGCCAAAAATGTAGAAATATAGTATGTGTGGAAAACAACACATAAAGGTAAACAGCGTAATTTTGTTGAGGGTAAGATAAGGGTTAAGGAAATGAGAAGAAGATACTTAAATTAATTAATTCAAAAATATTAATTGAAACAAAAAATTAAAAAAGTATCGTTGATTACCCGGTGTGCGGTATTCCACACATATGAAATTACAATATAGTTTGCACTAGGAAGATCAGTTTTTGTCGTCAAATGTGCTGATTCTTGCAAAAAGTAAGAAATACCGTATGTGTGGAAAACAACACATACAATTAAATAGCGTAAATTGTTTCAGGGTAAGATAAGGGTTACGGAACTTAGAAGAAAATGCTTTAAAAATATATTTTGATAACGAGATATTTAAAAAATGTCGTTGTTTACTATGTGTGTGGTTTTCTACACATATGTAACTTCAATGTATTTATCATAGGGAACAGTAGTTTTGTCGTCAAATGTGTTGATTCTGCTTAAAAGGTTGAAATAGCATATGTGTGGAAAACAACACATATAGTTAAACAGCGTAGGTTCTTTTAGGGTAAGGTAAAGGTTAAGGAAATGAGAAGAGATGCTTAAATATATCAAGATTAGCATCCCTTTTAGCAGAAGATTTTATTTGTAAATTTTGTTTTAATTCAGATATTTTAACAGTTTTTAGTTGCCAAATTTCTGTATTTATTTTACATTAAAATTTTAAGTTTGACCATGATTTCTTTATTTATCTACAGGGACTATTGCTGCCAACACTAAACCTTCTGCTAATGAACTAAATTTGTCAATCATATTTGACCCTGTTAAATGACTTACGCACAAAAAACCAAGTATCAGCCATAATTTTTAAATAATTTATTGATCTGTCACATATTAAACTCATTTATTTCCAATAAAATACTACAACAAAAAAAAAAACAAAATCGTAACAGAAACCCACAGAGACACAAAACCAAAAACTGTAATAAAAATTAGTAATCTAATATTACATTAAATGGTGTAACAAATGAGTGTATAAAAGGCGCCAAGATCTAAACAATATACCACCAGAAAAACACACCAAGATACAAAACAATGAGATGTAAAACTAAAACACCAGATAATGAAACTGGTCATACAGAACCAAATTTACCAAAAACAAAAAACAACCATCGAATAAATGAGCGAACCAAAATGATCTTAACAAAACACACATCAAGCTCAAATTACATTAGTGTCATTTGGCGCCATCAGTTTTTTTTTTGTTACCGAAAAAATTAACAACAACAAAAACTTTAAAAAGCCATTTACACTAAAAAAAAATACAGGCCTATTAAGGCCTTCAATCACTTCGTCATATCAAACGACATCTGAAAATAAACACACTCAAACAAAAAGTGTTACATTAACGCAGCTATTTAGGAGGGTATTGTTTAAATGCAACAATACCACTGTCACTGGCAACAACAAAAATAACTACAACACTATCTTGGCCATTTACTTACAACTTCACAGTTAAAAACCAAAACGATTATTAATTGATGTTACAACTACCACAAAGATAAGGAACGGAAAAAACTATTGAAACCAAACTATTTTAATGAAATATTTGTTACTAAAAATAAGTTACAAAACTGACAATTTACACACAGAATGAAATAAATTTCTGATTCAATGAGACAAAATTTCTAAATTTATTCAAGAAATTTTGCAAAAATTTTATTTTGTCTGCATGTTGAAATCCACTTTTCGTTGCCCCAAAATAACATAATTCATACATCAATATAACCGCTATTGTCCCGGTTCGGTTCCTATTTCAAATTGAGAAAATCGGCCCACAAATGGCTGAGATATAAGCAAAAAACCACGTTTATCTCGATTTTTATTATATTTTGTATATCTGGATCATTAAGTCATCAATATAGACAATATGGATATCTCATGATAGATATTTCATAGGCCTTTCCAACGATGTATATAACGCCATAGTATTTAGGACAAACAATAGGTCAAAATCGGGAAAAATATTTTCTAACCAACATTTTTTTTTTTTACCTAAAATTTATCTTCCTCAAATTCAAAAGAATTTTTAATGGATCATCTTAAAATCTTCTCCATAAGTGTTTTTTTAAACAAATTGCTTGCATCTACCTTTTCAATTACTTTGTTATCTACTTGCTGATATCACTCTTTAAAAATAAATCCTTTTAAATTAAAAATGTTAATAATTATTGCTTGCAAAAACACGCCATTTATTTCTCATCTAAGTATGTATTAAAAACAATTTCTTTATTTTTAATTATTTAAAAGCATATATTATGCAAATGTTTGACAATAATGCATTTTATTAATGTTTGTTTAATTACACTGTATTAAAAGCATTAAAGTATTGATTATTTTCCATGAAATTAACATAAATTTAATAAATGATCAGTGTTTTATTATATCAAAAGTGACAGGAACAAAAAATTTGTTAATAGCAATTTTTGTTTAATCAACAAATATAAAGAACAGTTGAAAAGATTTTATGAAAAACTGAAATTAAAAAAAAAAATAATAAAGTATGTTATCAAAGTCTTTTGTTTTGTTAAAGAAAATCAGAATTCATTATATTTACAAGACCTTGTAAACATTAGGTCGAAATTGGTTGCTGAATTAAAGAGGGCTGTGGTTATAGTTGTGATTCGAATAAAAATTATTTAAATAATCGAATAAAATATATTTTTTATTCGAGTAAATAACATTTTTAAATTAACAATAAACAAGGCTGTGCCGAATCTTATATACCCTTTTTACCCAAATTATGCTTAAAAATAAATTTTTTGTCATAAATTTTTTTTTCCAAATTGTTTTTTAATTTTTTTAAAAAAGTTTGTTTAAATTTAAAAAAAAAAAAAATTTTTATGACAAAAAATTTATTTTAATTTTTAAATTTTAAAAAAAAAATTTTTTTGAAAAACAAATTTATGACAAAAAATTTATTTTAATTTTTTTAAAAAAGTTTGTCTCAGTTTTTCATTTAATTCAAAAAAAAAATTTTTTTGAATATAGAATTTATGACAAAAAAATTATTTTGATGAAAAAAAAATTCGGGTCAAAATTTTTGTTCCTTAGTTTTGACCAATTGTATGTCCAACTCTCTATAGACTTATATATACATCGTTGCAATGGTCTTTGAAATATCTATCTTGTATCTACATATATTGTCTATAGTAATGACTTATTAATCCAGATATAGGTCAAAAATAGGTTGTCCGCGTTTTTTCCATATATCTCATCCATTTGCGGGCCGATTTTGTCGATTTTAAAGAGCAACCGTGCCGGAAGAATTCCCAATATAATGATATATGAATCATATATCTAAGTTATTTGGGGGCTACGTAAAGTTGATTTCAACATAAAGACGGACAGACGGGCATGGATATATCGGCTTCGCTATCTATAACGATCCAGAATATATATACTTTGTGGGGTTGCAAATGAAAAATGTAGAAATTACAAACGTATATAATCCGTTTGTCCGTTTGAGGGTATAAAAATAGTTTATACAAATAACTTGGATTATACAAAAACAAGTAAGAGAGCTATATTCGGCTGTGCCGAATCTTATATACCCTTCACAAAATTATACTTTAAAATAAATTTGTTTAAATATTTTTAGGTAAACAAAATTTAATTTTTTTTTTAATTGTTTTCAATTTTTTTTAAAAAAAGTTCTTTCCAAATTTTTTAAAAAAAAGATTTTTCCAAATTTTTTTTAATTTTTTTTTTTAGTTTTTAAATTTTTTTTATTTTTTTAAAAAAATGTATGACAAAAAAAAATTTTTGATGAAAAAAAAATTCGGGTTAAAAAATATTTTTCCCTATTTTGACCCATTGTAGGTCCAACTTACTATACGTCGTTGCAAAGGTCTTTAAAATATCTATCATTAGATATCCATATTGTTTATATTAATGACTTAGTAATACAGATATAGATCAAAAATAGGTAAAAAATCGTGTTTGTCCCGGTTTTTTGCTCCTATCTCCGTTATTTATGGACCGATTTTGCTGATTTTAAATAGAAAACTTCTCGAAAGCATGTCTGACAGAATTATCACGAAAATATCTGGGGTCTTCAGAAAATTGATTTCAACAGACAGACAGACAGACAGACGGACATGGCTTAATCGACTCCGCTATCTATAAGGATCCAGAATATATATTCTTTGTGGGGTCGGAAATGAAAAACGTAGAAATTACAAACGGAATGACAAACTTATATATACCCTTCTCACGAAAGTGAAGGGTCTAATTATCTGAAAGAAACAATAATTTTAATTTAATGACGAAATCTTTATTATGACCCGAAAGAAAAATATCTGATATTTACTTTTGAAAGACAATTTTCTGCCAATACGACTTTTATTCGGGATGACCTATTTTCAAGCACTGCTTTCGAAGATCGACAAAGACCTTTGACTAGACATAACCTAAGATCAAAGCAAATAATACAAAGATGTGATCTTGAATGATCTAGGCTGCCAGTTGACTGGACCGAGAAGCGAAATTAGTTGCTCGGTTGGGAAGGTCAATGATAAAAACCATATGTTGTACAAAATTTCTAACAGAAAGCTGATTTTCATAATGAAGCTGAATAATGTCCTTGATGAATTGCAAAACAATACTGAATAAGAATAAGATGACACCATTCGCATGATCAGTAAAAATGAAACAAATGAATAAAGTTCTTTCTTTATATCAATTGAAGACGGTTTTGTATTGATGCATCATCTGCTTCATCTTGAGTTCCGACATAAAACCAATAATGCAGTACCCAGAAATCTAATCTCCTTGTTCCGTGGTAGAGAAGGATTGAGCATTTTAAATATTTTACAAGTCGTAATCGTAGACAACTTAAACTCTGACACTTTAAACGCCCAACCATCCAGAATTTATGAATAATGAATATCCTTTTGAGCTACAGTTTTATCCAATAATGACCCGTTTGTTGCATATTCATCAGCAATTTTATTTCCCTGGATGCCCTTAACTCCTGCAACACTTACAAGCTCGATAAAGTGTGTCTATGTTGGACCGAGAATTGTGTAATTGAGAAGACATTTCGACCATAGTACATTGAAGTTGAGAGCTTTGATTGCCCACGTAGATATCATTGATCAACATCACAAGATTTCTTATTCGTATTCTTCTCGGTATGGTATCGATGTCATATATTTCCAGGTATCAGGCAATCTGATAGAAACTTAGATATCAAAATCATCGCAGAATATTCCCTAGCAAGCGCTCGTTTACATCTTTGAGCTTTACAACCTATTTTTTAAGTACTATATAGCTACCAGTACTTGATCCATTTTAGAGTAAATGTCCGCCGGGGTTTCACTGGTTGGCTCATCCGTAATGACTAATTTTCCAAGAAACTGGCGCATAAATCTGGCTGAATTTAACCGATGATATGGGTTGTGATGGCGTTGAACACAACTGTGCTTTGTGGCTTTGTATACTCTCATGTGGATTATTATCGTCCTAAATTCGACAATTTTGTTTGTTGGCGTACACATTCATCAATAAATGGGCCTCAACGTTGAAGATGATTTTTTTGATGAAAACAAGGGTCACTTTCCTACTGCTTCAGGGCTCATTAAATTTTATAATTTTTGCGTATTTTTAAATGATTTATCCATCCATGGTGATTTAGCAAATCAAACTGAGTAAACGACAGTTAAATCGAGGGTTTATGGGAAATAAACCCTCAAATTACGGAAGTTCTTACTGGAAGATTCTTTATTACGAATTATCACAAATTGTTTTTGTTTTTCAATACAAATTTCAAAACATTTATGTGAAAATATTTAATAATTCATAATAGCTTTTTATTACTGAATATAGCAATTTATTCTATGCGTCAAGAAGTCCGTGACCTTTTTAATTTCCCGCCTGTTAACTGAAATAGCAACACTACTCCTGTCAGGAATCTTTCAGTTGACTCCTTTCAAAATTTTAACAAGGTGTGTTACTCCATATTTGACAGCCAATGATTTTCTCCGCTAGACTTGCGGAGAAAATGGATAAAATTTAATTTCATGTGCTGATTAATCATTACTTTTATGCATAAAAAATCAATTACTCAAACCAAGGCTAAGCTTGATAAATATTATGACAACTCTGCACCATCAATTTCAATGGTAAAAAAGAGGTTTTCTAAATTTCATTGTGGCTGTACAAGCACGGCACCTAGTTGAGGACTCCACACAGAGAAAACAGATTCATGATAGCAACCGAATTTGTTGCCAAACGAATGATTCTACCATAGTGACGGAATTTTACAGTTGTGGCTACAAAATTTTAGAAAGGATAACAATAGTTTGGTTGCTTTAAGCGATATTTTTTTGTCAACGTATCTGTTTTCTCTGTGTATATGGCGATATGGTGTTGGCCGATGGGAGATTGAGACAACGAGAGGTTGTGGAAGACATAGGCATCTCACATGGCTTAGTACTTGCAATTTTGAATGATCACTTGGGTAGGAGAAAGCTTTTCTACCAAGTGAAAGCGTTTTCTCACAATCGGGTTCACACATCCCTCTTCTGCGCTATTTTCCGGACTTAGCCCGGAGTGACTATATCTTGTTGTCAACCTGAAAAATGGCTCGGCGGAAAGAGATTTGAATCCAACAACCATGAAGTTATCTCACAAAAAAATACCAATTTTGATGACCTCGACAAATCTTATTTTTTGGAAGGGTTAACAAAAATCGGAGAAAGGTTAGATAAAGTGTATAGAGTTCAAAGGAGACTATGTTGAAATATAAAATGATTTTTTTATCCAAAAACCAAAAACGTATTTTTCCATTAATTATTTTTAGAATAATTTGCGAATGTAGAAATTTGCGAATCCAATACATTAAATGGCTAAATATATTTAAACGTTTTTTTGATTTTAATTCCTGTATTTTGTTTTGATTTGTAGTTTTTTCTAATTCTTATAAATTTGCAATTTAAAGTAGCTCTCTCAACTCTTTCGTTTTCGCTTACAATAAAACTGTCTATACTTAGTTAGAAAGAAAACCTAGCAGTATTTGACCTCACGATGAGAATATTTTACAATTTTCTATATAAACATAAACAACTTTTCTATACATCTATGACAGTTTTATGTATGTTCTAACAAAAAACAAACACATGTTTTGGCGGAAGTTAAATGTCGCTACTATTTATAGCAAGTTTTTCCTAACTAAAATAGTCTAAGCAGCGATTACACTATAAAAAACACACTAATATTTAATAATAATTTCCTTAACTTCCTTTTTCAGTTACAAAAAAAAAAATAAAACAAAAGAAAACAAATCAAATCAAAAAACCATATGGAAATGACAACAGGTTGTTGTTAGTCTAGGTGGAAGGTTTATTTCTATGATACAAATCATTAGATATTTTCCTATAACCTTAACAATATTTATGGCCTTTATGGATGTTTGTTTGTTATTAAAGAAAATTTTTATGAAAAACTAAACATATTGTCACTGCAATAAATTTATGAATGAATGAATGAAAAACTTACAATAATAAAAATCACAATACTTATTTTGCTTAACAAAAACAAAAAAAAACTGTGTATGTTAATGTCTTTTGTTGTTAGTTTTAATATGAGAGAAGACAAAATAAAAACTAAATACAGAAGCATATGCCTAGACAAATAAAAGAATATATTTAATGCATTAAGAAAGAAAGACAAAAACACTTTTAAAAGTAACTTAGAATACTAATTTTCAGTGCAGTTCACAATATTGAGTCCATCATCCAGTCATCCATCTATCTACCTTTTTCCACACAAATGTTACGCACCTCTTTTCTACATGGCTGTATGGCTGTCTGTCTATCTATCTTTCCGTCTGTTTTAATTTCTTTTTGTGACTTGTTTTATTTCCACAGAGACACATGTTGTATAAAACTGCTCGTCTTTCTTTTTATTTTTATTTTAAAGTCTTTAAATAATATTTAAATCAAACCGGATGTTGTGACAACATTTGTTTAGTACATGATTTCTTTTCATTAAATTGAAAATAAAAATCAAACACTCGTTTATACATATTTTCCTTTTAAGCCAAGTAGCTACCTTATGTTTAAAAATTTTAGTTATAATTTCATTACAGTTTTTTTTTTCTATATTTAAATCTTTTATACATATGACAACAATTGTTTGTTATGATTTTTTATTAGATTTTAAATGACCAAAATCAGGAGTTGTTTAGAATTTATGTTTATTAGCCAACCATTTAACAATTCATAAAATGTTCGCTACAGGTCTAGCTGTCTGTTTGTCTGTCCGTCTGCCAGCATAATTTGGTTGGTCTGACGCCAGTTTTCCACTCATGTAAGGCTGGTGGGTAAGGTGTTGTCACTTGCTTTTGGGGCTTTGTTATGGTTTGGTTTTATTTGGTTTCATTATCATGCACTTTACGGGAAGTAGTGCAGCCAATTTGTAGTTACGTATGCAAACTGTGTTTCGTACGCGTCTGCGTTTAAACATTGTACTTGTGTCTCTATCTCTCTATATGTTATATATTGTGGTTTTTTAGGGCATGCCACTGTTTGTAGTAAGAATTTTATTTTGTTCATAATTTAATTCAGTTGTAGGGGTTTTTTTGTTTGTTTGTTTTCATTTATTTAATAATGTTTTATTGCTGTTGTTGGAATTAAGGTTTGACACTTTGATGACAAATATCTAAGTGCTTAAAACAAACTATATAGAAAGAAACAAAACTAATATCAGAGAAAAGTCACATTTTAGTTGTAGTAGTGTAAGGAACTGAACGCAAGAAAGCGAGAAAAGAAAGGTCATTATTAGCAACTGGCAACCCACCATACAAAAATCATGTCTTCTGTAAGCGCTAAAATAAATTTGCGAAAGGGTACCGACATAGCAGCCTGTGTGTAAATTTTAATCTCAGCAAGATCACCCAGGCCAGCCAAAAAAGTTTAAAGGTCAAGAATTGGAGGCATTACTCCATGAAGATTGTTGTAAAACCCAACAGGAGCTAACAAAATCATTGGGAGCTACAAGCAGCAATTTCAAAACGTTTGCGAGCAACAGGATTTCTCCCAAAGCAGGGAGATTGGGTAACATACGTTTAGAAGACGGGAGACCTTGAAACACGATTTTATGTGTCATAAATGCTGCTTGAACGCTATTAAAGAAAACCATGGCGCTTGGTAATGCTCTGTATTTGGTGGGCGCAAAAGGGTCATATCTATTATGACCTGCTGAAATTTCACAGGGAATCTGTACCGAAAGCCACTGATTTGCTGGAAGCGAGCATTGGCAGAAAAACACCCAGAATAAGCGGTCAAACATGATACAGTAATATTCCTCCATGACAACACTCGTCCACATTAAGCAATACCTGTAAAATCTATTTCGAATGAAGAGTCTTATAGTCTATTGTTTCGACAAATTAAGCCCTACAAAAGAGCTATGAACGAAGCTTAAATTATATTATGATTAAGCCTCAATTAGCCTCAATTTAGATTGCGATTTAAACTCAACTTAGACTACATAAAGACCTCAGATTTAAGCTCAACTTAGACTACGTTTGAAGTTCAACTTATACTAAAATTTTACTAAGATTGAAGCTAAACTCAGATTACGCTTGACACTGAACTTAGACTACATAAAGTCCTTAGATTGAATACCATCTTAGACTACACTTGGAGCTTAAATTTTACCTTATAACGACTTATAATTTAAGCCTTACTTAGACTTCAAAAACGCCTAAACAAACCTTTGATTGAAGCTCAATATAAACTGCATAAGCATCTAGGATTAAATCTCAACTAAGCTTTAATTGAAGCTTAAATTACACTTCAATTGTAGCCTAACTAAGACTATGTACGGCTTTAGCAGAACTCAGGATACATAAAGACAACGATTGATGAGCCATTTAGATTATATTAGGATCAACGGTTGAGGACGATTTGACAACATAACTGCCTATATATACAGCTTAAGTTAGACAGAAATCGTAGTTTTATACTAAAAACTTACTGTTATACTAAAAACGTAGTTTTATACTAAAAACGTAGTTTTATACTAAAAACATAGTTTTATACTAAAAACGTAGTTTTATACTAAAAACGTAGTTTTATACTAAATACATAGTTTTATACTAAAAACGTAGTTTTATACTAAAAACGTAGTTTTATACTAAAAACATAGTTTTATACTAAAAACGTAGTTTTATACTAAAAACTTACTTTGTTATAGAAAGAGCCATGATTGCTGGTAAAACTTTGCTATAGAAAGAGCCAAATTTGCTGGTAAAACTTTGTTATAGAAAGAGCCATGATTGCTGGTAAAACTTTGCTATAGAAAGAGCCAAATTTGCTGGTAAAACTTTGTTATAGAAAGAGCCACGATTGCTAGTAAAACTTTGTTATAGAAAGAGCCACGATTGCTGGTAAAACTTTGTGATAGAAAGAGCCACGATTGTTGGTAAAATTTTGTTATAGAAAGAGCCACGATTGCTGGTAAAACTTTGTTATAGAAAGAGCCGCGATTGCTGGTAAAACTTTTTTATAGAAAGAGACGCGATTGCTGGTAAAACTTTATTATAGAAAGATCAAAGATTGCTGGTAAAACTTTATTATAGAAAGATCAACGATTGATGGTAAAACTTTGTTATAGAAAGAGCCACGATTGTTGGTAAAACTTTGTTATAGAAAGAGCCACGATTGCTGGTAAAACTTTGTTATAGAAAGAGCCGCGATTGCTGGTAAAACTTTGTTATAGAAAGAGACGCGATTGCTGGTAAAACTTTGTTATAGAAAGAGCCACGATTGCTGGTAAAAACTTGTTATATAAAGAACCACGAGCTGGAAAAACTTTGTTATACAAAGAGCCACGATTTCTGGTAAATTTTCGTTATAGAAAGAGCCGCGGTTGCTGGTAAAACTTTGTTGTAGAAAGAGCCACGATTGCTGGTAAAACTTTGTTATAGAAGGAGCCACGATTGCTGGTAGAACTTTGTTATAGAAGGAGCCACGATTGCTGGTAGAACTTTGTTATAAAAATAGTTACGATTGCCGTTAAAACTTTGCTATAGAAGGAGCCACGATTGCTAGTAAAACTTTGTTATAGAAAGAGCCGCGATTGCTGGTAAAACTTTGTTATAAGAAGAGCCACGATTGCTGGTAAAACTTTGTGATAGAAAGAGCCACGATTGTTGGTAAAACTTTGTTATAGAAAGAGCCACGATTGCTGGTAAAACTTTGTTATAGAAAGAGCCGCGATTGCTGGTAAAACTTTGTTATAGAAAGAGACGCGATTGCTGGTAAAACTTTATTATAGAAAGATCAACGATTGCTGGTAAAACTTTGTTATAGAAAGAGCCACGATTGTTGGTAAAACTTTGTTATAGAAAGAGCCACGATTGTTGGTAAAACTTTGTTATAGAAAGAGCCACGATTGCTGGTAAAACTTTGTTATAGAAAGAGCCGCTATTGCTGGTAAAACTTTGTTATAGAAAGGGACGCGATTGCTGGTAAAATTTTATTATGGAAAGATCAACGATTGCTGGTAAAACTTTGTTATAGAAAGAGCCACGATTGTTGGTAAAACTTTGTTATAGAAAGAGCCACGATTGCTAGTAAAACTTTGTTATAGAAAGAGATGCGATTGCTGGTAAAACTTTATTATAGAAAGATCAACGATTGCTGGTAAAACTTTGTTATAGAAAGAGACGCGATTGCTGGTAAAACTTTGATATAGAAAGAGCCACGATTGCTGGTAAAACTTTGATATAGAAAGAGCCACGATTGCTGGTAAAAACTTGTTATATAAAGAACCACGATTGCTGGAAAAACTTTGTTATAAAAAGAGCCACGATTTCTGGTAAATCTTCGTTATAGAAAGAGCCGCGATTGCTGGTAAAACTTTGTTGTAGAAAGTGCCACGATTGCTGGTAAAACTTTGCTATAGAAGGAGCCACGATTGCCGGTAGAACTTTGTTATAAAAAGAGTTACGATTGCTGGTAAAACTTTGCTATAGAAGGAGCCACGATTGCTGGTAAAACTTTGCTATAGAAAGAGCCACGATTGCTGGTAAAACTTTGTTATGAAAAGAGCCACGATTTCTGGTAAAACTTTGTTATAGAAAGAACCACGATTGCTTGTTAAACTTTGTTAAAAAAATAACTACGATTGCTGGTAAAACTTTGCTGAAATTTGTTAACCCAGAATTAAGACTTTAATGAATTGAGCTCAATTAAATTACGTAGTTTAAAGCTCTAAAAAAGGGCTGCGATTTAAGCGTAGAATCAGGCTCGGATTCAGGGGGATGAAAAAACCGAAGGATTTTAATATGAAAAATAAAAAAATTGTAAAATGAATTTTAATTTGTTCCCGCCCCCCCAAATCTGCTCCTGCGTATACTAGATATGGATCTACGATTGAGACTACTTAAAGCCATATGACTGAATTTAGTTTATATTTAGACTAGATTATTTTCTTCTACTAAAAAAATTCACCTTAAGTTGAAAATATTAAAGACATTTTCTAACACCAATTAAAGCTTTTAAATCAAACAGAAATATTTATGGTAATACAAATTAATTCATAATCATTTTCAATTCAAACTCGTATCCATTTTATACATCATGATTTTTAAATAAATTCCATAAACCTTTAGCAATCAATACTTATGACTATTAGTCTATATTTAACTATAAAAAGTCATAAAAAACACCGCAATAAAATCATAAATATTGACAAATGTATGTGCTCCAAATACAAAAGACTTGAGCAACCAACTACTTTTTTTTCCCATACCTTGAAACGTGGCCGAGTGAATAAATTTATTTAACAGAAAACAGAGCAAACTTAATAAGGTTTAATAATATAATAAAAAAAAATTAAAATTTATGGCATATTCCGCTAAATCTAAATACTAAAGGAAACAAACCGTATTTTCTAAATAAATATTTAAGCTGATTTTAATAAAAACAAAAATATATAAATAAATTTATTTGTTTTCTTTCAGAAATCACTAAAACTTAACTACCATTTCCTTTGGTTTTATTTCTTCTGTTGGTTGTGTGCTTAAAATTAGCTTTTATGTCAATATTTAACATAAATGGTATGTCCGCATTATGTTCTGATTTTATCTTCTTATTTTTACTTACTCATGTTTGTTTTAAAAATTTATTTCTTTTTTATCACAACTCAGCTACAGCTACATATTTGTAGAAAATAAGAGAAGCAATCTTTAAACTTAAATTAAAACATTCAATTACAATGTTTTCAAAGTTCAAAAACAGGTGTAAAGTATAGAACAATCAATGCAATCGAACATGTTTAACAACGAACAGAAACAAAAACGTAATGAAAATATTTATTTAAAAAACATTTAACACATTAACATTTTACTTTAGTTTCAATTGATCACAAGAGGGGGAAGCTTTAAACTATGTACCTCTACCACTAAATAAAAACAAGCTAAATTGTTAACGAACATGCAAAAATTTGCGTACAAGCAGTTGCAAATAGTTTTAGTGTTTTAAAATGTGCTGCACAACATTTTAAACCGAACTGCAAAAATAAAAGAAACTTTGCTGTTGTTTAAGTAAAAACATTAACATTAAATATTTGAAATTATTTCACTGTAACAAGAGTGACACTGTTTGTTTGGAATTTGAATTGATTTTTTCACAGTCTATATCTTAATTTAGTTTAGAGGAATGTTTTTGTTAGATTAAATGATGCAGCTTTAAAGTATTTACAAGTTTGTTAATAGAAAATATATTTAGAAAAGGTTAAAAAAGCGATACAAGTTAGTGTAAAATTATATGATTTTAATCAGTTTTCCATTTTTTACTTTTGGCTCAACTAGTGATTTGTTATGGAACTAAATGAAACCAGATTTTTGGGAACAAATTTTGCTAATGAAAATAGTTCATTTTGTGGCTCTTTCTATAACAATTTCCAGCAATTGTGGTTCTTTCTATAACAAAGTTTTACCAGCAATCATGAGTCAATATATAACAAAGCTTTACCAGCAATCGTGGCTCTTTCTATAAAAAAGTTTTACTTGCAATAGTGGCTCTTTCTATAACAAAGTTTTAGCAGCAATCGCGACTCTTTCTACAACAAAGTTCTACCAGTAATCGTATATTCTATAACAAAATTTTACCAGCAATCGTGGCTCTTTCTATAACAAAGTTTTACCAGCATCGTGGCTCTTTCTATAACAAAGTTTTACCAGCAATCGTGGCTCTTTCTATAACAAAGTTTTACCAGCAATCGTGGCTCTTTCTATAACAAAGTTTTACCAGCAATCGTGGCTCTTTCTGTAACAAAGTTTTACCAGCAATCGTGGCTCTTTCTATAACAAAGTTTTATCAGCAATCGTGGCTCTTTCTATAACAAAGTTTTACCAGCAATCGTGGCTCTTTCTATAACAAAGTTTTACCAGCAATCGTGGCTCTTTCTATAACAAAGTTTTACCAGCAATCGTGGCTCTTTCTATAACAAAGTTTTACCAGCAATCGTGGCTCTTTCTATAACAAAGTTTTACCAGCAATCGTGGCTCTTTCTATAACAAAGTTTTACCAGCAATCGTGGCTCTTTCTATAACAAAGTTTTACCAGCAATCGTGGCTCTTTCTATAACAAAGTTTTACCAGCAATCGTGGCTCTTTCTATAACAATGTTTTACCAGTAATCGTGGCTTGTTCTAAAACAAAGTTTTACCAGCAATTGTGGCTCTTTCTATAACAAAGTTTTACAAGCAATCGTGGCTCTTTCTATAACAAAGTTTTACTGGCAATCGTGGCTCTTTCTATAACAAAATTTTACCAGCAACCGTGGCTCTTTCTATAACAATGTTTTACCAGCAATCGTGGCTCTTTCTATAACAAAGTTTTACCAGCAATCGTGGCTCTTTCTATAACAAAGTTTTACCAGCAATCGTGGCTCTTTCTATAACAAAGTTTTACCAGCAATCGTGGCTCTTTCTATAACAAAGTTTTACCAGCAATCGTGGCTCTTTCTATAACAAAGTTTTACCAGCAATCGTGGCTCTTTCTATAACAAAGTTTTACCAGCAATCGTGGCTCTTTCTATAACAAAGTTTTACCAGCAATCGTGGCTCTTTCTATAACAAAGTTTTACCAGCAATCGTGGCTCTTTCTATAACAAAGTTTTACCAGCAATCGTGGCTCTTTCTATAACAAAGTTTTACCAGCATCTACGTTTTTAGTATAAAACTACATTTTTAGTATTAAACTAAATTTTTCGTATAAAAATACTTTTTTAGTATAAAAAGTTTTTAGTATAAAACTTTTTTTTTAGTATAAAACTACGTTTTTAGTAATAAACTATTTTTTTCGTATAAAAATAAAAAGTTTTTAGTATAAAACTACGTTTTAGTATAAACATTTTTTTTAGTATAAAGCTAGTTTTTAGTATAAAACATTGTTTTTATTATAAAACATTGTTTTTAGTATAAAACAACGTTTTATTATAAAACTACGTTTTTAGTATAAAACTACGTTTTTAGTATAAAACTTCGTTTTTAGCATAAAACAACGTTTTTAGTATAAAACTACATTTTTAGTATAAAACTACATTTTTAGTATAAAACAATTTTTTTAGCATAAAACTACGGTTTTAGTATAAAACTAAGTTTTTAGTATAAAACTAAGTTTTTAGTATAAAACTAAGTTTTTAGTATAAAACTAAGTTTTTAGTATAAAACTAAGTTTTTAGTATAAAACTAAGTTTTTAGTATAAAATTATGTTTTTAGTATAAAACTACGTTTTTAGTATAAAACTACGTTTTTAGTATAAAACTAAGTTTTTAGTATAAAACTACGTTTTTGGTATAAAACTAAGTTTTTAGTATAAAACTAAGTTTTTAGTATAAAACTACGTTTTTAGTATAAAACTACGTTTTTAGTATAAAACTATGTTTTTAGTATAAAACTATGTTTTTAGTATAAAACTACGATTTTAGTATAAAACTACGTTTTTAGTATAAAACTACGTTTTTAGTATAAAACTAAGTTTTTAGTATAAAACTAAGTTTATAGTATAAAACTAAGTTTTTAGTATAAAACTAAGTTTTTAGTATAAAACTACGTTTTTGGTATAAAACCACGTTTTTATTATAAAACCAAGTTTTTAGTATAAAACTACGTTTTTAGTATAAAACTACGTTTTTAGTATAAAACTACGTTTTTAGTATAAAACTACGTTTTTAGTATAAAACTACGTTTTTAGTATAAAACTAAGTTTTTAGTATAACACTAAGTTTTTAGTATAAAACTATGTACTTTTTATAATAAAAAGCTACAGTTTTAAATAGTTCATTTCCACTGATAGATAAATGTATAAATACTATTATGTTAAAGTCACCTGCTTTATAAAATTAGCTTATAATCTTCTATGTGAATCTTTCAATTTCATTAATCTTTCACTCTAAATAACTCTAGTTACTTCGAAATAAGATTTCCAACAATTCAAAGTCTCTAATGTAAAACATTAAATGTTTGTTCAACTATTTGTCTTTTATGGGTGTAATTATCGATTTTGCAATAGTTAATATTCCTAAGCCTGCCTGTTGTCCACAAATATTTACTGCTCTTTTTATAATCAATATTTTATTATTTTATTATAAAATTTATTTATTTAAAATTTATTATAAAATTTTATTATTGATATTTTTACATGAAATCTATGAATCATAGTCAATTTAATACTGAAGAAACGTGTTAACATTTCTTTCCTCAAACGTCAAGCACATTTTTATTTGTATTTTTTTTTTTGTTTTGCCACCGACAACCGAGCCCATTGACCATATTTTTTCATACTTAATATTAAAGACAAACTATATACAACTAAAAGAGCTTTAAAAAAAAAGATACAAATAAACTGACCATAGCATTAAAACTCACTACTACACCCTTTTTTTTGAACAAATAATAAAAAAGTAAGTAAGAGAGCTATATTCAGCTGTGCAGAATCTTAAATACCCTTTACCACAGTCTAGTTTAAGACAAAGATTAAAAATATTTTTTGGTGATATATTTTTTTTAATTTTGCAGAAGAAGTGTAAAAAAAAAATTTTTTGGAAAAAAAATTCGGATTAAAAATTATTTTTCTCGATTTTGTTGCATTGTAGGTCCGAATTACTATGGCGTTATATATATCTTTGGAGAGTCCTTGAAAATACCTATTATGAGATATCCATATTGTCTATATTGTAGACTTAGTAATACAGATGTAGATCATAATAGGTAAATCGAGGTAGCCGTGGTTTTTTGCTTATATCTCAGCCATTTGTGGTCCGATTTTCTCGATTTTAAATAGCAAGTGAACCGATACTATAGCGGATATATTGATGTATGAATCGTGTATCTATCCTATTTGTAGGCTGTGGGAAGGTGATTTCAACATACAGACGGACAGATGAACATGACTTTATCGACTCCCCTATCTACAATGATCCATTACTTTTGCTTATAACTCTGCTATTTGTGGGCCGATTTCCTAGATTTTAAATTAGCGGTCATATTTACGTAGGAGTCATGTCTAGTGAAAGTTGATTTCAACATACAGACGGACAGACGGACATGAATATATATAAGCTGATAATTTGCGATCGCAAATTACAAACGTAATGATAAACTTATTTATACCCTTGCAATTTATGGTGAAGGGTATAGAAATAAATAATATTGTAATAAAAAAAATTCATTGTAGTTGTATTTAGCAACAAGTGCTAAAATACTTTTATTATTTAAACGTGCAGATGGTGATTGAGCCTCCACAAAAAACAAACAGCTCAAAATACTTGTAATAGGCCGATTTCTGTAGTATTTTTTTTTTATGTTTGAAACAAAAAAATACAAAATAAAATTAGTATGTATAGTTGATCAAAAAAACGATTGAAAAAAAAAATGATTTTTAAAAAGAAAAGAATAAGAATGAAAGAAATAGCAAGAAAACGTTATCGATTTCCTTTATTAGTTTGCCAAAGTAGCCATAAACTTACCACTCACTCATTCACTCAACTGGGCCCACAACATTTTTGCGCTTCTGGCCACAAACTTGTTACTTACTGGCCGCAAACTGATCAATATTCAGGGATGTTAATAATGACGTGTGCTTTAAATTAATTTGTGCCTCTTTTGTTTCTACCAATAATTTTCTTAGAAGTTTTCAGCCATGCCAATGTTTAATACAATATATAAATATTCTTTTAAATGATTAAAGATTCTAAAATAGTTGTTGGTTGGACTTTTTTTTTAAAAAAAAAAAAAAAAAGCTGGTGTAATGAATTTGAGCAAAATATTAAACGAAAAACAATACAATACAGTTTGAACTCGTGCTAAAGGCGTGTCATTTAAGCTTTTTTTTCCTCAGAGTTGGTTACTGAATCAGAAATTTTGTAAGACCAAACCAGAGCTCTTAGTACCTATAACATGCAGGGTGTTTGTGCTAAGCAAGTGTTTGAAAACTTGTGCCAAGTGCAAATTCTTTATCTTTGTTATTGTTGCTGGGGTTTTGGGTTTTTATTGCTATTCTGTTTATTTTTTATAGCTGCTCATATATATTTGTTTAAATTGTTAAACATTTCTCTTCTAGGCATATGAATATAAATAATATTTTTTTTTTAATATTTTTTTCAGTTTTTAGTATATTTAAATATTGGAAGCATGCCAATATGCCGTTATTTAGGGTGTGTTACATTAACAGCAAACAAATTAAACAAACAAAACAAAAAAATACTTATTAATTGAAAAAAGTTTAAAAGCGTGTTTAACAAAATACGTGAACTATAACTCCATTAAACCATCATTTTTAAAAAAAAAAACATCATCAATAAATTATAATTGAAATAAATGCAAAAATGTGGGTACACATAAGTAGCCAGGCAGTTTTTTTATTGAAATTTACTTGTAGGCTGTTGGAAAGAAAGTACCCTACACTTTCTTTTCAAATATTTTAGAAATATCAGATTGAATAACAAGTAGGAGAGCTATACGCTGCTGTGACGAATCTTATATACCTTTTACCAAATTGCACTTTATGATAAATATTATAGTCAATTTGTGGTGAAAAAAATTTTGATGAAGAAAAAGTTTGTTTGAAAATAAATCTTGGGAAAAAATGTGAAAAAATTTTGCTGAAAAAATTCTATTTAAAAGTAAGTAAGAAAGTATGGTCGGTCAAGCCCGACCATATAATACCCTACACTAAGTAAAAGAGCAAAAAATTTTTCTTTTAAAATTTCAATAAATGATATTTATGAGTGATTTTCGGAAGTGGGCTTTATAGCTACCATTATGACTAATTTTGGACCGATCACCATTAAATTAGGTCGTGTGATATATGTCTATATGAAAGTTAACTATGTTGAATTTTGTGTGTATACCAACATTCTTAATCGATTTATGCACGTTAAAGTGATTTTCGGAAGCGAGTCTATATGGGAGCTATGACTAATTATGGACCGATCGTAACAAACTTTGGTGACATGAATTTTGTATATATAAAACTAATTTGGAGCGGAATTTGTGGAGATACTTATATAAATTAAACATTTATGACCGATAAAGTCCAATTTCGGAAAGACATTTGTATGGGGGCTAGGTGAAATAATGGACCGATTTAAGCCAGTTTCAATAGACTTGGTCCATGGGGCGAAAAAATAATATGTACCCAAATTTATCAAAATATTTTCAAAATTGCGACCTGTACTCTGCGCACAAGGTTTACATGCACAGCCGGCCGACCAGCCAGACGGACGCACGGACATCATTTAATCGAGTCAGAAAGTGATTCTGAGTCGAGCAGTATACTTTAAAGTGGGTGTTAGACTAGTATTTCTGGGCGTTACAAACATCTACCCAAACACATAATACCCTCTCCTGCAGCACACCGATTGTTCAACAAATCTTATGCTGAATGTTTTCCATCAGATTCAAAGTGCAAGAGATGGTTTTTGAGGTTTAGAAGTGGTGATTTTGGCACTGAAAACTAAGATCTCCCAGACCAGCCAACAAATGTTGAAGACCAAGAATTGGAAGCTTTAATCCATAAAGATTGTTTTGAAACACAACAAGAGCTTGCAAAATCATTGGGAGCTACTCAAGCAGCAATTTCGAAACCCAACAAATTAGATACCATACAAATTGAAGCCGAGAGACCTTGAATGACGATTTTTTATAACCGAAATGCTGCTTGAACGCTATAACAGAAAATAAGTTTTGCATCGGCTCATTACTTGCAATGAATCTATTATAATAACTCCAACCGATCGTATGCAAAGCCCGGCCAACCAGCCGAATCTACATCAAAGCCAAATATCCATGAAGCTAAGTTAATTTTATATTTCCGGTGGAAGTAAAAGTGTCCTATCCATTATGAGTTGCTAATATCTTGCCAGAACATCTCAAGGAGAGATGGTTTGTAAGATTCAGAAGTGGTGATTTTGACGCGGAAGACAAAGATTGCCAACGCATGTCAAAATATTTGATGACCAAGAATTGGAGGCATTATTCCTTGAAGATTGTTGTAAATCTCAACAAGATCTTGCAAAATCATTGAGAGCTACTCAAGCAGCAATTTTAAAACGTTTTCGAGCAACAGGATTCAT